>NC_141621.1:38839758-39439758 GCF_047967505.1 Dipteris shenzhenensis
ATACAGGCTCTTTGTCAAAGGAGCTCTATTTTTATCTAAGTTGTTCTCTTTACTTCTAAGCACATAACTATGCAAAGGAGCTTTTAATGTTTGTACACACACTCGCACACACACACACACACACACACACACACCCCTCCCCTTAGGGACCCCTATGATCCTAGGGCATGCAAGAACCACTAGGTTCATCTAATGGACTACTAGGAGTCATAGGACTATACATGGACCACTAGGTTCATCTAATGGTGGGGGATATTATGCAAGGGGGTGCATATTTATATTGGACAACCATGTCCACACACCATTGGATATTTATGAGGAATAAAAAAGAGTTACAAGGGACAATATGGAGTATTTATTTTGAAGAAAGTATGTTCTCTTAAGTTTCATATGACGTCCTTATAATTGACACTTTGTGTATGGAATCATGAGATAGTCCAAGATAATAATTGCTATGGAAAACCCTGGATTTTTTACTTGAAGGGATGTGGCTTTGATAACTACTTGGATAGCCACTTGAATATCCTAAGATCACGATTCTATTATGTGCATTTGGATCTTGTCTCTTATGGTTAATTTGATTATCGTATATCCAAGGTGAATACCAATATCCACAAAAAAATGGGACCATGTACCCTGGATTCCTTCAACCCTCTATACTTAGTGGTTGGGGAGTGGGGTTAAATGAGGGATCCCCATGAAATACATTAAAGAGTAGATCTTAGAAGATCCACATTCCACATAGATACTCCGTTAGTGGGATATCCTTACATCACTAGATATATGTTCATGAAGAGGAGTAAGAGAGGTATAATGGAAGGATGCACTTACCTGTAAGGACCACTAAGGACGACTTTGTCCACATCCTTCACATGTTAATGGTTGATAGGGAAGAATGTGGGAAGGACATACCATGAGGATCACAACTTGAGATATGGACAGATAGCCTAGACACATGAGTAGTTCCGTTTCAATAGCTGCTTGCTGGAGCTTATCAAAATCATGGGCACATGCCTACCTCAACTGTGTTAGACCTTGTTGGAACGTAACAAAATCAGGGGCACATGCTTACAAGTTACTCAACCAGTAAGAATAGTTGTTGTGGCAGATTCTCGTTGGTTATTGGAGCATTGCTGGCCTTACCTGCCTGTGCACTCCATTTGCAACTGTCAAGCAAAAATTAGAGATCAGTTTGGCATCCGTTCGCCACATTAGCTTCAGGCTACCGAAACCAGTCAAAAAAGCTATCATGTGCCCAAGGTGAGAGTAGGGAGCTGCAGTCCATTCACACTACCTGGGGAGCTAAAACAACGAAAGTCGAGGGACGCAAGAAGACCCAAAGGCTCCACACAACTCAAGGAATAGCCGAGTACACGCCTCAAGAAGCTCACAAGAAACAATGAGAAGTAGTGTTATCGAGGTTGGAGGACTGAAGCAAGAGCCCTCAACCAGGTGAGTCGTGAGAATAGTCGTAGTTTAAGTCAAGCTCAAGACCTTGCAGCTTCTATACTAGATTTCTTTCCCAAGGGGAAGCATTTGCCGATAGTAATAGAGCATACCATGCTCTACTACATTGTGCTGGGGAGCTCGGGATGCCCCTTAAAACTCCACGGGTTTGACCTCTGCTAGGCCCTCAGCTTCATGGACCTTCACCAATCACACTATCATGTATTTGATCATGTTGAGAAGGCGTGCCCTCTGTGTATTTTGGACAATTTTCATCAAGAGAACACATGAGCTCCATAAGTGCGGTTATTACGTTTTGCATCTCCTTTCTACTGATCATTTATGGGTTCTCCCACAAGTTGAGCTAGGACCTTTAAGCCCATTCGGTTTATCTCTTCCTCTATCCAAGCTTAGAGATCTTCGATCTGGTTGATCTATTCTGCGATCTGGACTTAAACAAATGCTTGAGACGTTCATCGGTGTAGTGGTTGGATTAGAGCACCCTGCAGGTGGAGTCACGGTGGCCACAGAGTGCTTGGATGGCTCATAATACACTAAGTTTTTTCTATTTTCTTACTTTGTGTGTCTCATAGCTTATACAAATTTTGTGAACTCCATGTGTCTAGGAGCAGCGATGTTGCACCTCAGAGTCGATCAAGAATTTGTTACACATGGGCCTATACTTGTAGTAGCTTTGTTTACATTTATGTTGGGATGACCACATTAGCATATGGGACTATATGATGTTCTCCCTTCTCATGTACTTTCTGAATAGAGTCTTGCGATTGCTTTATGGAGCACGGCTTTACATCTCGCTCCCTTTGGTTACTCCTATTTACCCTTTCCACTTTGTTGGCCTGCTCGGGAGGAAAGACTATAGTAATTGGTCTGCACTGTCAAAGATGATAAATTTTCTATCTGGGGCTGGTCGGGTGGGTAGAATTTGACGGGTGGTGGATTTTCTTTGTTGACTCATGCAAACGGGTGATTGACTGTCCACCCATTTTTGTCCCCCTTTCTCTCTCTCTCTCTCTCTCTTCTTCTTCTTCTTCTTCTTCTTCTCTCTCTTAGCTTCCAGGGCATGCCTTTTGAATCTATTCAACTTGTTTTGTTTATTATAAGCTAGACAATAGAAGTGAGGGTCTCTATAGATTAATGAGTTGCTCACTACATTGCGCTAGTAGCATAACACACAGGTTTTCTACCTTCACTAGCCCGTAGCAATTTGGTCCACTACAATGTCAAGGCACCGCATGCCTTTGTGCTACATTGGACGCGAGCACAATGTATGCTAGCTAGATGAGGCTCAGATTCAAAATGAGCCAAATGCTTCTAATAAGCTATGTTTACTTCACAAGCTCATGATGATGGCGTTTTTCTTCGGTGGTCATTTTTTATATGGAGACCTATGATCTATTTTGGCTAGGTGGTCGTCTGCTCATTGTATGTAAACTTCTTCTGCTTGGAAAGATCTTACTAGCAACGCTATTACTAGACCTGTAGTCCTCTCTATAGCACGACCACTAGAAGTGAAAACTAGAAAGGAAGGGTAGTGTTTCTTTACAATAGCTCTCGGTTTTGTACGCTTCTTAGCTGGAAGCTTTGTGTAATGAAAACTTGGTGGAATCATTCATGCTAGAAATTTAGATGAAGATAAATTAAGCTTTGGAAGACCTTTTTAATTTGAGTTGGCTAATTGAGGAACTTGACTCTTTGGGCCTTAGAGAGATAGAAATGCCTTGAACCCTTGCCTCCCTTTCATGTTAGAAAACATATGATATATATGCTAAATGGACTTGTGATTTCGATATCGTGCATATCTCATGGAATATGCATATATGTAAGAGTGTATCGGGTCTTTGGCTTGTAAAACCCCATTAATAGCCTTAGCCCTTCTATTTCATGATTGCATTTACTTGGGGTGAGATAAAGGTATATAATACCATTTATCCTGGGCTTGAGCAGATCACACTATGAAAAGGTTTGGACCTAAGATGGGGTTTAGTATTAAGCCACTTATTGAGCCTTGCTAATTTATTTGTAGGAGCTTCCTATTACTTTGCCATCCCATGGAGGAGATTATATCTTGGAGCTCTCTACTCATTTACATGTGATGTAATTATTATTTCCTTACTAACATTTAAATGGAATTTTCTTAGTGCATAAATGGACTATTTAATTGAACCATTGTAGGTTTTATTTTGAAACGATATCCTTTGCTTTAATGAAATAGAAAATTTCCTTTAGAAGAACTATTATTAAATTTCTTTATGCCAAAAACATATTTCTTTTACTATAGTCACAATATCTTTTTAACACCTAGGAAATTGCCTAGCATACTCTTTTATAATGGAATGTGGTATCCTAGCAGATTTTCTTATCATAAATTGATAAGTATATTGCAAGTTGCACAAATTTTAGTTATCATAAATGGAGAAAGGTATCTCTTAAAAGTTCTCTTAGATATTTAAGAGAGCCTCATGATGGAATTTGTACTATTATGAGAATCTCCTTTTATATCATGAATTTCACTAAACTTGCTAACTAATGCCAACCGTTGTATTACAAAAATGCCAAGATTTTCTTAATGCTGATCTAGATAGATTGACAGATAATAACTATGTGCGAGCATTGAATCTTGGCTTCCACAACCGAAATGGATTTTTCTAACTTTCTTTTGGTTGTGATGGTGCCAGGTGAGTTGGCACACCTCTCCATCAGATTTGCAAACAGGATCTAGGGCATGACATAATAGAAAAGATGTTGGCAACCTTGAAGAATAAACTTGGATGACTTATGATGAGAGACATAGTATTCTCAACCCTATTGCATACACTTATATAAGTTTATTAGTTTGTAGTGAGAACCAATTGTTCCCTTGGATTCTCTAATGCAAATGCAGCTAGAATAATAAAATGGATCTCTCTTGGCATGGTGATTCTCTTTGCTACACAAGTAAGCATTAACTTAATTGTAAACATAGCCTTGATGAAGAATTGGTTGCTAGGGGCCTTGCAAAGCTTTAACTAAGAATGTGGAATAGTGGAGATGTAGATTCATTGAAATAGTAGGTAACACACATATGCACACACACACACACAGAGGTGTGTGTGTGTTTACATATACATATACATACATATACATCTCTCTCTCTCTACCTACCTACCTACCTATATATATATATATATATACATATCTCTTTATCTTTGTATATGTGTGTGTGTGTGTGTGTGTGCGTGCGTGTGTGCGTGTGTGTGTGCATGCACACTTTCACCCAAAAAAGTGTGCATGCATGCATGTGATTCTTACACGTGCTTGTGGATGGATCTATCCTTTTTTTCACATGTGCATGTGAATCATGAATAGTCTGGAAAAAAAATCATTCGTGCACTTGTGCTTGTGAATGAATTTAGCATTCTTTCACTTGTCAATGTGAATGAATGGATGGTTTAAGAGAGACTTTAATCTTGCACTTGTGCTTGCAAATGAATGTTCACTCATGCTTATGAATGATTCTTGGATTTGAATGGTTGGTTTAAAAAAAGTCAGTCTTACACTTGTGCTTGTGAAAGAATGATTGGTTTTAATAAAAATGATTTCGGCATGCGTGCTTTTGAAAAAAATTTCCCTTTGTTTGCTCTTGCATGTGAATGAATGAATGGTTTTTAAGAAAAGAGAATCATGCATGTGTGCTTGCCAAAGAATCTTTCATTCTTTTACTCTTGCATATGAATGAATGAATTCTTAGTAACTTTTTATAGTATGCTTTTGTAGTTGTTTATAGCCAAGAATGGTGTTGGGCAAGATATGGTTGTATGTGAGTCAATTGACTATCTGCATCAATCTCATTTGTGGAATGCAAATAATGTGGTCACAAATTTACTGGAGGTTCTACTTGCATAAAGAAACATTTCTCTAGATTTTGCTCAAACCTTGAGTGTTGTCCTTGTCCACCAATTGATGTGTTGGCATTTTATAAGTCATATCTACAAAAGATGATACATGTCGTAAATTCTCATGTGTTGAAGACTAATACTATAGAAGAGAATTGCATTGAGAAGACCATGTTGATCTTCCTATCAATGGAAATGTAAATGTGACATGATGAAATCGATGGATTGAGTGCAAGACAGAGGTCAGACGTAGATGCTGGAAAATTTCTTTTAAGAAGAGAAAAAAAGACTGTACAAATATCCATGGTTTGTAAAACGTGGCATAGATTTTAATGTTACACAAATGAAACTTTTCATTATGCTTTGAGGTCTTGTGCCAAACTCAATCTTGTCCTACCTGACTATAACAAAATGTGGATAGTTCATCTTGAGCAGGCGAAAAAAGCTTTAGGTGATTGCTTGATTTCTTTTTTCTTGATTTCATACTTGTTTATGGGTGTACTCTTGCTTTTATGAATGTAAGGTGCAGATTTTACTGTTAAAACAAATCACCAAAGTCTGAGATATTTTCAAACTCAGACAAAACTCTCCGAGAAGCATATGAAATGGGAAAATATGCTTTCAGTGTATCATTTTCAAATTGTCCATACTCCAGGAATTCAGAACAAAGTAGTAGATGCCTTGTCCCAAAGACCCCATGTCAACAATGTAACTATTGCTTATCCTTAGGACCTAGAAGGCATGAGGGAGTAATATGCTAATAATGCAGATTTTGGTGAGATATAACAGCAAATGCAAGAGGGGCAGTCCACCAGTCACTTTTCCTTGAAAGATGGGTATCTAATGAAAGATGACTGCCTATGCATCACCCAGGAGATGAGAAAAAAGATTTTGGAAGAATGCCATGCACCTCCCTATGCTGGACATAGAGGAATTACAGCAACAACTCTAGCACTAGAGAGGTATTTCTTTTAGCCAAGGATGCGGAAAGATATACATCAGTTTGTTACTGAATGCCTTATGTGTCAGGAAGTGAAGTATGATAGATGGAAGGCACCTGGCCTAATTATGCCTCTTCCCATGCCTCAAGCACTGTGGGAAAGTATTACAATGGACTTCATTTTTGATTTGCCAAGATCAAAGTCAGGGAATGATGGGATTTGGACTATCATTGATAGATTCAGCAAGCAACCTCATTTCATTCCAGTTCGCAAAACCATAAAGGCAGATCATATGGCTAAGCTTTTCATGGCACAGATCTTTAAGCACCATGGTATGCCGAAGTCCATTGTCAGTGATCGAGTTTCCAGAATGACCAGCCTATTTTGGAGAGCTCTATTTGATAATATGGGGACGAATATGAAATTTTCTTCTTCTTTCCATCCCCAGACAGATGGTCAAAGTGAAGTAGCAAATTCTATAGCATTGGATGTGCTGAAATGCTACGTGGGTGACCAAGGTTCAGACTTGGAAAAGTACCTACCATTGGTAGAGTTCGCTTACAATAATATAGTACATAGCTCTACAGGGAAAGCCCCATTTGAGATCATTTATGGGAAGGTGATTCTACCACCTATCCTAAGGACCAAAGACAAAATATTTGCAGCTAATCAGTTTGTGAGAGACCTCCAAATAGCTTATAGCCAAGTCTAGACAGCAATTGAACGGTCTCAATAGAAGCACAAAAGAGCTGTAGATAAGCATAGGAGACAGTTACATCTCAAAGAACGAGATTGGGTACTTTTAAAGTTTGAGAAAGCTAGGCTCTGCAAATTTAAAGGCAAACAAAAAGTGTATGCAAAGTTATCTCCTAGGTACTATGGCCCTTTTAGGGTTACAGAAAGAATAAATGTGCATACAGGTTAGCATTGCCAGAGCATTGGAGGATTCACATATCAGAGGATCCACCAGAAGTGGATGAGCTGGAGGAGGTCCTTGAACCAAACCAGATTGTGTACCATACTGTACGCAAAGGCCCTCAGGACAAGGAATTTTACAGGTACCTTGTAAAATTCAAGAATTATACGGCATTGGATGCCAAGTGGATGGATGAAGACATGTTGTCCGATCATCCACAGCTTTTGGATGTTTACAAGGAAGCTTTTCAGTTGAGGTCAACTGAATAGAAGCCAAGGGGATGTCACCACAATGTAAATATCCTAAGTCAAAGTACATTTGACCTTTTATTTGATCATAATTGAAGAATTTTCCATCTAGGTTAATTATGGTTAAAAGAGTTCTTCTATTGGTCAAAGAATTGATAACATGCAAAGATACTTGACTTCGGTCAAGTAAGCTTGATTTCGGTCAAGAAGACTTGGTTTATACCAAGAGGTTAGCTGCGGTTAACCAAGATGTGCCAACTTCGGTTGGAGAGACTTAACTATAATTAAGACGCCTCGACCTAGCCCCTTAATCATGATCAAGAGCATTGGCTTCGGTCAGCCAGAGAATGAATATATTTATATATTTGTTATGTGTGCACATGTGTTTAGTGGGAACTCTTGGAGTATGGACAATCTGAAAATGATACATTGACAGCATATTTGCCCATTTCATATGCTTCTCGGAGATTTTTGTCTGAGTTAGAAAATATCTCGGGCTTTGGTAATCTGTTTTAATAGTAAAATCTACACCTTACATTGTAAAAATATTTAAGAGAGCATTCATCAAGGTTGGTGGGTGTGAGAATGTCATTGTATTAGTAACATATAATCTTAAATTTGTGCTTTATTATGAATAGGACACTCTTCCTTTTTTATTTAGATCACATGGACAATTGATTTCCCTAAACCATCCTAAGCTTGAGCTCACCTAGCCTATCATGCTCTCTCTATCTCTAGGGGTTGAAGTGCTTGCTAGACCTCTTATTACCTTAGTAAGTCCCTCTACCTTACCTCAATAAAACTTAGCAAGTCCATGCAAGGAAACAATCACATTGTACTCACTGATTGGCGTGCTTTTCGTCCAATCTTCTATGACTTGAATTGTTTCTATGAACAAGGCTTGTGGTAATTGTACCTTTGGCATAATCCCAACTACTAGATTTATTGATGCTTTTCTTTCTAAAATAGGTTCTATGCAAATGTGCATTTCTAGGAGAGTTTCTAGTTTGGAATAAAATTTGATATTGCTAAGCAATGTTCCTAGTGACTTGACACATGAATAATTGAGGGTTTCTACAGCATAAGGTTGACTTATTGCCATAACAATCATATCTTGGGATCAATCTTGTCCATACTTTACTGACTAGAATTCATACCATCCTTAGGGTTTGTATGTGGCTTAATTGACATATACCCATGTGGGTTCATATGAATTGCAATGAGGCATAGGGACCCATTGGGGTCACTAAACACTTACTAGCAACTCATTATACCCATTAAGACCTTTATCAATAGCTAGGACCTATAATTAACATTTGTAGGAACCCATAAGGATATATAAGGTAGCATCTCAATTTATGACTTGCCATAGATTGCCATATGAGGCTATAAGATGTCAAAAGGATTTGTAAGTAATACAAGGATTTATAGGGTGATAGATGTTAAAAGGATTTGTAAGTAGTATGAGGATTTATAGGGTGATAGATGTTATTATAAATGGTGTATAAGTAGGGTCTAGGGCTTACATCATATCAATAGAAATTGATTTGCTTCCATCATAATAGGTTTGCATTGGCAAATTCATAAAGCAAATGAGTCTCCACTCTCTAATAGTGATCTAAAACCAAAACCTGTTCTAAAAGAAAAGTTTATTAGATGTAGGTAATCCTTGAGAATATGTGGTTGGCCTATTGAAATGTCTCCTGAGGGGCTCAAATCTACGTTATCTAGCTCCAATCTTGATGATTGGAAGTAGATCCATGCTCAAACTAATAAGCCTCTCATGGATGATGTGCTTAAGACTAAAATGCTACTTTTTCATCCCATGCAATTCACTTGACTTCGACTCTTTCCAAACTCAACGACCATCGTATAGATCTAGGTGTTCAAATTGTTTAGTTGACTTTGATGTGTCCTTCAAGGCCAACTTGAGTATTGTAGGCCATCTTTTGGTGGTTCTAGTGATACCCTATAGGCCATGGTATGTGCCTTGTAGGCATAAGTGTAGGCACTTATAGTGTTAGCGCCTTCTATGCCACATAGGACACTTAGTCCTATGTGAGACCTAGGACACTTAGTCCTAGGCCTAGGTACAAGTACTTTGTACTTGTGTTTTTCAATCTATCTAAGTTTGACGTGACTTCTATTCGACTTGTCCTGTACCTGCACTCTCACTCTCTCTCTTCGTTTCGCATCTACAGTGGTATCAGAGCAGGTTTTGCTCTAGCCTTCCAACTCTCCCTAGCCCCGAGCCTCCATTGCTCATTGGAGATTTTTTTGCCCTGTTGGTTGATCGTACAGTCCGTACCTTCTGTACAGTTTCTGCGTCGTGCAGTCCGTACGTGAGCAGATCTGCGTCATCATCGTACATCTGCATTAAAGGACACCGTACACCCGTCGGCACCGTACTTTACTTCGTACACCCGTCGGCGCTCTGCTCTGTACTTCGTGCCGTACGTACGGTGCAGTGATTGATCCGTCGTACTTCCGTACCGTACACTGTTTTGTACCTTCGTTGTACAAGGTACCTATGCCGTACGACTGTACCTATGTAGGAGTACAAGGTACTTTCATCGTACCTTCAGTCGTCAGCAGTCTGTACCAGCTTCCTGTACTACATACCTTCAATGGTATTCCGTACAGCTTCATCTGGGTATTCTGTACAAATTCACCACAGGTCTTGTACCTGCACTCTCACTCTCTCTCTTCATTTCGCATCTATAGTGGTATCAGAGCTGGAATCAGGTCTTTGGTCTCACTGCAGTCATCTACAGACATTTGCAGATTTGGGGCTTTTGCAGGACATTGGAAAATTTGGGGTTTTCATTTCCTTTCACCTCCTTTAATTGCAATTTCTTGCAAGAAATTAGAGTTTTGGGATTTGTTTTGCAATTTCTTGTTTAGATTGTAGTACATTGGGTCAGATTGCAGGACATTCAGTTACATTTTGCAGGACATTGAGTCAGATTTGCATACATTGGGTCACATTTGCAAACTTTCAGCAAAAATTTGGGGCTTTTCTGAATTTGCCCTCTTTTTGGCCTATTTGCCCTCAATAAATTTGGGGCTTTTGCCAAATTTGCTGTTTTTTGGAGTGAACATTGCCTGTCACAGTCACATTTGGGTCAGATCTGCATTTGCCCTTTGATTTGGGTCAGAAATTTGCAGATATTTGCTGTCATTTTTGGGACAGTTGCAGTGATAGCCTTGAGGCTTTTGGGTTTTCAGGTCTTTTACAGGTTATCACAGTTGATATGGCTGGGAACAATCAAGATTTATTTGGAGTTCTTTGTGAAGATGATAAGTTGGATGGCACCAACTATCTGATGTGGTCTTATCTCATGAAACATATTCTTGTTGCAAAGCATTTGTGGAATATTGTTTCTGGGGCTGATCTAAGGCCATCCAATGCTACAGTGGTTGTTTCTACTGCTGGTCCTTCTGCAGGTGGTACTCCTCCTGATGCCTCTTCCTCTAACACTCCTGTTGCTGCTCTTCCAACTCAAGAACAGTCAAGATGGGATGCAAGAGATGCAAATGCACATTCATGCATTGCTTTATCATGCAAGAGAATCATTATTCCACACATCCGGTCTTGCTGGACAGCAAAGGATGCTTGGGATAAATTGGCTTCTCTATATCAGTAGATAAGGGAAAGAAGAAAAGATGCAACTATTGTCGCAAGCCTGGACATGACATTTCAGAATGCAGGAAGCGCATTGCTTTGGAGAAAAAGAAAGCAGGATTGACAGCTAATGCCTCACATGCCATTGAATCCCATGAGCCAGCAGATGCTTCACATGCAAATGCTCTTCAGGATGATTGGGCATGGGCTGTCCATTGCTCATTTGATCCCTCCAAAGCTGATGCACTCTTTGCTGCTAATGATGCTCAGTACTGGTACTTTGATAGTGGAGCTTCCAAGCATGTCACATCTTGCAGACTCATTCTCTAGCTGATGCACCTCGAGGGGGGACTGTTACATGTGCCAATAATGCTCCATATGCTGTAAAAGGAGTTGGAGATGTGCAGCTCACATCCATTTCCAGCCATCCTTTCACTCTGACAAATGTTCTTTTTGTGCCTGGAATTGAAGTCAACTTGATTTCAATTTCAGCAATTGCTACTTCAGGTTTCAGAGTAATTTTTGATGGCTACAGATGCCTTGTATATGATCTTCGTGATGACAATGCCATAGTTCTCACTGGCACTTTGCAAAAGGGCTTTATCACCTTGATCATCATTCAGCTACACTTTCTACTGAAGCATTAGCTATTTCAAATTCACAGCTTGCTGAAACTCATCTTTGGCATGAGAGAATGGGCCATCTCAATTATAGAGCTCTTGCAAAGCTACATTCACAGCAAATGGCAAATGATGTACCTCAGACTCACACAGTTTCTAAACATGTGTGTGAGGGTTGTCTTTTGGGTAAGATGCATCGATTTCCTTTTCAAAAGAATTGTCCAAAACTCTCACAAAGGAAATTGCAGCTAGTACACAGTGATGTCTGTGGCCCAATGAGGACAAATGCCATTGGAGGATACAAGTATTTCATGACTCTCATTGATGATTTCACAAGGTATTGCTGGGTATATCCTTTAAAGGCCAAATTTGAAGTTTTCTTATGCTTTCAGAGATGGCTGAATATGGTTGAGAATGAATCAGGATGCAAGCTTGTCACCCTCAACAAAGATAGGGGGGTGAGTATATGTCAAAGGAGTTTGATGCATTTCTATCCTCACGGGGCATTATTCACTCATGCACTACTCCTTACACTCCTCAGTAGAATCTTGTTTCTGAAAGGAAAAACAAGTCCACAATGGAGATGGCCAGATGCATGCTTAAGGCCAAGTCTTTGCCCAATAAATTTTGGCTTGATGCAGTAATGTGTGCCAACTATGTGCTAAATAGATCACCTACACGGGCATTAAAGACTATTATACCTTATGAAGCATGGAAAGGCAGGAAGCCTTCACTTTCACACATGAAAGTTTTTGGGTCTCTTGCATATGTTCATGTACCATCTCAACTGAGACATAAGCTTGATGACAAGGCAATCAAATGCATATTCATTGGTTACAGCCAGGAGAGCAGAGGGTATCGGTTATATCAACCAAATACTGGGAAGATTATTGTCAGTAGAGATGTGATCTTTGCTGAACATTCAGCTTCTCCTCTTGTGGACTGCAAAGCAAAGCCAGATATTGACATGTTTGATGCCTTTGAATCTTGGTTACCTCTACCATCATCAGAAGAGGATTTTGAGCAGCAACATGTGCCTCCTGCAGGCCCTCCACAAAGCAATAATCAGCCTCAACCTCATGCTGATTTGCAGGTTTCTCTTCCGGCACAAAATGATCCCATTACTAATGATGCAGTCATTGAAGAAAGAGTTGTTAATAGACAGCAAAGGCAAGTTCCCAGATGGCTTCTGGATACATTGAGAGACAGCAAACAAGATCAGCCTTTTGCTACCCAGACAAGATCAGGGAATAGACAGCATGGTCACTTTCTTGAGTTTGCACTCCTTGCTACAGCTTGTAATGAAGAGCCTTTGTGCCATAAAGATGCTTTTGACAGCAAAGATTGGATGGATGCAATGAAAGCTGAGTTACAATCTATTGCAAAAAATGACACTTGGGAATTAGTAGATCTCCCACCTGGCAAGCATGCCATTGGAACACGGTGGGTCTACAAATTAAAAAGGAAATCTGATGGAAGCATAGATCGATACAAAGCCTGTCTTGTTGCAAAAGGATATGCCCAACAACAAGGCATTGACTTTGAGGAGACATTTGCTCCCACATCCAGGATTACTACTATTCGATGTGTCATTGCCATTGCAGCCCATCATCGTTGGCAAGTGCACCAACTTGACATCAAGACTGCCTTTCTTCATGGGGATCTATAGGAAGAAGTCTATGTCACACAACCTCCTGGCTTTGAGGTTGTTAATTTTGAAAATAAGGTATGCTGGCTTAGAAAAGCCCTTTATGGTTTGAAGCCCTTTATGGTTTGAAGCAGGCACCCAGGGCATGGTATGCCAAAATTCATGCACACTTACTATCCCTTGGTTTTCAGAATAGTCCCACAGAACCCACTCTTTATTTTCGTGGGAGTGGATCTAATTTTTTAGTGCTGATTATATGTGGATGATATGCTTATCACGGGCCCCGATACTCAGCAAATTGCAGCTTTCAAGGCTGATTTGCAGCAGATTTTTGACATGTCAGACATGGGACAGCTCCATTATTATTTGGGCATTCAGTTTGCTCATGTTGAGGGGGGTATCATGATGTCTCAGTCCAAGTATATTGGACAGCTCCTTGATCGTTTTTAGTTTGAGGATTGCAAGCCAATCTCTACTCCAGTGGACCCTGGCTTCAAATTCTCAACTCGTGATGGGAGCCCACCATGTGATATCACTCTTTATCAGTAGGCTGTTGGATGCCTTATTTATTTATGTCACACCAGACCTGACTTGCAGTATGCAGTATCTCAGCTCAGCAGATTCATGCACATGCCCAGTTCACAGCATTGGCAGGCAGTGAAGAGAGTCTTCAGATATCTCAGAGGCACTCAGGATTTAGCCCTCTTCTATGGTGATCAGGGTTCACTTACTATGCATGCTTACACGGATAGTGACTGGGCACGATGTTCCGACACCAGAGTGTCACATACTGGCAATTGTTTTTTACTTGGCAATTCATGTATTTCTTGGCTCAGCAAGAAGCAACTGACAGTTGCCACGTCTAGTTGTGAGGTTGAGTACAGGGCAGCCTTCACCGCTACAGTAGAGTGTGTTTGGCTTCGACAGTTACTTATAGATCTTGGTATTTGCCAGACATCCTCCACTATTGTCTACACTAACAGCCAGAGTGCTTTGGCCATTGTGCGTAACCTGGTGTTTCATGCGTGTACCAAGCATATTGAAGTTCACTATCATTATGTTCGGGAGCGGTTGTCAGCAGGAGACATAGAGTTGTCCTATCTTCCCACAGAGGACAACATTGCAGATATGTTTACAAAGGCACTTCCTCGTCGCAAGTTTGAAGTCTTTCGACAGGCTTTACACTTGGTTCCCTTTGTTACATGATCTGACATTCCTTGTACATTCATAGGTGGCTATATCCTTTTGGATGAACATGTGCCACCATGACCAGAAACTACCAGGTATTCTGAGACGTTTCCAGAGTACTTCAGCCCATCCCATGGAGGGGGGTTTGTAGGCCATCTTTTGGTGGTTCTAGTGATGCCCTATAGGCCATGGTATGTGCCTTGTAGGCATAAGTGTAGGCACTTATAGTGTTAGTGCCTTCTATGCCACATAGGACACTTAGTCCTATGTGACACCTAGGACACTTAGTCCTAAGCCTAGGTACAAGTACTTTGTACTTGCATTTTTCAATCTATCTAAGTTTGACGTGACTTCTCTTCGACGCGTCCTGTACCTACACTCTCACTCTCTCTCTTCGTTTCGCATCTACAAGTACTTCAACCCTATTCTTTGATAAAAAACTTGAATCAAGGATATGATGAATTGGAAGCATTGACAACATGGGATGCGTCAATTTTACGAGTAAAAACCTATGAGCAGGTTTATCCGAGTGTGTTTTTCAAGAGATTTAAAAAAATGTATTTCTTTAGGAAATATGGTTTTTACACTTTTACTTTCACTAGAACTAGATCTCTTTATCATAAAAATATACAGACTAGTCACTCACTCATTTTTACACAACATAAATTTCTTATTTAGAGACATCCCTTTGTACCCCTGTTATTACCTTAAAAAAGTGTTGATTCCTTTAAGAAACATCCCTCATAATCACTCTCAATGTAATAATACTATGCATAGATAATTACTGATTAACACATTTATATCATATGGCAATGTCTTTTTAGTGTTTTTATAGCATAAATAACAAGATATTTATGGACATGTTTCTAAAGAAGTTTAAATTACTATAAATAAGTATTAACTTGGGCTTATATATCACTCTCATAAAATACATGTAATATTTAATACAATATATGCAAGATTTTACAAAATATAACTCCATAGATGTGCTCAAAGGGGGTGTTCCGATCAATTTGAGTGGTTGAATGACTATATTTGGACATTGGATATGAAAGTTATGTTACTTTTAAAAGTGCTGTCCAAGGTAGTTTCGCCAGCGAAACTACCTTGGGAGACCTACTTCAAAGGGATTTCGCTGGCGAAACTACCTGGATGGCTTGCTTCAATGAGTTTTCTTTGAAGAAACCCTTTCATGAAGATAGGTTGAGAGAGGGTTTTCAATGTCACCCCCTATTAAGTAAAAGTTGTAAGAAGGATCATAAGGGAATTTTCATAGAGAAGTCTACTCTAAATGTGGGTTTCTTCAAAAGCCATCCCATTATGCTCTCACCACTCCTAAAGATTCACCTAAAGATTTTTGTATAAAATAGGCATTGCTATAATACTTTGCATATTTTTAAGTGAAACTATGTTTTCTTCTGATCGATTTTTGCCATATTTATGCATAGTTGGAAGCTTTTTTTTTCCTTCGCTCGGACGCTCGGAAGATTTCGCTCAGAAAATGCTCGTCCCCGACAACATGCAACCATATACATGCATATTGCTTCCAGTTGAAGTCAAAAAAGAAAAAGTTGATATGGTTGCTATCATTTGGTTTAAGCTCTACTCCAACCAACTTCCAAGACAAGTACTAGCTATGTGTTTTTTGGGTTCAATATATGTAATTCTCCCTCTTGAATCTAGAAATTTAACATATCCTTACTCTGATTGTAATGGCATGTGTACCACCTTTTCTATTCAAAAGTCAAGTTTCACAAGAATCTTGAGTTTTGTTTGATGTTGGTAACATCAAAGGTCCTGCAAAGAAGCAAGATATCAAATAGTATAAATCAAAACCTAGCTCAAGGTCAATGTTGTATTACCTAGAATAAGTGCAATTGTATTGTAAATCATTATATTCATGTGTATGAAATTGTCTTTATTTGATGCAAAGGCAAGGTGTTAAAACCAACATGGTAACCAAACTATCTCAAATAGTACGATTAAACCCATGGATGCCAAATTCCCATGCCCTATGGGCTTCCTTTCAATCTCCAACTAACATTACTCTGCTGGGCCTTCTCTTCCATTATACTATATAAATAAATAAATATATATTGTAGTATGAGGCAACTAGACTCTTGACCAGAGATAGGATAGCGATGTCCTCTCCTATGAAAGGTTATTAGCAAAAGCAAAGCTCTTTTCTCTCTCTCTCTCTCTCTTTCTCTCTCTCAAATACACTATTACAGCTTACAGGTGATAGGTGGCAGCCTACAGTCTGCTCAGTGCTGCCTACAACCTTATCCATAATTGCTTAAATTGTTAACTGAGCAAAAAAAAATCAAAACTTGTTCCTACAATCCTCCCTTACTTCAAAGTGGTTACTCGGGCTCAATAGGGTTATGATGATAAACTTTGTGTTGTACTAGAGAGAGAGAGAGAGGGGGAGGGGGGGGATGGGATGGGGGTTTTTACTTTGTAGCAACAATGCCACATAGCCTACAAGATTGATCAATCCAAGGATCATACGCGCGCACACACACACACAACGACAAAATCACAACACAAGAGAGGGAGGGGGGAAGGGGTGGAAAATCTCATATGTGATGTGTTAGGCTTAGGCTAGAGGCTTAGGCTAGAGGATAAGGTTAGTCTTAGGGTGGAGGTGGTGTTGGGTTGCGTTGGTTATGTGGCTTAGTTTTGTGTGTGGTAAGGTCAATTGTGTGTTGGGTGGGGATTATATAAGTACTATGTATAAGGGAAAAATCTATACAACATTTGAGAGAAGTAGTGACTCTCATGAAACATAAGAGACGGACATAGGTAATCATATATAATGAAGGCTTGTGTAAAAGAACCCCAACTCACTCATTACAAGCATGCATACATCGACACGGTTCATACGGGTTCCACTTCATTTAGTGGTTGTGCTAGTCTAAACTCTCAGAACAAGCAACCTATTTTTTAGTGATTGCTATACATAGTTTCCATCCACAATATAATATCATTCATTTCCCAACATTGCAATTGAAAAGGCAGTTATGGGATTAACAAAAGATGTGAGGCATTCTCTCCTGGTAGCCCCTTTGCTTCCACCTCTTAGCCCCTTTCCTCCTTGTAGCCCCTTTGCTTCCTCTGTGATGTCAAAGTCATTGGAGTTCGGAGGTAAGACCTTGACGGTTGGATCAAGCCACTCTCAAATCCAGAAAATTGTTGGCACTATGAGCTTGCTGATGTGTCAATGGTAAAAACTTGATATGTCAAAACTTCCTGACGCGCCCTGTCACATCATGATAAATATGTAAAATATTTACCCTCCTTGCCCCATCGACTTTGTCGACCGGTAGTAGCCATGAGTCAACCAAAGCCGTTCACCACTTCTACCTAAGGTAAAGGCCTCCCCATGGACTCTATCTACTCCATATGGCTAGCTAGGAATCAAGTTAGCTTGTGGAGTTTCAAACCAAACATATCCTATTGTTAGCTAGAAGTTGAAAGATATAGCAACATCGTTCTTGAAAATGAGGCAACCTAGTAAGTTGAAAGATATGGCAGCATCTTCCTTGAAAATGTAAAGAATGGGATGTAAGCTGGCTATGATTGAACTTGCCAAGTTTGTACTGTTATTGTGGCATCATCCGCTTGCGTCTTAGTTTCAATGATATGCTTTAATTTTTGCGATATATTTGTCTAAGATGACGCTCCAACGACCAAGCTTAAAAGAGTGCATAGTGCGTGGAGGATTCTAAAATGGTAAAAAAGTAATAATACACTAATGTGCGAAAATGCAAAAATGCAGGCCAGTTGGCTAAAGAGTATAGATAGTCACTTCTATACATTTCCGACTACCCACAAGCGGTTCCTAACCGCGTACACGATCATAGACGTTTTCTATCCGTACTTCTGTAGAATTTCATTTTTATCACTACCTCGTTAGGGGCAGAGCTCTAGCTGCTACAAAGTTTCTATTTTAGAGGCCCTTTGAAAGAGGATCAACTGGAGTTATACTCAACCACTTGGGGGCAGTGCTCTAGGCACATGTGTCTCCCTTGTTTTAAGAAACTCATAAAGCGAAGCCTCTCGAACATTGCCGAACACAAGTGTCGGATTACCTTCGTTTTATCAATGGATTTGTTAACATGTCAGCTACCATTTTCTCCACAATAATTAATTTATGTGCCACCTTGTCCTCCACACCCTGACTGATATAATGGAACCCCCTCTATTAAGTATCAAAGAACCAATACATGACCAAATTATCCTTGCAAGTTCGTGTTCTCGTATATCTACTCTCAGAGAATCATTGATAGAAAATTAACATCCTTTTTTAGCTTTTGTTTCCTAAATAAGGCTAGTGAAATATCCATTTTGATAGAATTTGCTAAGTTTATTCACTACCTAGTGAAATACTCTTAGGCCTTTTGCTAGTTCTTTAGGAAATAGCTCGAGTGCTCTTGCTTGCCACCCTCTATGCTGAATTACTTGCTAAGCCTTATAAACACTAAAGGCCAACGGCCCAATGCATGTGCCAAGAGCCACCATACATCCTTGCATCATGGATCATGAACACTTGAGGACCACAAGACTAGTTGACAAATTGCGTCGAGGCCATTGGCCTTTAAGGTCCAGGTAGGCAGTACAATGACCTTTTCTTAGAAACTAAGTAGACATGTAGAAATTTCTAAGAATCAAGTATAGTTTTGTGCTTTTGATCTTAATAATACTGATCCATTGTGTCCACTCTCTAAGGATTGGTTATTAAAGGGGTCGTATCGATCACGCTCACTCTCAAAATGTAAAAAGCATTTTTGAGATGATAGAGTCAAGAAGTGCTTTACCAAGAAGAAGCTAGATTGACAACCAAATTACCTTGCAACTCATCACAAAAATGTGAGGAATGTGAAGATCACAAGACTAAAAATAAGTGAGTACAAGTACTCATGAGCACTGCCTTACGTTCCGCCAGATGCAAACGATTGTCAAGATGAATGGATGATTAATTTGCAACACTCGTGATGGACGCCTGTGCATAGAACCATTGGAAAGTTTGAATGCTATAATGCAACCGCTTGCAAATGGAAAGAGATTTGCAAACTCTATGATGAGAGAGAGAGAGAGAGAGAGAGAGAGAGAGAGAGAGAGAACCAAAATAGAAGGGGGATACTTGGCAAGAAACAGTGTGGGACACTTTCTTTACAAAAGTGTTAGTATAGCGCTGCCTGGAAGGCAGTGCTAACAAGGTCACTCTAGTAAAATCATTTTCCCAACATGGAAAATTAAGGGGGCTCACCTTTTTGACATACATTGCTTTCATTTGATGCAACAATTTTAGAATCTCTAATTTTCGAGTTCATAAGCATTTTATAAGGCATGATAAGGAGGAAATTCTCTTAACAATGGATGGCTTCTTGACGACTAGAAGAAACAACTCTTAGACTTGAATTTCTGTGCAAACTAATCATAAGCTGCCTCTTGCCATCAAAACTAAGCACAAAAGTTGCAACCTTCAAGAAGCAGCTTATCATTCATCCCGAACAATCTCTCGAAGGCTTTAGTAGATATTAGCATATTGAACACCCTTTCTACATACAATAAACAAAAACAAGATTGCAAGCGTCCCTAGGGAGAAAATAATAAATATTTCTTTCCATGGTATTCTTGTTTAGATTCTTGACAAACAATAATTTTCCCTGTATTTACGTAGATAGGGAACCCTTCGGGAACAATTGTGTCACCACACATTTATACGAGTGGATCTTCAATCATAAGAGTAACACATGCAACAAGCCTATGTTTGAAGTCACTGCATCATATATACATTTAAGCTAAAGCAATAAAAATGTATTCTTGTATACCATGCAGAACACTTGGTTTTTACAACCACTGCTTCAAAACCCAAGTTATTTAATCGCTCTTGAATTGGGATGTTTCGGGTCGCCAATTCCCTTTTCGAGCCACCAGAAGCTGCTCTTCCCCTTCAACATATGTGTGGCCCACATTCCAATGTAAAGACTGGATAATGGGAAGTATTTCGTTCAGAATGTTAGACTTGTCTCGAAAGATGACCGACCCTTCAGGTCTCAGGATTCGATCCATCTCTAGCAAAGTGTACACTGGTTTGCATCTGTGATACAAATTATCGTATTAGTCCTATGTAATACTAGATGATATACAGCGCGCCAAAAGTATTTGCAAGTAGTACAAGATGAACAAGGCCTTTAATATATATAGATACATAGCCCTATAAGGACCGGAATATATTCAAATGCCAATTTATTTCAAAGCACTGAGATTTATCCAATCATATGGAAATCACATCCAAACACTTGCATAGTCATGGAAGAGTTCAACCAATTTGGCTTTCCCATCTTTAAGCCTTACATTACATACAGAAATTATATGTTTTTACATTAATAGCAAATGCCTAAAACCATGTAAGAAAGGTGGAGAGAACAAATAAAAACAAATCAGGACAATAAAACAAGCATGCCAAAAATTTGTTACTAGTATAGAGAAACTGAAAGAAAACCTACCCATTGATGACAAAAAGGTCAGGCTCTGCTGATGCTAAGAACGTCAACCCCCACACAGTCACTATGCAAATAATTCCACTCTATCCAGTCAGGCATGTTAAGCTATAGCCAAGATACAAGTGGATGGAGAGATATGTGAATGTTTGAGGGCACTGGCTTGTGGTCTATTGGGACTCTTACTTCTGGAGAGAGAAAGAAAGAAAGAAAGATGTATTAATGTTTTCAGGAGTCAAACTAAACTAAACTCAGAAATACAAAAAGCAAACTCAAAACTCCAAATCCGGGGACTAATAGCTAGGCTCAATCTCAAAATTAGAGTCAGAACACATAGCCAGGTGCCATGGTGGCTCTCCTTTGACCTGCAAAAAATATCTCGTATCTGTGTCTGTCTGGTCGTCTCACGCTATGGTGGGAGACGTGGTCTCCGTAATCTCTGTATCCGGTGGGCCATTTCGATAGTGATGCCTCTGGACGGACGGTCTCGACCGAGTAGAGCTGTGATGGGATGGATGTCCATTGTGCACGATCCGGTCCATCGTTGCATCGTGTGTGGCTCCTGCGTTTTTGGTTGCATACCTCCTCCTCGTCGTATCGTCTCACTGATGCATACTACCCTGATGTCGTCAATCTCTTCCTCCTCTACCACGACATGCCTAGGAGCAGACTCGAATGTGTACAAATCTGTGATGTGTCGCTGGGCTCGATCTTCCTCTATCTCCTGCGGCACTGCTCTTTCCTGCTCTGTGATCTAACGAAGAAATATCTCTCTATGTTGTCTCATCTCCATCAAATAGAGCCCAATGCAGACCTAGCCCTGGAAGTGAATAAGTCGAGAGAGGCCTGAAGCCATGTCCCTCCTAGAAGAGGCAGTGATAACATCCACGGATCTCATAGTAAACTCGATAGTGACATTGGAAATGCTCCTCCGTCTATACTCTGCAGATTCGTTGTTCCCTGGGTGTACCCGTGGCTCTTCCTACCTCAATCCTCAGCTGATGAGATGAGACCCGCATTTGTCCTATGGCAATCCTAAGGACATGTGAAACTCACCTGCCCTCCATATACTGGTGCCTGATGATCACCCCATCCTCCAACACTCTTATGAAATGGTTGTGGTAGAACCGGGTCTTTGTGGGGAACTCTTGATCCCTTCCCCAAGTCCATGACATATAAAGCTGAAGTAGGCCTACGGTTGATCTCATCCCATGGGACCAAGGGATCAAAAGCATCCAAGCTGTACTGAAATTGAGAAGACGATCCATCTGAATGGCCTATCTGTCAAAACATTTGGAAATGCATGCATACCAAGCCATGTAAGCCCCACTTTCAACTCATCGTATTGATGACTCCAGTGCCACCCTCGGTAAAGGCCCAGACCTTGTAAAGATAAGTAACCGTGTAGAAGATGGCGTTGATCTTAAGCCGTGTCATGGCAAACTCTGCCTGTATGATCTAGTGGGGGACTGAAGGCTTGCTCCAAATCATCCTGGATCCCATAGTTACCTGCAACCTCGGGGGAAGGGGGGGAAGGGGGGGCTGGCAGCCGTGGCCACCAACAAGGGAAGGGGGGGTGGGGGGGAAGGGGGGCGAGGGGGAAGGGGGGGAAGGGGGGGCTGGCGGCCACGGCCGCCAGCAGAGGGAAGGGGGGGGAAGGGGGGGCTGGCGACCGCGGCCGCCAGCAGGGGGAAGGGGGGGGGGAAATGGGGGGGGGAAGGGGGGGTTGGCGGCCACGGCCGCCAGTAGGGGGAAGGGGGGCAGGGGGGAAGGGGGGGGCTGGCGGCCGCGGCCACTAGCAGGGGGAAGGGAGGGTGGGGGGAAAGGGGGGGGGGAAGGGGGGGAAGGGGGGGCTAGTGGCCGCGGCCGCCAGCAGGGGGAAGGGGGGAGGGGGGGCAGGGGGCTGGCGAGGGGGAAGGGGGGGAAGGGGGGGAAGGGCTGGCAGCGGGGAGGGAGGGGGGAGGGGCAAAGGGGGGGAAGGGGGTTGGAGGGGGAAGGGGGAAGGGGGGCTGGAGGGAAGGGGGGGGCGGGAGGGAGACAGGGGGGGCAAAGGGGGGGAGGGTTTCTGGCGACGGAGGGAGGGGAGGGGAGGGGAGAAGGGGAGGGCAGGGTCGAGGGAGGGAGGGAGGGAGGGGAGGAGCGTCGTCACTCAGTCGCTGTCAAGGCACAACCCCAGAATGGTGTTGCTTACATGGCTGTTGGCCTCACCAACGTGTCAAATAGCCATCCCTTCATTGGGGAGTTCCTGAAAATGTGCCGGAAAGTGCTACCGCTCCAATCGAGCTTCTTGTCCTCGTCTCATTGCCTGTGTGTCTCTTTTGTGTAAGAGTTGATCTCTCCCTCTAGTACCAACCCGTAAATTGGCCATTTTAACAATACTTAAGAGTGAGAGAAAGAAAGATGTATTAACGTCCGTAGGAGGCCTTGCAGGCCTATGAGACAATGAGACAAAGTACAAAACCAAAAAAGTAACTCATAGAAGCCACTATGGGCTGAAGCAAAGGGCTCACTAAGGCCCTTGCTGAAAGCTAAAGTGCTAAACTAGTGAGCAAAATAGTAGAGTAGCAAAATAGCAGAAGAGTATCAAGTGCTCATAGCTAATGCTCCTAATACACGCCCAGGTTCCATATATCAAGGTACTCTGGTGGCTCTCTATGGGATGTGAGGGAATCTCGTATCTGTGTCTATCGAGCTATCTCCCGATGTGGTGGAGGGCGTGGTCTCCGTGATCTCTGTATCCGAGGGTGATGCCTCCTCTTTGGCATGCAATCTCCTCTGATGAGGGCTGAAATGGACCAAACCTCGATCGTGCGTGCTCTAGACACTCTACACGTAGCACGTGGAGTGCGTGTCTCTCATTTGGTAGCATCGTGGTGGAGACTCACTGCTAATCCATGATGCTCTCATCTTATCAAGCTCCTCTCCGTCAGCCTCCCCAGTCTTTGACTCAAATGCATAGAAATCTGTAACAAGTGTCTGTGCTTTGTCGATCTCGGTGGCCTGTGGCATCAACCCCTCCTGCTCCCTGACCTGCCACATCAATATAAATCTTTGTTGTCGCATCTCAATCAGATAGATCCCAACACAAACCTGGTCGAAAAAATGGATCAGCCATGTAAGTGGGTCAAAGCCATGCCCCTCTTGAAAGAGGCAGTGATATCGCCCTTGAATCAAATAATAGACTGGGCAGACACAGAAAGTGATCCTTTGTCTCGACCTCCTTTATCCGGCATAGTTTGCAGATCCTCTGCTCTCTGGATATTCTTGCAGCTCTCCCGGAGAATGGACGAGCCCTATCAAGTTCTAGGAGTTGGGTCTATTGTAGCTTCAGAAGGAAACCCTGATTGGAGGCCATTTGGAATTCGGTCTCTTGCTCGTAAGCGCGAACTTTTGAGTAAGCTGATAGCACTGTTACATCCTGCGGGCCTAAAGCTGCCGACATACCACTGAATGTCTGCTTGCAATCCATAAAGAAACTTTACGGTCTTGTTTCGCTCGTCTAGGTCTTTAAAGCCTTCCACAGGTGTTAATGAGTCTTTCTTTATTTTTCACATCAATTGGATGCATTACACAACTATCATGTGAAGAAAGTGGAAATTGGTGATCTAGTTTGTGGGAACATTTGATGCAGGAGGATCTACCTCAATACGTGGCTGCTCATCAGGCTCAAATCAAGCATTACTTTCAAAGGAGCATCATCATCATGTGGTATAAGGGGGGCTGCATGTCCACTGAGCGGAAATTGAAGGGTGCCTAGAATGGTGTAGTTATGTAGGTTAGCCAGCTCTAAATGTAGGTCCTTAGGGTTCCTACATAATTGAAGTCCCCTTATATTTTCATTTGTTCAAGGTTTGTCGTCACATACACTCTTGTGTCTTGCAATCTCCACTTCAAATTGCTTTCTGTATTCTTTTATAAGAAACAGTTAATTTAGAAAAGATTTTACCAATTAAATAAGAACAGGATTAATCAACAAGCCTAGAAGAAACTGATACTTCTAAGCTTCCTCTAATTCACCTGAAAACCGTCAGTTCAAATTAGATTTTAAACCTTGCAACTTGCGTAGTTCTGAAAAGCATTGATTCTAAATATATAAATCCTTCAATATTGTAGCCTCAGCAACATGAAATGATTCTATGTGATGTTGCTCAATGAGTCCTCCAATATCACATTGGACTGATACTGGGATCTATTTTAACCCACAAACCTATCATTATAATTCCAAGATTAAGATGCACTTGAGGAAAAATGCAAAACACATCGTCAGAAGACACAAAAAGAGCACTTACAAAGCTTACAAAAAAGGATTATAAACCCCATGAAGAATTATGTATTTGACTTTATGAGGAAGCTTCGAGGAAGAAAATTGTAACTTGCTTTGAAAATCATATAATAAGATTATAGGAAGGCTATTGCAAGAGGAAAGTTACACGGGTGAGGCAATCACCTTAAGACCAACCGTTTGAAGAGGTGGTCCACATGAAGAAGATCATATGTGCGCGGGTAAGTATTGAAAGATTCGCACCAGTCATGATAAATACCAAAAAGGCCACGATCAAATATAACAGGAAGTGTATCTGGCTCATCAATTGGTACGACATTGATTACCCACAATGATAGCCCCGACAAAGCCGCTGCAAATCTGCAAGGAAAAGCTCATTGGATAAGAATGGACTTGTTAGAAACTTGCATCAGAAGGATTGATTTACACAATAAGGCAATTGCTTTATATTTATCATTTCTAAAAGTAAAAACATTCATTGTAATAGTCTGAAATTAGGTTCTCATAAAAAAACCAATGAGGTGATTATATTATATTTCCAACTCATGAGTCTTGCATCACTAAGGGGATTCAGCAACAGTTATCTCCTTAGAGGTCAGCAATCATATGCTAGACTCAAACATCAGTTCACACCTTCAGGGCATTGCCTATATATGTTTTGCCTCCCTGTACAAAATCTATTAAGTGGCTCACCTAGCCAGTACCTCTCTCCAAATTGGTACCTCAATCCTATGATTCCAATCAGTTCCACCTACTTTAAATGATTAGACATTTCTTCAACCTCTTTATTGTTTCCTTTTTGGGTGGCTTTACTTGCAATTTTCTGCTTGTTGTGTTGTGCTCTCTTCTCACATTCATCCTCCCTAATTGCTGTTTCCTCCAGCTTGTGCAAGTCAGATAAGCCCTAGGCAACCTAGCAAGCAAGCAACCTGCGGTACCATTTCTATAACCATGAAGCACACAGCTGAGGCCCTTTCATACAGCTGCAGAAATATGTATTTAGTACAGCTTCCCATATAAATATTTCTGTTCTATCTTGCAAGCATTTTTTGCCCTTTGTTTCTTCTTGCAATCGCCCATCATGCAAACATCTTTGGCACAGCTGCCCACTACCAGTGGCCTATTTACTAGATAGATATTGTTTTTAAAAGTTGAAGCATTCTTTGGTTGGCTACAAACGAAAGTCCTCAGTACAATTATAGAAAAAACTATGGGAACCACCAGGCTTTTAGTGCCCCACATGCCATTGCACAAAGAGGTTGCAAAGAGAAAGAAGAAAGAAAGAAAGAAAGATTTATTAACTATAGTGGAAGGCCAAAAAATCCTATGAGACCATGGAATCTGAAATCATCAAGAGAGTACACACCCTATGGGGGGAACTAGGAGTTTCTATCACACCTCTAAGAAAGAACTACTAATGAAGCTAGGAATCACAGGAAAGAAACTCTGTGTGTTGAGGAATTCTTGTCACTCGGGCATGAGTGACCTGAGCTTTGCATGGGCCTGACAAGGATCACATCTAGAGTCTGAAACATGTCTGAAATCTGTTGCTGAAGTCCTCTACTTCTCTCTACAGTAGGATATACCCGTAGACGGCGTGAGGCAGCCTGACTTTGCCTCATGGGGTGGGTGCTCATTGCGCTTGCAGTCTCTTGCTAACATGGCGTGCCTGAAAGTCAAGGTCTCGAGCCCGACGTCTCCTCTCCACTTCTTCTCATATGAAGAAGAAGTTTGTGATCTCCTGCTGTTTGGATCCATGCCCCATAGCAGGTCTTATGAGTCTAGACTTCCAGTGACCTCATGTACGAAGAATGCGGCACATCTCTGGTCCAAGTAAGTAAATGACTCTACTCACATGTGTGTGTCCATGAACTATATGGAAGGATAGAAATCATCGAGTCTTTGGTGATCCCACGTTTTCAATTTTTACTTTCTTTAGGCGCTCTCTGCAGAAATCTTTCTATGATTGCTTACAGACAAAGTGCATAGACCATGATGTATATCTATCTTATATTGAGGTTTTCTCTTGATGTATTTCTCATCCTCCTATTCTGGGACGATGATCTTGTAATATAAAGCAACTCGATTTTCACCAAAAAAAAAAAAGTGTATCCATGGGAGAAAAGACAGTGACATCTCCCTTGGATCTCATAATACTTGGGGCATCGCATGAGAACATGCTCCTCGGCGCAATCGGCGCAACTTTGTATTTATCACAAAGCCTCACGTTTCCATGGTGTTGTGTGGCTGAAAATCTCAAGACTTGCCTTGATCTGGAACCTAGGGGATGAGGTCTTGAGCTGGCCCTTGGTCATCCGTACTGCATGAGGGATAAATCTGCAGGTGCCCTAGTGCCTGAATGAAACCATCCTCATTTAGGTGGAGGAAATGCGCCTTGTAGAAGGCCATCTTGACCCCACATGGCTGAGCAAGGGATATCCAGTTCTATGGATGTATATCTGCCATATGTCATCCCAGATGATCTGATGAGTCTCCTACGGTGTCAAATGCAGGAAAAGGGCGTCTAGTAAGTATTGATAAGGCGGTAAATTGTCCACATAGACATGTCCTACAATATCTTCCCCCAATCAAATGAGATAGCATTATGACCTGTAGTCTCTCAAGATCACTCCACACATCCTCTCTGAGGTCTATTGAAAAAAATG
Organism: Dipteris shenzhenensis; assembly: GCF_047967505.1. Classification (NCBI taxonomy): domain Eukaryota; kingdom Viridiplantae; phylum Streptophyta; class Polypodiopsida; order Gleicheniales; family Dipteridaceae; genus Dipteris; species Dipteris shenzhenensis. The sequence continues at coordinate 38,867,741 of NC_141621.1, forward strand.
CTTCTGCATATAAGGCTGCCGGTTGAACAAGAGTGTAAAAAAGAGGTGATTCCCTAGTCACATGGTGGAAAGTGGCCTGAAAACAGAGTCTCTGGAGTCTCGGTAATGATACATGCTGTTTGGTCAAACGTGCTTGCCCTGCTGGTTTAATGGTAAACTTGGACCCCTGTGAAAGAGTGCCCCAAGTATAGATAGGATCTAACTATCCCAACTGACTCCTCCGCAAGTGTGAAAGGCTCACATTGGATCTGAGGCTCATTAGTGTTGAAGATCATAACTTTGGTTTTTCCCAGGTTGATTTTCATGTCTCAGTTCTCACAAAAATCTTGTAATGCAGTCAAATGCATTTGTAACCCTCGGCTGTGTTTGAGATCAACATTAGCATATAGCAGGGTGTGTATGACGGACTATGCCAAAGTCAATCCTCAACCCATCCTAGGGTATCCACAAAAGAGGCCAGTCTCATTAATGTAGAGGTCAAAGAGGGTGGCAAGAAAGGGCACCCCTGCTTAACCCCAATGGTGCTGCTCACTCATGCGCTGCTCTGTGCAGCCCCCTTTGCCTCTCCTTGTACGCCCCCCGCTCCCCCCTCTGCATGTTTCTGTGCAGACTCCCCCGCTCCCCATTCGCCACTCCCTATGCTCCCCCCCAGCCCCCCTTGCGCATTTCTGGCAAGAAAGGGCACCCCTGCTTAACCCCAATGGTGCTGCTCACTCATGCGCTGCTTTGTGCAGCCCCCCTAGCCCCCTTTGCCTCTCCTTGTGCGCCCCCCCTCCCCCCTCTACATGTTTCTGTGCAGACTCCCCCGCTCCCCATTCGCCACTCCCAATGCTTCCCCTCTGCCCCCCTTGCGCATTTTTGCACAACCCCCTTGCTCCCCCTTTGCCACTCCATACGCTGTCCCCTCCCCCCCCCCACACATGCAGGGCAATCATGCATAGGAAGCAGTTCACCTTTGATGAATAAACAGTAGAGATCGTTGCATCTTACATGTATCTAGGAATGCTTGTCTTTGGTCAATCTGCAAGATGAGACCAGCAAAGCAAGCCTGATTGAAAAGGAGACACACCATGCTTGGCAAGTTTGAGGTCTGTGCTTAAACTCTTGTTTCTAGGATCCTCAGACTGAGTCTTTTATTTTTGGTTCTTTGGTCCGTCCAATTATGTATGGCAGCCCATGCTAGGGCCTTGATCTATTAGAGGTGGGCTAGGCTTGGATGGAGAGGCTCTAGGTTCTTTTATTTGCATGGACGATTTGTGGTAAGCCCTGTTGGAATATAAAGCCAAAGTGAGTCTAAAATGAGTTTCTAGGTGGTCTAGGTGTATTTTATAGTCTAGTGAGTCCTAGACATGCCACGTGTCATATTGGGAGTTATCCCATATACACTGGCTTTCTAGAGTCTAGTGTCACACTATATAGTGTTGTACTTGTCTATTGTCTATCACATCAGTCAACATCAAGCTCTTTGGTATCATGTGAGTACTTGTCCATTGTTTTCATTTTCTTTTCATTTCATTTCCATTATGCCTATTATCTTTCCTTTCCATTCCTAGTGTTAGCTTGCTTCTCTCCCTACCACTATGATCTTTCATGTGGTATCAGAGCCATGTTCCTAGCCCTACTCTCTCTTTCCTTTTCCCTTCCAAGAGGTTGACGTGAGGAAGGCCGATGAAGCTACTCTATCTCCTCCTCCTTGGAAGGCTGTCCTCTTCTCTCCTTCCTTGAGCTCTCTTCTCCACGCCATGATCTGCCACCTCTCTTCTCCTTCCTTCAGCTACATCTTTCTGTGACCCGCCGACAATGTGACGCTTCTATCTGGATCTAGAAGCAAACATTCGAGAAGTTTAATGGTAAGAATTTCCCTACATGGCAAACAAAGATGCGTCTTGTACTTATGAAAGATGGAGTGTGGAGTGTTGTGCGTGGCAAGGAGAAAAAGCCACAATCAGATGAAAAGAAAATTGCACAGTGGGAGAATCTGAATGACAAAGCTCTTTCTCTCATTGGTTTGGGGTTGAGTGATGACGTTATTCATCATTTTGATTTTGATTCCACTGCTCACGACTTAGGGGATAAGTTGGAAGAATTGTTCGGCAACAAAATCATCAATTCAAAGGTATTCCTCAGACAGGAATTCTTCAAGCTGCAAATGAAGCATGAAGACTCTCTTCTTGCTCACTTGAATCATATGGAATCCCTTGTCACTCAGCTTGCTAGTCTGGCGGCCCTTGTAGGGGAAGATGATCAAGTTGTCGTGCTCCTCTCGAGCATTGAGGAAAATTCTAAGTACCAGGAGATTATACCAGCATTGCGTGTGACACAAATGGGTTATCATGATATGGTTGCTATGCTTATTGATCATGACAGATGGTATACAAACACTCCGGACTCCACTGTACTGTACTCCAAGGGTAAAGGCAAAGGCAAATTCAAGCCTTTCAAATGCAATCACTGTGGGAAGCTTGGTCACACCGAGGATCGCTGCTTCCAGAAGCTTGCCAAGCAACAACACAAGGATCATGTCAACTTGGTTGGGGCTACAACAAGTGAAGACAAAGAAGAAGATGATGCTTTGACACCGACTCATGCTCTTATTGCCGACATCAGAGATCTCTCTCTCTATTCAGAGGTCTATGAACCTATGATCGGGACTTTTGTTTCTGATCTATTATTCCTACAGCTTGATGTATTTTGGGATCCTCTGCCCTGGGTAGTCCCCCTAAAATGATATGTATTGAGTGTTTGGTTTTCATTGAGTCTAAAGGTCCTCTGCCTTGGACAGTCCTCCTAAAAAGATGTATTGGTTTTCATATTTTGGTGTATGGCTTCCTGCCCTGTTATGAAGCCAAGGGGGAATGTACTGTGGGAGCCATATGTATTGGCTTTGATAGGTCTCGTTATCAAGCTTGGCCGAGTTCCAGGATGTTGGTGTAATCCTAGACCTATGAGCTGGTCATGTAGCCATGCTATAATGTGAGCCTCTGAGCATGTTGAGTCTCAAGCCATAAGAGTGCTTGGATCAACCTTTGAACACGCTCAGATTTTAGCCTTTGAGTTACATGGGGTGCACAGTTTGATGACTGTCATTGTCATGTTCTGTTCTTGGTTCCATTCTAGTAGTCTCTCACCTTGCCTTCATGGGGGGGTGTTGGAATATGAAGCCAAAGTGAGTCTAAAATGAGTGTTCGAGGTGGTCTAGGTGTGTTTTATATTCTAGTGAGTCCTAGACATGCCACGTGTCATATTGGGAGTTATCCCATATACACTATGGCTTTCTAGAGTCTAGTGTCACACTATATAGTGTTGTACTCGTCTAATGTCTATCACATCAGTCAACATCAAGCTCTTTGGTATCATGTGAGTACTTGTCCATTGCTTTCATTTTCTTTCCATTTCATTTCCATTATGCTTGTTATCTTTCCTTTCCATTCCTAGTGTTAGCTTGCTTCTCTCCCTACCACTATGATCTTTCATGCCCTTAGTCCCACACCAGATTTGTCTTGGCTGAGTTCACAACCCCTCCACTCTAGCTTGACGCAACATTCTACGTGATCACATACCTCCACTAAGTTAGGGATTTTGGTTTCTCGACCTCAAGATGACGTAGGTTACCGTGGCCGGCCTTATCTACATCTGTGACATTAGCACTTGAGGGGGATCTAAGACGTTGGTACGCATGTACATGCAGATGGTTTTCAAAACCTTGGACTGCATGTGGTTGACTGCCTCCTTTTAGTATAGCCTTCAGGTCCCCTCTATTATGCTCACTTATCACGAGGCTAACTAGGTCATTTGAAAGGATTTCATGTAGCTACACACATACAAGACCTAGTTAGCACTTGGTGAGCTTCCTGTGAAGCAATGTTTCTACAGAGATCCCTGCCTGCAGATATCAGAGGGGGCCTCATCAACCCACCAGGCTACACATGGATCCACCTCCCACACTCCTTGATGATCTTGATCAGACAATTTCATGTTTATTTCCATTGATTACGTATTGAGACAGAATGGGTTAAGGGAATACCTAGAGAAGGCCGCATTTGGATCTACAGGACGTTGAGTAAAAGAAGCACTTTGCTTTCAGATATTGAAACAGCTTATGACACCTTAGAATGGAATTTATTCGAGGGTACCCTGCTGCGTTTTGGCTTTTTTCAGATGTTTGGATCAGAGGGGTCTCTTGCTCAACCCACAGCCAGGTGCTTATCAGAGGGGTTAGAGACTCAATCTAGGGACTGCATCATCGGCTCAAAAGGCCGATCACGAATTTTCTTTGGAGTGCGTTTGATGATTCAGCCAATGCCAAAGCTAGGCTGGCTTGAGAGACTTTCATTCTCTCAACATAGGATGGGGGCCTTAATATAATAGATCTGCAAAGCAGAGCCTTTGCTTTGCAAATTTGTGATCTGTGAAGATTTCTTCATTCTATGCATTGGTCTTGTATACCCTCATTAGGTGGAGATTGGACCAGACAACACTAGGCGGACCTTTACGTCCGACACCTTAGGGTGCCTTTCTCCCACCTTATGGGTACCATTTTGAAAATTGGAGCAACTTTAGGAATTCTCTATGGAGGATCCCTCCCTCCTCAAGGGGAGAGATTGATAGGCAGCCTGTCATGTGGCCTGATATGATTCTGGATGATCATGGGAGACCCTTAGATATTTCTAATTACATGCAGTGGTCTAGAAAAGCCACCACAATGATGCCACACCATAGCTTCCTCCTCTCCACAGGCTTAAGACATTTTTTATACTAGTGTTTCTATGTTTACGTTGCACTTGTCTTGGGTGCACACGCCGGCTTGGCTCCACTCATTCAGCTGATTGAATCTGTTTTTTTTGTCTCATAGAGTCTTTGGTCTTTCAAAGACTTTTCGTAAACTTTCTTTCTTTCTTTCTTTCTTTCTTTCTATGTGGGCCTCGAGGATTTTATGAGATGCATAGCTCTCTCAGGCTTTCTAGGTTCGACGCCATTTGGTTGAGCTATGCTCTCTCCCTACAGGGCTGTAAATCTCGATGGAATGATGGTAGAGATCATAGTGAGTATTTTAGCTTGGCATATCTGGAGATCTTGATGCATAGAGGCACCTGATATTTGCCAGGCCCAACTATCTCACACTATGGCTAGTATTTGGAAAGACACTGTATACACTTTGATGGCAATTTGGTTAAGTATGCAGGGGTCTTCTAGGGATCCTTCTACCAAGAGGACTTTCTTCCTCAGGGAGTGGAGAGTTTATCCCTTGTTTTTGGAGGTCACTATAGGTTTGAGGTGGCACTTTCAGCATCAGTCCTAGATAATAACCAGCCTTTTTTTATGAGTAGAGCTTGACCCTCTCAAGTGTTTCTCATTCCATGCATGGTGTACTCTTGCCTTGAACGCTTTGCTCTTGGGGCTTTCCATACGTAATAGAAGTCTTTTTTATGGACAAAAAAATGAATGAAAGTAAACATTACAAAGACAAGATAATCACCATTGGGACACGAGACAAGCATCTTTTACTTTCGAAGGGAAAGAATTGGAAGTGGTTTCATTCTACAAAAAATTTGGGTCTAGAGTTAAGAACAATTACAAATGGAAAACATAGTGGAGAAAAGAGTCATGGGAAGCATTAAGGCGCTATATAGCTTCCAAATAAATGCAAAAAGTTACACTTATGGAACTGGGAGATGAGGAAGTTCATGTACACAATGTTGGCATAGATAGTAATTCTCTACCGATGCCATGTTTGGGCACCAAGACTCTCTAAGGATATTGGAAAAGAGTAGAGGCACTACAAAAAAGTTCCTCATCGGAGGGTTGGGAATTAAGGTACTCCTACATAGAGCTATGGATGCAACAAAAGACAATGGCTGATACAAAGATGGAATTAAATGGCTGGAGTTTTGGGGGATAAATGCCATAGATTTTTATGACAAAGCGGAAGAAAATGTTGACACATGAAGACAGATATGCCTTCATTTGTGAACCTTGAGTTCACTCAAGGACCACCTTCCCATATAACTCTCTACTCTTGGCCTACGATTCATAGACCTACCATTTGATTCATCCTAATGAACTACATAGGAGGGGCTGAAGCCCTAGCTTCACCAGGAGGGTTCACCCTCACACCTCCATGCCTCTGCTACATGTTGGGTTCATTCATCTTTTTGCAACAATTGTTGCATTTACAATTTTATGCTTTCCTTCTAGCTAGTGTTGACATTTCCCTTGTACCAATCCATTGCATGTGTGCATCCGTTTGTGCATATGTGTGTGTGTGTGTACATGTGATATTGCAAATGCTTATGTTGGGATTGAATATGCCAAGTATACAGAGCAGAATGTTCTATTATTGCAAGTTGGCATTGCCAAGGCTTTTGATACTATTCAATGGGATTTCATTGTGCAGACTATGCAACCTTTGGGTTTTGGACATAAATTGAAGCATGTTATCTATTGTCTCTATAGTGACAATAAAGCTGCATGCATATTGTTAGAAGATATCTTGAAATTTTAGACACTCCCTTGTTCGGTCTGCCAGGGTTGTCCTCTTAGTGCCATTTTATAAGCCATAGCAACTCATCCCATGCTTCAATATATGGATCATTTGATGGCGACTAACAGGTTACATGGATTGGAGATTCCTGGAAGTCGACCTATGGTTGCTCAGGCTTATGCAAATGATTCTTTTTTTGTGCCATGAAACAGTTATCCAAGCTCTTTCTTTATATGGACTATGTCATGACAAGAGAAATCACTAATCCATGGTTAGTAGACATTAAAACATTATTATATATTATACGCCAATGGTCTAACATGTATATGTATTTATGATGGACACCGACCGATTTGTTATGGCGGTGGATCATCTCAGTAGATAGGACTAGTCAAGCTAGAGCCATTGCTTCAGACGGCATCGAATTTGGACATGTGATACTTATTCTATTAATAAAAATGTGCACACATATGTCTAGGTCCTAGGGGCAATAGGAAGGGAAGGGTGCATTAAGGTGCATTGAATGGTCGATGCATGGGTCATAGGATAAGGGTAGGTATGGAAAGATGGAACTTGAGTGATCTCAAGGGACATTAATGAAAGGGTACCACCCTTTCATTGTGAATCTCACGTAGCATTCTTCATTCACCTTGCATTCATCCGCCATCTCACACACACCTTGCATGTAGGTCAAAACAGAAACAAGTACTCTCACGAGGGTGCTCTTCCCCATTGGAGGGCCAATTGGCATTGAAATTCTCCATGCATTGCACACATTTGCATTCTTGAGAAAGTTGGTTCTTCACAGATTAGCTACTGGTCTTCATGTGAATTTTCAGAAATCTTGCCTGTTGCCTTTGCATTCAAAAGACTGGCATAGTCTTGTATGGCCAAGTGAAATTCTTTTGCCTGCTAAGTTGGTACACCATCTTGGTTATCCTACTTGTCGTCAACAGATTGACTGGGTCCTTGTCAAATTAAAGAAAAAGCTTGAATATTGGAACCTGGCAACTTGGCCTCTACATGTTCGGCTCCGAATTGCCCAATCTATCTTGGTGGCATATATTCAATTTTATTTGCCTTTGATCTTCTTTACCAAGGAAAATCTTACTTCCTTTATATCCACTGTTATGGAATTTTTTGGCATTCAAAACATGGTAAGAAAAGCTTGCGCTTACTTCCTTTACAGCAGTTATGTTCGCCAAAAATGCATGGGTGTATGGGTTTCAAAAGTCTAAGTTGCTGCCTTTGCATTAACAAGACTGACATTCTCTTTTATGGCTAGTGGAAATTATCCAACCCACTTAACTGGTTCACCATCTTGGTTATCCTTTAGGTTGGATGATTACTTGTCGCCAACAGTCTGACTGGATACTTGCAAAGCTGAAGAAAAAGCTGGAATACTGGAAGTTAGCCACTTGGCCATTGCATGTCAGGCTACGGATTGTTCAATCCATTTTAATGGCATATATTCAGTTTTACTTGCCTCTGATTAAGTTCACCAAGGGAGATCTTACATCTTTCATGTCTACAGTTATGGAAACCTTCTGGTGCTACAAACATGGCAAAAAAGGTTTGAGATTGCTTTCTGTGCAGCATCTCTATTCGCCAAAGATGCAATGGGGGACTCAATATTCTTAACATCCATGTGCATATGCTTGCTCATAAAGGCAAAATGATGCTGCAAATTATGCAGGGTTCTCCGCCTTGGGCTGCCATGATGCACCATTTTCTCTTACAACTCACCACCCTTGCCTTTGGCTATTGGCAGCCCACTCACTGGGACTTTCTTTTGGGATGTATTGATGGTAAGATCAAAGGCTGTCCACTGGTATCCAACATGTTGATGGACTGGAAACACATCCTCTCGCATTTGGAATGGCACCTTGCAAATTCTTTACGTTTTCGTCCCTCCACTAGCTTTTCAGGAGCCTAGACGTTCGTACTTCCTTAGTTTAAAAGGGATCCACTCAATTGCAGATGTTATTCATGATGATGGGACACTTCTTTCTTTTCCTTTGGTTGTTGCAAAATATGGTCTTGGCATGCATTATCGTCCTATATGGCACACTATTACTCATATGCTTCAATATTTTCAGCTAGTACTGCCACTAGAGATTCAGGACCGCGGCTTCAAGATTGGACTCTTCATCTGCCAGGGTCGACATGCCGTCCTTTGAGGTTGTCTCACATTACATTATCTTCTTCGTATGAAGTTCTTTTACACTTGTCTTGGGTATCACAGTGGGCGAACCATCTTTGGCACATGAATCATCCTACAAAGTGGTGGCGTAAGAGATTGGGAGGAATTTGGACTTCTAAAATTCCTCTTCGACAACAGGTTTTCTTGTGGAGAGTCTTGCTACTAGGACTTCTTCAATCTAGGCAGCTTTTGGCACACATACATATTGCTCCGACTATTTGTCGCAGATGTTTGGCTCCACGGGAATCAGTGCCTCATCTTCTTTGGCATTTTCTCGCACACCCGTGATTTCTTGGACTCTCTTGGGCAGTGTTTGAGAACCAGATTTCCAAATGCTACTTTTGGGAAGTTTTTTTGGCTTATTGGGATTCAACTACCTAGACAGGAGTTGGATTTATTTTTCACCTGGGTTTGCTACTGGGCACTCTCGACTCTATGGAAGGATAGGAATCATAGACTTTGGTGATTCTACTTTCTCTCTATTTACTCTTTTTTCAGGCACTTCTTGCAGCAATTTTTCTATGATTGTCTGTAAACTCAGTACATAGACTCTCATGTATACTTGCCATATATTGAGATCTTTTTTTGATGTATTTTGACACATCCTATTTCGGGATAGTGAATCTGTAATATAAAGTGACAAAAATTTTCACAAAAAAGAAAAGAAAAAAGAATAGTGTGTGCATTTCATCCTATGGACATACCGTATCATCGGTCTTTGGTGATCCCTCTCTTGCTAAATAGCAATTCTTTCGAGCATCTTTACAACAATCATTTTATGATTGTCTACATGCGTGGGATCTAGATTATCCTGCCTTCTTATCATATAATGACGTCTTCTGATGTTTTGTAGCTGGTTGTTCCTTTCCTTGGGATTGTTATTTGTAATATAATGACAAATGGATTTCACCCAACAAAAAAGTTCTTATCCCCCCCCAAAAAGCATCTATCCTATCTCTGCATACATGTGGAGGGAAATTAAGTCTAGAAGGCCTCGACCATTGATATTCTGCTGTTTTTGAGTTCTTCCATTAGGCTCTCCTTTGGAGTCTAATGTCATGTACATTGATTTTATGTTAATATAGTAATGTGCTTTCACCAAAAAAAAAAAAAAAGCGTGTGTGTGCATCTGTGCGCGTGCGTTATTGGGCACTATGGACTCTTTGGAAAGACCATAACCATCGAGTCTTTGGTGATCCATCTCTGGCTAAGTATCAATTCTTCTGGGCATCCCTAAGGCAACCATTGTATGATTGTCAACATGCGTTGGATATAGATTATCCTACCTTTTTGTCATATAATGATAATGTTTGAGAACTTGTAATTGGTTGTCCCTTTTCATGGGAGTGTTCTTTGTAATATAAGGACGAATGGATTTCACCCAAAAAAAAAAGTATATGTGCGCGCGTACATTCTTTTTAAATGAGATACTCCTTTTCACAAGAAAGTGTGTGCGCTTCTTTCTACAAGTATTTTTGGTTGTTTGGTTTTCATCCAGTCACAAGGGTTTTGATCTCCTTTTTTACTGGGTTCGTTATTCAACTATATGGACGCTATGGAGGGACCACAACCATTGGGTCTTTGGTGATCGCTCTCTTGCTAAATATCAGTTTTTCCGGGCATCTCTACAACAATCATTCTATGATTTTCTACATGTGTGGGATTTAGATTATCCTACTTTCTTGTCATATAATGATATCTTCTGATGCTTGCAACTGGAGGTCCTTGCTTTGGGACTGTTTCTTGTAACATAATTTCAATGTATTTCACACCCCCAAAAAAAAAGTGTATGTAGGAAAACAAGCCGATGAAGCTACACACTAGACTATGACTTCTTCTTCACTGGGTGTCGTTACTGGGCTTTATGGTCATTATATCATGCCTGGATCTCTCACTTGTATGGGCTTTCCTCTGTGGATATTTATCATTTTTTCCGATCCTCCCTGCATCAGTTTCTTCAGGATGCATACGGCCAAGGAGATCTTCCTTGGCCCAGTTAAAAGCATTCTTTCATTGTTTTTGGTTCTCCAATGGAAGTTGCTCCCCCTTAGAGCGCTTTCGAATATACATTTTCTCTTCATGATATACTCCCTTTTACCCCAAAAAAAAAGTGTGAAGGAAAACAATAAGGTGGTGTCTCTTCTTACCCCCCGTATCCTGCTTTCATGTCCATCACATTCCGAATGCTGGTCCAATCAACCCCAAGACCTTCAAGGTAAGACTTCCCAACTACTCGCCTCCAGTGTTCAGTATCCATCTGGAATTCCACTGCCGCAGGTTGTCCAAAGAGGCTTTTCTGAGAATTGTTAAGCCACCCGGGTGTTGAATCAAGGCGTTGAGGCCAAGCTTGAGGCCACTCTGCTCCATGAACACCTGTATCAGTTGGAATGCTTTGTAGGCATTTCTCCAAAGGTGTATACCTATCCAGACAAGAACATGCCAGTTAAAAGCCAAACTCTAAACACAAGGGGTGACAGGTATAAAGTTTATGGCATGTCTAGAATACCATGCAGCATCTGGATTCTCTTTTTCATTGCAAATAGGAGGGTCCATTTTGACCCTTTTGTCATAGCAGGAGTTAGATGTTGGCTTTTGATAAACAGCGAAACCGACACCTGAAGTAATCCCTTTCACTTTGGTTGTCAGGTTCCAGCACATAGATTCCGTCAAGGCTACCATGGCTGCAAAGTATATGCGACAAAAAAATTGTCACAGGTCTCATGAAATGTAAGGAAAGAAAATCAATAGTGATTTACTTTCTTTCCATGTGTAGAAAAAGTAAATGTTTGTCAAAGGTTAAGTCAGCCTAATGTCTGAGATACAAAATGATGCATCAATACAAAACAGTATGATTTTTCTTTCTCACAGTTAACCAAAAACAAGAACAAGTATAAATAATTAACATTTGACTACATGCTGTTGCTGTAATAATGTTACTACACCAATACTGCAAGTGTCAAAAGACTCATAATGCATGAAATCGTAAGCAAGGATGTCCAACCTTTCCAGAAGTCCAAATCTTCAGGCTGGTTCCGATAAACTGGAGTTGCAGACCATACAAAGTAGCCACCAGGTCTGAGAAGTCTGTTTACCTCAATAAGCCGCTTTCCACCTGTAGTATGTTCATGCAATGATGAAGTTAAATTGTTTTCCTCCCAATCAATAAGCCACTTATAAGATTTGTACTTTTCATTTGTTAGCACTACATTCTAGGTAGTGGTATTCCGATGTGTGACCCATTTGATCTAGAAGAGTTAAGGGTTGAATCGTTTGCTACATCTAAGATGATTATTGGATGCTTTGCTCTCTATCTTTGTTTGAAATATTTTTTTGAAAACCAAAAGGTAGTGCTAGTGGGCCCTCTTTTTTGACTGTATGGCTTACAAAGCTTGCATAACCACATAATTTACCATCTCCATCCCAATGGATTCTGCATCTTGCACAGTGCGCTAGGTCAAAGGCGTTGCTTGGAAAGGGAAGCCGTTGTGTGCCCACCACAGCTGATATTGCTGGTATGCCTCGTTCAAGGGCAAGCTGAACTTGTGCTTCATGCTCATCCTTTGGAGCAAATGACATGGTAAGCACATCTTTTTCAAAGAGGTATCCTCCAAAACTCGCAACACCACATCCAATATCCAGAACCACTCGAGTGTGTTTGCCCCATGCCACATCTCCTACAAACTAACACAAAAATGTAAAGATTTAATTAAAAGGTAGCTAAAGTGGAGCAAGACTGAAGCAACGAAACAAAGTTATTGAAAGAAATCGCGAAGACGTAACAAAAAAAAATTATAAGCATGTCTTGAACCTAGAAACAACGTCTGAGATTAATTGGCTATCATGTCACTTGGCATAAAGATTTTCAAATAAGAAGAATTGGGAAAGAGACGTTAATATCTGCTCAATTTTCAATATGCTTGTTATTTTCTGTTTTGTGCAACAATGATTCATGATAAATTTTTTGTTCTATAGTAGGTATTAATCCAGGTATGGACTTGGATTTCTCAAAGTTGATACACTCAACTCCTTCACCACTGGATGGGAGAGTTTTCTAAAGAGAATGAGACGAGAAGGTGACCAAATCGTGTGGATGTCAGGTGGATGTTGTGTGACCACAATATGTGGAGTTCATAGGGAGATATTGGGTGTCTATACAGTTTTAGGAGGCCTGATGGATTTGCTCCTTTCCCACTTCACCTCTACTTGCATCCCATAAACAAAATATGAAGCACAAGGCTTATTCAAATAATCTGTTGTCATTTTTAGTGGAGACACAGGATAAGCCTGAGGTCATTGAGGGAGAGACAATCTGATTGGAAAATTTTTGAAGGATGCCAAGGAGCTGTTTGAGATTTGGTATGTTTAAAACTGCTCCTCCTGCTCACGAAGCTGCTCCCCCGCCATAGCCTTCCCTCTCCCTTCCCCTCCTCGTCGCACCCCCCCCCCCCCTTTCTCTTTCTCACCTGCCATTCCCCCTTATCTTTTCCAACACCCTCGCTGCATGAATCTGTCTCAGTTCGCTGCATTTCCAGCCTGTTTGGTTGGATCTTGATGGCCCATGTGCTAGTCTCGTCTCTCTCAGGAAGCAATTCAGTACCTTTTCAGGTCACAATGCCTCTTGGAGCCACTTGCTGCTGTTCGCGTCTGTAATCTGAGGCCGAGTGGACCTGGGGTGTTGCACAGCTGTTTGTGCCTCTTCTGGAAGCCTCCTAGCAGGTCACAACACTTCCTTGAGCCCTTGGTATTGCTTGCAGCTGGTTCTTGGGGTGTAGAAACTAGCCTGCTGTTCGGGAGCTCTGGGACGCAATTGTCTGCTACCCTTTGTGTGACCAGCAGTTCGCTCTTGGGGGTCGGTTCCTTTGCTGCACTGGTCGCCTTTTTTCAGGCCCCTTAGGATAAGTGTTTGCAAGGCCCGACGAAGCCTCCTTGCAGGTCACGGATGTTCTAGATGCCCTTGGGGCTGCTGGCAACTGTTTTCTTGGGGTGTAGTTTTAGAGGATTTTTAGCTTGCTGTTCCGGGGGCTCCCAGGCTTTTTCTGTAGCTCAGCAGAAAGAGCTTGGGCTGGGCTATCTCTTCAGCCTGGTCGCTCTCTCTTGGAACCTTTGGACAGAGTTTTCCAGGCCCCTTTGCAGCTCATTGATCCAAGCTTTGTGTGGCTTCTTTCAGCTTTTTGCCAGCCTTTACTAGTGTTGGGAGCAGCTTCTCTGCCCAAACCTGTGGCTGGCCTTTCCTTGCTCCTCCCTCCCCCCCCCCCTTTTCCTTCTACGCAACCGTGTGTTATTGCCTTCATTGGGAGGGCTTTTGGCACGATGCCTGAGTCTCCGTCCAAAAAACAGAATCAGTGGTAGGAGATGATCAGATTCCTTGCCTCAGGTTGATAGCTGAGTGCCCAGAGATCCTACCAAAGGAGATCATTCTTGAGACTCGATGGTGGAGAGATCAAGCAGCGCATCGAGATCTCGGGGCTGCCAAGGTAGTGCCTACAGTGCAAAGAGATGATGCACTTGGCACGGGACTGTCGGAGGGGTTTGGGAAGAGCCCCATCAGGTATAGAAGGCAGCACATTTGAAGAGAGCTCAACCCATGGCTGGACAGGCAGCACATTTGAAGAGAGCTCAACCCATGGCTGGAGTCCCAAGCTCCCTGGGTAGAGCCTTCTGAAGGGACTCGGACCAAGGTGGCACGCAAGAAGCCTAGAATGAAGACTTTGAAGAACCATATGCGGGACGGAGAATGGAGGGTAGAGAGGGAGGCAGACTCCTCAACCCTAGGGGAAGCAGTCGAAGGGCACCATAGTGGGCTGCCCTCCAACCCCCAATGATAGTGGTTCAGAGCACCCAGGTGTTGGCAGTAAGCCTCATGGGGGGCTTGATCTTTGTAAGACTCCAGATGCTTGTTATTGGAGGCACTTGATTGGTGCACAGCGTTAGCTCGTGGTGGTTGGTGGTTGCTGGTTGGACCATGCAAGGACGAAGTCTTTGATTGGTCAAAACACGTAGTTCATGGCAGTAGAACAAATGTAAACGACTTTATCTATCCACGTTTTTATCTGTAGCCTGAACCTCTACTCGTCATTGAAACAATCACGGGCGATGGCTATCTGTTATTCCACCCAGCCTATTCTCATGAATCGTAAATCGTCAGATACGTACGTTATTTCATTCATACCTATCCATGAGACCCTCAATTCCCTAGATAGTTCTCCTTGCCAAATGTCATCAATTTAGCCTCTCCACTTGGTGCACCTTTTTACCCCTCTCTTGGGGCACATTAAAAACCACTTGCCCCTTGGCATTATTGCACATTTAGGTGCACCTAGGCCTTAGCACTCAGAACTATCTAGTCAATGCCATTCCACCCTCACCTAGGACCTTGGCAGTTACTTCTCTTGACCATTTCAATTACGCACATTAACTTTTACAAAAGTTGGTCATCTAAGAGAAAATGCCCACCGATCTATCCGAGGTCATGCTATCCCGGCTAGAGCATAACATTCCTTCCCTCTTCAAGCATCAGCGTCCTCGATGATGAAATCTGGGAACGCTCTCCGTAACTGGTATACGGATTCCCAGGTAGCTTCCGATAGAGGCTGACCATGCCATGTAACCAACACCGTGGGTATCTTCCGATTTCGTATTTGCATTGTTCCTCGGTCCAGGATTCTTGTTGGCTGGCGCCTTGCAATATCCTCTATCTCCTGAAACAAAACCACACCTTCGATTAGTGAGTCACCTGTATGCAAAAATTTCTTTAAGCGCGAAACATGAAAAACCGGGTGCACCTTACACCCCTGTGGCAATTCTAATTTATAGGCTACACTGCCTATTCTCTTTAGAATTAACCACGGCCCACAGTATCGAGGTGATAACTTAGCACACTCTCCTGAAGTCAGCGACTTCGAGTGCGAAGGAACTCTGAGAAAAACTTTTTCTCCTTCTTTAAATACTCTTATAGACCGATTTTCATCCGCATACACCTTGGCTCTATCCATAGCCTGGCGGATATTAGCTCTCGCAAGTGCTAGCATCTCCCGCATCTGAACTACAAAGTTCGCGGCACTAGGCACTTTCTGAGGTACTCCAACTATAGTCGGATTGGCTGGTCTATAACCATAGTTCAGTTCAAACGGACTGAACCCGGTAGAGGAATGTTTCCTATCATTGTAGGTAAACTCCAACAATGGCAACCACTTGTCCCATGTATGTTGCCTCAATGACACATATGCCCTCAGCATATCCTCTAAAGTCTGGTTGACTCTCTCCGTCTGACCATCCGTCTCAGGATGATCCCTACTACTCATTCCCAACTCAGTCCTTAGTGTCTCAAATACCGCTGTCCAAAAATGACCGGTAAATCTAACATCTCTGTCTGACACTATGGATCTAGGCAATCCATGCAGACGAAATATATGTCTAATAAACAAATCCGCCACTTGCGGGGCACTAACAGACTCTCTAGTCGGAATGAAGTGAGCCATCTTGGTTAGACGATCAACCACCACAAGGATAGAATTATACCCTCCTTGTGTTGCAGGTAGCCCTACAATAAAGTCCATGGAAATGCTCTCCCACTTAGTGGTATTTCCAAGGGCTGTAAAAGTCCGGGTGGCTTCACCCGCTCGGCCTTACTTACCTGACACGAGAAACACCGTGTCACATATTCATGAATATGCTTTTTCATCTTTGGCCAAAAGAAATCTCGCTTCACGAGATCATGTCTTCTCGACACCTGGATGTCCCGCACACGGGCTATCATGGCATTGTCGAATGACTCTCTGCCTGAGATCATTCTGACCAGGTACTACAACCTTGCCATTTCTAACTAGCATACCATCCCTTATGGTATATCTTGCATAAGTTTAGCCTTTTCTGGATGCCAGGTCATCCTTTTCACTTTCCCCGGGTTTTAACACATGAGCCTTAGGCCATAAGCTCTGGACAAACTCGTCCACCCTTTGAGTTTCTCTTATCTCGGTCATTAGAGCACTCTCTAATACCGTGAAACTCAGGTTGTGCATAATGCGAGACAACGCATCAGCCACCTTATTATCTTTTCCTCTTCGGTACCGAATCATTAGATTAAACTCCTGCATGAGCTCTGCCCACCTAGCTTGGCGGCCCCTCAAGTCAGGCTGTTTACAAAAATGTTTCAGAGTATCATGATCCACATCCACATAAAACTCTGAACCATACAAATAATGCCTCCATGTTTTCAAAGCATGGATAACAGCATACAACTCCAATTCATGAGTTGGCCAATTCCTTTGAGAGGGAGAAAGCTTCTTGCTTTCAAAGGCTACTGGCCTTCCCTCTTGAAGGAGGATTGCTCCTACCGCAATGCCACTTGCATCGGTTTCTAGAAACAACGGTTTCTGGGGATCAACTATTTTTAACACCGGTCCTGAGACCACAGCTTGTCTTATGGTGTTAAAACTTTCTTGTTGATTCTGTCCCCAAATAAAAGGTACTTTATCTGTGGTCAGATCAGTCAATGGCGATACTATTCCGGAATATCCTTTGATATGCCTTCTATAAAACTGGACAAATCCCAAGAATGATCGCAACGCGGTCAGACTCTGAGGGATTGGCCAAGTTAGTATCGCAGCCACTTTCTTTGGATCCATTTCTACCCCCTGTGGAGTAATTATGAACCCTAAATATTCAAGCCTAACAATACACAGTATAGTTTTCTTCTTATTCACATAAAGACTGGCTTTCTTCTTAAGTGTTCACGATGCTCAGTAACACTTTTACTGAATATCAAGATATCGTCAATAAAATGTACTACGAACTTTCCGATATACGAACGTAGCAAATCATTCATAAGCATGACGAAGGTCGCTGGAGCATTGGTAAGTCCGAAGGGCATTACCAAAAACTCATAATGACCAAACCTGCTTCTAAAAGCGGTTTTATGCACATCCTTGGCTCTAATCCGAATTTGATGGTAGCCGCACTTAAGATCTATCTTGCTGAAAATCACGGCTCCATGTAATGCATCTAGCAAATCATCAATCCGAGCCATCGGATACCTGTGCTTAACAGTGATTTTATTCAATGCTCTGTAATCTATACAGAGGCGAAACGTATCATTCTTTTTCTTCTTTAATATCATTGGCGAAGCAAAAGTTGAGAAACTTGGTTGAATCTGCCCCAACTTGAGGTATTCTTCTAGTTGTCTACGCACCTCCGCCTCTTCAGCAAAACTCATTCTATAGGGAGGTCTATTTACAGGTTCTGCCCCGGGATCAGTTCAATCTTATGTTGAACTTTCCGCTCTGGAGGTAACCCATAAGGTAGTTCATCCCTAAAACATTCAGAGAACTCCTCTGTTATAAGATTAGCCAGCTTGGCCATCTCGCCACTTTGCGTAACATCAGTGCTAGCCGAAGAATCATCAACCGGATCTACCGATGCTGTGCAAAGGAATAACAACTCTACTTGAGCCTTTCTGATTTCCATCACGGAAACCAACGGTCCCTGAGGTATATCTTTTTCACCTCGCAATACATAAAGCACATCATTCATCTTGAACTGATATACGTGCTTTTTCCAATCAATGGCTGGATTCTTCTTAGAATGCCATGCCATACCCAGGGCTATATCTGCATGAGCAAGCTTAGTCATTTCAAAATCAAGCTCCTCAGCATAGTCCTGAATCCGAAGCTCCAACTGGGTAACCCTTTGGTCCCATACTTCAGTTGAACTACCATCTGCCATCCTGACTGTATACGCATAGTCAGATGGACTTGTCTTTAATTTCAGCCTCTTCACGAGCTTGGAGTTAATCACATTGTGAGTTGACGCCGAGTCAAACAACACAATGACATCATGACTGGCCACTTGCCCTATCATTTTAATTAACTCCGTATCATTGAAGGCTGTATACCCCGTTGCTACGGGCTTAGATAGGATGTTATCAGGTGCACTCGTCACTAACTTAGCAACAGATACACATAACAAACAAGGTACTAACCTCTGAGAAGGTCCCGCCAGTTGCATCTGCATATGTTCCGCATTGGGACTCTCTTGCATTTCTACGTCGCATTCAGATATTATCATATTAGCCGTGCGACGGTCTTTATTCAGTGGACAATCCTTCCACTGATGTCGCTGAAGGCAGCCGAAGCACAATCCTTCTTTTCTAGCTTTCTCTTTTTGTTCAGGGGTCAACGAGGACTTTGACCAAGCCCGGGCTGCCATTGGAGTTATTTTCCTTTTCACCCCAACGGTGGTACTTGTTTTTACTGGTCCCTCAACCGGCTTCACCTGCTTGGTTTGGCCACTTGGCTGCGAGACACTTGTCTTTGAAACCCATTTCCTCGGAAATCCCCCTCTTTTCGGGTACTCATACTGAGTCCCTGCCTGCACATATCCACCAGATCTGCCTCTGGCATCCTCATAGTTCAGGGCTACTGCAATAGATTCATCTAATGTAGTCACATACTTAGCCCGAACTTCCATTTTGATCTTGTCGTTCAGTCCATAGATATAGTCTTTTAACTGAACCGACATAGGGAGAGGGTCTGTTATTTTCATGACACATTCCCTGAATTTGTCAGTGTACTCTGCCACTGACAGACTCCTTTGACGAAGATTTCTATAAGCATCCCAAGCTCGGGATTCTTCATCAGGTGGGAGAAAGTGTTTCTTGAATTCAACTTTAAACCCTTCCCAGGTGGTTGGAGCAACTTGATCCTTCTGTTGCTTTATCCACCATCTGTTCGCTGCCTCAATAAACAGGTGTGTGGCCTCGCGAATTTTCTTTAGATCGGATCTAATTTCACAAATGGCGAAGGCTTCTTCCCACTTGTGTAACCAAACCTCGATCACATCAGAACTGCGCTCGGTCATCCGACCAGCGTACTTCTCCGGTCTATAATTAGCGATATTAGGCACTTTGACCCTTGCGCGCTCTAAGGAATGTATACTGGGCTCTGGCTCTGCTGGAGCTTTGCCCTTATCAATTCTATAGACGGTCTAGCCGACAAGGCTTGCACCATCTCCCTGATCTCATTTTGACCAGCATTCACTTGAAGCTGCTGGTTCATAATCTGCTGTAAAGCATCTTCTAATATCGAAATCCTACCAATCAATGTAGGTGCTGCATGATGTGACATCTGTTGTGTAGACTGCACTCTAGACTCACTAGGATTCACCCTTGAATTCTGCCCTTCTGCCTCCATAGTTTCACAATAGAAGATGGGATTTTTTTTATTTTTTTTTTCAGTCTTATCTAAAACCCAAATAACCAATATATACACCCTTCACTTCTGTTCTGCTTTCCAGGTTTTTTTTTTTTCTTGTTTCTTTTCGACGGCGCAGAAATAACAGGACATATGAAAAACAAAAAAAAAACTGCATGGAAAGAAAGGCTCCCTGATGAAATAATCTGACGTTGCGGAGCCAAGGCTGGCGTTGCCTCACGAGAGAAACTGGGCAGCCCAGTGGGTGGAGGTCCAAGCCCGAAATGATGGCTCAGTAATAGACCTGCATCTCCAATCCAAAGTCGCCCTTTATTTGCGCACGCAGGGATGCCAGCAGTTGCTCCAACGACCCCCTTTCCAAAATGTCTCAACGTCCGCTCGAATTCGACGAAGTCGATAGCCTCGTTTACCCGTCACCACCTTGGACTGCTTATCCCCCTTGACCAGTCGCAATTTCTTCGCCGCCTGCTGTCCGTCCACGTAGTCCCTTCACGCACAGCCTTCGTAGGCCACGGTGGCCATTAATTTCAATGCTCAGGCATGCGCGTCGCTCGTGCTTCCACGACCCATCTCTGCTTGCTCACAACCAGCCATACTCCAGGAGCGGAACAAACAGATTCATTATGCGACGGTCAGTAGCTCTCGGGTCTTCACCAAATTCTTGCTCGAGGCGATCCAATCTGAGCACGTCACCCAACTCGGTAGACCCCCAACCACACAGTTGAAAACGCCGTCACTTAGGCGTCACCTACACCAGTCGTCGTAAATCACGAATCCCCCTTCATCCTCTAGCCTTGCTCTGATACCAAAATGTAAACGACTTTATCTATCCACGTTTTTATTTGTAGCCTGAACCTCTACTCGTCGTTGAAACAATCACGGGCGATGGCTATCTGTTATTCCACCCAGCCTATTCTCATGAATCGTAAATCGTCAGATACGTACGTTATTTCATTCATACCTATCCATGAGACCCTCAATTCCCTAGATAGTTCTCCTTGCCAAATGTCATCAATTTAGCCTCTCCACTTGGTGCACCTTTTTACCCCTCTCTTGGGGCACATTAAAAACCACTTGCCCCTTGGCATTATTGCACATTTAGGTGCACCTAGGCCTTAGCACTCAGAACTATCTAGTCAATGCCATTCCACCCTCACCTAGGACCTTGGCAGTTACTTCTCTTGACCATTTCAATTACGCACATTAACTATTACAAAAGTTGGTCATCTAAGAGAAAATGCCCACCGATCTATCCGAGGTCATGCTATCCCGGCTAGAGCATAACAACAAATGCATGGGATCAATGGTGCATTGCATGGCAGTTGGAGAGTTCTAGTAGCAGGAAGCGGCAAATGATTTGTTACTAAAACTTCACAAAGACGACTCATCTCCTCTCTTTGTCGAGGGTGCGAGCCTATGGTATTTTACCAATGAGAGTCAACAAATTGAGGTCATTTTTGGTCTTATGCAGCTGCTTGTAGATGTGTCTAGAGGGTCTTGAGTCTAGTCTTTGAGTCTCGTCTGTTGTACGCAGCAATAAATGCGGTAGCAATGAGCTGCAATCCGTGAGTCATCACATCTATCTTAAATACAAGGTTCTACATTGAGTCGCATCTCATTTACAGGTTTATATTTGCTGGTTGAAGCATACTGTGTGGATTCAAGTTGTTGCAGTTCTATATCACATGTGCTTGAGATATTTTCAAGCTGTGAGTTCTTCTCTTATAGGCGGTGTCTTTTTCAAATATGTTTGTACTTCCTCTGTGTCCCAATCATTCCTTGTCTATATTGTATGACAGCGTCATCTTATGTGGTAAAATCAATTTGGATTATGAGGCTCTAAAAGCCAACAGTGGTATCAAGAGCGGTTTGGGTCCATGCAACTCAGAGAAATCTGATGGCTTGTGAAGGTTGTGATTCGTGATTCTACCACAATGATCCGAGAGGGATTCTAAGGGTCCAAGAGCGTGCTGTATATTTGAGAAAAGTTTTTGTTTCAGGTCCTTGGCAAAAGAGGTTCATGGATGCTCTGTTTTGGTGGCCTGTCTTTTTCTCTCTACTGGATGTCTGTTGATGCATGCAACTGTGATTGGTTGTCTCACCTCGTTTGTGAGGAATGAGATTCTTGGTGGCAGACTGCTGATGCTTATTCTAGAGTCTCTGTCTTGGTTTTGAGGACAAGGTGTAGTTGCGTTGCTGATTCTAGTTGGCAACTCTTTATGCTTTTTTTTTTTCGACTCCACTTTGTTCAAGGGACATAAGACAGTACATAAATTGCTAGGACATATCGAGGTGATTTAGCATGCATTTTGTGCTTGGAAGGTATTCTGTGCTGGTCAAGATCATGTTGAGGGGTTGTCCCCTATGTGGGTAACTTGATTTCGGTGCCGTGCCCTGTGTGGGTGGCAGTTTGTTATCTTGCCTTGTGTAGGTAGCAACTTTAGTATTTTTGGTCTCTGTCAATGTTGTTAATTGCAGTAGGCTTCGATTATTTAGGCATGTCTTTGGCTTCGGTGTTCTAGTATGAATTTCCCATTCAACTTCCGGGGGAGATTGTTGGCAGTAAGCCTCATGGGGGGCTTATCTTATAAGGTTTAGGAATGCTTGTTATTGGAGGCACTTGATTGGTGGGCAGCGTTAGCTCGTGGTGGTTGCTGGTTACTGGTTGGACTATGCAAGAACGAAGTTGTTGATTGGTCAGAACACGTAGTTCGTGGCAATAGAGCGAATGCATGGGCTCAACGGTACAGTGCATGGCAGTTGGAGAGTTCTAGCAGCAGATGTGGTGGCAAATGAAGCGGCAAATGATCTGTTACTATAAAACTTCATGAAGACAACTCATCTCCTCTCTTTGTCCAGGCTGTGAGCCTGAGGTGTCTTAGCAATGAGAGTCGACCAATTCAGGTGATTTTTTGTCTTATGAAGCTACTTGTAGATGTATCTAGAGGGTCTTGAGTCTAGTCTTTGAGTTGGGTCTGTTGTACGTAGCAACAAGGTAGCAATGAGCTGCAGTCTATGAGTCATCACATCTATCTTCAACAAAAGGTTCTACATTGAGCTGCCTCTCATTTACAGATTCATATTTGCTGGTTGAAGCATACTGTGTGGATTCAAGTTGTTGCAGTTCTATATCACACGTGCTTGAGATATTTCGACCTGTGAGTTCTTTTCGTATAAGCGGTGCCTTTTGGAATATGCTTGTGCTCCTCTGTGTAGCAATCATTCCTTATCTATATTTTATGAGAGCATCATCTTATGTGGAAAAATCAAATTGAGTTACGAGTTCTAAAAGCCAACACCAAACACCTGCACAGCAAAAGGATTCCGGAGCTCCCGCCACTTTGAAGGCAGTTGCTGCCCCTTCTGCCTACCCTACCCCTCCTCTGGATCTTCCCCCGCCCCTGTGAGAAGTGCAGCGGAAATGAACGGAAGAGAGAAAAAAGAAAGAAAGAAAGGTGTATTAACGTCTTCGGGAGACCTCGCGGGTCTATGAGACAAAGTACAAAATATATGTATATATACCTCGATGAATCCAAGAACATTCCCAAACTCATCCTCTAAAAACACAACATAGTGCAGTTTCAATCTCATGATAGTCACTCACAAGGTTGAAAACCATAAACTCCATCATGCATAGTAGGGACTAGCTATTATGACATCCCCACTGACATCATCAGCGCCCAATAGTGGGTGTAGACCATAGTATAAAACTATGCTCTCACACATACAAATCCACACACCCACACATACTTGAGCATCCATTTATACAAAGTTTTCGTACTGAGTTTCTGTCGACACTCTGGAGGTGAAGGGCAGACTCAGCCATACAAAATATATGTAACCCATATAAGCCACTATGGGAAAAGAGCAATCAAGTACTGATCAGAGCCAGAGCTCCAAGTACATGTGCAGACTCCATATAACCCAGCTCCCTGATGGCCCTCTGATGTGATGCAAAGAGCTCACGTATCTGTGTCTGTCGGCGGGCTGTCTCCCGCGGTGGTGGGGGGCGTGCTCTCCTGGACTCTCTATTTGGTGAGCTACATCGAGAGTAATGCCTCGTCTCTAGCAGTCCCCTTTGAGGAGGGCTGAGATAGGTCGGACCTCAATTGTGCGTGCTCTGGTCGCCCCATGTGTTGTGTGTGGTCTCCGCGTCTCTCGTCCAACTGTATCCTGGTGACGGATCTCACTGCCGATCCATAGTGCTCTCGTCTCCTCGAGCTCCTCCCCCTCAATCTCATCTAGCGCTGGCTTGGATGCGTAAAAATTAGTGATGTGTGTCTGTGCTCAGTCTAGCTCGGGGTCCTGAGGCATCAACTATAGCTGATCTCTGCCGTGTGAGTGGTCCGAAGCCGAGCCCCTCCTAAACGAGAGAGAGAGAGAGAGAGAGAGAGAGAGAGAGAGAGAGCATGCCTCTCTCTCACACACACACTAAGAAGGAGAGAAAGGAGAGAGAGGCACATGAGAACTACAAGTGATCTCTGGAGAAAACCCCACTACAAGTGGGGGGAAACCTCGGAACCAATGGGCTGCTCGAGAGCTCGGAACACATAGCTCAACAACCAAGTGGAAGGGAGCACAAGGGAGTGGGTGAATTGCTCCACTACCCT
Source organism: Dipteris shenzhenensis (assembly GCF_047967505.1). Classification (NCBI taxonomy): domain Eukaryota; kingdom Viridiplantae; phylum Streptophyta; class Polypodiopsida; order Gleicheniales; family Dipteridaceae; genus Dipteris; species Dipteris shenzhenensis. The sequence continues at coordinate 38,892,242 of NC_141621.1, forward strand.
GCTCCACAGGTGCAAGATTGGGCTGGTTCTACTCCTCCACCAGGCCCTAGAATGAGCTGATCTGCTGCTCCACAAGATGCTCCAAAGAGGGCTGAGGAGGGGCCTATATATAGCCCCCCACCCCCTCCCTAGTCGGGTAGGGCAGGCTGGCCGACCCATTAGCAGCCTATATAGGGCTGCACAAGGCCCTAAGGCATGGGCCAGACAGCCAGCCAGCAAGGCTCAGGAGCCGACTGCTCTTAGCCCTCCACCGGGATCTGCACAACCCTCTGCCCTCCAGTTGACCTGCTCACAAGGGAGCCGATCCCTAGGCGCCTCAAAGGGGCTGCCACGCGGCAACCCATCAGGCCTCAAGAAGGCCCTGAACAGCCTCCATATGGCCAGCAAGCCCTCCCGGACTGAGCAGCCTGCCAACCCTAACTCTACCTAGGCCTCACAAGAGGGGCGGGCACACCCACAACACTAGCCCTCACTCATCTACCCTAGCCTCACTTACTAGGCGGGCACACCCACAAGCAAGGCCCTCTCTCTAGGTGACATCAGCCGATGTTGACCTCCAACACCCCCTCTCAGCTCCTAGATGGAATAGAGATGCCAGGGAGCTAGGTGTGCCGCTAGAACAACTGGAGGAATCCATTGAGTGATACTCCACCACTGAAGACCGCCATAGGTACTGTCGAAGAAGCTCCCTCGTGGCACGAACCGCCTCAACACGATCACTAGAAACTTGGAACTGTTGCTCCCATGCCAATGGTGCTAGGTACACTCTTTGGTCTGGTACATGACTCCAATAGAGGATCCTGGAATAAAAATCCAACTTATACTGCCTCTCGTGCAAGGTTTGCTTCCCTGCATGTGCACCTGTATCGTAGAACTAGATAGCCCCCTCTAAAGCCCCATCTGAAGTCCAAACTGGTATACTGTCGCCAGCTCGATGAACTTCAGTGCTCCAATGCCAATTTGGGCATATAACAGCTCACAAGGATCAATCAACTGTGTCTAGGTTCCCGCAGTGGCAATCTACTGACCCATCCAGATCTCCAGCAACATTAGACAATAGCTACAACAGAACACTAGCAGACCCCCTCTAGATCTGCCAAGTCATAATGTCCAAACAAAATACAAATTGGTAACAAACTGCAACCTGAGTCAACGGGGACAACTCCTTGTGACTCAAGGTCCGCCTCAAAGCCTTACCTCAAAAAATGACTCCTAGCTCGGTGCACCTGATTGGCAGGTCCAGCTACCACAAACAAGCAAGCAATCCTCCATCTGGATCCGAGAGGCCTGCTGGCAACTCCTGCCAGGTGCTACTAAAAGGTTGAAGTAAGCGTGGTCGCAGCAGTCACACCATTGGCTACCTGGTTACTGGACCCCTCTGTGTTCCTTTGGGGACACTGACGCCAATAATGACCTTTCTAACCACATCGATTACACGTACGCGATGCCTTGAGAGCTTCTCGTTGCTGAGCAGTCAATTGCTTCTTGTATGAGTGGCAAGTCCAAGTGAGTCTTGAGTCCTATTGTGAGTGACTGGTTCGCCGAGTGTTTGTGCAGCCCCCGGCTATTTGTATCGGCTGAGGCCTTCTAGTTAATACAAGTTTTCTTGCACTCTGGTTGTTCTCTTTAGCATACTTGTGTTCTTTACTCATTTCACCTGTCTTCACATGGTTTCAACATAGACCCTCTTAGTTCACAATGCCCGTTCTGCAAACACCTTCTCGGCACAAAATTGTTGCAATGTCTTGGACATATATTCCCCACCTCGATCTGAACAAAGGGTATGCATTATGCATTGAGATTGATTTTCAACTAAGGCAACACAGTGTTTGACCACATTGCAAACTTCAGACTTCTGCTTAAGAGCAAAGGCCCAGGTAAAACATGTGAAGTCATCTATGAATGTAATATAATAAAGATGACCTCCAAGAGACCGAGTGCGCATGGGTCCACAACATCAGTATGAACGAGCTGTAATTTTTGAGTAGCCCGGAATGCACCATCCTTGGGAAAGGAAAAATGATGCATTTTACCCAAAATACAGCCCTCACATATTTGTCTGGAGGAGTCTCCAAACGAGGCAAAGCATCAACTACTGCGGAAATCTGAAAACTATCCCAACGAGGTGCTCTGGAAGGCCTCCAACCTCTACTGTTGAGCTGAAACCTCCGGGCATTTCTAACTGTATAGCGAAAGAAGGGGAAGCTCTTCTCTCGGTGCCTCTCATCAATCCAAGAGTATGCTCTTTTCTCATAGGCATCAAGCTGAAATAACCTGTGACATAATGTACCGGTGAAAACCGAGGCATAATTTCTCTCCCTGTCACGGACCGTACATTTGTCATCCTCAAAGATTACTTGGTAACCTCTTCAAGAGAAAGAAGAGACAAAAAGTGAATTTTTCTTAATCACAGGGACATATAAAACATCCTAGATGCAAAGATCTGAACCATCCAGGGTTGTGAGTGAAATTTCCCCAATCCCTTTTGCTCGATAAGAAGAATCATTGGCACAAGAAATTGTTTCGCCAATCGGTGCACTGGATAACTTATCAAAGAAAGATTTATGTGAGGTGATATGATGGGAAGCACCGCTATCAAAGAACCATGTCTTAATTGTCCCATTCACGCTGAAAATACATGACTCCCAAGAAGCATTATAGCTGGAAGTAAAGAAGGCCCAATCATGCTTAACAAAATGAGCAAAAGTATCCTCAGATTCTGCATGATGAGCTGAGCTTGAAACTACCATACCAGACTCTTTCTTCTTCTCGTTTGCAAGCCTCTTAGGGCATTCACTGATGTGATGACTAGGCTTTTTGCAATAATGGCACTTGCCTTTCTTGAAAGGCTTCGAGGCATCCTTTTTATCTTTCCCACCTGCATGTGCATGTCCATTACCACTACTAGAGACATGACTTGGATGAGCTTTCTGTTTGCTGTTATCCTTCGCTGAAAAAGCATGCTCCCCACTACGAGAATGTGAAGCCATATTCTTTCGCATCTGCTCCTCTTGCAACAATAGTGCTACCAACTCTTGAAAAATGAGGCGATTCCGATTCCATTGCATCGAAAGGTTGAGAGACGTATGAAAAGAAAGATAAGACTCCGGCAAGGAGTTCAAAGTAATGGTAACAAGCTGTGAGCCTGGAATGACCTCATCAATGTTCAAGAGTTGCTCTCACAAATCTTAAATCTAGGTGACATGTTCCTGCATAGAGTCACCCTCATCCTTGTGCACATTATCAAGCTCTCTGTGCAAATATGAGACTCTCGCCTCATTACGAGCTTGATACATATGTTCCAAAATATCCCAGGCTTCTTTAGCAGTTCGACAGGACCTAATATGAGGGACAATAAACCTCTTGATATTCAGTGAAATTAAAAAAAAGGCTTGAGCATTACGAGTATCCCACCTCCTTTGCTCATCACAAGTAATATCTGCAAGTGCTTGCCCAACCAGGACAGCTTGTTGTCCTTATTGCCCACGACCTGGACCACCACCATGAGCCCCCCTTGCTGTGGAGGAGTACTTGGTGCTATAGGACTGGGACGGGCCTCATCACTTGTAATATAATCCCAGACACCCTTGGCAATGAATAGACCGTGAATCAAAAAACTCCAAAGAGGGTAGTTGGTGCCATCCAACCGATCTTCCTGGGCAACTGAAAGACATCATTGGATTTTGTTGTGCCATTTGAGCAAACAAAAGGAGGCAAATAATCTCAACAAAGTTCACTTGCTGTGAACACCCTACTCAAGTAACAAATATCACTGCCAAAGCCTATACTAGGCTTGAGGATGCTCCTCAAATACACCAGAAAGATCCCGTGCTAGGATATGTGCTGCAATCTCAAAGTTTCCCCTTAAAAACTAACAGCTCAACAAGGCATAAACCCAACTGAATGCTTGATTGTACCTGCAAAGGCAAACTCCAACGGCACGAGGCCCAATAAATGCAAGCAATTGAGAGGGAAAAGAATTCCCAATGAAAGCAGTAACAGAACTCAAAGTTTACCAAGCCCCAAGCAAATGGGCTGCAAATGCCTCGAAAAAGAGCTCCAAGATGAACTGAAAAAGATCTCCCATGAATTATATGTGCTTTCCTTAGCAAGCAATAAATGACTGATTTTTATCTCTGTTTTGGAATATACAGCAAGTCCCCCACTGTATGGACTGAAAATGCATCTGGAGCTGCAAAATATGAGCTGTCCTTGCACAATACTGCTTGAGATAGATTCAAAACTGCAAGGAGAAGTTTCCGGAAGCTCCAAAACAGTCCCGAGAGTGGTAGTCCTAAAAAACACCTCAAAAAGCGTGTCCAGCCCTAAAAAAAACCTTGAAAAGTGTGTCCACCCCTCCAAAAATAGCCGCCTTGCCTAGGAATGATTGCTGCGTTCAAAAAACAGCAACAAATCCCACCAAAAACAGGTTTAGCTGGACGTTTTTGTCAAAAATGGGTCCAAAATGAGGTCACCCAGCCCAAAAGAAGCTCCTAAAGTGCTCAAGAAGAGTCACCCAGCCTTGGACATGCAGTAGGAGGCGGTGGCTACTTCAAACGAGCTCGAAATCAGCAAAAAAGCCTCCAAAAACTGGTCACCCAGGTCCAAAACAGTGCTAGAACTTCTCCAACAGTGGCACCCAAGCAAGAGGACCCTCAAGGAGGTGGCTGCCAGCAAAAACGAACTGTTTTGGCCAAGTTCTTCACGACAAAGTGAAGTTTTTCACGGTATAATCGAAGCTAGAGGGCGTGGCAGGTACAAGGAGAGGCATGGGAACGAAGGGGAACCTGCTCTGATACTAAATGTTGGAAATGGAAGCGAGAGAACGTGAGAAAATGAAGCTGAAGCAAGCTGGAATGAAATTGCAGCAACAACAATGAACTAAAAAGCTAGGATAGTCATAGAGAAGAACCCTTAGAATGAACCCTAACTAGGGTTAAAAAGATGTGTGGTGACTAAATCACCCACAAACTCAACCTCTAACTGAGGTTAGGGGTAAAAAACCTTAATAAATGGAAAAAGTGCCCCTAGTCCCTTATTACATAATCGGCCAATGCCTTAGGAAATATAAATATTTCTAATAGGAAGTACCAAATCAATTTCCGCAAGATATTGAAAAGGCCGAGAATTGGTTGAGCAGCAGCATTGCTATCTAAGCAACCGCACGGAAGACGTAGTAGGTGAACGAGAACTTGTTGAGGAGCCAGCCACCACTATTCGGCTTGGTTTGGAGCATTTAATTTCAAAACTAATACAAGAACTCAATTTGGGAAGTGAGGGAGACCCTCAGACAATGGTTGTAAGCGCATACCTAGTCGGTGATCAGCTCCAAGCACTTGAAGACTTGTTTCTGCAATATAAGGATATGCTTGCATGGAGTTATATAGACCTATGTGGAGTGCCACTGGTGGTCTGTTAGCACCGAATACCTTGGGTTCGAGATGCCAAGCCCATTCAACAACGACAGTACCGAACTATGTCAAACACGTCAAAGTTGAACTGGACAAGTTGATTCAAGCATGTGCCATTGATTGGAGTGATTGGCCAAATAGTGCCAAATCGGTTTCCAATTCCATTTACAAATGGGATCCTTGACCAAGTTGCAAGACATGAGATGTAATCATTTATGGACGGCTATAGTTGGCTATAATCAGATATCCATTGCTCCCAAAGATCAATCAGAAATAGCATTAATTACAAAATGGGGTGCTTATGCAACAAAAGTCATGCCTTTCAGATTGCAAAAAGCACCTTCCACCTTTCAGAGGTTCATTGATACTTTCTGTGATTATCTCACTCAGTTCATTGCCATTTACTTGGATGATTTCTATGTGTGCTCGGAAGCGACCAAGCATCTTATGTACTTGGGCAAAGTCCTTGACAAATGCAGATAAGCAGGAAAATTTCTGAACCCGACCAAAAGTGTTTTCTATGTACATGTTTGCATATTGCCTGGCCATGTGATTTCTAAAGAAGGTATTTGCGCTGAGCCAGGTAAAATCAAAGCCATTGAGAAAATGCCTAAACCTGAAAAAACCTTACTCATTTATGGGTTTCGTTAGTTTGTACAAAGGTTTTGCAAAAATTGTCATGAGTTGACCAAGAAGGATACCAGTTCAGTGTACCGAAGAGTTAGCTACAGCTTTCCATGACTTGAAGAAGTGGGCCGCTCAGACACCCATTATTGTAAACCTAGGTGGGATGTCATATTTCGTGTCCATGTTCATGCATCTGGTTAGCAATTGGGATTATCTTGGCTCAGCTAGAAGGTAAATTGGATTACCCGGTTTACTATGCAAGCTGACTAATGACCCAAGCCAAGTGCAACTATAGTACCACCGAGAGGGAGGCACTTGGCATGGTCTCTAGCATACAGAAATCCCAGCATTATTTGCTTGAAAATCAATTTATCTTCTACGTGAACCACCAAGCATTGTTGCATTGATCAACAAAATAGTAATTCAAGGTTGTCTGGTTTGATGGATTCTTCAGAGGAAAATCAAGGTGTCTCTACGGAACTTACTGACACACAATTGTTTGCTGTTGGATTTGTGAATACCAAATATGATGACTTGATGCCAAAACTATCTTAGGGGACTTTTCACGAGCACATGCCTCGGGACAAGCGTAGGCAATTCGCTTTGAATGCCTGGCGATATAGCCTAACTGGTGGCCATTTATACCACCAAGGAGTAGATGGTATACTTTGCAGATGGGTTTTGCCACACGACGGCCCACATTGGAATTGCCGGTGGTCACTTTGGTGGAGAAGTGACTCCTCGGAACGAGCTGCAAGCCGGGCTATGGTGGGAAACCATGTTCAAAGATGCTCGTGCTCGGTGTGTCAGGCGTGATATGTGCCAGCGAACAAGCCGCTTGCTTCCCAAAGATCACATTCCTCTTCAACCAAGCTAGCCATGGGAAGCTTTCGATGGGGATAAGATTTCATAGGTTCATTCAAGACTGCTTAATACACATGAAACAAGTAGGTCTTGGTGGTCACAGATTATGTCACCAAGTGGGTCAAGGCCAAGGCGTTGAGAAACAACTCGGCCTGAAGCACGACCAAGTTCTTATTTAAAAATATCATATGTAGATTTGGGCATCCAATTGAATTTGTTAATGACCAAGGCTCTCACTTCATAAATGAAGTCTTTGAGTCTTTGATCACGTAATTCATGGTTATGCACAGGGTTGCCACGACTTATTAACTGAGGTGCAATGGCCAAGCCGACTCTTCCAACAAATTGATTAAGCTAATCATCGCCAAGACAGGAAGTACTCATCGGCGTGATTGGGATACCAAGCTACATGCACCATTATGGGCTTACCATACATCCTACAAGGTAATAATAAACCTAACCCCATTCCAGATGGTTTTTTGATTAGAAGCGATAGTCCCCGTGGATTTCTTAGTTCCCACTCTACAAGTTGCCGCCGAGCACCATCTTGGAGAACCCGGGTCTATCTAGAAACGATTACATCAACTTGCTGAGCTAGATGAATTGCGGGTCTAGGTAGCTTGGTCACAATAGGTAATTCAATGGCCGATGAAAAGCTTGACACGACAGGCACATTGTGCCCAAGCATCTTGGGAAGGGAATGGTGGTTCTTCTTTATAATGTCAAGCTTGGTCCTCTAAAGATGAACCTTAAGCTTGGTTGGGATGGACCATACTTCGACAACGGGACAGTGTAACTAGCTGATCTCCAAGGGCAGGTGATCCCGAGCTGTTCAATGGAAGCCGAGTAAAGCCATACCAAGCAAAGACATACTTGTTCCTCAGTTCAACATGCAGACTGTTCAACCTGTCCAACGGACACATAGGCATAGTGGTGGTATTAATAACATATTTAATTTGGCAGATATGAGATGAATGTGGGTTCATAGAGTCCAAAACTGCAGTTAATCTTCACTTAATAACGGCGTAGGACTCTAGACCATTGGTTGTAGCATGCAAGCTAAAGAAAGACGGATTGATGCATTTCTCTTTACAATACGCATTCTCACCTTGCAGCATTGTGCTATTTTGCTTCTAGCTTTCCAACTTCCTTACATTCGTGCTTCCTTCCGACCTCTATGTCCTCGTCCTCATGGCATTTGTCACTTCCTCCGACTCCTCTCACCATGAGTCCTCTCAACCCAATCCCTCAGCTGCTGCTATGGCTACCATTCCCGACGCTTCTGCATCTACTCTGTCTTCCTCTCACCATGTACGTCCTCGCTTCCAAGCCCCTTCCAAAAACCTCTCCATTCATGGTTGCATTGGAATCATAATTCCAAATTCGTTTCTCTTCCATGGGCGGATGATTGGGATGATGATGTTGCTCAAGGGATCATGGATACCTATATCATCAACGACAACAGTGTGTTCTTTGATCAACGATGTGTCCCCGTCATGCAGGAGCTATATGGCACTGTGTTCTTACCAGTGGCCGGCCCAACCTAAGCTCCAATACAAGCCTCAACAAGTGTGTCCACCCCAATGTCTCTCTTGGCTTGGAGCCCATAGTCACTCAGTCTCTTCGCCTGGGAGAGTGGTCGCAGATGGGCCAAAGAATTTTGGTAGCATAGCCTCCATCCCCTCTTCCAAGTGATCCCGATCGCCCGGGCGTCAACGAATTGTTTTTTGTAGTAAATTATCTTCTTTCAACGGAGCAGTACATAGAGATATGACGCCAAGTCTTCACCGAAGCTAGAGGTGCCTTATGCACTCTTTACCAGCTGGCCAGTTATTGGGTACCCCCCAGTTTGTGCGCATTGCTCAACAGGAGTATGTCGCCCACGACAAAGCTCAACATGCTGCCCAGATGCGCCTTCAGATGGATTATGATGAACTAAAGGTGGCATTCTAGGCTCTAACCGAGAGCCACAAGAACTTGAGGGAAGAGCACGCTGCATTGGTACTGCAGTAGGAAGAGGACATGAAGCTGCTCACCAAGACCGGGCAAAGGATTGAGAAACTCAAAGAGCAGAACCGTGGACATCGGCAATGCATCAGAGAACTAGAGAGCACCCAAGGATCGGCAAGCACTATCACCGAAGTCACAAGGCTCCAAGATGAAGTCGCTCAACTTCAGTAGCAAAACCAGGATTACGAAGACTGGCTCCACACATCGAAGTGGATTGAAAAGATGCTCCGGTTACCTCATGATGAGTACCCCAACAAAAGGCGAAGGAGGGACCCTGACAACGAAACGACCAAGCAGGTTAGATAGGATCGATCTCCAGTACCCCTTTTGCACAACACATCCCGGCCAGGAGTACTTGTACCTCCGAATTAAAGACGATGGGCTCCCAACGAACCCCAACTCCAAACACCACCTTGGCTCAAACATGTTTCGATGCCTCAACTGCCGGTGTCTTGCTGATGCTGGACAAGCTAGAGACCGTTGAGCAGGTGCGGGAGGAGTCCTGTTCTCCAATGGATTCATCATCCGCAAGTATCCTCAAGCCTCCTCACCCTTTTATGAAGCCTCTATCTCCCCCATGGCCATGTATACATCGTTAAATATTTTGTGGGCCATTCTCGCAAAGAAGATTTTTTGGGTCACTTATTGGACATCGGATGTGGCTGCTGCGCCAGTTTTGTATCAACTGCTAGCCCAGGTCATTCTCTTGGAATATTTACCAGCGGAAGTCTCTTTTAATGATCGGGCTGTGCATGAGTTTGATAAGCAGGTGAAAACCAAGGCAACTAACCAGCAGGCATAATATAAGACCAAGTGCCAGGCTGTCATGAACAACATCAAGGAGTTGCCTCGCCTGCCTACTTTGACTCTACAAAAGTATTTTGGATCCCTACTCCGACTAGTGCAAAAGTTACTCAAGATAACCATGATCGAGAATACCGATCTCTGGGTAGTATTTTATTCAAGTGTGCAAGTGACCGACGCCAGATTTTCCGAGCCACAGGTGCAGCAGAAGCATTACAAGTACGAATTTACACACTTAGGCATCATGGATCTGGAAGTGGTCCAGGTAATCAAGCATTGGAAAGAAGAGTGGCGGATCCACCCGGATGAGGTTTCAATCAGTATCAATGCGTTTCATCCGTGGCCACCAGCACTAGTACCCAATCGTCCATATCCACAATGATATATCTTTTGGAACAGGATGTCCTTGACCTTCCCCACCTCGACTGCCACACTCAGGGGCTTTGCCACACCTAGTGCCCCGAAAACGCAAGAAGCTCTTCGATGATATCTTGGGGGCTCGCATATTGTCAAATTTTAAAGAACGGCTAGTTCTTAAAGGAGGCGACATGTTGATGTATAGACCATGTATATGCTTGGGTGGCATGGCTTCTTGAAAGCATCTATGTGAATGGACTTAAAGTCGTTCTCCTAGAAACTGTTGAAAATAATGTAATCTCGATGGTATGCTGTAATGTTGCCCCCCCCGTAATAGATGAAGGATTCCATGTGTGTGTGTCCTCTTCCATACTTGTACACTTTGGTATCAGAGCCAATGAAGATCCCCATTCCCGTGTAGCCATGAGAGCTTGGTTTTGAGAAGATGGAGTAATTGATGCATTATGAACTGCTAATGGGGCAAGTGCTTTTCTGCCTTATAAGTACTCGCAATTGGATTTAGAGCCTGGACTGAGATTTTAAGTTGGAAGACAGTCACATTGGCTTGTAGCAGTGAAGCCTCGAATAGTTGTAAAGCTGAGTAGAATGTAAGTAAGGCTTGGAATATGCTTGTAAAAGGAGCACGACCCAACCATAGAAATTGAAGGCAAACTTGAGATGGCCAACGGCAGACAAGCTTGAGCTCAACGAAGATACAAAGAGGGAGAGTGAGAGTGTTGTTAGCAACCACTGCATTGATTTCTAGAGGGGTTAATTCCTTTGTTGTAGAACTGTGCATTGCAACTTTTCGAGGTGAGGCTAGTCGTAATGCAGAGAGGGAGCAATGTTCGGATTTCTACAACCAGCCATGCCTTCAAGAGGTTGTCATTCGGACTTGAATCACCATTCAAAAGCTGATCCTGCAATACCGGGTGAAACAGGAAAGAGACTGTGAACCAGGAGATTTGTCTACCTACCGATTTGTGAAGGCGCAGTGGAAGCGTAGTGGGCTAACAGATTAAGCTATCTGGATAGGGGCATGTATATTCGCCGATGAGCTACACATTCAACTCTTCAACTAGTAAGAAGCGCAGTAAGGCCTTGAGGTTAGCTTGGTATAGATCCAGCAAGTCAAACAACAATCGATTTCAAGGCCACTTTTCCCCAAGACAGGTTTACCAACATTTGCACGGCTGCTGCACGTTTTGAGGCTGTCCCCAACGCCCTCCATTACCTCTGTGCGCATCCTGCACTCAAAATAGCAATAGGAATAGTTCAAGAAGTTTTCGAGGGTCTGTATAGAGGCCTCTCACCTGCTTTGCTGAGGCATGTCTTCCATACAAGCACCCGATTGTTACCTATGAGCAGCTAAGGAGTGCGATGGCAAGTAGAAAATGAACTGGATTGGGCTGTGGCTTGGCAGGCTCTTCTTGGTGGTATATCTGGAATTATTGGACAATCAATCGAATTGAGCAGAGACAAATTGAAACATTACAATACACAGAACAGAGTGGAGAATTGACTGGTTGTCCAGAATTCGTTGGAGAACTCAACCTTAGTGCCCCTAAAAGCTTTGGATGTAAGAGTGGGTGTAAATACACCCTTTAGAACTCTTTGGGCACTCACCTCTTTAGAACATATACCACTCTCTCATCTCCTCTATAAGGAAAAGAGGATTGCTTCATCCTCATACTCAATTGAATACATGGACGACTGCTCTATCTTCTATAGAGAACAAAAAAGTGTAGTTGATGCTTGAAGGTGGTTTTGGAACATTTGGCAAAGTTAATCCTTATTTCATTGGAAGTCAAGTAAGACACTCTTGCCCTCCCTTGTGTGCATCATTTGTATTTTTCTCTTGCAAAAGATTGGCATAGTACCCATGAGTAGCACGGTGGAAGAATTTGCCATTGGGAATAGGACTTAGTTGCAGGAATCACTTACACAAATCAGAATATATTGCATTGGGGCAGAAAAGTTTATATGTTAGACTTACTGCTCAGCCTTGAGCTTCATTTTCACGCCTTATACGTAGCTCATGCTAGCTCTAAGTCCTTCTCGTTTGGTCTCAAGTTCGGCAGGTGTTGATAAGATTTACTTCCACACCTTGATCTTGTATCTCATTGTAATAAAGAGCCTGGATTTTGCCCGGGGAGGAGGGGGGCACTGAGGGGTGGGGGGGTGGGGCGGGCTGCCTCTTGGCTCCTTAATCATGTGTTCATCTTTTCTCAAGCAAGTTTGTACATTTCAGTCTATTCTTTGAAGTCTATGAAGTAAAGCCATATTCTGCAATGTTATGCAAAGCAATCTTCCCCCTTTCGATTTAAGAGAGAACAGAGAGGTTTCAAGTGCAGACCATCGTTCTTTATGGATGCTAGGCCTTGGACTCTAGGGCTTGCCAAAGGCTCATGGAAGAGTGTGGAGAGAGTGCCAAAAAGGTTTCTAATCAAAGAGCTAGGAATCAAGGTTCTAAGTCCTTACCCAATCTAACTAGCTACTGAAGCAGGCATGCTGCTGCTAAAAGTGGAAGCCATATGCCAACACATCAGATATCTAAATATAGTAGCAAAAATGCATTGGATTCGTGGTGCAAGTACATATTAGGGCAGCAAGATACAAAATTGAGTATTAAGGGAGAATCTTATTGATCAGTTTTAAAATACTTTTTTAAAACAGTTTTAATGTCAATGTTGAAACAACCAATGGTCATTTTCAAATTATAACATCAGTTAAGCTCACATAGGCAGCTTATCAACAAATTGGAACGAAAAAAGCTTTTGACCTGCCATGTAATCAAGGATTGTGGAAACCCTTATTTTGTACTACATAGTTTTAGACTCGCTGAGTCTTTTGCATTCCTTTCACACACTTTGCCATGCTGCCCCTCTCGAAATTTCGAGGGAAAGTTGAAGGCTGATTTCTGCATTCTCTTGCTTCCATCTGCGTCCAATCTTCAAAAATTCATTCCAAGATAATAGGTATCTTGGAAGACTTTAGAGCAATAGTTTAGAGGTAGCATCGGTAGAGCAGCAGCCATAGCCTCTTTTGGGTAAACATTAGTGGATGCCTTCCATGGCTAGAATGACAGTAGGCCTTGTGAAGTGCCAACATAACCACTCAAGTGGAGGAGGAAGAAAGAAAGAAAGTTTATTAAAGTCTTCGAAAGACCGATGGGTCTATGAGACTGTGAGAATACTGATACAAACAAATTGTGAGGGTGGAGCTACTAAACGAGCATCCACACCGATGCAAAATGCAAAAAGCTGGTGCTAAGTACTACATAGTCATGTCAGATCGACTACACATCATCATCATCATCATCATTTCATCCAGGTGGATGAGACAGCGGAAGCATGAAGTTGGCGATAGAGTGATGTCGGCTGCTCGTGGGCGTCGTCCTGTGTTGTCTCTTGGTCATAGCTTTGCGCCTAAGAAGGGCTATAGTGGCCGAGCCCCGACTATGAACAGAGTGGGGATATCCCCAAGGGTAATCTGTGTGTCAACCCTCTGTCTGAGATCTCGTGTCCCTAGCTCTGGATCTTGATTATGTCGAGGCCTCATAGTATGGGGGTCCACATGCTCTAGGTGGAAGAACTCCGTGATCAAGCTCTGAGAAGGGTCTACCGCCAAGCATTTCTGCTGGTCTGGATAGGAGAGAAATCGAGACAACACCCCACAACTGTGTCTGAAGATGCAATAGAGTGTCCTCCGATCTCATAGTAGATTGGGCACCTAAAAATGAAATGCTCCTCCGACTCGACCTCTTATATGTCACATAATGTGCATATGTGCCTCTCTCGGGGTAGACCCTCTGCCCTGCCACTCTCAATGCGCAGTCTATGTGAAGAGACCCAAAATTGCCCAATAGAGATCCTCAATGAATGGGGTAAGTGGATCTGCGTGTATTCTAGTGGGTCAATGAGACCCTCCTCTGTGATATGTAAACAATGATCCTTGTAGAAGCTCAGCTTCACTGGAAGCTTACTCAGTCCCAACCAGGTCCGAAATGTGTGTAGTTGTAAAAGATCTCGCGGATGATCTGGTTAACCTCATGTGACAAGAGAGGAGAGAACAGTGCGTCAATGCTGTACTGGAAGGGAGGGAGTCTGTCCATGTGGAACCCTGATCACTCAAACCATCTCTCTGTGCGTGCATACCAACATCTCTGGTCACCTAATGCTGATAGTGCCATAGAAAAGGACAGTGCTAGCCATGGTAATCTGCTGCGCCCAGAAGAGCAATCCCCATACCCCCTGACCCGATATAGATAGGCGATAACCTGAAATATTGCATCCAACTATAGTGGGGATGACACAAACTCAGCCCAAATAATTTGGTGAGGGACTGATGGCTTACAGCAGATCATCCGTGATAGCATAAGAACCTGTAGCCGCTCCACACGAGCCCACTCTATATCTATCAGATCCGGCCCCCAACAAGGGCTGCCGAACATCCCCGCTGGATGGACCAAAGAAGTCAAACAGCAATCCCTTGGTCCGCGGATCCTGAAAGTGTGAGAGGAAGCACTGCCCCTCTAATCTGGCCAATGAAACGTATCCCCTGCTCAAGCAAGCCTGCATCGCAGGTCTCATAGTGAAGATCGGTCCAGAGAAGATAACCCCAAGGTATATATATGACGAAACAATCTCAATAGGCGACCCGTCAAATGTGAATTGCTCCCGGTGCATAACGGCTCGAGATGTATTGAAGATCATGGGATCCCCTGCCTTGGGGATGGGTGAGATAGTGTTGACAGTCCAGGTGAGTGGAAACCCAAAACAAACAAGTTCATTAAAGAGCTTTGCTAAGATCAGGGCTAGGAGATTAATCCCATATGTAATGAATTCAGTGCATAGGCCCTCATGATCTTTCGCTCGGCCATTGTGAAGTTTCATCATGGCATCCTTCACACCCCCCATAGTGAAGAGTGTGCAGGATGTGGGGCGGGGTATGTGTGAGAGATCAGGAGCTGGATGATTTGGGATATCATAAAGTGTGCATGTATAATTATGCCAGACTTGAGTGTCAGTGAGTGGTGAAGGGAACCGCCCCTCTAGAAATCTCAGCCAAAAGTCCTTATAGTTGTTACTAAACAGAATATTCAGTAGTTCTTCCTCGTTTCAAAGGATAAAATCCAGCTTCTTCCTATGTACCAATCGACAATACTCATGTAGCATCTCTGGTTTGTTCGAGAGGTGGTTTTTGGTTTTGAATCTAAGTTGACGGCATAAAGCCTTGCACTCATCATCATACCAGCTCATCATTGTACAAGGGATGGTCCCAAGTGGTGGTGGATGAGTGGAGTGAGTAGTGTGAGGGAAAGCGTGAAGGGCAACCTCATGTAGTGAGCGGGTGACTAGATCAGCACGGTTCTCTAGTAAGGGTATAAAATCAATATATGTGAGGAGTATGTAAACGCGAGCTGAATATATAGGCGAGAGGTTGCGGTTGAAATGTATGTCATGATAAGTGGTGTGAGTAATCCATGGTATGGGAGGTACCATGAGATGGGGTGTAGAGATACTAAAGAAGAGGTATGTGTGATCAGCCCCAAGAGGACAGAGTGTGATAGTAGAACTAGTGATACGAGAGGTGAAGGTAGGAGATCCCATGATGTAATCAACAACGCTAGAGTCCCCTTCATGTGGGAAGCAGGTAAAACCACCTGAGGAGGGCCATCTATCAAGACCATTATAAATGATAAGATATGCATTCTGCCTAGATCTAACAAGGCCTATGTGACCGGAGCTCGTCTATCAGCTGAAACTCGCATCATACCTACATCCTCAAGATCGATGTCTGGCAGTAAAATAGAATCATCTCAGAAGTCGAGAATTGGTGCCTGACAAGCCCCTGTCCTTGTGTTGAAGTCCCCAACAAGGAGGACTTCCCCGCGGCTTGAGAGGTCGACAATGTCCTGGTATAGAGCTGCATATGGTGATGTCTCTATCTCCTCTCGAACATCTCGAGCAAAGTGTGAGGTCTCCAAAGGGAAATAGCATAATGCAATGAACAAATCCCAAGTTGTCTATGTGTCGAACTCGGATCCAGAGAAATCTGGAGTGTGTAGCTCTCCGCTCTACTCAGATGGTCCCCTGAAGAGTGGAGCTGTAAAGAACTGCTACTCCTCCCGATCCTCGTACTCCCCCTGTGTCCCTCGTCTCATCTCTGTAGGTAGACTCCCATGCATACCCACTGACATTGGTAGTGGGCGCTCTAGACTCTGATGTGTATCTGTATAAAAAGACTATGTCACAACCTGTATAAGATTCCAAGAAGTTCCTTGGTTCTAACCATAAGGTTCCATTACAATTCCAAATGGTACATGATAGGGTCTTGGTATGCTGAATCTCATAGACCCCGCCTCCCTATGTGGGAGGGACAGATGCCCTGACAGGGGCCTGTAAGGAGTCGTCCATCTTGAACTATTGCCCACTTCCCATCCTTGTAAGCCTAATCTTGTTGCTGTATCAGAGTGTGCCTCTCCTCAACCTGCAAGGGGGTGAGATCCTCATCCATGGATATCGATGGCTGGTCCCGTAAGGCTGATCTACGATGTAGAGCTGAAAGTCATGCCTGGGTATCATGGAATCGTATGATAAGGGGCTGCACTCGATTGGGATCTCTCCCCACCCACCATGCCCTCTCAATCCTATGCTCAGCTACCCCAAGAGTATTGGCCACAAATGCAGTCGGATCGCTCCATCGGGGCATGACAAGCCCCCAATTCTCGGAAGGAAGGCTGTCATCAGAGGAGAGGGAGGAGCATGCTGGGAGAAGATGTGCGGGTGGAGGGAGGAGATAAGCGTGCACGGAGGGAGCTGCAGAGGGAGCTACGTAGGCGGGGAGGGGCTGTGTAGAGGAGGGAGGGGAGCGGAGAAGAAGCCAAAGAGTGGAGAAGAAGGTGGGGGAGCAAGCGGAGGAGCAGACGGGGGGGAGCGGAGGAGTAGACGAGGGGAAGCGGAGAAGCAGGCGAGGGGGTAGGTGGAGGAGCAGACGCAGCGGAGGCAAAGGTGGAGGAGCCGCCGGGGGGGCAAGCGGAGAAGCAAACGAGGGGGAGGCAGAGGAGCCGACGGGGGGAGGCGGAAGAGCAGACGGGGGGGAGGTGGAGGAGCCGACGGGGGGGAGGTAGAGGAGCAGACGGGGGGGAGGCGGCGCGGGAGGGAGATGCAGAGAGCTAACCCATTGCTTGTGGACATCTTAGGCTATTCACAATACTTAATTATTGATACCATTTTCTCATGAGCGATGATATGGAAAAATAGGATTTGGACCTTCATTACAAGGAGCTTCCATTCCTAGAGGCTTCAAAAGTTATCAAGGCTGTTAGTAATGAGACAAAGACAAAGCAAATTTCATCAACAGCATCTCGCAATATAGCACATTTTGAAGGAACCGCCACATTATGTCATAAATGGAATAAAATCTTCCAATAGAGGGGATTCGGCCACCTCCTCGACATGCTTAGTTTACATTTGATGTGCTAATAGTTTACAAGGTGGGGGTGGGTGCATAAAGGGCAGCAGCTGAACAAGGGTGGCCTTTGTAAGGAGCTTGAGACAACTTTTTTGACTGCAATCCACAAGAAAAATATCAATTAGTACTACTCTAGCCATTCTGATACTTTTGTAGCGTTCACCAATAGGAGACTTGTTTCACATTGCTCAATTGTACAGTCTTGCCTTTCCAAGATATTTATGTAGTGGTTCCAAGCTTCTTCTGAAATATTCTCTCTTAAGACTTGTTTTTGTTTCATTCCAAGAAGAAGAATGTTTCCCCAAAAAGCACAATCACATGCCATATGGAGGCCTCCATGGTTGTACTTTTTGAAGTTTACTTTCCTTCTTTCTCCCTATGGTAGCCTTGGAGAAACTGGCTTGCTGACTTATGAAAATTAAAGTCTTTACAATACAGATCCTCTATAATGGGAATAAGGCACTAACAGTTTTTTATAGCATGGTATTTTTGAAAACCAATTCAAAGTAATTCCAAAGCACTATTTCAGCTTTCATTTTTGTAAAACAATAGAAAAAAGGGAGTACACCCCCCCCCCCCCCGGCAAGGGAAAAACAAAAAAAGTCAAACTGAAAATTGAGTTTTGAGATGGGAAAAGACTTACTTTCTCCACGGTGTTTATGTATTCAGAGGCTCCATGCTTAAATTGTGTCCCACCACCAGGAAAAATAAGCTTATCCCCTTCTATCCGCACCCAGTTTTGATCTTTTTTGTATGAGACAAGCTTAGGGTGAGGGACATTTGTGAACCAAATCTACAATACACAAGCTTTGAATCATTGATTTCCAATTGAATTTGACTGAGAGATGCAATGATTGAGGCAGAAATAACAAATCAAAAGGCGAACAGGAAGAACACTCCTCTTGGATTTCCAATATTAAGCTGTCTAGGTGAAGTTATGAGCCTAGCAAACATAAGATATGCATTTGTTCTAGGCCTATTAATTTAATTCATTGTGTGCATGGGGAAATATTTTTAAGAGAGCTAATTCAAAGATTAAAATAACTTCTAAAAACTATTATAACCTAAAATAACCAATCAAAAATTGCAATTATATTAGAAATCCCTTTTTTTCCAGCTTTTTATAGCATTTTCAGCCTTCTTTTTGTGCTTTCTCAGCTTTCTGAAGCTTTCTGCTTTCACCCAAGGTCTATAAGACAGTTATGAAGCTTTCACCAAAGGGCAAGTGGACAGTAAGGAAGGTAGCTAGGAAGAGGGTGAATTTGCAAGGAGAGCAATAGGGAGAGGAAGTGAATTTGCAAGAGAGAACGATTTGCTGGAATCTTGCTTCAGTTAGCTGTTTTCCCCTTCCTACACCCGCAACAAGCCCCAAAGTAAGTGCAATTCTCAGATTTAGCCTTTTACTGAAATTGCGATTCAATTTCAAGCTGTTTTTCTCTATTACAGATTTTGCTTTTCACTTTTGATCACCTCTAAAAGTAAATTCTTTTATTTCTAAACTACCCACCTTGAGTTCTAAGAGATTTCGTCATGTTTGCCGATGAAAATAATGATTTCAGATTCCGTTTTTCACTTGTAAGCCCATTTAAAAGCGATTTTCAGATTTCATTTTTCATGTGTAGGCCTTTCTAAAACTGACTTTATTTAAAATATTCCTAATGTATATCCTTAGAATTCTGAAGATTCTAACCATCTTTAGATCAAAAATGCTAATTTTTTCTGATTTGATCCGGCGATTGAGAGACGGTAGTGCCAATTTGATCATTTCAGAGATCTTTTGCTGAGATTGGCAAGTTTTGGGTCTCTCTTCACATGGTTTTTAGTAGGGGCTACCAGTGGTTACTTTTCTATAGTTTCCTATTTTTTTAACGCAAAAAGTAGTGCTAGTTATATTGCTTGAAAACGAGAGTACAAGAGGGCCTAAAGGCCAGCGGGCTGCAATCACAAACGGATACAGCCCGTGGTAACAAAATACTAATTACAAGCCTCTCAGGGCATAATCATCGGAGTGTGGACAAACAGCCACGGTGGGGGGGAGTAGTGCCACTAAAGACTCTGAGCAGAGTGCTGGAAGAACAGCTCTCGATGGTCCTAGTCGCGAAGGAAGCGCCGTCTCTTCTCCTTCCCTGCCCAGGACTCCCCCTAAATCTGATCCCACTGACCCTTGAGCGTGTGAATGATCGTGCTCCAAATGTCCGCTAGGGTCTGGGTAGCAGAAGAAGCCTGATCTCCTAAGGTCTGCACGCATCTGGAAGTCCAGATGTGCCAGCCTGCAATACCCCCTATGATCTCCCAAACTGGGTGCCGAGTCATTGCTCCTGCATCTGTCTCTGTCAGATGCCAAGGGAAGCTGTCCATGTATGCCCAGGTGGCCTACGTGATGAAGAAAACTGGATCCTGCCTAGAGAACTCATAAGCCAAGTGATGTCCCATCTCGGTATTGCACCAGCAAACGGCTCCCCAAGTGACCGGTCCTAGCTCGGGTGCAGCCCTCGCTAAGATCCCCATGACTCCCTTCCACACTGTCTGAGCATGCGAGCAGCTCCAAAGGTAGTGCTTCAGGGACTCCTCCTGACAACACATCTGGCAGCGCCCCTCCTACCCCATCTGCCTCAGCCAGCTGCCAACTGGTAGCCCCTTGTGGGCCACCATCCAAAGAAAGTAAGAGATCTTCCTCGGCCACCAGCTTGCCCAAGGAGTCTTCCAGAATGTGCAAAGAAAGACCAGAGATATCCCTTGGGCATACCAACTATGTGCCTGTGTGGGTAGCTCGCGCTAGAGAGCCCCAAGAGCACGCCTACCAGTACGCGCACTGTAAGAGAAGAAGGGGGTAGGGTTCTCTGAGGTCTCCATTGGTGGCCAGCGCCACTCCCTAGTGTCCCACTCCACCTCTGTCAAGGAGCGGCCCTCCCAAATCCAAAGTCTCCAATCCTGGTCCTGCATAATCAA
This sequence comes from Dipteris shenzhenensis, assembly GCF_047967505.1. Lineage (NCBI taxonomy): Eukaryota > Viridiplantae > Streptophyta > Polypodiopsida > Gleicheniales > Dipteridaceae > Dipteris > Dipteris shenzhenensis. Next base: position 38,912,740 of record NC_141621.1, read on the forward strand.
GGGGTCTATATGCCACGTTTTCCCTTGTAGCCCTATGATGCGAAGGCACTGCCAGGGAAGCTGGAGGTCGATCACGACCTCTCTACTCTAGAGACGGCTATCATCGGCGACGGAGAAGAAGTGAATCGAGGAGTCCGAGAAAAGGCCTGCAACCACCAAAGGAATGCCACGGGGTGTGAACTGCCCTAGCCACCTCTCATCTCCCGGGAGGAGCTGTTTGGTGATCATGGGAATCCTCCAACCTGCAGGAATGGCAGCATCGATCTCCGCTCGCCGAGCCTGGATCCCTCGTGCCGTACCTACTGCTACTGCCAGCTCGCCTGGGCTCAGCTGGCTATAGACGTCCCTCCAAACCTGGAGCGAGCGCGTGGGCCCACACGCCTAGAGCGCCCAAGGGATATGGAATCTCTCTCCAAGCTGGCAACCTGTATCATCTGTCACCTGGCTACTCCAGATCAGGGGCTATCTTCTGTCTATCTCCTCTCGGCAACTAGGGGGAATCTGAGAGAGGCTGTGTTGCAGCTTCCTCCAGACCGAGACGAGGCTACAGAGGAAGGGGGAACGGGGCTGAGTCAGTGGGGCAGAAGTGAAAATCCACCGGATAGACGGCTGCCAATCACCCCCTCTAGGGGGTACACGCGCTGAGACCATGCTGAAGCAAGAGCTTCCACGTCTGCCCTCCTGGGGTCAGCCTGCGGATGACTAACTTGCCAAGTAATACCTGACTCTGCAGTTCTGGATCTATGATGCCAAGAACGCCCTCTGTCTGGGGGAGAATGACCGTCTGCCAGGCGACCTAGGCTCTGGTGGTGCCGGAACCATCTGAGCCAGACCAAAGAAAGTTCCGCACCAGTCTCCTCAGCTGGGCTACACACGATCTCGAGAAACACCAGCAAGATGCCACGTACCAAGCGGTGGCAAGAAGGACATGGTTAACCACAAGGGCCCCGCTTGCCAAGGATAGCCGAGCCGTGCTCCAGAAGGCTAGCTTCCGTCGTATGGAAACTAGAACCGGTAAGAACTGCTGAGCCGGTGTGACATCCAGGCTGACCTGGAATCCCAGGTAATGTGTCGTCTGTCCTCTAGGGATCCAGCGAAACCCTAGGAAAATATCCCACTGTGAGCTGGCTCCTGGATCCGTAAGAAAACCAATTGACTTATGCCAGTTGATTTTCGCCCCAGCGGCTAGGCAAAAAACCTCTAAGGACAGTCTCACTCGCTCCAGTGACTCAATATCATCCTGCACATACAGGGCTGTGTCGTCTACATACTCGGAGTCCAGAAGTTCTACATCGTCTCGAATAGGGAGGTGCAACCCTTGAAGACCAGTGGCACGGGCTCGTAGGAAGTGAGTCATGGCCTCCGCAAAAGGGCTCGTAGGAAGTGAGTCATGGCCTCGACAAAAAATAGGAAGAGGTAGGGCGCAAGCGGGCAGCCCTGACGCACCGAGCGCTCGAGGGTGAATCTCTCCCCCATCCTGCTGTTGATGCTAACCCGGCTGACCTGTAGAGGCTAGCAATACCTCTGATCCACTCGTCCGGGAAATCGAACCGGGAGAGTGTACCTTCCAAGAAGGACCAATCTACCCTGTCGTACGCCTTCTCAAAGTCAAGAAGGAGTATGGCAAGGTGCTGGCCACTGTGCTGGGCCCACTTCGTCGCCTCTGAGAATGTGAAAATGTTGTCCAAAATGCTGCGATTTTAGACAAAACCAGTCTGGGTGTCATGGATCAAGTCATGTAGCAGGGGGCGGATGCCGCTACTGATCATCTTGGCGAGGATTTTATAGGCAGTCGAGAGGAGGGTGATAGGGCGCCACTGTCTGATCTCCTGACGGTCCCCCCCTTTGGGGATGAGGCAGATCAAGCATGTCACAAGGATCTCTGGCATCTGTCTGCTGGAGAAGATATGCTGGAAGGCTACGAGCAAGGGCTGGTGGACCTGCTCCCAGAAGGTGGTGAAGAAAGCTCTAGAAAGCCCATCCTCACCTGGGCATTTCTACCCATCAATAGCGCTCACCGCATCCTGCATCTCTGCCACGGTGAAAGGGGTGAGAAGGGTTTCACTCATGCTAGGCTGCATGAGCGACGGTGTATACCTCCACACCTCCTCCCTGCAACGGCGGGCACGGGGCTCTAGGGGATCCTGCTGGAACAGGAATCTGTAGAAATCTGTCACCAAGTCCTGGACCTCGTCTGAATCTGTCCTGACACTACCATCCTGTGCTCTAAGAGATCGGAGTTGTTCCCCTGCAGATCTCTGGCCATGGGTCCTGAAGAACTCTCTGCACATCCTGTCGCCTTTCCTAGCCCAAAAGGACTTGGAAGCATGAAACGAGAACTCTGAGCGTCGCTGTGTGCTCTCCTCTAGCATGGCTCAAGCTCTAACCTCCTGCCGTCTAAGCTCCTCAGAGCCTGGAGAAGACTGCTGCATCCGCTGTATCGAGGCAAGATCTCGTCTGAGACCCCTCTCCTTCGCCCACAACTGCTGCCTAACCTGAATCGCCTCCTGTTGACAGATGAGACTAGACTCGGCAAGAGCCTGAGCTACCTGAGCTGCCATATCCCCCATGGGGTCCCAATCCTGCTCCCACAAGTCCACTATCCTGCTGCGAACCGCTACTCTGGAGTAGATGGAGTCTGGGATCTGGCACGAGCGTGGAGGTAAGGAGTGAGAGGCTGAGTCTAGGACTAGGATGACTGGGGCATGGTCAGAGAGGATCGTCCCTGGAATCACTCCTGACTCTCCACCTCTACCTAGCGCCCAATCGTTGACATAGAAACGGTCCAACCGCTCCAAAAGTTTGCCTCCCTCCCTCCTGTAACCCCAAGAGAAGTCCAGACTCCCTGTCCATCTGCAAAAGGAAGGCTCCCTCTAGCTGTCCCGACCTCCCACAGCGAACAAAAAGGAGTCCCAATCTGCCTGCTCTGCCTGAGCTATACCAAGGAACTCTGGGCCCCGTCCCTGCTGATCCTCTAAGGTCTCAAGGTTATTGAAGTCCCCTCCTACAATCCAAGAATCCATCTCTAGCAATAAGTCTGTCAAAGAGCTCCAGAAAGCGGCTCTCTGTCTGAGGTCGGTCGGGGCATAGATATTGAGGATGCCGATGCGAGATCCCTCAATTTTCAAGCCCACCCAAAGCGCTCGTCCTGGGATCAGGGTGCCAAAACCACACACATGCTAGAGAAGCGTCCATGGAGGTACAGACACCCCTGCTCCTCCCCTACTCGCCAATCAAAGGTTCCCAGTAGGTGTGGGAGCGTCCTGTGAGGACCTTCCCACACTTACTGGTCTAAGAAGCTGAAAGCTTGTGTTCCTGCAATAGGAGCGCATCTACCCTTCCCACCAAGGCTGGCTGGAGCTCCTGTCTGAGCACCATCTTCTTGGGGCCGCGGGTTCCTGATGAGTGGAACCCGTTGACGTTCCAAGAGATAATGCGTATACTCATGAAGAGGGGAGATGGGCCACAAACAGTTGTCTGCTTGCGGTCGATGTCGAGGTGGTCGGAGGATGTCTAGTGTGCAGACGAAGGCGCTTCTATGAGGGTTTCGAAGGAGAGGATGGATCATCAGACCCATCCTCTAAAACCTTCAACAGAGGGGAGAGGCCCTTCGTCCCATGGTGGTAAGCTCTCTCTAACCAACTCGACGCCTCCGCCAAGGAAATACTGTAGAAGCCCGCTACCTCTGAGGTCCTCCACGGGCGGAGCCCTTCCGCGTAGATTCACTCCAGAGGCGGTCGTATAATGACCAAAAGGCGGAATCATTTGGCACTGTGGCACCAACGTCACCCTCCTTCCACTGCTGCTGAAGAAGCTCCGCTGCTCTGCTACCGATCCAGTCCTGCACCTGCTCCTGGGACTGATCTCGAATCGTCTCCCAAACATTTTCATTCGTCCATTGCTCATTCCCGTCACTGGTGATAGTGAAGGAATAGCTAGGACCATCGTGGGGGGCAAGGACGGACACCTTACCCTCCGCCCCCTTTCGGAGGAAGAAGATGCTGATGTCTAGGCATGCAGGGAAGGAGCCAATACCTGCTGCATCCAAATAATCCCAAGGTCCTGCTCGGTAAACTCCAAAGGTAGAGCTCTAGGAGCAACCCTTGGGTGTGGGGACGAGGATGAGGAGTCTGAACCAGAGAGAGGGGTGCTGGCTGTCGAACAAGCTGGAGTGGTGCTGACCATCTGCAGCGAAGGGCCTCTCCCCTCCGCCCGGCCAGGAGGGGTAGGCGCGGGGGAGGTCTGTGTTGGCTTCGAGGCCGCAGGCGTAGGGGGGGGGGTCCCTCGGGATCATGCTCGAGGGAGAGAGGGGGGCTGAAACCAAGGGTGCTGGGGGGGATCCTGGAGGGGGGGGGAGGTGGGGGGACCGAGGAGGGGGGGGGCGGGGTGAAGGAGGAGGGGGAGGCTGGCTGATCTTCTCCTTCCTATTCTCCTTCCCCTTACCGGGCTGCTGCTGATTGGTGAGCACAGGGGGCTCTTGCTGTAGATGGGAAGGCTTTTTTGGTCATGTTTTGTTTCCTTTCCGTTTTCTTTTGACCTCAATCCAGCCTTCCCCTTCGGGAGGGGGTGTCGATGCCTGGCGGGGGGGATCCTGAGTTGCCTGGATGGGGGCCATCTGAGGTTCTGTCCTCGTGAAGCGAGGGCAGGAGCGCGCCTAGTGCCCGAAGCCGTGGCATCTCAGACACTGATCCGGGCGACCAGTGACCATAATGCGCTGCGTCACCACACCTGTGTCCGTCTCAATCTCGAACTCTGAGGGGATACTCTGCGGATCTAGGACTGCCACTTTGACACGTGGCACCCCTTGGGCTGCCGCCGTATCAACGAAGGTGTCCTGCATGAGCCAGCCAAAGTGCGCCCCCAGGTCCTTGATGATCGGGTGAAGCTCGATTGCGAGGCCTGGGAAAATGAGGGTAGCTGGATGGCGAGGAATGCGGAAGCAAGCATCGAAGTCCGCTACACTGAAACCCCTATACCATGGGACCATAAGGATGATCTTCCCACCCACAGAAGTAGGGGACCATCTGACCATATTGCTCGCAGTTTGTGCTGAGGAGAGCTTGAGCCAGAAGATACCACGACCCATGAGTGCAACCTCCTCAATGTGGTTGTCACAACCGGAGAGGGCGAGTCGGCGGGAGAGAGGGCTGCTTCTGGCTCTAATCAGTCGAAATTCTAGCAGGCAAGGTAGCAGCGTGGAGCTATGGACCAGATGAGTTAGAGGTTCATTGCTTGGGATCACAAAAAATTCGACTAATGAGTTTGAGTTCATTGTTTAGGGTTCCTGCGAGTTATGAGTTTACCATAAGGATACTGCACGTGGAATGTTTCATAGTTCATATTACTCCATTGCGACCTCAATGCAACTAGCATGCAAATGCATAGTTGAGGATGACTCTTTCACGATTAGAGGTGCACCCGGAGCTATCTTCTCGGACACTTCCACAGTGCTGGAGAGTTGATGGCGGAGTCTTCATCAGCTTGCTTTTCAGATTATTCGTACACCATGAGCTCCAGAGAGGGTGTTAGAGTTTAGCATCTCATGTGTACAAGGGCTTCTATGTGGGTGTGACAGTTTAGTATCTCATGTGTACAGTAAGTGAGTGAGGGATTCTATGTGAATGTCCCTACCCCTTTCAGGATAGGTGTCAATATACGATTGTTTTGTAGGGCACATTGGCCTAGGTAGTAGGGCACTTTAGCCCATATTGTAGAGTAGGTAGGCCAGCTTATATGGCAGGCTACCATGGCCACCCTTGGGGCCTAACCTAGGGCTCAACCGACCCAGCCTGGGTCACTTGACTGGCCCTTGGGTCGGCCATGTGGCAACCCCTTGTGAGCCACCGCAGGCCTTATTTATAAGGTCCTGCCTCACTGATGTTGGTAGCTTGTTTTCCTCCTCTATTTAGGGGTTTACCCTGCTGTATATACAGTTTCATTGCCTCTCTCTCTCTCTCTCTCTCTCTCTCTCTCTCTCTCTCTCTCGTATGCTCCTGCACTCGCCTCTCATAGAAACTTACCCGACTTCTGGTGGTCCTCCTGCTGCAAAACTGTATGGGCACCTGAGTAAACCTGTTGGCGTAATGGTTCACCGTCTCGGTATCCCCCTGGCTCATCTCAAAGACCTGACTCTACAGTCTGCCCAAGTACTAGGGTGGCAAGAACCGTGTTCTAATATCCTTCAAAAATTCGTCCACCCCCAATGAAGTGTCTCCTCGTTTGCATCATATTGGTTCTTCTCCCACTTGTGCCACCAAGTAACCTCCTTGCTTGTGAGATGCATCAATGCAAGAATACACCTTTCGCTGTGGTTAGTAGGCAAAATTGGAAAAAAGCTTCCAAACTAGTTAAGCCACAAAATCAACACTAAAGGTTCAGTCTTACCATCATACTAAAGAAAATTGAGCTTCTCAGGAAAAGAAGCTTTCATAGGCTGCTAGACTCTCTCCCTTCCTTCATCTCCCAATGGGCGGAGTAGAGAAATGAGAAAATGTCGGTCCCGTTCTTCCTCCCCTCCCCTCTCGAGCGGTGTGCTCTCTAAGCTCCCTGGCTTCTTGAGCCTTGCAATCACACTCTTCTTTTGCCACCCGAGCTGCTCTCTCGCACTCTCTGGTGCCTGCTCATGATCATCCCACATCTCTAGGAGCTGAAGCATGAGAGCAAAGAGACTCTCTGACTATTGTTGCTGCATCTACAGCATGGTCTACATCATGGCTACCATGGCGGAAACTGTCATTGGGGCCTTTGCAACCCCTGGAGGTACTATTGGTGGTGGAGGGCCGTGAGAAGCTGGATCAGTCTCCACACTGGGAGTTGGACTTGTCATTGGCATCCATGGTGTCCTTTCTGGATCTTGTCTGGACCATAAAACAGTGGGCTGTCCCTGAATTTCCCTCCCTATCTCATGAAAGAAAATTTGAAGCTTTGATACCAATGTAGCAGAGAGAAAGCCTCACTCACTCTCTCTCCTACTCAATCCTACCTGAACTCAGAGAATATGCACTCAAAATACAATTGGAACTATGGAGTGACTGTGAGAGTCTAAGGGAGGGATATAACGGGCCTCTGAAGAGGGAAATAAACAACCGAATAAATGTATGCCCAATAGGTTGAATACAACTAAAAGAATAGATATTGTATGGAGGGGATAACCCTCACTGCAAAAGACTAAGAAGCACTGTATAGAGGGAACTACACCCTCACCATACGAACTATAAACTGCTGGAAATAAGGGGCTGCTCTGATGTAGACCACTGCTGTTGCTGTCCAGAGCTGAACCGGGACCTATAGATGAGCCTGTAGATGCCAAAATTGGGCAGATCTGCTGCTCCCTGATCCAGGCCTGATCTGCTGCTGATCTAAACAGCCTGTAAATGTGAATGAAATGAAGGGCCAAGGGGCCGCCCTTATATAGGCCTTTTAGGGAGATTGGCCGACCTGGTTGGATGGTCAATGCCGACGTTGACCTTGGTCGGCTGGTCAATGCCGACCATCGACCAGGTCGGTCAAAAACTCAATGGTGACCCAAAAGTCAATGTTGACCCGAAAGACAACACGTTGACTTTTTTTACCAAAAAATGGTTTTTTACCTGCGTTGCCTTTTGAGGCTGCCTGGTGGTACTTTCTAGTGCTGCAGCCTGTAGGCAGCATGCCACAGGTTGTGGATGCCTGTGACACATAATGCCATCTTTTAGTTCAAAATTCCCCCCAAAAAAAAAGTACGAATGTGTGTGTACTTAAGCCTTCATAACGGTAGAATATACTTGTTCTTATAAAATTGAGAAATCACCACTTGGATGAAAATTTATATGGAACTCCCATGTCCTCTACAACCATATCGCTGTGAAGGAGAGTTTTCCTATGCAGAAATCTGCAAATCCTTCAAACTGTCAATGACACCAATCTGATACTTCATTGAAATTTAGACTTGTACATGTTCTCATGAGTTCTTTGGCATCTTCGTTTAAACTACATGTGCAAGTCTCTCTGCTGTGCATTTGCAAGAGTGTTTAACTTAAAGTTAAGAAAGTAATTTGAAAGCATTACCCTAGTGATTGGAGACTAAAACACAATCCAAAAAGAAAGCTTTGTCTGCAATCATTCACTAACTAATTCTTACTCCATTGAATAACTTACATCCCCAATTTGCCTAGTTTATCAATTTACTGTACAGTGTTGTGTCACTGTGAACCAAACAGTTTGTGGTATTCATCTGGGAAATCTTGAAAAATACACCATCAATAGACAAACATTGGAAGAGCAAGCATTATCACCAGTCACAAAAACAAGTTTTCCAGGATTTTTTCTAAGAGATAGTGAATGCTGTCCCTTTGTCAAACAGGCTTTTCTCCTTAAAACAAGTGTAGAAATGCAGTAGTGAGACAAATTCTTACCTCATCCCTGCTGCGGGGCCACCGTATTGGCAATTTATAGCCCTGTGGAAAAGGGACGAGGCACAAAGGAAATTTATCTGCAGAAGGACAGTGTCTCTCACGATGCTGGAAACGTCTAATAGAAGGCAGATTCTTTATTGCTTCCTTGTTCTCAAGGCAAGGAATATAGTCCATGGCACCTTTCCATTTACATATCTTCCAATCATATGCAAGTGCCTTTTCAGTGCTCTCTTCTCCTGGTTCATAACTTTTTTCTGGTGGCTCTTGAGCTTGCTTCTGTCGATCGGAATGTTCTGACATGTCGTTCTTGACATCGTCTACTACATCAGCTCCACGTTTTGCAACCTCTTCCACCTTGGCTTCCTTCTCTGGAGCATCCTTATTCATTTCATTACCAGCATGCTCCTCAGTTCCTATTCCAAACTCTCCCTCACTTTTTCCTCGCCCTTGTCCCACATTATCTCTCTGCTCTTCTTCTTTCCTCTCTCCATTTAAAGACTCTGATCTGTTGCCCTTGTTATCATGCACTAAATCTTGTCCAGATTTAGCATCTGTCTGAAGCTCTGTATTTACGTTTTCTTGTGTCTCTGGTACACCACCATCAGTGACCATCTTTTTCTCCTCATTCGATTCTGTGACCTGAGTGGTCCAGTTTTGTGGCATCTCTTTATTTTCAGAAGTGAGCTCTAATTCTGCCCCTGCTGTAGCCTCCGGCAGCTGGACCTTCTGATCTTTATTTCCTCCCACCACCTCCTCATGCTGAATAGCATCACTGTCAGCAATATCATCGCTTTGAGCTTCATTTTTTTCCTCCTTTCCAGATTCAAAATTGGTGATATTTTCTCGATCCTCCTCAACAGCATCTTTGTCTTTGCTACCTTCAATTTCAGTTTCATGTTGGACTTCACTGTCCTTACCCTTTCCATCAAGAGGTCTTCTTTCGAACTGATCCTCACCATTATCTACTTCTTCAGTGTCTTTACCAGAAGTTTCTCCATCATGATCTCCATTTGTGTTGTGACTTAGATCTTGTCCCTCACCTTTGATGTGCTCTTCTCTGGATGCTTCTAAGGTCTCATGTTTCATAGGGCCATTCCTTTTATTCTGAGTTGGATGATCACTGATTGTCTCTGGAATCACTTCAGAAGACGGACTCAGCAACCACACAGTCATCAGGAAAGCTCCTACTAAAACGACTCCCATCACCAGGAAGTAGGATGGCACTTGTCTCTCTAGCCTGAAATGCTTTGATACGGCCATATTGCTCAAGGTAGAGGATTAATTAAATACTAAGTGCAATCACGTATCAACATTTCAGTGGTATCTGCAACATTTACCAAGAAGATATATTTCAAAGTTTTTCCAAACAAGAAAGAAATTATAGCTAATCCCAACTCCAAGTTATAACCATAAACAGAAGCAGTCACCTTGCTGTTCAACTCCTGAGGATGTCCAGCTTGTTACAGAGAAGTGATACTTCAGAGTGTTCTCAAACAAGCATGCAATAAAGGTGTCCTAGAAAATAGCACTCTTTCTAGGAGGCAAAAAAGACTCATATGCACTAAAAATGATTGCAATGGATCTAGCCAGCATGCTTTTCGCGTGCAAACTGAGACAACCATTGGATAGACGGCCAGACAAAAAGCATAGTCAAAGAAGCCTGCTACCAACAAAGCAGTGATCCTCGTGTTCACAAGAATCTGATATCTTGATCACGAGCTGTGAAGAGTGATTCTCTGAAGCTTAAATTCGACCAGTCTTTTTATCCACAGATGTTAATAATCTACTCTTACGATAATATAAAAATAGCCACCAGCGACCTGGAAGTACATTTAACTTATCAAAGAGTACATTCTATAGCTAAATGAAACTGAAAATGACAAACAAAGAGGAGCAAGTAATTCTTTCAAAATGATAGGATGCTAGTCCAAGAACCAAAGCTATGGTTTCATGTGAGGTCTCAGCTCAAATGCACTCTATTTAGTTTCCATGTTATGTTGTTACCACATTTTTGGTAATTTTGTCATCAGAATATTGATGTTGGGCCTTTTTGAAATGGAAATATGTATGGGAAAACAATTTATTTTGGAAAAAGTCTATATAAGAGAGTTGTAGACTTTCCAGCAGGCTACAGTTTTGATAAATTGTAATTTACATGGTTCAATCATTTGGATGGTGAAATGATGGTCCAAAGAGCATGGAAAAGCACTTTGGATTGGTTTTTTTGCTTGGATTTTTATGTCGAATTCTGAAACGCAGATTTGAGGCCAAAAAGTAGCAGATTTTGGCACAAAGAGAGAAAGATCAAAGTTGCAAGGAGTCGAAGACGGTTAAAAGTCGTCTTATTGATTATTTTCAGATTCCACACTGTTTGGGAGATACGTGGCTCTGAATCATAGTTCAAAGAAACATCTCAATACTTTGAAACGTGAAACGTTTCAATACCTTTCAAAAAAGCAGGGGGAGTTTTAAAATTCAGTTTGTATTTTTGGGTCTCAAAAATGCAGATTCGTATGGTATCCTAAAACTATGCAAAACAAGCTGAAAAGTCACAAAATGATTTCATACAATGCCTATAATGATTATACTCACTAGCACTGGTCTTGCAGAACGCGAATCCAGTGGTGCTCCTGCGAGCTTCCCCTCCCCCCCCTCGCCGTTCGCTCTACCTCCCCCTAGCTCCTCCCCTCGCCGCGACCACCCCCACCCCTTCCCCTCCGCCCTCGACCCCCGTCCCCCCTCCCCCTCACCCGCCAGCCACCTCGCTGCCCCCTCGCCTCACCTCCGCTCCAACCCGCCCCCTCGCCTCCGCTCCAACCCGCCCCCTCGCTCCAACCCGCCCCCTCGCCTCCGCTCCAACCCGCCCCCTCGCCCCCGCTCCAACCCGCCCCCTCGCCTCCGCTCCAACCCGCCCCCCTCGCCCCCGCTCCAACCCGCCCCCCCCACTCCAACCCGCCCTCGCCCTCGCCTCGCCTCCGCTCCAACCCGCCCCCTCGCTGCTCCCTCGCCATCCGCCCCGATCCAACCCGCCCCCTCGCTGCTCTTTCGCCCCCTCGCTTCACCCGCCCCCCCGCCTTCATTCCGCTCTCCCCGCCCCCCGCTTCACCCTCCACCCCCGCCACTCCAACCCCGCCCCCCCCACCCCTCCGCGCCCTTCCGTATTCCCCGCACCCCGCAGCCTTCCCCACGCCCTCTGTTCCGACCCCCCCGCCCCCTCACTTCGCCTCGCCCGCCTCACCCCCAGGCTCCACCTCCCGCTTCGTCCCCCTTCTTGGGTGGCAGCCTGTTTTTCCTCATCGGAAGCTTGCAGTTAGTCTTGGCGGTATGGCGGCCCCCTGCTCGGATCCGGAGGCCCAGTCGGACCCTCCCTCTCCAGATGCCTACCGCGTTATCCTGACAGAGCAACAATCATCTCGTGTTCAGGAGGTTGCCATTGACTTTGCTCGTACCTCTGTTTACGGTAGAGTCATTGGACACTCCCCCTCCAGGTCTACCATCAGGGACTGGCTCCAGTCCACTCTCCTGCTAGAGGATGGCCATATTGAGGAGGTGGCCCTTATGGGAAGGGGCATCTTCTGGCTCAAACTCTCCAATGAGAAAGCTGCGAGCAACCTGATTGCAGGTTCCCCCACATCGGTGGATGGGAAGATTATCATGATAGTCCCGTGGTACCGTGGATTCAGCGCAGCGGATTTCGATGTTCGGTTTCGTATACCTCGCCACCCAGTGACACTAGTTTTTCCAGGGCTTGCTACTGAGTTGCGGCCGATTGTCAGGGACTTGGGCTCCCACTTTGGCTGGGTTATGCACGACACCTTTGCCGACGTGGTGACCACGGCAAGAGCTCCCCGAGTCCGTGTGGCTGTGGCGGATCCTGCGACTCTCCCTGCAGTGATCGAGATTGTGACAGGTGCCGGCAGCATCACCCAGAGCATGATTGTCACCGGACAGCCAGGTCAGTGCCTGCGGTGCCACGGCTTTGGGCACTTGGCGGCTGCTTGTCCACGCTTCGCCAGCTCGTCTCGACCCTCCCCGCCCCCGCCCCCTCCGCCCCCACCCTTCCCCCGGACAGCCACGTCAGGAGGAGCCGAGGCAGTCGGAGTCTGGTCCAGAGGTAGTGGGCGGTTGGACCGAGGTTCGAAGGAAAAGAGGAAAGAACAAGAAGATTTCGGATAAAGGCAAGGAGGCAGAGGTTACCCTTCCTGCAGCAGCACTCCAGAGACCTGGCAGGCAGATGCCCCAGGGACCTGGGAGAGCTTCTTCTTCGACGGCAGCCCGCCCTCCACAGCCTCAGATCCCCCTCTCTCCCGCTCCCCCGCCTTCTCCCCAGTTTTCCCCCCCTTCGCCCGACCCGCAGTTTCAGCCCCTGCCTCCTCTTCCTCAGTCTCCTCCTCCTCCCCCTCAGCCCCAGTTCCAGATGCATCCCCATCCCCCCCCCTGTCCCCCTCGCCTCTCCTACAGAGTTAGCTGCACCGTCGGCTTTCCAGCCGAGTGCAGCCCCCGCTCCACCTCCTCCACCTCCTCCGCCAGTCGCCTCCGTGGAGTCCGAGTTGCCTATCCCGCAGCCTCCTCCCCCTCCCCCCCCGCTGGCAGGACACCCGGAGTCTATACCACCGGTGGAGCAGGCTTCCCTTCCCGCTAGCCCCTCAGTGGCAGACTCAGCTGGGTCTCAGCTCCAGGAGAGAGAGCTTCCTCGAGACTTTTACAGATCTGGCCCCTGGGACTACCTGGATGTGGCCGACCTTGGGACCTTCCCGACTTGTCTCGACATTAGTATCTTCCTGCTCCGCAAAGGGGCGGATGGGAAGATTGCTACCTTGGCTCCCAGGGATGGCCCTAGCTTCGCTTTCACGTTCCTCAGCGATGGCACCGAGACCTGGACAGACGACTCCGTTTGGGAGGCTCTCAGAGAGCAGACACACGCCCAGGTTTGCTCCTGGATAGGCCCGTCCAGTGGGCAGCTTCTCGAGACTCAGTGGTCCGAGGGCGATGTGCGTCTGCGGTGGCGTTGCGCCGCCAAACGCTTCCGACTGATTGTGATCCTCAGACCCCCCTGTCATGGCCTCTCCCCCAGGATGTCAGAGCTTGGTCCCAACAGAAACTCCGAACCTTCTACGGGATGACCACTTCAGAGATCTCGAGCTGGCTCGAGAAAGCATTTGCTCATGGCACCAGAGGCCTCTCGCCATTGCTGAAGGTGTTGAAGAACAGGCAGGACGACCCCGTCTCCCCCTCCAAACCTTCTCATAAGCGGCAGCGCCTCCATTCCGATATGTCTGATTCTTCTTCGACTTCGACCGCGAGCAGACAGTTGTTCGCAGCCCCCCGTCCCTCTCCATGAGCCTACACCTCGTATCCTGGAATGTGAACGGGTTTCACTCTTCGGGCACCCGTGGTCCCAGGAAGCTCATTTTGCGACAGGAACTTCAGCCTGCAGTGATTGGTCGATTGGATGTACTTTTGCTCCAGGAGCACAAGCTTTCTGTGGCTCATTCCCGTAGCTGCGGGAAGGTTCTCCCTGGACGTTCCTACACTTATTGGGAGCCTTCGATCGGCGCACAGGGGAGGAGTGGGGGTGTCTGTACCTCCGTGTGCGAGCAGTTAGCCCAGGAAGTTTTCGGTCACGGCACGTTGATCCCAGGCCGAGCCCTTTGGGTAGGCCTGAATTTGGAGGAATCCAAAATAGGAATCCTCAACATTTATGCTCCCACAGACCTCCGATGCAGAGCCACCTTCTGGAGGACACTTACAGGGATTCTTCTCGACATGGATTCCTGGATTGTTGGAGGAGACTTCAACAACCTGGAGACCTTGGAGGACCAGCAGGGCAGAGATCCGGAGTTCACAGGTATGGCTCAATAGCAGTCAACTTGGGACTCTTTCATCTTCGCGACAGGAGGGAGGGACAGTTGGAGAGACCCGTCCTTCCGGCGTTGGCACGGGAGCCTGGACTTCTCTTGGGGCTTCCGCAGGGAAGGAGGCAGACTCCTGGAGAGGCTTGATAGACTTTATGTCAGTGATTAGGCCATCAGTAGAGGCGGCCAGGCGGGTATAGTTCCAGGGACGACACTCTCCGACCATGCGCCTGTGCTCCTATCATTAGATTCGGCAGCCCAGACTTTCCCCCCCCGATCATGCAGGATTCCCGACTCCATCTTCTCGAGGAAGGACGTGCGCAGCAGCATTTGCAGTCTTTGGGACAGAGACTGGGGGGAGGGCGTGGATCTGGTAGACTCGGTCGCGCAGGCTCTGCAGGAGTCCAGCCAGATCTGCCAGCTCGCAGCCCTACAGGTTCGACAGGATTGGTGGGGCAGAGAGAGAGCTCTTCGGAGGGACCTAGCCTCCATTCAGCGACTCCAGCAGGCTTCCCCGGGCTCGGAGGAGCTTCGGATCCAGGCCCTTCGAGCCAGAGCCCTCCTGGAGGAGACCCTCCAGCGTCGCTCCAAGTTTTCCTATCACGCCTCTCTCTCCTTCTGGGCCCGGAAGGGTGACCGGATGTGCAGGGAGTTCTTCAGGACGCACCGCCAGAGAGCTGCAGGTGATCAGCTTCGGAGTCTCAGGGCAGCGGATGGTCACATCGTTACGGATCCGGGGGAGGTCCTGGGGTTGGCCACTGACTTCTACAGGACCCTCTTCCAGCAGGAGCCGCTTGCCCCTCGTGCTAGTCGTGCCCGTGAGGAGGTGTGGAGGCACATTCCACCCCTGGTCCAGCCTAGCATGCAGGCGACGTTGTTGGCGCCGTTCACCTCGGATGAGATGTTGGAGGCCTTGATGGCTATCGACGGACAGAAATGCCCAGGTGAGGATGGGCTATCCCGAGCATTTTTCACCTCCTTCTGGGACCAGATCACAGTCATTCTTCCGCAGGCTGAGGGTGGTCTGGGGGTCATTGATCCAGAGCTTCAGAGTCAGGCCTTGTTAGGCAAGCTTATCATTCGCGGTTTGACCCCAGGGGGACAGACGTGGAAGACGTTACTTCAGCAGGGAGTCGGCTCTTGTGTCCCGCGCCGAGGTGGAGAGTGGCTACCGTCCCTCAGGTGGATCTTCACCTCCACCCCGCTCACTCAGCCCCGCTCCCCACTCGTTCGTAGCCTCCTCATGGTTTGGAGGCGGCTCCGCCTCAGTCTCATTCAGTCCCCTCCCAGCTGTCAGGAGGAGATCGATCGCCAGCCGCTTATCTGGAACGGTCAGGTCAGAGATGCCGAAGGCCTTCAGTTAGGGGAGAGATCACATATCAGGTGGGACGGCTGGATGAGGGGGCCAGCCCGATCCCTTCATGTTTGGAGGGATACGTACAGACATCTGGAGATGACTGATCTTGCAGACGCAACTGGAGGTGCACGTGGAGCCCAGGCGAGACGCACGGAGATCGACGGTGCGATCCCAGCTGCTTGGTTGGTTCCACCTGAGCATCAGATCCTCATGCCTGGTGACACCCGCTGGCTGGGACAGTTCACCCCCCGTGGCATTCCACTGGTGATCGCAGGACGTTTGGATGACTCCTCTATCTCCTTCTTCGCGGTTTCTGGGGATGGACGACTCAGGAGAGAGGGTGCGCTCATCGACCCCCTACTCCTGTGGCAGAGGGTTCGGGTCGTAGGCCTCTTGGGGAAGGTCTGGCGTACCGACCCTAACATCGAGCAGGACCAGGTGCAGCTTTGGCGTCTTTGGCTCTGGGAGGGGCGGGCCTTGTCAGAGCTTGAGTGGGACCCAGGAGAGTGGTGGTGGCCAGAGATTGTGACAGGACAGGGGCCGACCTCCTTCTTCGCCTACAGTACGACTCTGGGCAGGCGAGTTCTCGGGAGGATGCAGAGCCGCCCCCCCACCCAGCGACCCAGCTGGTACGCACAGGGTATTTCCAGGTTCTTTTTGCAGGCATTCTGGAAGGCCTTGTGGGAGAGCTGGCGGCCGCGGAAGATCTCATACTTCCTGTGGCTTCTTGCCCACAAAGGTCTTCTAGTGGGGAGCTGGTTGAGGCAGATAGGCCAGGACGGTTGCTGCCCGATTTGCCATGCGGATGAGGAGACACCAAAACACTGCCTGTGGAGCTGCACTCGCGCCCAGGAAGTGTGGAGGTGGACTTTTGGGATTCTTACTCGCGCAGCACCAGAGCTAGGATTGATCACTTGGGGCGCGTTCTGTTGGTGCAGCACCGCACCTGGTCTTCATCACTTATTCGAGGCATACCAGCAGGACCCCACTTTCCTTATTACACAGGGGACGTGGGGACCGCTCGAGGGCATCCCACAGCACCTAGCAGAGGCTGATACAGGAGTCCGGGAGAGGCAGCCAGTCTGGGAGATTATTAGCAGCATCACAGGGTGGCACATCTGGACCTCGCCCTGCACGCAGATCCTAGGTGGCACCTCCTTATCGACTGCCCAGATCATGGCGGAGATTTGGAGTGAGATTATTCATACTCTCAGAGGCCAGTGGGACCAGATTCAGGGAGACTCCCAAGCCGGTCAGGAGAAGCGGAGACGCTTCCTCCGGGCTTGGGACACACTGGGCCTCTTCTTCGCGCAGACTACACAGGGCCTTCGGTGGCATTACTCACCACCCCGATGGCTGTTCATTCATACTCGTCTTATCCCTCCGTGAGAGGATGGTTTATTTTGCTACCTTTTAGGGCTGCGTCCGATTTGTGAACGCAGCCCGTCAGCTATAAGCTGACCTCTTGTATCTTGTTCTCGAAGTAATATAATTAGCACTGTTTTTTCGAAAAAAAATACAATGCCTATAATGCCTAATGACTTTGAAATGGTCAGTACTCTAGACTCTTAAGATGTTACTAGATAACGGTTACAAAATCTAGAGACAATTTTTAAATTGAGTGTGAACATTGAGCTTACGAAATCAACAATATATAGACTAGAATCTTTCAAACTTCTAACAGAAGTTTACTGAAATATTAATATAGAATTTAAATTTTCAGTACTCCGCGTTTCATTGGTAATGAACCTTTCTAAATGTGTTGCATGTTTCAAAAATGTCTCATTTCCAATAAAAAGTGTTTCATTGTGATTGTGTTCCAAATAGGGCTGTTTTTAGTGTGTGTTAGAAAAAAGAACTTGCTAAATCAAGCCGATGGCTTTATTTCTGGAAAGCACGACTAGATTGGAAAAGCAGATTTGCACTTGATAGAAAGACACATTTTTGGAGAACAGCTCTCTCATTTGCAAAGAAGCTTCATGTGCGCGAATTTTGAGACAAATTGAATTGAAACCTGAGAATGAAATCGAGACTGAGGTTCCAAGTGCAGAATTCGAGATTGAGATCGTACTCTACCTCCCCTCTTCCCAGATAGATGATCTATAAGATCAATTCAGGAGCTAAAGTATTCTCTAAGATAGACCTTAGATCTAGTTATCGAAGAAAAGAAGAGGATATATTTAAGACTGCATTCAGGACTTGCTATAAGCATTATAAGTGTACAGTCCTACCTTTTGGATTGACTAATGCTCCTGCCACATTCGTGTGCTTAATGAATAACGTTTTTCATGAATATCTGGACGATTTTGTTCTTGTCTTTCTAGATGATATCATTATCTACCTAAAGAATGAAGAAGAACATGAGAGTCATCTCACGAAAGTCTTAAAAGGTAAGAGAAATTTCATTATATGAAAAATTAAAGAAATGAGTCTTTACTAAAACGTTGATTGAGTATCTATGAGTATCTAGGTCATGTCACCTCTAAAGATGGAGTACATATCAATCCCAAGATAATAAAAGCAATTCTTGAGTGGCCAATACCAAAGAAACACACAACTTGGGGGTGGCACTAGGGGAATGCATTGGAGGCGGAGAAGAAGCCCATTGCTTGAGTAGCATGATAAGAACAGCCCCATTTCGCTGGTACCTGACAATATTTGGTAGTGTTTGGAGCAAAGCCAAATGCTGTACATAAAAATCAGATGTAAAATTTGGAGCAAAGCCTAATTCTGTGCATACTAGGGCCATCATGGGTGGCAGAAAGAGGGCCAAATAGTAAGTCTATCTACCCCAACATAGATCGTTTCATATCCTCCTCTCAAATCAGGTAGTCTTGTAATGAAGTCTATAGATATGGATTCCCATTTCCGCTCTAGTATATCTAATGGATCCAACTCACCCGGCATCCTTCATTGTTCCAGTTTACTCTTTGACAGTACAAGCACTCTTGAACCCATGGTCACCAATATCCTTTTCTTAATTTGGGGGAGATTAGGCACACATGGACTTTTCTTGGAAAATATATTCCCACTCACATTCTAATAATTTTCAGAAAGCAAGGCATCACTACTGTCCATAAGCTACTGCATTATTGGCTGAAAATAAGAGTCATGAGGCAAAGCATCCCGGATATCATCAATCAACACAGAACAAGCCATAGTTACGGAATTGTAACGTGGTCTACGGCTGCTGCCTTATTTTTCTTTCCCGCAGTAACTTAATATCAAAACCTTACTCACAAAGAAGCTCCATCCATTTCCTTTTCTATTGTTGGAGTGTGGTTGGGTAATTAAGTACTTTGAACTCCCATGATCCGTCCTTAGCTCAAACTTAGGACCTAGGAGAAAATGTTGCCAATGTTTTAATGCATGAACTACAGCCGCCAACTCTAGCTCATGAATGAGATATTTTCTTTCATGCTCCTTGAACTTTCTTGACTCATATTCAACCACTCTCCCATCTTGAGACAAAACACAGCCTATTTGATCTCCTCTCGCATCACAAGTGATTGTGAAAGGTTTACCAAGTTTTGGAATTTTCAAAACACAATTCTTAGCCACTTTGTTTTTCATTGCATCAAAAGCATGTTGACCTTGACCAACCCAAATGAATTTAATTTCTTTCTTTGTTAAGTTTCAAAAGGTGAGAAAAGTCCTTTTTACATGTGTCCTTTCATAACTAGTTAATCCTAGAAAACTTCAAATCTCTTTTGCATACTTGACAACGGCACACTTATTTGAATTTTGGTTGCTTTCCTTCTCATAGATATATTTATCCTTCACATAGGAGCTGAGTTCAATTTCTATAAGCCTTAAATGAGAACTCCTTCCAAAAGGTTCTCGACTCCAAGCTCCACGCATATGTGAATCTTCCTCACAGCTCTAATACCATGTTACAAAACAGAGATGGAGGTGGCTTGCTGTAGCCAACGCTCTCGCAGTGGAAGAATATTGCCCACGAATCACACGAAGCTAATCAAATCTCCCTCTTTGTAGTGCAACAAGTGTAATAGACATAAATATAAGACACAAATCTTGAACTAAACATAGTAGAGTACAACAACAAAACATGTAATGTAGATTGTTCGAAAGAAGAACAGAGCTTGATGGCAAAGTGTGCTCAGTTTGCCACTATCTAACGTGCTGCCTAGATCTAGACCCCTGGCACTTTAAAAAGCTATCCTCTACCTACTCATGGCACCTTCAAACTTCTTTCAGCCTGCGCAGAAGGAGAAGACATGCATGGAGGAGACAAACCTGAGAGTGACAACTGGCAGAGGACCTAAAGGGGGTACCAGCCTGAGGGTGGTTTGCCAGGGGGAACATGGCTTTCAGCCATGGGAGTCTTAGAAGATTCCTGTGCTGCAAAGATTATCCTACCATTTGGAATAATATTATCTATACTTTCCGTGGTTTTTGGGACCCTATAATCCACGACTCCAAAGCGGTTCAGGATCTATGAGAACTTTCCTTCAGTCCTAGTGGCACAAAGCATCGCATGATTTCACATTAGTGTCCCCAGTTGGGCTCTTTAGCATAGGTAGGGCCTTTTTCCCGTTTGCATGTCCATGGTCGTACTTTGTGCAACCATGGAATGGACTGTTTGGCTTCCCCTAGGTGTAGTTGTGTCCCATAGCTCATACAACTATCTGTATTTTCAAATGGGTTGGACCATTATGCTGATTCATTTGCGTACAGCTAGTTGGCCAAGTCTATTTTTGCTTTGGCCTAGTTAGCCATAGTGCAGAAGCCAATCCTGTCATATACGTGATGTCATCTTCTTCCCAATTAGTCATCCCCCTACCCATAACAAGTGGCATCTACTTGGACATGCGTAAGATAACTGGGGGTAACTGCGTGAAAACCCATATAACACCTATGAGCAAGCATATAGTAGTATCCCTGTCTTTACATATTGTTTACCTCGACTATGGGTACATGATCTCATGTTGAATTGACATGTTCCCTTTGTACATTCAATTAAATCAATAACATTCTGCTCATACATGCCATATTTCTTCATAAGATATGATACGACAACAATAGGGGACACAATTTGTGAAACGGTCAGCCCGGGACAAATTCGATTCCCACGAAGAGAGCAGCGAAGAAAAAGCGTTAGGTGATTTAGACAAAGGACAAAGTGATTTCCCATAATTAAGAACGCGCAATGGAAAGACAAACGTATAGCGCAAGACAACGCAGATTCCAGAGTAAAGAATGCAATGCACAATGATTGAAGCCTTCGCCGCAGCTCTCGACAGCTTGCTCGTTCAAAAAGGGCGCTTTCAAGTAGCTCTAAATTCACGGAAAGCAAATGCAGGTGGGACAAAGTACCTGGGATTGTGAGAGATCGCGGTCGTCCAAAAGCAGAAGCGGGAGAAGAATGGTGTTCGTGAAAAATGGAGGTAAAAGCTGGATGGATCCGCGAGGAAGATGGCATTTACAAGGAGTGGCGACGTGCAACGACGTTGCCATAGCCACTGCTCAAGAGCTATCCAGTCAACGTTTACGTTGACTAGCCAATCCTCCACTAAATTTGTACAACAAAGCCAAATTCAGTTTAGCCGAGGATTCTATGGGAGCGTTTACAATGCCCCCAAAAAAAAAAATTTAATTTTAATTGTACAACAAAATTCTGAAAACATTTTTCTCAACAAATCACAAAACACGGTGTGTGTGTGTGAGAGGGTGTGTGAGTTGGACCCCACCCTCGACGGCACCACAATACAAACTCACAAAACTCCGAGGTTTCGAAGTTTTAATGTTTTTTTTGAGAATTCGCAAATTTGCAAAAGTGAAACATAACAAAATTGACTAAATTTTTGGAGGTTTTATAAAATCGAGAATATATTTTTTACAAGTGAAAATGAAAATGTTGCACGTTCATTTGTATATAGTTTGCAGGTTCTCTGTGAACACTGCTACAAGTTTTGCATAATTCTCAAGTTTACAACAATTATCCCACACAACAAGCTGTCTACTTTAAGCTACAACTTCAAACTTTGCTACACAGAAGAGCGGTAGCTCAGGTACCGCTCAGGCAGTTTGGGCATTCACCCACCTGAGTTGGTTGGCTGTGTTCAAATCCCTCGGGATGCTCCTCTACTACATCTCAACATAGGCCACGTGTTGTTGGCCCCTTGCAAGTGGCCATTGTTGTGTGAGTGGGTATGTATGTGACGAGAAAAAAACAAATATTCAAACATTTAATAAGGGAGCTTAATTGTTAACCTTAAAAGCTAATTCAGTCTACATAGAATAACTCATTTAGAATACTACTTTGCACCATTACATTGAGAGCTGGCACCTACTCATATAATGATCCACACTCTTCACCATTTGTATCGACTCTCTCAAGCCCAAGCCTCAACCTAGACCCTAGGACCTATTTCTAGTACTAGTATTATAATAATTGTAAATACTTTAACATCTATCCAATATCAAAATTTTAAAGTAATTTACCTTTTCCTTTATTAGGTCAAAAATTTGTATACCCTTAAAACATGCAATTCTTGATCAAACTTGAACAGCTTCATCATAAAAAATTTAGGCTTACATTTTTCAAGGTCAATTTGTGACATTAAGTCCCAATTTTAGTTTGTTCCTATATACTTATATTTTTATTAGCTTTTAAATTTATCAGTTTAGAATGTATGCCAGTAAAGATGTTTATCTAATTTATCGTGCTAAATTTTACGACTCATTTTCATAAATTTTCTTGTTTTTATACATACATACATACATATATAGGATTACAAAAATAAAGATTAATAAAAAGCCTATCAAGAAGTAAACTTAAAAATGAATGAATCGAGCGACATATGTGTGTACGTGCATGCGTGCGTGCGTGTGTGTGTGTGTGTGTTTGAAAAGTGTGTGTGTGTGTGTGTGTGTGTGTGTGTGTGTGTGAGTGAGAGAGAGAGAGAGAGAGGTGTGGTGTGTGAGAGAGAGAGGAGCGACCTCTACTCGTTCAGCCCCCCCGTATAGCTTTCCCTTTCTGTTCGTACATCCATACGGCCCCATACAGTCTTCCCTCGGTGCCCATGCAGTGTCCGTACATCCGTACGGCCTCGTGTGGTCTTTTTGTACAGGCCCTCGTCCGTATGTCGTACAGGTGGTTGTCCGTACACTGCACAGTTTCCATGCAATCCGTATAGGTTCCGTGCTGCACTCCATACAGATTTCGTACAACCCCACTCTGATTTTTCGTACAGGTTACTTGCTTCCAGCCATACAATTTTTGACAGTCGGCCGTACGATTAGATTCCATACATTTTTCAGCTGTATAGTTTGTGGGTTCTTTAATGCAGGTTCTTCACGGGTTTATGCTCCTGAGTTTACTCCTCCCTCCCTCATTTTTTCTCTAGCTATTGATGCCCTTTCTATGACCTCTTACAGACCTACCTTTCTCATGTCTAAGCCCTTTCCACTTTCTTTCTTCAGTTTCTCTTCCTCTTCTCCTTTTCAAAAAATGGGAGATTGTCCATATGAAAAGACTTTTCAAAAAGAAAGATCGGTCCAAAGCAAAAAGAAAAAGCAGGTTATGGGTCAGGATGAGCCTTTTTGTGCCTCTACAGAGGCTCAACTAGTATATGAGGTGATGCACGAGGGGTTTGAAGATACTCGAAAAAGTTGGAACGATCCAGTTCCCACCACAGGCATCATGGTGGAAGTGGATGATATTTTTGATCCAGTCAAAGAATATGCCAAGCATGCCATCGTTATCTTTTTTCCAGGAGGTATGCCTGCTGCTGCAGATGTTGTAACTGGTTGACTAGAACCCTGTGAACTCATCTCTGATTGCATAGCATACTCCCACTTGCGTTGATCCTCGCGCATCATAGCCTCTCTGTAGCAAGAAGGCTTCCCGCAATCAGTAAGCATCACATAGTCTACCCCTGGAACAAACCTATCAGGAGGTCTAGACACTCTAGATGATCTTCTCAAGGGCATTTCAGCTTGCTGTCCCACGTGCATATCAGCCATACTTGGCTCATCATTTCCACCAATAGATGATCCATCATCTACCCTTGATTGTATACCTGTGGGAGTACTTGGTGGTACCATTTCTTGCACATTGGGTGCATGGATAGCTTGTTGTCTATCAACATATGCAGGTGGATTCACATTCTGGAAAGTGATTCTCCTCATTTCCACATCCCTCATGGGTGCCTTATGCATCTTCTTCTCATTGAAGACTATATCATGGCTACGTATGATCTTCTTTGCTTCTAGATCCCAGAGATGATAGCCCATCCCTCCACTTTCACCATAACCCAGAAAGATGCATTTCCTAGACTTAGGATCTAGCTTCTTTCGAAGCTCTTTTGGCACATGCGCATATGCCTCACACCCAAATATACGCAAATGAGAGTAAGAGGGCTTCTTGCCACTCCATGCCTCTTCAGGAATACCACCATCCAAACTCTTACTAAGTGATCTATTGATCACATGCACTGTAGTCTTCATTGCCTCAGCCCAAAAACCACCAGAAAGACTTGCATTGGAAAGCATGCATTGCAACCTTTCTTGAATGGTACGGTTCATCTTTTCTGCAACTGGATTTTGCTATGGAGTACGAGGGGATATGAGCTCCCTCTTAATCCCACGTGTATCATAGAAATGCTGAAAGTCATGAGAGAGATACTCTCCACCATTGTTAGTCCATAGGCATTTAAGCGTTCTACTTGACTGATTCTTAACCAAGGCCAGCCATTTCTGAAATACCTGGAACACATCACTCTTCCGAGCTATAGCATAAGCCCACACTTTCCTAGTTGCATCATCAATGAACGTCACATAGTATTCAGCCCCGCCTAATGACCGTGTAGGCATGGGACCACATATGTCTGAATGCACCAAATCAAGCTTTTCAAACTCTTTCTTTCCCCTTCTTTTATGGGCTGATTTAGTCTGCTTCCCATAGAGACAGTGCTCACAAAATTCAAAATCAGAGAAACTCAAATGTGGTACATAACCCAAACGGCATAAGAGTTTCATTCCATTCTGGCTCATGTGCTCCAACCTGCAATGCCACAAAGAAGTGCTTGGCTGCTCGGTTATTGCAACAACATGATCAAATACCCCTGATACATGTAAGGGATACAAAGTCCCACACTTGGCACCCCTGGCCAAAAGCATAGAGCCCTTCTGAATTTTCCAACTCTGAAAGCCAAAAGTGGTGTGAAAACCAGCATCATCTAGCTGACCCACTGAAATAAGACTCTTGGTCAACTTAGGCACTTGTCTCACATGTTTTAAAATAAATGCAGACCCATTTGCAAAAGAAAACTTTATGTCACCTACTCCCACTATGTCACATGCATAGTCATTTCCAAGATGCACTCCACTGTCATAAGTGGAGAACCATTCCCTATGGGGAGTAACATGGAATGAAGCACCAAAATCCAAAATCCAATCCTGGGAATATGCATCATTTGAAGTGGTAAGCAACTCCGCAGATAAACTAGACATGAAGAGGACGTCATTGTCACTATCATGTGTGACTGCATTGATCTCCTCGATCTTCACTTTTCCTTTGTCCTCTCTTCCTTTTGATTTGCACCCCAATTTGCATTCTTTTTCTTATCCTTTTGCTCTCTTTTTAGCTTGTAGCAATCCTTTTTCATATGGCCCTTCTTGCCATAGTGGTAACACTTAATGTTCCGTGCCTTGGATTTGCTACGAGACTTCCCTCTTTCTTGGGACTTCCCCCTGAACTGTGATCTGCCCCTTTGCACATTTAAGGTTGCATCCTGCTTGTTGCCATCCATAGACTTCCATCTAATCTCCTCGGCCAACAAGCTACCCACAACATCATCAAATTTCAGTACTCCACCAGGTGCAGAGTTACTGACAGCTGTATGGAAGGTATCCCATGAGGATGGCAATGAACATAAGAGAAATATTGCCTTAGTCTCCGCATCAAAATTCATCTTCTGAGCCTGAAGCTGGCTGAAAATAATATTGAATTCATTCAAGTGAGAAGCAATGGAGACCCCTTCCTTCATCTGTAGCTCAAACAACCTCTTCATGAGGTAAACTTTATTAGAGGCAGTTTCCTTTTCATAAGTGGCACACAGTTTCTTCCACAAATCTTCCGTAGTCTGCTCATTTACTACTGTGAAATAAAGTGACTCTGTAAGATGAAGTCTAATAGTAGATTTTGCTAATGCATCCAACTCATTCCAATCATCCTCAGACATATTTGCAAGCTTAGCTTCAATCCCTGCCAAGGGTTTAATCTGCTTCTTTTGAATAAGCACATCCCTCATTTGTTCTTTCCACAAAGAAAAGTTGTCCCATCATACTTTTTAATGCTAAAAAAATCTTTTCAGACATGGAAGAGGATGCCATGATGCAAATGAAGCAAAAATCCCAAATGCTAGTGCCTACAAGAGAGAATCACACCAAATACCAGGTGCATCCAAATGTGTATGCCACAATAGAGTGAAATATCACCAAAACTCATGTCTCAAGGCATCTGACTCATGTGCATATACTATGCATCCATATGAGCAAATCTGGCCCAAAAGAAAATGCCAACTGCAATGCCAATCCAAAATGCTAATAAGTGCCAAATGACTCAAGCATAAACACCGTCCACTGGCATATGCATTAATAATATCTCATCCAAGAGAGCATAGCACTATCAGTACATCACCTGCAATGTGTCAAAGCTGTCCCTCAGCATAAAATAGCATCCATGTGCAAAGCGTCCATAAAAATAGCATCCCACAAGGCAATTTGGGCCTATCAGCGCATCCAATAAGGACCGCAATGCATCCAAATGGCCTATAAATCATCCACTGCAACCCAATGCACACCACGAATGAGCGCACACTGCTCAAACTGCAACCAGAGTGATCTGCATAAGGTATGCTCAAGAAATAATAGTCTCACGGTGATGACCGCTACTGAAAATAGAACCTGAGATGCCTCAAAACATGGGCACCATTGCATAATCGGACTCAGCAAGAAAATCTACAAATATCTCTCTTCTGCTGGAACTCCAAAATCCCAACCAATGAGTGAGAAATGGGAGTCAACACTTATCCACTGCCATGTGGCATAAATCTAAGGTTTCAAAACCTTAGAATGAAAAATGCATAACAGAGAGACGAAATCGAATACATAGAGATCTATAACTCTAAAAATCCTCCACCGAATCGCATAAGAATTGATAGGTAGGGGTTTTTGGGCATCTGAAACGTAATGGGACAGATGGTTTTGGAAACCGTGGTCTCAATTATTGGGTCCAACACACGGACTGAAAAACGTTTTTGGAAACAGAGCTGTTTGTAAACTCCACCGGAGTGCGAATGATGAGCAACATAGAAGTTTTAGGACCTCCTGAGTCCACCGGAACTGACAGATCTACAAATGGTTGCTCCAAACTTGAGTTCCAACACCCGGGCGGAAAAACGCAAAAACTGACACAGTGAGTCAAAAATCCAATGAAATGATCCCAGATTCAAGAATGAAGGTGTTTCCAAGCTCCTGAAGTGAAGTGGACACCAAAAACAAGCAATAGTTGCCTCTACAAGTCAATATGGAGTCTCTGTCATCGAACGGAATAGGGAAAAGCTCAAAAAACGACTTTTTCTTTGAAAACAATTAACAGGCTCTCAAAACCACTTCGCAAAACCAAAGTGACTTTTCCAAAGGTTCCTCCAAGGTCTCTGCACACTCGAATGTAAGTAAAGTCACCCACAAAGCTCCCACAGAGCTTCTCCTTCCTCCCATAGAGTTGCTGAGCTTCTAAGCATTCACGCACGCTCAGCTAGATCACCCGGGCTCTGATACCAATTGAGAGTGCTCTCAACGAAAGCAAGAATGGAAGAGGGAGAGAGAGAAACAGAGAGCCACACAAGTTTTAGTGGGTGCAGAACCACCTAATCTTCTTTTTCATTCATTTATATATGTGTTTGAGTATTGTACATAACCGGGGTAAAGGCACAGTGACCTTTAACCCCCACATTACCAAGGCAGATCTTGCTTCTTTCATGTCTGCCATTATGGAAATCTTCTGGCGTTCCAAACATGGAAGAAAAAGTATCCGATTGCTTTCAGTGCATCAACTTTGTTCTCCTAAGATGCATGGTGGTTTGAACATCATGAATATCCAGGTGCACATCCTTGCTCACAGGGGGGAAATGTTGCTGCAATTTCTACATGGGATCAGCCTTGGGCTCTTATGATTAGATCTCGTCACACATATCAGTATTTTTGCCTTTGGTCACTGGAAAATCAATTACTGGGATTTCTTATTTGGTTGCATTGATGGCACTTTGCCTGGTTGCCCTTTTGTCTCTAGTTTGTTTCTTGATTGGAAGCACGTCCTCTCTCATCTGGAATAGAATGGTCAATAGTCTCTATTGGGTAATTCACTGCGAGCTGAAAGCATTCACTGGTTGACAGTTTTTCAATCTCCACTGGCTTTACAGGAACCTTGTCATTCCTATTTTGTTTCTTTTAAGGGCATCTCCTTTGTGGCAGCAAATTGTTTATATACTTTTGCCTTTTGTTCCGATTCCTCCTTTGGAACTTTAGGACAGGTTGGAGGATTGGACTTTGACTTCACTAGAATCCTCTTCTCGCCCTTTGAGGCTATCTTAGATTATGGTTCCTGCATTGTATAAAATCCTTTTGCCTCAACCTTCGGTTTCAGAGAAAGGCAATTCTATTTTGTGAATGTATCGCCCAGCCAAGTGGTGGAGAAAGAGATTAAAGCAGCTTTGGGCTTACAAAACTCCTCTTCGGCAACAAGTTTTCTTCTGGCAAGTGCTTCTGGGCATTTTTCCATCTGGATAGATGTTGGCCCGTAGAAACATTGCTCTTGCTCGTCATAGATGCTTGAGTCCTCAAGAGACTGTGCCTCATTTATTCTGGTTTTGTCCATGTTCTCGTGAGTTCATTGATCTTTTTTGGTAGCACCTGTGAGCAAGATTCCTGACTAGTCTTTTTGGGAAGTCTTTTTGGCTCTTTGGTTTTCATCCACCCGGACCAGAGTTTCATCTTTTCTTTATTTGGGTTCATTATTGGGCACTCTAGACTTTATGGACTGACAGGAACTGTAAAGTCTGGTGATCTCATATTTTCCTTGTTTGGCTTTTTTAAGCATTCTCTACAGCAATCCTTTTTTGGTTGCTTGCAGACACATTGCATAGATCATGATGTATATCTAGCATACACTGAGATTTTCAGTTCATGTAATTTTGGTTGCCTCGTTTTGAGGTTGCTACTTTTGTAATATAATCAATCAAAAGTTTTCACTAAAAAAAAGTGCGTGTTTGAAGTATATATGAATAATTATAGATTTACATTTGCTTATATATATATATATATATATAATTTATTTATTTATTTGTGTAGAGTGGCACTGATAATTGATCTAACATTATAATTATGTATTTTAGGCATAGAGTAATGTGATTCTTCTAATCTTTCAATTAAATTTCTTGTTGCTAATCATGCTTAGTTATGCTCTGCTGGGTTACCTGACTTATTGCCTGAACCTATGGGAACCTCTACTAGAGTTATGTCTTGATGAAAGTAGGATTAGTAGATTTTTTTCATTGAAATTGCCTCATCATGCAAACCCATATTCATCCCACATTTTCCATTTCCTTCCCCCACATACACCCACACATGTTCCATTTCCATCCCCCACACACACCGCATACACCCACCAATGCACTATACACCTAACCACATTTGAATGCCCTAACCCACATGCCCCAAGGTCACCTTTTACACTTTTTGGCAATTGAGGTCATTACACATATCAATTTTCAAATCAACCCATGGTCAATTTGCAAGGTTTGGCCATTGTAATTAGTTCTTATCACCACATGTTTTTGTCAGTTAGAGATGCATGAATAGGAACCTTGCACAAGCAAGGGACCTAAAGCCTAATGATGGATCAAGAAAAATCAAATAGCCACCATTGTATAGTTAAAGCTTCTTGAATAGGAGCCCTACACAAACGAGGCCCTAATTGTGATCCGATAGCTTCACCATTAAGGACCCATCATTGTTATCCAATCATCCATCATTTGCTAATTCCTTGAATCCTTCTATCCTATCAAGAGAAGAAATCCAATCTTTTCCAGTCCATAGAGATTTAAGCTTTCCCACTCCTCCATGATAGTTATGCATCCTTTCTTGTTCTTGCACATCATGGAGAGTGGATGGGTTGACCCAACTTTCCATATCAGCATGGGCATGTTGGTTGAGGCAATAGTCATAGTGCATACACAAAAATTGTAGTCCCTCAAAAATTACAAAAAAGTCTTAAACAATACATGAGCCAAGTTAAATTGGAAATAAATGATGAATTAATCATAAAAGTTGACAAGTGTTGTCCATCCAAGGCAGATTCCCTCTACACAAGAAAGATTGCTTCTTTGACCACTTTGGAGGTATTCTACTCCTAAGAAGAACCAAAAGGGTGATTTTAAACTCTATTGGAGAAATCATAGTCAAAGAGTGTGTTCTAGTGTGTACTAAAAACTAGTTTTATGAGTCTTTGTGTGTGAGAGTGCCATGTGGCATATTGGGAGTTATCCCATATACATATGGTACTTGAGTGTGTGTGGCCGGCCACTTTATATGAGTGTTGTGCCTTCACTTGTCACATCAATCAACTCAGTGGAACTTTTGGTCATGTAAGTGATTTCATTTTGGTTCTTACCTTTCCTTCCATTTCATTTTGTTTCTAATTCAAGTTATGCTTCCTTCCTTCTAGCTCCCTTGTCTCCTTTCTTCCTTCTTCCTTCTTCCTTCATGTGGTATCAAAGCCATGTCCCCTTTCTAGCTTTCCCTTCCTTGGGCAAACCTTAGGAGTGAGGTAGCTCGGAAATGGAAGCTATCTTCTCCCAAAGGACAACCCTTCTCTCTCTTCCCTTAGCCTCTCCATGTGTTGCTGATTCATGGAGATGCTATTGCTGATTCGTGGAGATGCTACTACTGATTCGTGGAGCTACTGCCTCATAAATCTTGCTCCTATTGCTGCTCATCAACCTCTTGTTGCTACTGCTGCTCATTCTGCCTCCTACTGTTGCTCATTTTGGCTCCTGCTATTGCTACTCATTCTGCCTCCCCTTCTGCTCCACTTTTACTGCCGGTTGCTGCCATCAGCCTCTCCTCCTCCTTGCTACACCTTGCATCTCTTTTGCCCACTACCCATTGCCTCTTCTACTGCTCATGCTGCCCACTATCTCCTCTTGGTGCTTCCTTCTCTTTGGAGCTGCCAACATGACTTCTCTTTCCAATACATCCCTCATTGTTGAGAAGTTCACAGGAAAAGGATTTCCCACTTGGCAAACTAAAGTGCAACTACTACTCATGAAAGAAAATGTATGGGATGTCATTGAGGAGACGAGGACTATGCTAGAATAACAAATCCTCAACAACTTAAGATATGGAAGCAACACAACTCAAGAGCCATTGCTCTTATTGGACTTTGCCATGCCGACACTTTGATTCATCATATCAACTTCAAATCAAAGGCCAAGGAGATTTGGGAGCCTATCAAGAATCTGTTTGGTAACCAAATCACAAACTCCAAGGTTTTCTTGAAGCTACAATTTTATAAGTTAAAAGTGGAAAATAATGATGCTTTAAGTGCATACTTGGCAAAAATACAATCTCTTGTTTAACAACTTTCCAGCTTGAAGTGTCCACCTAACGATGAGGACAAAATGGCTATCCTCATGAAGAGTATGGAAGGAGTCTCTCGTTTTGAGAACACTCTTGAAGTACTTAGGCTTGCCTCGACAACCTTTGATGATATGGTGACTCTTCTTCTCGAAAAAGACCACCCAAAACAAAGAATATCCACTCTTTACATCAGGCAGTAAAGAGGCTCTTGCCTCCACTAGCAAATGGAAACCCATAAGAACATCACGTGCAGATATTGTAAGCGCAAGGGCCATATGGAAACAAATTTCTACACAAAGAAAGAAAAAGAACAACACTAGCATCATGCCAACTTGGTTGCATAAGAGAAGATCCTAGAGGAAATTCAGACCTCGACCATGCACTCACTGCCCATGTCACCCTCATCAAGGATGACAACCCATATGTATTCTAATTTCTCTTATGTAAGTCAATAAAGGTTTTTTGCCTTCAATAATCCCTCTAAAATGATGTATGCTTTTGTGGATTTGGAGTCAATAAGGGTACTCTACCCTGGGTAGTCCCACAAAAAGTGATTGTATTGGGCATTTACTCTTATGGCTATGCAAGACTCCTACCCACTTCAGAGTAAGGGGGGGTGACAAGTGATAATCCTCATTGCCGATCACAACTGACTGAGAAGTCACTATCACACAGGAGGTGTTCGATAGTTGCACTTGCTCTTTGCAGTTTTTTGGTGGAGGGGGGATCGGTTTACTCCTTGCATGCTGGGTCTCTCACTCTTTGCTCTAAGGGGGGATGTTGGAGAAATCATAGTCAAAGAGTGTGTTCTTGTGTGTACTAGAAACTAGTTTTATGAGTCTTTGTGTGAGAGAGTGCCATGTGAGATTTTGGTCATGTAAGTGATTTCATTTTGGTTCTTGCCTTTCTTTCCATTTCCTTTCATTTCTAGTTCAAATTAAGCTTCCTTCCTTCTAGCTCGCTTGTCTCCTTTTCTCCTTCCAGTTTCTTGTTTCTGAGGCTAATATCTAGTTCTTAAATAATGCTTTAAACACCCTTTCTATAATAAGGAGCTTCAGCTATATCCAAGCTTGGCACAATTTTGCAAAGATCTCATTGATTTCTAGGTATAAATGTGAATTCTACTTCAGACATAAAACCTTTCTTAGCTTATCTTAAATTTAATTATATTATTTTATGCTTTAAACAAGATATCTCAAAAGAATTATCGACTTTCTGGCTTACAGATTTGTTTGACTAAGAAATCCATCTAGTCAAGAAAACTCAAGGACTAAAACCGTTTAAATATCACCACTTTTCTACAAATTTTTCATAAGGGTGCAAAGAAAACTATTAATAAAACCCACATATCATTTTAAGACATACCCAGCTAATGACTCTACTCAATAAGATCATAGAAATCCAAAATGTCAAACAAATAAGATCTCCGCAAAGCAAAAAGTTGTATGAAATATGTTTATGGAGCAAAATCATCCTTTGTTTGCATTAGTAAGCATGAAAGTTCATTGAACTTTGTAAAATCTCATAGGGTGGAGTCTGATCCTTCACACCCCATGACGCACATTCGGTAGAGGTCTTCTGTAGTAGTTTCATTGTTCTCTCCACACATTATATATATATATACATACATACATACATACATACATACATACATACATATATATATATATATACATAGACACAGACACAGACACAGACACAGACACAGACACAGACACAGACACAGACACACACACACACACACACACACACACACACACACACACACACACACACACCCCCTTCCCCTCCCCTAGCTGAGAGATATAAAATGGGTTGTAATAAGGACCCTATCTAATGTAGGGTGCAGTATATTGACCAAACCTTAGGGGTTTACCATATTGGTTACTATTGGAATGATACAAGACGTAAGGGCTA
This sequence comes from Dipteris shenzhenensis, assembly GCF_047967505.1. NCBI lineage: Eukaryota > Viridiplantae > Streptophyta > Polypodiopsida > Gleicheniales > Dipteridaceae > Dipteris > Dipteris shenzhenensis. The sequence continues at coordinate 38,945,928 of NC_141621.1, forward strand.
GCAAAGACAATAATTTCAAGACTACAGGAGGGTTGATGGCCCCCAACCTCTACGACTTATGGATTAGGGGACTTGGATATCTATGAGGATGTAATGTTTCCCTTCCTTGATTTGGGACACGGAATAATTCAGCCTCGGAATAGATATCAGTTGTTGTACAATATTAATACTACAAGGAAATGATCATGATTTACATATTACTACAATTATAGTCCATGGAGGACTTACACCGTGGAGACCCCCCTCCCTTATCCCAAATCTAATAGTCTCCATAAGGATAGTGTATACCATAAGAAGCCATTTGGAACCCCGTTAACAATCAAGCAACCTTCCTTTGGAGGCCTTATAACTAGCTGCAATAGAGGTAGGGAATACCCCTCCCTTAATCAAAGATTACAGGTGGTTATTTAATGCGCCCTCTTACCCATAACCATTAGGACAGTACGAGTTAGCCCAGTGGGTTCATGGGGGATTATATGAGAGATGTACTCCATTATCCCAAGGGTATAGAGGGTCCTTAGATTAGCTAATTCGTTGGATACTTAGACTACACACTCAGTGGTCCCCAACCTTGATATTTAAGGAGGGTATGGGAGTTGTGGTCAGGGTACCCTTACCTGGGACACCCTCGGACCGTGGAGGAATGAGATGAACTGGATGAATACGGGTTTATATAGGGGGAACCACGAGTTACCAAAGGATAAGAGAATTGTATGGGAGGTTGTGCAATAAAGGGATGGAGTGTGATATTAGGTCCCTCAGGAATGAAGGAAGGCACACAATTTCAGAACTGCACTTTGGTGCCATACCCAAGGATAGAGAAGCTATGAGAAGGAGGCCAGCTACTAGAGAAGCTAGCTCCTACAATCGTAGTATCACTCCTAATAGCGGGTCTACCATTTCGAGAAGGAGAACTTTGTCAGGGACATTAAGGTGCTGGAGACGCTCGACTGCAACAAGGGATAGAGACCCCTACAAACTATGGAGATAGTCTAGGTGAAGTACCCATGTTGCGGTCACCTTCACCTTAAGACGTGCTATAGGAAGTTGAAGTGCAAGATGTTGCATTTCGATCAACTTATAGTTTAGCTGTCGATGGGAAGTGGAGATGAAGCTCCTTGCCCTGCTCATATTCATCGCTCTCGCAACTACTGCAATGACTTGAGAGTCTCTTGGAGACTCTATGTTTTTTGAGCAGTACACCCATTGAGGAACAAGTGGGAGCGATTACACTGTGGTTCATGTTTCACCAATGGTGCTGGTAGAACATCTAACTGTGTGTTACACCTAGCCCTATGACTCAACATTGCATGGTTTCCTTTCGACAGTGGAACGCCACTGTTATTTGTTGCTCCCCAAGCGTAATATGCTTTGGACTATGCCTTGAATATACAACTCCCTTCCAACTCTGCTTGCTGCCACGATCTCCCCTCCCTTCCATAAGTATGCAGGAGGAGGCTCACATTGCTCCACTAAAACACAGAGCTCATTAATGTTTATGTGGCGTGACCCTAGCCCCACTAAGGAGCACTAAATTGATCTACATGAAAGCGTACTAGTAATAGCCTAATGCACTCCATGTAGTAAGTAAACACCTCGTTCTTCTTATAGATTTTTAAATTATTCCGATGGTAATGGCCTTATGATGTTTTCATCTTTGTATCCTCTGAGACGAAAACATCTGGTTAATGTTTTAAATAATCAACTTTAGGATCTAGCTTTGAATAACTCTTTGCTACACAAACTCATAGGCGGGTACTATTCGTTGTGACCCACGAAGAGATAAGACTTGTCGAATGCTCACAAACACCTTCGGAGGTGTTGGGCGACAAGGCAAGCACACCAATATGCCATGTATTGCTCACATTTTCCAAGACCAATCGAATGTTCATAGAGTTCATCTTTTATAGTCCCATTAGGTTAAAAAATATGCTGTTAATCCTCCAAGAAAAACTGATCCTGGCACCTAAGTCCAAGAACAAAGCTAGTGGGTGAGGAACCACCCTATTGAAATTTATTCACATACTATATAATGGACTAAGGACAAAACGTGATGGGGACCCTTCAATATGACAACGTACTTATAGTGGGCTCGGAATGCCTCGGATTACTTTACCATGGTTTGCCTACATCTAAGATACTAGACTTTGGAACACGAGGCCAATAATGGCAGTGTGTTGGTTGGGTACCAATCGAGAGCTCCGCCCTTTGTTTCAACTTCAATATTTGGGCAGAATGTTAAGAGGAACTTGTATATACTTTCCCCACCTCGGGTAAATATATGGATGTCAGTTTTTATACCTAACGCTCTTTCATCTAAAGGTTACTTATGACAGTTCTGAGTGGGAGATATAAGCACTTATGAAAAGTTGATATTTCCTTAACGGATGCATGGTTGCTGCGTTCCATTCTTGGTAAGGTTATTAATTTATTTTAGTACCCCTATGTAAGATCTAATGTTCACTCTCCCAGTTTTCAGCCAAGTATTTAGACAACCAAATAATGAATTTATAATGCTAGATGCTGCTTTATAAACAATAACTGAGCATGAGTGTCAATTTACTAATTTGATGGTATGATACACTACTAAATTTAGCAGAGCTCTGACACTAACTTCTAGGTTATGAGCTACTTGACTGCAATATTATATAAAAGGAAAGCACATAAGTGGTTTTTAGTTGATACTTATGGGGTGACACGAATGACAACTATATAGGGGCTATAAAGCCTGCCTTCCCACTAGAGACCAACTGACAAGTGTTTGCTTTAGATGGTGGTAGGTGAGTCCCTTTACTTCTCCGAACGGTTTTTGACTGAAGACATCTCATGGAGTTGATTGGTGCCTTTTTGACAAGAGCTAATTGGACAATTAGCTGGAATCTTTTGATAAACTTTTTCTCTGCTGCTTTAAGTACCAGAAAGACTATGGGAGGCTCAGACATTAGTCCCCATGGTAGCTGGACAACAGTCTATTGTTATGTTTTAAACTTTCATTCTAAAAATAGGACAAAAAATAGTCTTATGACTTGGGCTGATAGAAGTTGATTCAAGATTGGGGCCCTCTTTCATATAATACTAATAAACAATTTTTTGAATGACTACTTTAGGAGAACTTGTTGTTGTTTGCTGAGACATCCCTTGGCAATTTGGGAATGTTTTACTTGGTTTTGATTTCTCACATGAGGGTCTCTTGATACCTTAATGAATTTCTTACTATTTATGCTTTGACCTAGAGAAGTACTGCTAGTTTTAAACTTTATCACTGAATGGGACCTACCGTGAATAGGCAAAGGGAATTATTACAATTTGTTTGTAAAATTAGTTAAAAGAGAAACCGTATGATTATATTACTTCAGCTCCAACCCAATCGACAAGGCTTTGGGATCTATTTCTTCAAGTAACAATTGAAAAATGGGTCAATGGAACGGGGAAAGGTTTTTAGTTTTATGATTGTCCTTGGATATATATAAATCACTAAACTATGCATATACAAGAATAATGGAACAACAGTAAATGTACATGCTTGAACTTGCTTGGTTGGCTATTTTCCTTTCATTAGAAGTATAAGAAAGGTATTGAACACAAAATTTGCAGATGATACAAGTAGTAGATAGGAAAACACACACACACACACACACACACTTATATTTATGTTTATATATCTATATATAGCTCTATAGAACAAACTAAAGCAAACTTTTCGAAGGCAACCTCTAATGAAGTAGATAAAAAAACATTATATGTGCGTGTGTGTGTGTGTGTGTAAGTATATATATATATAAAGGAAATACAATTCTTTTACCTACACATTATTTAACAAGACATAAATAGAGAAACCAAAATAACGTACAATAATCTTGATTAATAGATCTACACGAAAAAATCCACAAGTAAAACTATAAAAATAGAAACAATATAAATAGAATCTAAACTATATATGTACATAAACTTTTAAAGAAAAATATAAAGAGAAGACATTAAAAAATAGTTCTAGTAAACCACAAAACAGAATCATAAAGAAATAAATCGAAGGCTCGTACTACATAAATGTATACACACATACACACACACACACACACACACACACACACACACATATATATATAAAGACACTAAAATAAATAAATAAATAAATAAGAATTTAGTAACAAATTAAAAGATTATATAAATAAAGAGTACTAAAAACGCCTATCAAGCAGTATACTTATATAAGCCCGATTTGAGACACCAATAAAGTGAAAAACAATCTATGCAAATAGATCAATAGTAGTGTATAAAGATAAACGCCTAGCTATATAAAATCAAAGCCACATCTAAAAAACTATATAGATATATATATATGAATTATACATATACATACACACACACACACACACACACACACACACATATATATATATATATATATATATGTATGTATGTATGTATGTATGTATGTATGTACGTATGTATATAAACCAAGAAAAATCTGAGAACTCCTAAGGCACTGGAAAAGCAAATCAATAAATAGAGTAGAGGCCTACTGTAAACAATAGAGAAAGGTGAAAGATGAATCGGCTGAGACCACCAGGAAAAGAACAACATGCGAGCTCCACTAGCACTAAAAAATGAAGTAGATCGTCACGTGAAGCTTGAGAGTGGTGAGCTAGCAGCAGAAGCACACCAATTGAACTATGGAACAATCTCTTAGGCCATCAAAGAAAATGTCAAGCAGTTGGAGACAATAGCAAAGGAGCTCACAAACGACTCGAGATGAAGGCACACAAACATCTTTAGAACCCAACTTAGACAGTCCACCGACCTCAAAGGAAAACTGCAGCCAATGATAAGATCAAACCCAGACCCTACCAACATAATGATCTAAACAATCTGAGAAGCAACTCGCTGATTGAAGGAACCCAACAAGAAAAACAAAAGTCCTTTAAACCGTTCTAAGAAGGATAGATGATCTGATTGGTAAGGAAACATCATCACAAATGCTTCAGCGAGAGAAGGTAGGGAAACCTTTTGCAAAACATGTAAGGAAGGCCTATCATGCACATAAGTCTCTGTGAATAGGCTAAAAGAACAACAACCAAGCAATGCACATAAGTCTATGTGAATAGGCTAAAAGAACAGCAACCAAGCAATGCACATAAGTCTGTGTGAATAGAATAAAAGAACAGCAATCGAGCAAATGATAGAAGCTATGAGGATGGCAAGCAATGAGCCGTATGAAGCTCTTGGTTTGCACTTTCAAATATACTTTTAGATGGTCATGGATGCCATGAATAGATGACCCATCAAGCCCATGCACAAATGACTAGACATAGGAGACAAGGCGGTTTCTTTTGACACACTTCTAAAACAAGCTCGGCTCAAGAAGATGAGCTGGCTAGGAAGTAAGAGAGCATCACTAAATTTGAGAAGAAGAGCACACTCAAACAGGTAGACAAAAGTAGTGATAAGAGCTATTAAAAATGGTGGCCAAGAAGAGCATGAACTGAGGAAGAAGAGCTCACAATGCGAGGAGGAAGAAGATGCCATGTCAACTAAGGCTGAGTTACTCCTATAGCTAGAGACCATTAACCAATACCTACCTTCACCAAAGTAGCCACCATAAGGAGCTCCTATTTTGAATCAAATAAAGAGCGAAAAATAAAAAACATAAGGTCAAAAGCATGAAATTATAACCAATTTCGACTAGTCTTTTTTAATAAGAAAGACTCTAGAAAGCAAAGAAAGTAACCTAATGCCAAAGCCAACTAGGATTCTGCTTGAGACATAAAATCTTTCATTGGCTAATCTTAAATAAAATTTTTTGATCCTATCCTTTTAACACTTGAAATCTCAAACTTATTAATGATTCTCTGGCTTACAACTTTTCTCAACTAAGAAATCCATCTAGCCAAAAAATCAAAGGCTAAAACCAATTAAATAGCACCACTTTCTATATATTTTTCCTAGGTTGCAAAGATAACTATTAATAAACAATGATTTAATGTATGAAATTCATCACCTATAAGGACCAATAAGTTAGGAATACATGAACAAGTGGCATTATAATAGAGAAATAGAATATGTTTCATAATTTATACTTCAGCAAAAATGAAGTGAATATTTTATCCACGTAAATTATTTGTGGAATAAAAACTTCATTTAAGAACAGATGTCATGAGAAAAATAACCATCATTTGCATAGTAAGCATAAAAGTTCATTGAACTTTGCAAAATTTTATAGGGTGGAGTCTGATCCATCACACCCCTTAACACACACCATTGTCGTGGTCTTTTGTAGTTGCATTGCAATCTCCATGTTTTTTATGCATACCATTTTGAAGTTAGTAGTGTCTTGGTATGTCTTTTCAAATTTGATTTTGGCTTATGTGTGTGTGTGTGTGTGTGTGAGAGAGAGAGAGAGAGAGAGAGAGAGAGTTGACTCATGAATATGGAAATATATTTAAAAAGCATGTACAATGATGAGATTACAATTAGAGAATGATTTAAAACTGATCCATATATTAACAAAGTCATTGTATAGGTGCTAGGGGGGTCTTTGCTATTCTTGATCTTCATTAGAGTTTACAAAGAATGAGTAGTTCATTGTGGGACTGGTTTTTGGACGAGTTTTTTTATAGCGAGTTTGAGAGTTTTTTTGCATTGCAAGGATGCAAACATCATTCGTGGTAGCAATTACAACCTTCAAACTTACAATTCATTTAGTCTATTGCAATGGAATGTTCAAGCAAAGATTAGGATGAAATGTTCAAACAAATTCCATGCTTTTTCATACGCCGTCATCTATTTCTTTGATCTATAAGCATAACAATTTCATGGAACAAAAAATTTTGAAAGATACAATCCAAAACCATAGCCACATAGCATTTACTGTCAAGGGTCAAAAAGATTCCAAAATATGTGAGTTGTCACTTCTAAGGTATAACTAGCATAACCAAAAAACCTCCACGATATCAAGCTAAGCTACTGTGGATGTCACATACACCATTGAAGAGGTCAAGAGCTAAAATGTTAAAACAAATTCCATTCTTTTTCATACCCTATCATCTATTTCTTTGGTCCATAAGCATAAAAATTTCATGGAATAGAAGATTTTGAAAGATACAATCCAAAAACCATAGCCACATAGCATTTACTGTCAAGGGTCAAAAAGATTCCAAAATATGTGAGTTGTCACTTCTAAGGTATAGCTAGCCTAACCAAAAAACCTCCACGATATCAAGCTAAGCTATTGTGGATGTCACATACACCCTTGAAGAGGTCAAGAGATGAAAGACCTCTGTTGGTGTGAGCTAAAAGATACAATCCAAAAACGATAGCCACATAGCATTTACTGTCAAGGGTAAAAAAGATTCCAAAATATGTGAGCTGTCACTTCTAAGGTATAGCTAGCATAACCAAAAAACCTCCACGATATCAAGCTAAGCTACTGTGGATGTCACATACAACCTTGAAGAGGTCAAGAGCTGAAAGATCTCTGCTAATGTGAGCTATGGTTGGTGTATCATCATGTAGTCCATATTTTGTCCCAACACACAAATGTAGACAAGGTACATATGCTTGCAAGGCACAAATGAACCTTGTGACATATGATGTGTAAAGTCTTCACAATCGCATGCTGGTTCACTACAAATTCTCACAGTATATGTTTCTCCTACAGGGTTGGAAGCAAAACTTGTGACGAAGAACTCTTCATCAACATCTAGTTGATGCACCAATCCAGGGGTCACTGAAGTTGGCAACTTGAATGAGCGATCAATGCGCTCCGCACAAGCCTTTGAAATGGAAGAGTGTCACTTCATTTTGCGATGAGTAGAAGAGGGTGCACTTGTTTTAGGTACATTTGTTGTACCTGCCCTACTTGTTGTGGATCCAATACCTCTATTGATGTTTGAAATATCATGGACATGAAGAATGAAACCCGATGCATGCAATTTTGTTGCTTCCAAAGATGTCAAGTTTACTCTCTTTCTCCTCTCTTTTGCACTGGCCATATCAGAGGTGTAGATTGTGCACCAATGATTCTATTGCTTGGTGACCATGCATGGGAGACATCATCTCCACAAAACCAAAAGAATTGCACCTTTTGACCGTGATTGTGCTCCATTCTTCCTTTGAAGCATGGTGCCACATTTTGCACATGTTGATTCTCATTAATTAGCTTTCCACACTGACATTGCCTACATCCTATTCATGCACCATATTTCCAATAGTAGTTGCATTTTGCTCACCTCAAATGGTAGAGGGAGATGGAGGCCTCTCTTTAGTGCCAGATGATTCTACTCTAGTAGTAGATGCTACAGGTCATGTTCTAGGATGCACCACATACTCATAGTCATGTCGATGGCTATCATTAATCCCAGGTCCTTCAACCACTCTTTTTTTCTTTCCTACATTTTCAAGGTCCCCAGGGAGATATGTAGGGTCATTGCCAACACTTGTTGCACCAACTGCAGAATTTGCAAATTTGAGTGTTTGATATGGACTAACATAACTTGATCTTGTTTGACCAATCCGATGCAAAAGATTTTCCAAAGAGGGACTCGATCCAATATGCATTCCTTTTTCATGTTGCTCACACTGTGCGATTTGCAACAATGCAGTAGTCAAGTCCCCTACACAAGCATCATATAATGATATTTGTCTTATGTAACACTCTAATGCTAGCCAGATTCCATGTTTAGACTCTGACAAGTTTGTCTTTGGAGTGTTGGCAAGTTCCTCGGAGTCCATCACCTACAAACCAATGAAATTGTCCATAGGGATAATGCCTATCCCTTGAACTAGATTTGCTGTATTATCTACTGTAGATGACATTCTTTTGACCTTCTAATGGCTTCATTTCTGTGAACCATTCTTGATGATTTGTCATGTGAGATGATGCACCACTGTCGATATACTAAGGATCTTGATTTGCTTGGTCGACTTGATAGCTGAAATTTGGATTGCCATCAATGTCTAGGTACATTGTATCAGTATTCTGCATTTCCTCATTGGCAAGAAACATATTCCCATCATTTGCAAAATGACTATGACTAGAATGTCCACCACGATGATCTCCTCTGTTGCAAAAATTCCCTCGATTGCTACTGGATTGACCACCTTGGTTGTATTGCTTCTTGCAAAAATCTCGTTCATAGTGTCCAATCTTATGATAGTAGTTGCAATGGATGTTTGACACATTGGTGGATGCATTCCCTCGTCCTTGAAATCTTCCTCAGTTGGAATGATTTCCTCTTTGCTGATTCTGACGTTGCTGAGGATGATGTTGATGCTAAGACTGACTTTGCTGATGACTTTGTTGCTGATGATGACCACTTCTCTAGAATGATCTACCTTTGCCTCTCCCTTTGTCTCTGCTTTTGTTTGAAGCTGTTAATGCTTGATCATTAGAATGACCTTTGTGTGCATGAATGGCCTGAATCGTGAGTTCTTCACCAGGTAAGACGGACTGAAGTTCTTCTGGTGTCAGAATTTGCCATTGAATGGCAATACTCTGGACTAGATTCTCATATCCCTCTCCTAGTCCATTCAAGATGACTTGAACCATTTCTATTGGATTCATGGTCTCTACTACTGTTGTGAGTTGATTGTTGTAGTCTTTGATCCGAATTACATAAGCATGACTGGTTTTGTTGCTGCTGTGAAAACTCTGGTTGATTTGATTTCTCAGTGTGAGAATCTTGGATGTGTTAATTTTGGACTCGTAGAGAGCTGCGAACATATCCCATGCTTCTTTTGATGTCTTGACAGTGTTGAGCTGTCCTAGCATGACATCTTGCACATTCTACTTGATTAGATGATATGCATACTTATCTTTCTTATGCCACTCTGCCTGTGCTTAGGCAATGGCAGGATCTGCTATAGGTGCAGAAACTATTTGTGTAGCTAGAGATCCTACTATAGATCTTGCTGCTAGTGCTGTAAGACAACAGGTGGAGTAGAGCTACTGTTGGTTGGATCATCCAATGGTCTAGGTGTAGATCCATTGACATACTCCCATTTGTCTTGAAGTACAAGAATGGTCTCCATTCGGTATTTCCATGTGCCGTAATTGGAGTTGTCTAGCTTAGCAGATGCCTCCAGATTGAGGTTGCTAGTCGTAGACATGGTGCAAGAAATGTACTCAAAGTGTCTTGAAAATCACTGTCTGAATGAACTGCAAAACATTGACTGTGGCAAGTGAAATCTGAACTGTTGATGAAGGTAGAATTGCAATATATACAATCCAATCTGAATTACAAGGCTTGTGGCAAATGATGCCGGGAATAGCAAGAGGCTTTACAAGGATGAAATGAAATGCACAATGCCATCAAATAGTCAAATAAGCTCAATGATGGCCTGTGTGTGTGAAATCAAATCATGTGCTATCTACCCACTGAACAACCGGCAATGCCTCTGAACACTCTTAAGTCTGCTCATTGAACTAATGAACATTAGGTTTCAGGTAATGTGATGATGTGGAACCATATGTGAGCATATGGCATGACTCCACGTAGGAACTAGTCGAAAATTTCAGGTATGGCTTAGATTGGAAACTTGGGGAGATTCAAAGCGTCCCCTCTCTAGCGATCTAGTCTAGGTCAGAGATGCGTCAATGTAGAGGCTGATGTGCGTGTAGGAAGTGAATTTGTCTACGAGGCTCAAAAGTGAGTGATACTTGCACCAAAATGTGTGTGTGATGTGACGAGTGCATAGAGTACAAAAAATCAATCAATTTTTTCTTTTTAGAGCGCCCTTGGATCAAGAGATATGAATTGATCTAGGTGGAGGGGCAAAAGGAGTGCAAATGTGCTCAATGATGATGTGGTAGTCAGCGGGTCACATGCAGCAACTGTGCCGAGCAAGGACTGAGGTGGCACCTGTGTTCACATGAAGTGTCTGTGGAGCACTATGTGTGTTGAAGTGGCATTGCTGACTGTATTGCAGTTAGGTAACCAAGGTCAGACTAACCAACATTACATTAACCAGGATGACATGGCATAAGCTGTTGATTGGACTTGCCTATGTGGTAGGTATGACATGGACTTGCCTATGTGGCAATCCACATGGATGCTGGCTTGGCAAAGTATCTTCTTACTGATGTGGTAATGAGGATGACATGGTAGATAAGCTGCCACATGTTAAGTACTGGACCATTGAGGGTAAGGTGTGCACATAGAGATTGCTAACATGGCACTACTTACGTGGTTGTCCACGTGGTGTGATGACATGGCATCATGGGGCTCACAGGGTAGCCAGGTGATATGGAAGATAAGCCAACATGGCAAGGTTCCACATGGCAAAGATAGGATTCGCCAGAATCTTTTAAAGATTTAGGAATCGTTAAAAGATTTTGGTGATGGACGAATTTGTCACCTTCTCCATTGCACATTGTTTGCTGTAGTTTGAGGGTGAAGGTCATCGGCAGGCTAGTGTCACTTGTTGTTGTAGAAGTGCTGCAGTGAAGGCATCCTTGCTCTTAAAGACCATAGCTGCAGCTCTAGTCCTAGAGCTTGGATATGTTGATGTAGAGGTTCCATCGATATGTGAGTAGGGCATTTGTTGGCTGGTGCTGCATGGAGAACAGTCCTGCTGGCTATCCAACTCTGTATTCAGAGCACCTTGATATAGAATATTTGGCAAGTATCTTTAACTAAGATTCATGGAAATTGGAAGCTGCAGCTAAACTTGTTAGCAAAACATAATAATGCATGTATCATCATTGTGAATAAAACACCAAGCATATGAATGTATTGAAATACAAATAACATAACCTTTTAAGTGGAATATCAAGAACAAAGCATTATACTGAACTACGATGATATCATGCAATATTGCATAAAGGAAAATCCAAATTGTACGTAGTTGAATTTCAACAAACATTCATGCAGATGTCAAACTCAAATCCATACTCTGCCTCTTAGAAATCATGCTACCCCTCCCTCTGTGAGGAGGCACAAGACTCTCTACCCCTCTTGCACTACGGGTTCTGCCAAATCTCCGCACCCTTCATTTCAATTGAGGAGCATGTCTCCATTTTCTAAGAAGGCCTGCAACTACCTCGTCCAAAACAATCTTCCGCGTTGCATGTGTTGAGAGTTCACGCTCAACATCATGTGATCATATGTGCATAGCACCATCATGTGATCATATGATGTGCATAGCACTAACCCAATAGAGTGCTATAAAGGAAAGGGTTAGATGCCCTAATCCTAACCCTAAATGGGTTTGTATATATTCTACATTTTCAACTAAATCTAGTGTACAGTTAGTCTGTACAGTTAGTCATTTGTGGTGTGCTCTCTAGCTGTGCCCTCTCTGCTCATCTCCGCTCTTCTCCTCTCCCCTCTTCATATTTTGTCATGGTATTAGAGCTCCCTTGCCTTCCACTGAGGCATTGCGATTATTGAGAGAGTGAGAGTGATTGAGAGATTGAGAATTTCTCTTGAGTGTTCTTCGAGCAAGTTCACTTCCATTAAGAGAGACATTTCCATTCATTTTGCTAAAAATCTCTGTCCACTTTAAGGATTTTCATCCATGTAAGAGAGAGAGAGAGAGTTTGAGTGTTCATTTAACATTATCCTTCCTTGAGAGAGATAGGTCTCAAATATAGGGAGAGAAGAGGACTCCATAGATAGAGGGGAAGCTCCCAGGGAACTTCTCCAATAATCTTCAGCAAAGCTATCAATGTAGCTACAAAGGCAGCTGTAACCATCGACTCAAAGGCACAAAGGCTTTATAGTAGCCCAACTCCGAAGCTAAGCTCCTAAACTAAGCCTCTCCAACAAGTCTCCTTCGATAGCCGTCCCTATCAACAGCTCCCTGAAGCAGCAAACAAGGACCTTCTAACCAATGACCTTCACAACTCTAAGCTAGTAATGACCCTATCATGTAACTCTCAACGGACTACAACAAACTACCAGCTCTCCAAGCGACTGCCTGAATTGGACTAAGGCTCTTGCAACACCGTTAATGGACTATAGTGCAAAAGCAATCTGTCTTCTAACTACTCACAGATGTCCACCGAACAACTGCAAGCCCAATGGCCACTGTCCTAGCTCAAAAGCAAGCACTGCCTTCAACTATGAGCCATCACATCACTCACACTTTCAGCGGTACTTCCGGCTGCCCAGTTGTTCGGTACTTCTGGGATGCCCAATCATTTGTATTTTTGGTTGTTCGGTACTTTCGGCTGCCCATCTATTTGATACTTTTGGGATGCCCAATTGTTTTGTACTTCTGGATGTTTGGATGCTCATTATGTTTTTGGATTATTGGTTCTTGATTTGTAGGATCATTAGGGGCTTTCCTATTGTGTTGCTATGGCTTTCTTACACTATGCAAGCGACATTTCAACCTTGGCTTTGTGGTGGACATCTCAAATCCGATCCTTCCAGATGCCTAGATGCTCATTGTGTTTCTGGATTATTGGTTCTTGATTTGCAAGATCTTTTTGGGCCTTTCTATTGTGTTGCTACGGCTTTCTTACACTACACAAGAGACATTTTAGCCTTGGCTTTGTGGACATGTCAAATCGCCCCTCCATACTCATCTTTGGAGTGATCGAAGCACTTTCCTGATATATTCATCCTTGGTACAATAGAAAAGGACACTTAAATATTTGATGTGTTCATATACACTGCATGAAATTGGTCATTTTAGGTGGATGAATTCTGACAAACATGAAGGAATGATTATAAAAGTTTGAGGAGGTTTGACCAGATTGAACTTGGAGACAACAAGCTCTACTATTCAGATGAAGAGCTCAACCATCAAACTCGAAGATCTCAAGCCCTGATTATGCATCATCACTATGTCAAGAAAGTTGAGATTTTCAGGCAAATTTGTTTTTCTATTTTTCACACATACTTTGCGTTGTATCATGCACCAAACATAGTGCCTATACTTTGCACTATACAATGGACAAATGCTTGTCTTATGCCTTTGTACTATCCACATGCGATTTGCATTGTATCATCCAACATAACACTGTATCATTCAAACTGGCATATGGCCATACTTTGTATATATATTTTCACATAGATATATATACTGGCTCGGGTTTTTCCCTTGTACTCTCCAAGGGTTTTTCGTCTATAGCTAGAGGGCCTAGTTTGAGTGGGGGTGTTAGAGCTATATATAGGTTGCCCTAACTCAACCTAGTCCTCAACTATATATATGCCTATGATCTATGAATAGAATCACTTCCTTGGGAGTAACTCTTGTGTTTGTCTCTCTCCTCTTTCTGTTTTCTCAACAAATCCCGCAAACACGTACATAGTCCCACCCACTTTTATGAGGGATCGCATGGATATAGTTGTCCACTCAAGTCACTTTCCCTATCTACACCGATTAGCATGGATACAATTCTCCACTCAAGTCACTTGATCCATCTACACCGAGGGTGTGGCCTTTCTCTAAGCTTTTGGTTTGAGCAAATTTTTTGATCATGGTGAATATTATCTTTAGAGAGATAATGTTGTTGTGTAATTGTATACCCCTTTAGTCACAAAACCACCCCACCCAAATGCCCATTGTAGACTCCTTTCTTCAACGAAAAGGGGTTTTTGGGCTGTCATTTTTCACATGAAAGTAGCCCAAACATGAAAGCAGTCCAAAAACCCTTTCTTCAACGAATTAGGTTGCTTGTTTTTAGAAGGAAGTAGCCCAAAAAATTCTTTTGTTGAAGAAAGGGGTCTCCTACCCCTTTCTTCAATGAAAGAGGCTTTCGATTGCTTTCATGTGAAAAGGATTGGGAGACCCCTTTCTTCAATGCACGAGGGTTTGGGCTACTTTCATGTGAAAAAGAGTAGACCACACTTTGTTGAAGAAATGGGTATTTTGGCCCCTTTTTTTCACATGGCCCATGTGAAAAAAAAAGACCCAAATACTGCTTTCTTCAATAAAAGGAGATTTTGGGATGCTTTCTTCTAAAAAAGAGCAGGGGTTTTCAGGATGCTTTCTTCTAAAAAAGAGCAGGGGTTTTTGGACTGCTTTTATGTGAAAAAGAGAAAGCTTTCTTCTAAAAAAGAGCAGCCCAAAAACACATTTCGTTGAAGAAAGGGGTTTTTGAAAACTTTCATATGGAAAAGGACAGCCCAAAAGCCCCTTTCATCGAAGAAAGGGGTCTTTGGGCCTCTTTTTTTCAGATGGGCCATGTGGAAAAAAGAGGCCCAAAGACCCCTTTTTTTGATGAAAGGGGTTTTTGGGCTGTTCTTTTTCACATGAAAGCAACCCCAAAACTCCTTTCGTTGAAGAAAGGGGCGACCCCTTTCTTCAACGAAAGGAGTTTTGGGGTTGCTTTCATGTGAAAAAGAACAGCCCAAAAACCCCTTTCGTTGAAAATAGGAGTTTTTGGCCACATATAAAAAAAAGAGGCCGAAATATCCCTTTCTTCAACAAAAAAGGATTTTTGGGCCTTTTTTTTCACATGGTCCATGAAAAAAATAGCCCCAAAAAGCCCTTTCTTCGAAGAAAGGGGTCTTTGGGCCTCTTTTTTTTAATTGCCCAATATGGGCACTATAAACAAAAGAGGCTCAAACACCCTATTATTCACAAAAGGGGTCCCTATGCATGGCTTCATTTCATGAACTTTTAGACAAAAATATACATTCATGATTCAATTTGCTCAGAATATAGAAACCCTCTCTACATCGATTAACAAACCATGCTGAGACACAGTTGAGGATTTTGTGTCCAAAAACCCCTTCCATGTGCCGCCCATGGAAGAATAAATAGAATTGTAATGCTACTTTGAAATGTCAGTAAAATTATTATTGTTTGAGACTTGAAGTACTAAAATTTTTGTTTGAAAGCAAGTAGCATGGACTTATGTCCAGTGCTTGCATGTGATTTCTTCGTCTGCATTCGTGAAATAATGAAATATATTCTCAACAAGTAGCACATACATGTGTCGGAGAGAGAGAGAGAGAAAGAGAGAGAGAGAGAGAGAGAGAGAGAGAGAGAGAGAGAGAGAGAGAGAGAGAGAGAGAGAGATTACATTATGCAAATAGATAGGAAGAGAAACATGTGCTTGGGTTTAACAATCATGAATTCATGTCTATTGCATCCAACTAAGGTGAGAGAGAGAGAGAGAGAGAGAGAGAGAGAGAGAGAGAGAGAGAGAGAGAAAGATTACATCATGTAGATAGAGAAAGTTTATGCCTATGATTTCAAGATCTACAATGGTGTGTATGCAACCAAGACAAGCAAGAGAGAATGTGGATTAAAGATCCAATGCCTTGAATCATTCTTGCTATGCACGTAGAGTCCATATCCTGACCACTCCATACAACATAACATAAGTGGGACTTCCAAGGGTTTGTGTCTCATGCTAGAGGAGAAAGAAATCCACAGGTCCTCTCATCATCACGTGCACTCCAAAATCTATGAATGTCTAGCAAAAAGTAGAAGTCTTTTGATTACTATGTTGGAATACTTGCCACTACCTAATTGGAATGTCACCTTATTTCGGATGGGATATCTTTTTGAAGATCTTCTCGAAAAAGGATATTCCACTAATACCAAAGGTCTTTCACAAATTGCAAATGATTATCATAAAACCTTTTCACCGATGGTTCATATGACCAACATTCGTGTTTTATAGCTTTTACTACTCAATTTAATTTTGAGATTCATCAAATGGATGTCTCATGGATGTTAAGAGGGCTTTTCTCAAAGGTGATCTTATTGAAGAAATTTTCATGGAATACCCACCTCCATTCCTAGCAAGGAACATTTGGTTTGTCCACCTTCATCATGCACTCTATGGTCTAAAACAAGCCTCTCGAAGCCTGGTATCTCAAAATTGACACTTTTCTTCAGTCTCAAGGATGTCATGTTTGATCTTCTAATGCTAATCTATATTTGAAGATGGAACATCAACTCTTCATCATTATTGCTTTATTTGGTGATGACACTAGTATTCTTGGTGCTAACAATATGGACTTTCTTACACATATCAAAAATCTATTATCTTCCACCTTTGAAATGGTCAAGCTATTCTTGTCTGGGCATTGAAGTTTAGTGTCTTCGTGATCATGGCCTTTTATGCTTTGACAAACCTAGTTCATTATAGACACTCTTGCAAATTTCACTTAAGAGATGCTCATTCAGGTGCTACTCCCATTGTTAATCATTCCAACAAGAGTCATTTTGCAAAATGTGCTCATCCTTTGGAGGGTTGGCATTCCATATGTGAATTTGGTTGGATGCTTGCAATTAATTGGTTTAAACACTCGACTTGACAAACATTGTTGGTAGTATCTTGTCAAACCTTGTCAGGGTTAGTGGGCAACATCCACATAGGTGTTGAGATACTTAAAGTGTACCTCAGACTATGCTCTTCTTTATCAAAGGGAAATATCTACTTCCATTTCTTTAATTGGGTATTCTGATGTGGATTAGGCTAGTTCTCATTCTCAGATGCGTTCTACCAGTGGCAATTGCTCTTTTGTTAACCAATATATTGTTTTCTAAGCAAGCAAGAAACAACGTGGCATTTTGGTCTCTAGTACAAAAATAGAGTATATCATAGCTTCCCTCGTAGCATGAGAATTGATTTGGCTTTGTTGATTACTTTCAATATCGATCATGATCCTTCTTCAAGCACGAGTCTTTGCTATGACACTCAAGGTGCCATAAGCATTGCCAAAGACTATACTCAGCATGATAAGACATTGCAATACACTATCCCTACGTAGGGCAAGGACATAAAGGATCCATTATGATTGAATATTTCCCAACTAATCACATTATTGCTAACATCTTCATTGAGGGGCTTTAAGAAGCTTAATTTTCTTCTTTGAGGAATGGGCTTGGTGTTACACCATTACCATAATCATTGTAACTTAGCACACACACACCACTATATATATTCACACATGTTGTGATTCATAATGCTCATTGTATATTTTATTGACATAGACTTATATTGAGCTTAGTTTTTTTGCCTTGTGACTCCCCATGGGTTCTTCATCCATATAGTGGCCTTGGTTTCAGCAGGGGATGTTGAACGTAAAGGAAAGAGACACAATATTCTCCCAAAGCACCATATTATATTGCATTACCGCATAGGCTTATGTAGATGAGGCCTTATTCTACTAGAGGCCAGCCATATATAGCTATAACAACCCCAACATGCATCAGCTTTGTGGTCGCAGTAGATACTCCTACTACGTGGTTAGTATATTCAAACATGCCCTCTTATATTGTCTCTTCCATCCTTCACTAAGATTTATATAACTAGGCTCAAATTTAAAGATTATATTTTAGTTTCCTTAGGTTCAAGTTGGTTGGAAAGACAATGTATGCAATTTAGCGTTGCAGCCTAGATTGAAGAAAGATAAATCCAATAGCCCATATGTCTTGGATAAAGCCTTTTTGTGTCAGGGAATTGCTTTTCCTTAGGGACAAAGAGGTTAAGCCACCTCCCCATTGTTAGGTAGTAGGCAGTTGAACATTCTTGGAAGAGACTTTGATGCTTACACTACAAGGCACAGGCCATTTTTCGACAGAAATACCGACCCTTTTTACACTAAAAAGTTTTTTTTTGATGGGCACAAAGGTCGGTATTTACATCGCTACTAGCATTGAAAAATAACAGTCGCTATATAGCGACACTGGTAAATGTCGCTATATAGCGACGCTTGACAAAAGCTTAAAAACACATTAGTGGGACTAAATAGGGCCACAACAAGCCTTGTTTTGCCCCACTAATGTTTTTTTATAGTAATTACAAAAGAATGTTGTTTGTTATAAAATTTCCCTTGTGAAAGGGGTGATACAAAATCTCTCAAATGAGGCGAGTGACAAAAGCATATACATGCCGAAGATATACAACATTGTTTGTTACAAAATTACCCTTTCAAAAAGGGTGATACAAAATCGCTCAAACGAGCCGACATATAGAAGCATATACAAGTATGCCAAAGTATATACAAACTACTACTAATATTGCTACTACTATTGCTCATCCGAATCGTCATCCTCATCCTCATCCTCATCATCATCGTGGTCATGCTGGCCTGATCCCTGGCCCTCGTGAGCTACGCCTTGATCCCTGGCCCTCATCGAAGCCATGTACGCCTAATCCCTCGTCATCACCACTCACCTCCATTGATGGGACATTCGAGCTTGCACTTTAAGAGTGAAACCATATTAATTGGAAATTATATTGGAACTTAAAGAATAAAACAATTTAAAAAGTGAGATTACATTAGGAGTAGACATACCGTGAGAGCAGCCACCTCAGCCCAATCAACTGTCACTCCCATGCCTCCATCTCAATAAACCACAGCTTTGTTCCTATGCAGAACGCACATCTCACCTCTTTGTCTATGGGAAGGTGACTCATCGCAACTTGCTGTGGGACCAATTTATGAGAGTTAGATAAAGTGCATGAAATATGTAATAAAATAAATATAGAACAATAAATTAAATGAGAAGAAGTAGATTTACCATAGTTGCCTCGAATGCCAACCGTCCGCCTGCACCAAAGTGCGAAGTACCTACAGAGTCCAGTCGTCTCCTCGTAGCCCTCCTTTGACCCTCAAACTTTTCGAGATGGTCCCTATACTCCTCCTTGAAAAACTTCCAGTCTGCTTTGTCTACCTAGCTGGGTTTAGCCTTCCCCTTTCTGATGGAAGTATGCAAGGTTGACCTACGATGCTTCAAGACCCCACCCATGCGCTCTTGCATGTAATCCTCATTGAACTCCCAATTTGGGAGGTTAGGGCATTGTCTTTTCAATTCACCGATGACTGCTTGCTTCTTTTGGTCATCTTGGTACCACTAGTCAGTAGCTATGCCGCTCTTGAAGTGGTGGCTCACCAACTGCCTCATGGTGGCCATCATTGCTGAGCCCTTTTATTTTCTATTATCTCTCCAACCCTAGTTATTTCATACGACAAGTCCTCAGGCGGGAAAGAAGGAGTCATGGGAATGGCAGACCTAGAGCGAGGGGTATTACTGCAAGCACTTATGGAGCAAGGAGTAGCAGAGGAAGTGGGAGAGGGCAAGGGACCTGACTGGTACTGGGTCTCATAACCAAGTGGAGACTTGTAGGGATGTGAGTGTGTTGACTTCTCTACATCTCCCAAGTCAGCACAGTAGCCTCGACCCTTTCTACTCTTCCTTCTCTTATGATGGGTATGCTCAGGTGATGACCCCTCAGTTGAAGGGGCTAGAGGGGACGACTGTCAAGTAGGTCCAGCTATTGGTGTAGAAGAGGTCCTCTGGGATAGTAGAGAGAAGAATCTAGCTACCTCCGCATCACTCATCTGTGTGACAAACTCGTCGGGACTCCTAACAAAGCCATGGGCTGCTAGCAAAGAAGTTTTCAGAGGGGTAGTTGCAGTGCTAGGTTCGAGAGGAGTTAGTCACATGGGTAGGCCCCTGAGGTGTCGCTTGAGTGGAATCAAAGTCCTCTGGAGAGTAGAGATCATGATGTCTCCTCCTACGAGGGTTTCCATACTCATTGGATGTGTGACGTGATCCCATGTCTAATTTGGGGGATTGGACAAACGTAGACACAAACACAAAGACAAAAACAAAAAACAAAAAGAAGAGTGGGTAAGAAGCAGAAAGACAATTAATTACTTAAGACAATTAATTATGAAGGGGTGGATGCATGATAAGGTGGTACAGAAAGTGGTGTTCGAGACATTGCTATGTTGGTGCTTTTAATAGTGCTCTGCAGTGTACAATGTATGAAAATTTAAAAACGTATCCCATAACTGAATTCAGTTGCACGTCTTCTTGTAATGACCTATAACAACCTCCATGTCATGTCTCTGACCCCACGACCTCCTCTTTGTCTCTGTCTCTGTCACTCTTTCTCTGTCTCTCTCATTCTCCATTTGAGCTTTGTTTGTTTGTCTTTTACCTGCACAAGGGGAAGGTGCTTTCAGCTGTGTGTGTGTGTATAAATTTTGGTGAGTTTGTTGCTAGTCTCTGATATCGATTCAAATAGTTCCAAGAAATTCCTTCCACAATGTTGGTCTATTCACGTTCATGGAAAACACACTATTGTTTGTGCCGATTCTATAATTCTGGTAATTCTCTCTGCTTGGGTAGCTGTCTGAAGATAAGAAACATGGTCGTGGGTTTAGTTCTTGTCAGGTGTCTCTTGATTGATGCTCTTAAGCAACCATAGCCTGCACAAACTCTCTCTCTCTCTCTCACGCTCTTCAGTTGTTTTATTTCTCTGTAAACACATTGTTATACAATTTGTTCAGTGATCCTCTTGCTCAGTTGTTGTCGTGTTGCACTATTCAGACATACTTTTTTTAACATGGAGGGCATGCAGATGATTTCAAGAAGCCACAATGATTTGTGCAGATGCTCCATCCCTACATCCTCAACGTGCACCCATTGTGCTCGAGACTAGTGCACAATTATAAGGGAATATGAAGCGAGAAGAAAAAGGGAACAATGCAACAAAGCAAGACTTCAAGAGTCCAATCTCACTACTGATGAAAGAAAGAGGAAAAAAGTTTGTTATGATGTGGCAATGTTTTTTGCTCAACAAACAGTTGGAATGGATAGTGGAGTAAAGAGAGACATATTGGATAGATTACAGGCACATCCTGCCCTGAGAGTAGATCAACTACAAGAAACAAGAGATGAATCTAGTGTTCAAGTAGCTCTCCTATGTGGTGTTCGCAATACCCTTGAAATGGTGAAGCAACCAAAGTCATCAGATGAACTATTTTTCAAAAGGTCTAGTTTGATGATGTTAGTGAATGATGGGATAGAAGGGGCTCCCAATCTAAACATTTTAGCAACTTCAAGAGTTTTAAACATTCATAGAAGGATATGCAGCCAAATCTCGACTCCTTTTAAAGGAGGATGAAAACATCCCCTTGTCCACTGCCAATGGCAAGCACATAGTAGCATCATCACCCAGGAAGTGAAGGACTAGGTGTTCTCCTTTTGGTCAATGTAAACTCGCGTGTCACCCAATAAGAAGGATGTATGCCACAAACGGATAGGGAGAAAGTCTTATGTAAAACACCCTATTCATCTTCTTGATATTTCCCAAGTGAGTGTTGTATCAAGATCCTTATCATCTAGATCCACCCGGATTATAGTGCTTGGAGGTGCCATGTATTGCTTGTTAAACTTACATATTGCTTGTTCATTCTCTTCATATGACATACTACTTATTAGTGCCACATTTGCTTGTTAGTGCTACTTATTGTGATAGAGTACTTGCTAAGTATGCTAGTTATGGCATATTCATACTTGTTACTGCTACTTAGTAGGAGACATTGCTTGTTAGTGCTACTAATTGCTTGTGGTGGTTAGTGTAGTTACTATGACATAGTGCTTGATAGTGCTGATTAGTGCTTCAAGTACTACTTGTTTATTTTGCAACAATTTAGTTCCTATTATTGCTTAATAGTGGTTATCAGTGCTTGTTAGTACTTGCTAATGCCACATATAAGTTGTTGGTGCTTGGTAGTGCTTGTTTGTGCTACATATTTCATGTTACTTCCACTTACTGTCACATAGTGTTTGTTAGTGCCTGTTAGTGCTTGTTAGTGCCTGCCAGTTCAGTGACCTGCTAATTAGTACTTGTTAATACTTGTTGTGCTAATTAGTGCTTGTTAGTTCCTATTAGTTAAGTAACCTACTGATTAGTACTTGTTAATACTTGTTGGTGCTAATTAGTACTTGTTTATACTTGTAAGTACCTTGTTAGTTCAGTAAACTACTCCTTAGTACCTGTTAATGGTTGTTAGTGCATGTTTGTTCAGTAACCTGCTAATTAGTACTACTTAATGACATGCTATTTTGTGCTTGCTAGTTTAATGCTATCTAGTGCTGCTTGTTTTTGCCTGTTAGTTCTTGATAATGCCTGTTAGTGCCTGTTAGTGTTGTCTGCTAGTGTTGCTTGTTATTGCCCCACTTAGTGCTTGTTACTGCTTGTTAGTCCTATTAGTTCAAAAACGTTATAATTAGTACCTTTTAGTGCCTGTTAATACTTGTTGTTGCTTGTTAGTGCCCGACTTAGTGCTTATTAGTGCCTACTAGTTCAGTAACCTTCTAGTTAGTACTACTTAATGACATGCTATTTCGTGCTTCTTAGTTTAATGCTATCTAGTGTTGCTTGTTTTTGCATGTTAGTGCATGTTAGTGCCTGATAATGCATGTTAGTGCCTGCTAGTGTTGCTTGTTATTGCCCCACTTAGTGCTTGTTAGTTCCTGTTAGTTCAGAAACCTACTAATTAGTACTTGTTAGTGCTTGTTAATACTTGTTGATGCTTGATCCTAATCTGATCACTTTTGTAGATAAAATTTTTGATCACATTGAATGTTTTCATGTGCAGGTTGAGTCATTTATAGAGTTTAAGAAAAATGATCTAGACATCACAATGCAACAACGCTCATTTGAACGATTAAAACCATTTTTTATCCGTAAATTGAAGGACATATATACATGTTGCTGCATTCAACATGTCCAAATGGCCTTCTTGAAAGACTCCATCAATATAATGCATCGTCCCAACACCGGTTTGCATGGAGTGCATTGTTATTACAATTGTGAAATATGTGCAAGGGACAATACTGGAGCTATTTGTAAAGCTTCTAATCATACATGCACTGGCGTTATGTGCTTTTGGGAAAGTGTGTTGTGTCAGAAGCCTTCAGGAAGCATGTACCATCACTTGGAATGCCTCATGGGAGAATGTCCTAGTTGTGGGCCAAAAAACTTTTTAGCCTGCCCACAAGAGAAGGTTGACTCTACCCACCATGTTTCCGTTAAGGTTTTTGAGGATCTAGACGTAACTGTTGAAAAACAGGGGGAGAAAAAAAGAAGAAAGGTGCTCATATTCAAGAAAATGACTTGCAATGCCTTATTGACGAATGTCTCGGGATTGCATGAAGAAGTTCATTAAGCACAACTTCACATACAAGTGGCAAGCTGAACAATTTAAAGAGTGTCTGCAAAGGTTTCCTAAAGATGTTGTGGTGTTTGTGGTGGATTTTGCAGAAAGTTACACCTTTAAGGAACAAAATGAGATATAATCTATGCATTGGCACTCAGACCAAGTCACTATTCTTGTTCAAATAACATATGTTTGGACAAGAGGTGAGGTTCAAAAAGCCATCCATTTCTACATATCGGATGACAAGGTGCATGATACTCTGTTTGTTCAACATTGTTTTATGCTACCTCACAATTGGTTTGTAGGACAAGATTTAGCACTAAAGCAACATTGGGTTTGGTCAGATGGTGCAGCTTCCTAGTTTAAAGCGACACAGACTGCTTTCTTTGTTGCAAGGTATCCTTAATGAACCTGAAGATGACATGGAATTTCTTTGGCTCTAGACATGGAAAGGGTGAGCATGATGGAGTAGGAGCTATTGTGAAAAGAGCCTTGACACATGAGCAACTGAAGGAAAATTCAGAGAAGCTTACTTGTGTTATTGATGTGGTGAGTTTTCTGCGTTTAGATCTCTCAAATGGAGCTCAAGCCTCCTATCCATCAAAAGAAAGGAATATAAGAGGGTTTTTATGGGAGGTGAAGCTGGAGAAGTGGATAGATCAGTAGCATGGGACTGTGCTCCTATTCCCCTGGTCCGATCGTTGCACTCAGTCTCTGAATTCTCACAGCACTAATTAGTAATGCTACTTCTACTAATTAGTGATGCTACAAATTGCTATTACAAATTGGTGCTACTAAAAAGTGGTGTATATAGTGCTGCTAGTCCTGCCTAGTGATGCTACTAATTAGTAATGCTGCTAATTAGTGATGCTACAAATTGCTGTTACAAATTGGTGCTACGACCAGGAGTCTGAACCTACCCTCGAGACCCTGATGCTTCCCTGATGGTGGTGCACTACAACTTGTTTGCCGTCAAGCCTCTGTGCTCAAACTGCGTCTGAGTGTCTCAATGATGTTAGAAATCACGTCCTTCAAAATCCACCGCCCTTAATGCCAAGCCTCTATCATGCGATGATGATTTCGCCTTATCCAACACCCACATTTTTTTGTCTTAAAAGAACAGCAAGAGCTAGAGGGAGCCTCGGTAGCCAATTAGAGATGCCTTGGAGCAGAAATCAAGGTAGAATCAGAGTGCATGGGGGGGGAGGAGGTGGAGCGAAGGGCAGAAAAACTGCGGAGTAGTCCCCATCTTCGTTCTCCATCAGAAAAAGTGGCAAGGAAATCTGATTTTTTGCTAGAGGCCGACGAGATGTAGAGTGTCAAAACTCCTGTGCGCTGGATGTCGATTTTGATCTCCGACTTCCATGATCTGGATTGGCTGCGGTGCAAGTCCTGTGTGGTCTTTTGTTCAAACCAAGCCAGGCAATGGGTCGCATTCCCAACTTGAGAATATATCAAACCTGTTGTTTGGACCTAAAAGATAACAACCGTAGCATTGCGCGGGTCGCATACTAGTGGAACTTAAACCATCTGTAATTTCGTCAGCCGATCGAGAACCGCCGCCTTCAGCAAGCTGCATGCTTCTGCGGGAACCATCAATGATCAATAACCCGACTCATATCATTCCCGACTGCCCACTACCGAACGTAGTATATATCACCCTCCGCATCCTGCAGGCTCCACGCTCCAACTTCACTTCGTATCTTGCCCTCCTGATTACTGCGCAGCCTCCGCTCCCTACCAATTTGATCCCAATCTCCACCATGGATCATCTTTCAGCTGCCCTGCATCTCACCATCCTCCTGCTCGCTCTACCTCTTCTGCCGGCCCACGCTCGCACGCCTCCTAACCCAGAGGGTAAGGAATATCGACTTGTTGGCTCTTGTAGCATGCCACCTTCTAACAGGACGGTTTGATTGTCTAATATATTGCTCTTCCTCTCTTTGTCCGCAGTTGACGCGCTTATAGCGTTCAAGAGCGGTCTCACCGATCCCCAGCACGCGCTCGACACTTGGGATCCGACTGCACTAGATCCCTGCGACTTCTTCTACGTCGTTTGTAACTCCGACTTCCGCGTCACCAGCGTGTGAGAGCTTGCTTCTCTGTTTAGCTAATGCCCGTCTACGTCGGCTACTCTGGTGGCAGAATTTCTTGATACCTTGCGTCCTAACCTGATTTTATCCGGAATTACTTCAGGACGCTGCCAAACTGGGGTCTCTCGGGTCCGCTGTCTCCTCAACTCGCAAACCTCAGCCTTCTGCAAGTCCTGTACGTGTACATCTCAGATTCGTGTCTTAATTTAAGCAGGAGCTTTCTTTCGCGACATCTGCCATTTCACTGGACTAACACTGATCCGTGGGACGTACAGATATCTCAAGAACAACAATTTCAATGGCGCCATTCCAAAGGAGCTTGCCAATCTGTCCAACCTTCAAGCTCTGGAGGTTCAACACAATGATCTCACGGGCTCTATACCGTCCGAGCTGGGGAACCTATCCCAGCTTCAGTTCCTGTCAGTGTAGACACTACGATCGTGACGTTCTTTACCTTCTTTCCCTCGAAGCTCCACGCTGTCACGCTCATACCGTAACCCGTTTCTTTTCCTTTGGTTTCAGGGAGCTCGGCTACAACCAACTCACTGGCCCTATCCCACTCAACGGGGTTTTCGCCAACTTTCCTGCTGAGAGGTACTGCTCCCTTTCCTTCCCCAGCCCTTCTTCCAAACAGGATAGAATTATCAGGTCTATGCCGTTCGAGGTTGCATCACAACAACTTATCCGCCATGTTTCGTCGTCTCGCAGCTTTGAAGGAAACCCTGGTCTCTGCGGACGGCAGATTCAGAAGCCCTGCAATTAATTAGAGACGTCTTCAATCGCTGCTATCTCCCAGGAGTATATTGTTAACGCGCAATCTGGAGAACAAAGTAGGACCAAGAATTGGACCATTGCTTTGGCCTTAGCATAGATGATGCATTTTATCAGGCATCACAAATTTTGCATAGCTCCGTATATATTTTGAATTTTGATAATGCGAATTCGCGCTTTACGTTATATAAAAAAGGCAGTTCTTTATTCTCCAACGTTTCATTGTGCGGGATTTAGCTCATATGTAGGTCGAAGTGTGCATGTATGCACAATAGATTGAATATAAGGCTTTCAAAAGCAGGAAAGCAAGCAAGAAATATTATTGTCTTTCCAGCTTTCAAATCAGGCGTTGTATATGCATCATTCTCAAAATAAAAAACGAGACAGTTAGTTCTATTATCTATGAAAGATATGTAACAAGTTCACACAATTTACCAAATTTCCACAGCTCCCGCCGAATTTTCAAAGTTTCATATAGGTCACATTTCTTCTACTGTAAAACGCTATCGGTTTGGCCGTCCAAACTATAGAGCTATGAAATGTCTTATTTGACAGGCATCTAAATAAATTTCAGAATATATATTTTAGGAAGCATAAGTTCAGCATAAGCATGGAGATTAGATTGAAATATATGAAAAAATAAACGTCAATATCAGGTTGGAGAAAAGCTTTGAAAGAATTAAATGAAGCGTCCCGAAGATACATTGTTGCGCATGTGTATAGTAGGGATGATTAAATTTTGAAGTATTTGGATGTAATTCATGATTTTATCGTCTATCATCAGTAGTCATAGTCTTGAGCTCAAACTATTTTGATTCATGAAATTGTGTGTAGGAGGTGTATAAGGGAACTACCTTTCATGTCCTTTGTTTTTCCATCTTTCATAGAGAGCTCTTCTTCGACGTCTTGAGGTGCAACTTGAATCATATACCACCACTTATCATTGATTCCATCAAGTTGAAAAACAACCTAATAGTGATTTCCATAATGACACTTTTAAAAGTCACTTGAGGAATGTTTTATTTAAAAGTCACTTGAGGAATGTTTTGCGTGATTCCAATTTAATGAACCTCGTTTAAGATGTTTTCTATTCCTCACATTAGCTCTATTGTGTTGTAAAAACTTTTCCAATACATGTGATCACCAATTATGCTTTATATCAATCTTCTCTACTTAGAAGTGATTACCATGTGACCAAATTGCATTTGAAAAATGAATATTGATGAATCAACCAAAATAGCAATTTGTTATATCGAAAATGCTTAGAACAAATCTGAAAAGAGAGAAGCAAAGAGAAGGCACAAAGGAGTATGCTTATAGACCTACAGGTCACAATCTCTTTGTTATGCCCTTCTCACTTCATAGATAAATCTATGCCATAAGGACATTGTTTGTTTGAAAGCCCTCTTGTCATCCTCTCATTGTCTTTTTTCCCTCCTCATCATCTCCATTTCTACATATTTGTATGAAATAAACAGTCTTGAATGCCAACTAGAAGGACATGGTCTTATTTCTTTGCCTTCCCTCTAATTGTGCAATCTCTTTCTTTGTCCTCGGATAATCTTTCTCATGATCCCAAAATTGAAGCATGAATGTATTATTTGTACTAAAACTTAGTAATTAGTAAAAAATTGAATCTTGCATAATGCATCCATGGTATGAATCCATGGTACCTTTGGTAACATCATTGAGCCTCTTGTTATTGTTGTCCACAAGCTCCTCATCATTCCCATCTTCTACAAAGCCTTCATGATATTTCGATGTGTCTCTATCACCGATAATCTACTTCCATAAGATTTTGGTGACATTTTTGAGTATGTTTATGGGGGTCCAAACGATTAATGATATTCAAATCTTTCCATAAGAAATAATAAAAAGTATAAAGAATTTGCTTATGTTGGGTGGAGGCCTTAGGAAGCCAGGAAACATCCAAATTCTCAACCAATATTAGGAAAAAAATATGGAGAGTTTGCTTATGCTCGTTGGAACTGTTGGGATAAAATGATCCAAAAGTCTCAAACAATCCCCAAATTTTATGATTCTAGGAATATAAAACTCCTTGGGATTGATAAATATTAAAAGCACATAGTATGGGTGATCTGCAGAAAGAAGTCTCCTAGGTTTTTAAACATAACCTTGCCTAACTGATTATGGAGTGGCAACTATGTAATTTGTAAAGTATATCCACATGTAGGGGAAACAAAATATCTTGTCCCACAACCAACAAACATACTGGGGGGGTGCACTATTAAGAAATCCTATGTATCACGTGTGTTCAAAGGGTATTAAAAAACCCCTTAACTAAACTTTCTCCCACAATAAAAACAATCCCCTTTACTTATGAACTAAAATGATCCAAAAGTCTCAAACAATCCCCAAATTTTATGATTCTAGGAATATAAAACTCCTTGGGATTGATAAATATTAAAAGCACATAGTATGGGTGATCTGTGGAAAGAAGTCTCCTAGGTTTTTAAACATAACCTTGCCTAACTGATTATGGAGTGGCAACTATGTAATTTGTAAAGTATATCCACATGTAGGGGAAACAAAATATCTTGAGACAATTGTCCCACAACCAACAAACATAATGGGGGGGTGCACTATTAAGAAATCCTATGTATCACATGTGTTCAAAGGGTATTAAAAAACCCCTTAACTAAAATTTCTCCCACAATAAAAACAATCCCCTTTACTTATGAACTAAAATGATCCAAAAGTCTCAAACAATCCCCAAATTTTATGATTCTAGGAATATAAAACTCCTTGGGATTGATAAATATTAAAAGCACATAGTATGGGTGATTTGTGGAAAGAAGTCTCCTAGGTTTTTAAACATAACCTTGCCTAACTGATTATGGAGTGGCAACTATGTAATTTGTAAAGTATATCCACATGTAGGGGAAACAAAATATCTTGAGACAATTGTCCCACAACCAACAAACATAATGGGGGGGTGCACTATTAAGAAATCCTATGTATCACGTGTGTTCAAAGGGTATTAAAAAACCCCTTAACTAAAATTTCTCCCACAATAAAAACAATCCCCTTTACTTATGAACTAAGTGAATTTTTTCAAAAATTGAATTAAAAAACCCCTCTTGTTATTGTAGTTTTGTTAAATTTTTTCAACAAGCTAGATTAAAATACCCCTCCTTTTGAATGCACGTGGTATACTAAATTTTTTTAGGTGAACCCCCTGAGCAAACATGAGTCATTATAAGATAGAGTAATTATGTTTTGTAATATGTACTTGAGAAATCATCCAAGCTAGGATACCCATGAATAGCCCATATTAAAGTTCTTAGTTGAAGGTTTCATTGGTTAATTTGCATTGAGATCTCATCTTATAAACCATTCCACAAATAATTCATCTATTCCACCAAAGAAGAGAGATAAACATCCATGTTTCTCACCTTATTTCTTCGTTAGGATAATCAGTTTTAACATCAGATGTCCCTTCTTTATAGTGAGCCACTGAGGAATATTGTAGTTCATGTATCGATTGCCAAGATCAAAATATCTTGAGACAATTGTCCCACAACCAACAAACATGAGTCATTATTGAGTTAAAAGATAGAGTAATTATGTTTTGTAATATGTACAAGAAATCATCCAAGCAAGGTTATTCATGAATAGTCCACATTAAAGCTCTTAGCTAAAGGTTTCATTGGTTAATTGGCATTGAGATCTCATCTTATAAACCATTCCACAAATTATTCATCTATTCCACCAAAGAAGAGAGAGAAACATCCATGTTTCTCACCTTATTTCTTGGTTAGGATAATAAGTACTAACATCAGATGTCCCTTCTTTATAGTGAGCCATAGACGAATATTGTAGTTCATGTATCAATTGCCAAGAACACTAGGATGTGCATTGATGACCAAATAGATTCCGATACATTGTCGATCTAATCCATAGATGATCTTGGCAAAGTTTTTATACATGTGTTCTCATGTCTTTCCATCAACTTACATCCTTAAGTTTACATCCATGGGATGGTTCTAGGTATACAAATCCATAAGCTAAGCAATAACATGATTCTTGACATGCCAACCCATAATCTAAGCATGCCGATCTATAGGTACCCCCAAACCTTGCATACCTTCCCTATATCATGATTCACTACAATTTGAACATGCTCATATGTACCTCAAAAGAAGAGCAAGCCACTAGGATGTGCATGAATTGAGTTGCATTCTATTCATCCAAACCTTACATACCTTCCCTATAACATGATGCACAAATTTTGAACACATAGGTACTAGGCCAAGAACACTAGAGGATGTGCATTGATGACCAAATGGATTCCCATACATTGATGACCAAATGGATTCCCATATATAGTCGATCTAATCCATAGATGATACTGGCAAAGTTTTTATATATGTGTTCTCATGTCTTTCCATCAACTTACACCCTTAAGGTAACAACCATGGGATGGTTCTCAGACATGCAAATCCATAAGCTAAGCAATAACGCGATTCTTGGCATGCCAACCCATAAGCTAAGCATGCCAATCTATCAAGCCTTATTGGGTACTCCCAAACCTTGCATACCTTCCCTATATCATGGTTCACTACAATTTGAACATTCTCACATGTACCTTAAAACTCTTGTTTATAGGCTAGGCAGAGGCAACCAAAAGGCCGACTTGCATGTCGACTGGTAGGGACTGTGCTGGTTGGTTTTTAGGGCCGAGCCCCCATCAGTTTTGGACAGCATAGGTCGGCCACCTAGGGCTATTGGGTCTGCTATTTTTGGAGGGGCATTTCCCCTATATGAAGGGTCTTTTGGTGCCTCCTTAATCACTCACCAAGAGTCCATCTGAGGAGCAGATTGGAGCTGCAGGGAGCCTTCGCCAAGGACCAATACATGGACAAAGAAGGTGGCCATGAGCAGCAGACAAAGCGCTCATGAGGATAAGCACTCTTCACTTTCCTGTAGGAAAGCAAGTAGATTGGGAGTCAAGAGAGCCATTTAACCATTCAGTGTGGCAGCTTCTAAGGAGCAGATTGGAGCAATACACAGCCAGCTAGAAGGCTTCCACAAGACCAAGGAGGTGGCAAGGACGTGTAGAGTATACTTTGCCATGTGGGCAGCAAACCCACAAGGAATAGCATGAAGAGGGGCTGCCACATGGGCAGCACCTAGGTTGCCATTTGGGCAGCAAGCTCTCTCATACTAAACCATGGAGAAGGGACTGCCACATGGGCAACAAATAGGCTGCCTTGTGGGAAGCATAATGAAGGATGTACGTGGCATTTTGGAGGCTCTTTGGATGATTGGATTAGCACGGATTAGAGGCAAAATGTTTGTAGGAAACATTGTGATTGTTTGTAGCGTGTTAAGGACCAGATCCAAGAATGAGATTTGTCAAACCAGAGGGTGCGATAGGTGGGTATTATAGGCTATCTACACAAGGTGTATGAAGATGTCGCCATTGGCTACAAATCAGGGTAGCAAGGAGGTCAAGCCTTCTAGGCATTCATTGCCATAGGTATCTTTCACGAAGGATAGCTTGGAGGTGTGTTTGTCACCATAGGTGACTAAGTCTACTGAAGCTCATAGGCTCAGGGATCTAAGGTGCCAAGGGGATATTAAGACAACTTTTGGTAAGATTAGAGGATGGTGGGACTTTGGATCTCTCTTTTGTATTGTGCCCATTTGAGGACATATATATCTTGCACTGGTGCTATATCACTCTTGGATCACTGTCTATTTACTGGCTTGCACACACACAAATGATTGTGATGTACACATAAGTAAAGAAGATTCCATAAAACACTTCTACGTGTAAAGGCTATCAATCTTCCGCTGCAGGATACCCTCTTTAAGGATTAGTTTTAACACAGTATCTGAGACCTAATCAAAAGTTTAGGGAAGTGGAGCCTGAAGACAAGGGCTTGCTAAAGGAGAATCTTGATTTAGACATTCCTCTCATCCCACTTCATGTTGCTGGTCATCATTCCCTGTGTCTTCCTCATATGGGCCCTCATAGTGTTGGGGTTAGGAGTCACCTCCACGTGTGAGCCCCCACATGAGGATGACATGGGGGAAGACGATTGATTCAGAGAGATTCCACCTGGGCTAAGAACATGCAAGCCACAGGAGCTGAACTTATAGAGAGAAGAACATGACAAAGGCTTTGGTTGTGGCTGTACACAGCAGCATCAGTTGCCACATGGACATCACGATAGGCCCTAAAGCTGCCCACAGCTAAGCCCCATATGGTGGACAGAAAGGCCCATAGATGGGGTAGATTTAAGGGTAGCAATAGCCCTGCAACTGGCTGGGTGTAGAGGCTTTTGTAGCTCATAGGAAAGCTGATAGTCGGCAGGACAAATCCAAGGTAGACAGAAAGGCCATAGATTGGGGTAGATCCAAGGGCAGCAATAGCCCTGCAAATGGCAGGGTGCAGGGGCTTGCCATGGCAGTAGAGCTTCTGCAGGAAGAAGAGCTGCAAGGAGAGATTGTGGTTCAGGACTTTGCCAGCCCACTGAAGCTCTATATGAGCATGCAAGTTGACAAGGGTGAGAGGTATCTGAGGAGGTAGAGAGCAGCATCCGAAAGTGCCAATAGTCCACAGCTAGGCAACACCCATGCTGCTAGATGGTGGTAGTTTGTGCACTATATTTTGTATCAGGGATTGCTTATTCTGTATCGGGGTTTGCCTATTTTGGTACATTCTATTGTACATACTTTTGCTATTCTACTTCATGTGCATGATTTAGCTTTTAGCTATGATTTCCTTATATACTGCGTAGACACAGTGTTGTTTCTCTTCCATAGTTGTGTGATCTAGGGCCATTTTCAATCGTTCACTATGGGAAGTTGGCTATGCAAAAGATAGCGATGTGAATGCGAGCATCCCAAGAGTAGAACAATAGCTTTTATATGTTGTATATCTTGGGATGGAATGGAGGTAGCATGTGGGCAGCAAGTAGGCTGCCACTTGGGTAGCATGATAACTTCAAAGGTTGACAAGCTATTAAAGTTCCAAAAATAGGGAAACTACAAAGGTTGAAAACAAAGTCATAGATGGATATCAATCACCATCCATATACCTTGCAAGCAAGCTCTTAGCTCCCAGTCTCAAGAGCACATACTTCGAAGGACGGACTCTATCGCCCTCCCTCATTCATTGTAGTATTTAATGTCAATGAGCAAGCTACTCGCTCACTTTCGGGTTTGAAGTAATGATTCCAGCTCATGTCTAGGCTGCTCTGTCACTTTTGAGTTTGAAGGGTAATGAAATTGAAGTCCATGTCAATGAGCAAGCTGCTCTCTCAGTTCATGTTACATTCTTTAGAACGAGTCAATGTAATGTGCCTTTGAATTATTTATCTTTCGAGTTTCAATTAAGTGAGTTGCCTTTCATTATAGTTAATGATTTCAGTCAATGATTACAATTAATGCCAATGATTTGATGTAATGTGCTTTTGAGAACATAGAATGCATAGAACATGGAACACATAGTTGAGAGCATAGAATGCATACAAAACTCATATTATAGAATGCCTAGAATGCATATCAGAGTGCATATTACAAAGGTGAGCATACAATGCATAAAAAATGGAGAATATAGAATGCATACAAAGGTGAAAGCACGCACAGCATAGAATGCATACCAAGCATAGAGCACATAAATTACATAGAATGCATTCAAAGTTGCATAGATGGCTAAAAACATACAATGCACACAAAGTTGAGAACATAGAATGCATTCAAAGCATAGAATTTATTCAAAACATACAATGCATTCAAAGTTGAAAACATATAGCTCATGTGATGCATGCAAAGTATAGAATGCATTCAAAATATGTAATGAATTCAAAGATGAAAACATACTAAGTTGGGAATATAGAATGCATAGAAAGTAGAGTACATAGAATGAATTTATAGCTGAAAACATATGAAGCTCTTAAAATAGAATGTATAGTGAGCTGAAAACATGCAATGCACATAAAGGTGAGAACATAGAATGCATTTAAAACATACAATGCATTCAACAAAACTTGCACAAAGAGATGACATGACTAGAAATTGTAACAAAAGGCTTTGTTATTTGCATTGTGAGTCAATGAAGCATATTGATCTTTCGGCATATTAACTCAAGAGTGCTCAAGTTGTTTCTTTCATATCTCTGGAGGGTCGAGTCATGTGTTGCTCTCTCATTGCAATCTTGGGGGTGTGTCTTGCCGTATTCCTTGCCTTGCCTAAAATACAATGTAAAAGATTGGATGTCTTTTAACTCTGAACCAAAGAGACAAAATGGTTGTGTTGAATAATGTTTTTATACTTTTCTTGGAATCTTCATTGCCAGCTTCTACTCATCTACATGGGAACACCTTTGCAAAACAACTCTCCATCAATACCAAATACCTTGAATCCATCATTCCCTCCCAAAGTTATCTATTCATATATGTGTAAGTCATAACTCATGCATTTGCTTTTGCACCTTCTCTCGCTTCCATCCCTTTCCTCTCTTTTGCAGCATAATCTCTTTTTGATTTCTTGGCATGGGTGCTGGGAAGCACCATTGTGGTAAGCATTCCTAGAGCATAGACTCGACCCGACTACCCCTTGTGCCATTGTGTCACCTCATGGTTAATGAGAGGGTACGTACTACGGAGGATGTGGCATACGTGTCTATTGTCACAGAAAATTCCTACAAACAAGATACTTTCGTACGATGGGAATGATCATAGTTTGTGATCGCCTTCTTGATCAGGAGCCTATTTAAGTTTCGGATTTGAAGGAGCAACTATGGCGTAGGACAGCATGGGGTCGAATAAATGTAGAATTTGAAATGGAGTTGGGAAACTCAGAGAAGTGGTCATACTTTTGCAAGGCAGAAAGCTCCATGTACTTGATGGGAACCATCGCTTACGTGCTTGGATGGGAGTTTTGCAATGAAGTAAGTACATAATTATTTGATTTGATTCAAACATACCATTTCATATCTCAAAGTTCCTTACACAGCATAGAATGTTATGCAGATCCTTACGTTGACTCATCATTCTATGCACGAGTGAAGTGTCAAATGTTAAAGTTTGAAGCTTGCGAGGAGACAGAGGTGTTGATGGCACTTAGTGGAATCAACGTGCGACTGCCTCTTTACATTTTAAAAGTGAGGTGAAAGCTTGAATTTTTCATGTGTCCTTATCTTTTATTGGTCTATGTAGGTTAACAAAAGTGACAGTGCCTCACACTCTCGCTGTGGACATGTTCTACACCCAAAAGCTAGGCCAAGTTTTGTTTGAGTCTCTAGTACAATACCTTTCAAACGAGGATATAGAATTTTTGGAGCGGGAGAAGAAGAGGAAGATGAGAGCTTCCGACGCGTAGTATAATGCCGCAGTGCTTGTGCAACTCCTTGGTGAGTAAGTACCACCAATACGAGTTTCATTTACAATTTCTTAACTTTATTGAAAGATTTGTTTTCTTATTAAAACTTTTCATTCATTAGGATGATTTTAGACACATTGTCCATGAGTACATAGAGTCTCAAAACGTGGATGCCCTCACGGAAGCCCTAAACAGGAAAGTGAGGCGATTAGGGTGTAAGAAGGTTGAGGACAGTCTATGGCCGAAGTTTCAAAAGATCTCTACCATTGCAAATCCATCTAATGGAAAGGAGTTCTTTGATGAAGTTTTTCAAATCAATTGGATGGTGAAAGGCCTCCCACTTACCATAGGTAAAATAGGCATTATGAGGGCATTATTAGGTTTGCAAAGATCCATCCTACAAAAGGTAGTTGTGTCCTCTTTCTTGCAATTGTTCTCTCTCCTTTCTTATGGTATCACTTCAAATATTTGCAAGTAATGATTGTTGAACAATGGATGCCAATAGGAAAGCTACTATTCTATTCACCCTTGTAGAGGGGGATGAGGCAAGGGCTGCCGTGGTCAATATGTTGGTTAGTTTAAAATTTTGGGGTTTTATGACCCTTCATGCTTTTGGGCACATGGTGCAT
Organism: Dipteris shenzhenensis; assembly: GCF_047967505.1. NCBI lineage: Eukaryota > Viridiplantae > Streptophyta > Polypodiopsida > Gleicheniales > Dipteridaceae > Dipteris > Dipteris shenzhenensis. The sequence continues at coordinate 38,982,648 of NC_141621.1, forward strand.
GGACCTCATGCAAGAGGGAGCTTTGCAAGCTATGCCATAAGTATTGTGAAAACATGGATTGTCTCAGGAGGGGCAGAGTGCATGTATGAGGAAGGGAGATTGTTATCTAATTGGGAGCGAGAGAGATATCCCTGGTGGGTGGAGTACTTACCTAACAAACGTCATGAAAGTGACACAAATATTTGGCAAGGTTAGTAGTGGATATAACAATGAGTATACAATATTGATGTGATGTTATACTGTCTTAATGTTATGATTGCATGATGGCAGAGCTCCATGCCACAATAGGTGGTGGACAAGGGTCAGCAACAAAGAAGAGAAGAGATCCGCCTGTCGAACCAAGCTAGCCACCCACCCCGAAAGGGCAATGCAAGTTGATCTTAGATGCCTCAAGTGAGAGAACAGATGTAGAGAGCTCAGCCTCAGAGTCCTCTACAAGAGGCTCCATCTCTACACACTCTGTGTCCTCACATTCATCCTTACAAACATCCCTTCATCTCCACAGTGTGCACATGTATAACAGCTTTCTTCTATATGAGAGAGTGATGAGGAGTTTGACTGAGCTAGTGAGGCATTAGCCAATAGGGGCACATGTAGTATATGAATGCATAATGATTTAGAGAATGTTCACCCATCTTTCCTAGAAGAAGGTGCTTCAGCCCTCCTGCAGCATGAACCCTCAACAAGCATGGGTTTAGCAGAGCAATACATACAACGACAGCCATTACCCTTGGCCGTTGCACCACCAAGGGGCTTGCAAGCCTTCCGCAAGCCACTTTTTGCCAACATTACTACCTTCCACTCGGCTGTGGCGGGGATATACCACCATTGACGTGAGTTCTATGACCTTATGTTCACTCGATTTCTCTTTTGTGTTGTTAGTTTTACACATTGAGTTGAAGTATTGCATTTTTTGGGATTTTTTAGGAACTTGCTCTTAATGTTAAATTTCCTTGCAAGCATTCAAAACCGACCTCATATAGTTTGGAATCTGCCAGAGGTCTGTGCATGCAGCCTCATGTGGCCCGATTTTCCCACAGAACTTGGGTTAGATGTTGCAGCTGTAGGGATTGGCTCTCGATGGTGGCTGATGATGGTTGTTTTTTTACCATGTGTGTTCTATATCATTTTGGGCATGTGATGCATGCCATGTTTGGTGAGGGATTTCTTATCTGGAGAACCATGTTTGTGAGGACATGTGGTGAGGTGTATTGGTGCATTAATTCTTCAGAATCGGTTATGCACAAAACTCTTGAATAATATTGTGGTGTCTAGTTGGAGATTTCTTTAGAACTAATGAGTATTCTTGCAAGTGAGCACGCTTGCTATGGGATTCTTTCACCATACGGGGAGATCCCACCCACCAATGTATGATCGTGAGCAAGTAGCATCCTTGATTACAGATGGTCAAAGTTTCCCTCCTTTCATAGACACATTAATTGAGCCAAACCGCACCCATGTTCTTGCAAAATCCCACGATGGCACTTATATTAGGGGGGCAGCGCAATGGCACCCCCATCTTGCCAAGTGAGTATAGGCTAGAATTATGATAGCATATTCTCCAAATTTTGAATTCAAACACACAATGGATGTTGCTAATTTCATGAATAACTCTGTTGCACAGGTTCCTACTAAAGACATTCACAGTGCCAGGTGATACAGTAGTGGACCTTCTCACTGGTATTGGCTGCATGGTGAGGGCATGCACAGAGCTTCGGCGACATTGCCTAAGCTTAGAGTCAGATGGAAGCTGTCTAGCTTGGCATTTGGAGCGTATTGGACGCATGTGTCATAATATAAGCACGTGGTTTCCAGGCATTTATGTACCCCCATTTCGTGATCATCAACATGGACAATGAAGATCTACATAGAGAGGGAGCTAGAGCTAGCAACTTGTGTATTAAAAAATGAACAATGATATTTTAATAGAGAGCAAAATTCATTTCCTACGAACAATGTGTATATGTATATGAACCCTAAACCCCTAGTGCAAGGCATGCAAAAACAAAAATCCCGTGCACCAAATTGAAAGACTTGGATCAAATAAGTACACACTAGGCACCAATAATAGCATAACAAAAAGGAAGAATAGTAGCATAATAAAAGGCAAGAGTAGTAGCATGGCCAAAAGCAAGAGTAGTAGCATGATGAAAATAGGAGTAGTACAGTACGAGAGAAAGAGAGAGAGAGAGAGGGAGGGAGGGAGAGAGGGAATGAGAGGGGGGGAGGGAGAGAGGGAATGAGAGGGAGAGAGAGAGTGGTAGAGGGAGGAGTAGCATAACAAAAAACAAGAGTAAAGGGGAGTGAAAGTGGAGGGAGGGGGGGACCAAGGGGAGAGGAGAAGAGGAGGAGAAGAGAAAGTTCCATGTACAATGAGAGAGAGACGGTAAGGACATGAAGATAGAAGAGAGGGAGTGAGATGCACAGAGAGAAATGTAGAGAGAAGCGAGGGGAGCGAGGGAATGATTAAAAAATGGGGGGGTAGAGGGACAGTGAGGGAGATCCTAGTAGAGTGAGGGAGAGAGGTTGAGAAAAATATGGGGGGGAAAGAGGGGGAGGGGAGGGGAGACGTAAACTTTAAAGAGGTAAATGGAGGGAGGTGAGTGGGGAGAGAGAGAGAGAGAGAGAGAGAGAGAGAGAGAGAGAGAGAGAGAGGCAGAGACAGCTTCAATGAACGCTAAACCCCTAGTGCAAGGCATGCAAAATCGAAAATCCCGTGCACCAAAATGAAATATTTGGATCAAATAAGTACACACTAGGCACCAATAATAGCACAACAAAAGGAAGAATAGTAGCATAATAAAAGTCAAGATTAGTGGCATGACCAAAAGCAAGAGTAGTAGCATGATGTAAATAGGACCAGTACAGTACTTTGGAGAGAGAGAGAGAGAGAAAGAGAGAGAGAGAGAGAGAGAGAGAGAGATGGGGTGACAAAGGGAGTGAGAGGGATGAGAGGGCGAGAGAGAGGTAGAGGGAGTAGTAGCATAACAAAAAACAAGAGTAAAGGGGAGTGAAAGTGGGGGGAGGGGGGGACCAAGGGCAGAGGAGAAGAGGAGGAAAAGAGAAAGTTCCATGTACAATGAGAGAGAGAGAAGGTATGGACATGAATATAGAAGAGAGGGAGTGAGATGGGTAGAGAGACATGTAGAGAGAAGCAAGGGGAGAGAGGGAATGATAAAGAAATGGGAGGGTAGAGGGATAGTGAGGGAGATCCTAGTATGGTGAAAGAGAGAGGTTGAGAAAAATATGGGGGGAAAAGAGAGGGGGGGGGGAGCGATGTAAAATTCAAAGAGGTGAATGGAGGGGGGGGAGTGGGGGGAGAGGGAGAGGGGGAGAGATAGAGAGAGAGAGAGAGAGAGAGAGAGAGGGAGTGGGGGGGGGAGAGAGAGAGAGAGAGAGAGAGAGAGAGAGAGAGAGAGAAAGACGTAAACTTTAAAGAGGTGAATGGAGAGGGGTGAGTGGGGGGAGAGAGAGAGAGAGAGAGAGAGAGAGAGAGAGAGAGTGAGGGACATTAAGAGAGAAGATAGATGAGAGAAGAGAGATGAGAGATGACAGAGAATGTGCTTGCTCTTTTTGTGAAATCTTGCCAAAAAACATCCCCTTCCTCCTCAAAGTGTCATACGTGGACTGGTGTGTAGCATGCCACATCATGAGTTGCGCAATGGAGTTGCATTTGAACATGTGCTATATTATGGGGATGATGAGAAACTCTCACGACCTTCACTGGGATCGTCTTGCCTAGCAAGTCCTATTTGTAGCACTGTGCACCACACTCCGGGCAATTGGCAAAATCACCATACTCATGACAAAACAAAATGCAATCATTTGGGCAAGCATGGATGGTGTCATAATCCATTCCAACCATCGTCAACATCTTCTTTGCTTTGTCTCAAGAATTGGGCATGGTATTTGGGACAAGCAACATCTTCGGGAGCAATCTATTACAATTTGCATATCCAAGAACCTTGTGAATGAGATACTACTTAATTAAAACAATTAGGAATGGGATACTAAGATCAAGTCTATAGACCTCATCAAGGCTGAGACACTTGTGTCTGACCATCCATACTTTGCTTGCGAATTCAATATCAAGAGGCAAGCTCATAGTTTTGACATCCTCGCACAATCATACAACAATGTTGATGCCAAATCTTGCATCATGGTCTCATGCTCACATATGTCAACCCCATCTCCCGTGGTGCCTCCAAAAAAAGAATCCATCATGTTCACCATATCCTCATCCTCCTCTAGAGGATCATCCTCAAGATCATCTTAATCGAACTGTGGTGGTGGTGCATGTGCTCCGCATCTTGTATAATATAATGTGTCGTGCAACAAGGACAAGCAATATAAATATCCATGAATCATTAAAATATCATTGGTTTACCGATGATGCACTAGCATGTCAACCAATATCCTCTTCTGGTGGCACCTCTCCATACATCTGCAAGTGGTGCATGAAAATACAGCACTGATGACAAACCCCTCGCTTGCAATGCGTGCAAGGACAAGGCAATCTCTCACAAAGCCACTCCAAACTCTTGGGAGGTGGCCCCCTATTCGATGAGTTGTCACGACTACTGATTCTCTTCATGTGCACACATCCACAACCATCCCCCCAAGTCAAGTCAAACACCCAAACACCCAAATCCCCCAAATTTCCTCGAACCCCCTAATCCCCTCTCTTTCATCAAACACCATGGGGCCTAAATCCCTTCAAATTTCAAACACCACTCACTCCCCAAAATCTCACAAGCCCCCCAAAAACCCTAAATCCTAAACCCCTAGAAAAGCCCTATTTCATTGGTATGTGCGTCAGTATATACTAACGACCATACCGACACTCTGCATTTATATACCCACTTTCATACTGATGCCCGTACCGATGGATTTTGGGAATAAAAACCCGCGATGTTTGTCTCGCAACGCCATTCGATTTTTCATGCGTTCTCCTCCCTTGCTTTTGCTTTTAGCTCGCGATTTCCTATAACCCTTGCCTCCTCACTCCTATCTCCTCCCTCCCCCTCCCACCTCTCCATCCTCTCCTACATTGTCCCTCTACACCTACAAGACTTGTTGCAGCTCCCTCTCCAATGGGGATCTGACAGCGGGAATTCCCCTCCTTAGGTGAGATGCAATGGTAATGAAGGTTACTAGGTAGGTAGACATTCAATTCAGACCTAGGATGCAATCAAGTCATGAAGGGATATGTTGGCCCTTGGGTTGACAACAAAGGAACTTATCGAGCATCGTTCCTACATGCGGTACCAAGTGCCACATTGACTGGAACGAGTAGCTGCCACTACAAGCGGCGTGTCAGTTAACTTCTGAATCATGAGCACCAACAATAGCACACAATGAACCAAATTATTTAGGGTGATTGGCCAATGGCAAGTTGAGTGTAGCGAGCTGAGTGCACCACCTTTTAAAAGGCAGTTTTGCTTAGTCTAGAAAAAGCTTTGTAATAGGAAGAAGGGAAGAGAGGTGTAAAAGTATGAGCACACACTCTCCTTCATCTGAGCTTGCTAGGTTAGGAATCTTGATACCAAGTGTCCACTACAAGCCAAGGCGGCTTGGTTGTACATACAACTTGCATCAATATCTGAGTTGGTTCTTTTTACCTATTTGTCAATGAAATTGCTAAGTTGTCCCTCCTTCGATCCCACCAAGTTGAGTTTAATCCACTGTATATGTTTCTGCACTTTGAGCCCTTTGAGCCACGGTTGATGGATTTTTTTGTAATAATGTTGTTACCTCATTGAGTCCCTCCTGTAAGCCATTTTGAATAGCTTCATCCAGATCAAGTGCTTTCTCTCTTGCACGTTCAAGCTCGGCTTGTGCCTCTCAAATTCAAAAAACATGTAGCAACCATCTTTGGCACATTCTGTAACCGCATGTCACATCTCTTTAACAAGATCCTGAACCGCGCTTTGAGAATCCCCAAAGCTTTCTCTATGGGCATCCTAGAACTAGATTGAATGTAGTTCCAAAAGTATTTCTCTAATGGAAGGCCCTCTTTGCATCCTAGACTACATGGTGAACATGCATATGCTGAAATTACTATGTGCTGAAATGCATATGCTAACATTACTATATGCTGAAATTACACTTGCTGGAAATACATATGTTGAAAAGACTACATGGTCAAAATGCATATGCTGAAAAAGAAAATGCTGAAATTACTATGTGCTTGAAATGCATATCCTAACATTACTATATGCTGAAATTATTACATGCTGAAAATACATATGTTGAAATTATTACATGCCAAAAATACAAATGCTAACATTACTATATGCATATGTTAAAAATTCATGGTTCTGAAACACATGTGGCTAAGAATACATATGGTGACAATTGGAACACTATGAAATTGAAACATAATTATAAGTACCAATGAACTAAAAAGTGTCAGGCAACTTTCAATTCTATTCATGCTAGCACTAAGATTGATTAAAAAGTAGAAGAAGAACAAGTTTAGTCCTTCTTGAGACTCTTCATGACATCCAAGAGACCGGTAACATTAGCTATTCGAGCATTTGAAGCTTTTTGGCTTCCTCTTCTTCCCGATCATTGTTGGATGCCTTCGCACTTGTGGCCATATCCTTGGTAGAACTAACCAAATCTATGAGTGAGTCTTCTATCTTTCTATCCTTCTTAGCCCATTCGGTGGTAAGATTAGACTTTGCAGGATCTCTTGGTGGGTTTTTCTCCTCTTTTGGTTCTTCTGGTGGTTGACTTTCAGTACATTCAATGATTGTGCCCTCAGTATTCCCTTCTATTGTTGCTGATGCATGTGTAAGGCTAACAACATTGGCCCTATTATGCATGTACTCATTAATAATGTCAAAGTAATGACAACTAACTTTGCAATCATTCCCAGAGATTGCAAGATGTGCTTTGTCCCTCTTATACTCTGCATAAAGCCGTCCCCATCTCTTTGGACCATAGATCAACACCTTATTTAAGAGTCTTACTAAAGTCATCGGACATGCCACACCAAACATGGCAAAGCTGCACAACTATTATGAAAATTATATTTTCTGATATATCTTGCTTTGGATATTATTACTTTAGGCAAGTGTGACTATGGCAAAGTACCCCATAGGAGCACATCGGACGCGGCGGGGGTCCTAGATTGTGTTTTGTGTAGCTTGTGTTTTGCCATGCTAGATGGTCGGTATTGTGGGTGATTCCATGTTAATACTGATGTCGCTAGTGTTATTGGTGTTGTGCTTGATTATTGTGCTTTGAGCACGGTTATGTTGGGATCGGTTTATTCGGTGATTGATTCAATCGATTGTTAATAACTAATGTAATTGGCGGCTTGAGTACAGGTGATGGAACTCATAGCAAGGATTGGAGTTAGTGCGAGGGTACCGATCGAGGTGTCGCACAACACATTATATATGGCCATGGGCCAATTTTGTATTTGTTTTATTATTGCAAGTTGAGCAATATATTTTGTTGAGGACATAATTCATTTTGGGACCTAAGATGGCTATGTAAAGCAAATCCCTCATTTTTGAATGAGAGGGATAATTTTGGCTCCTTGGTGCTTTTATGAAATATCATAAATACTCTAGAAGGGAAAGATTCAAAACGGCATGTACCCTTCCATAAGAAAAAGAGATTTGATAAAAAGCCTTTCTTTAAATCTAAAAATGGTTTTGCTCCACAGAAGACAGAATCTTCTTCTTTGAAGCCAAATGGTGGGAATTTTCCAAGGAAAAAATAAGGTGTTTCAAGTGCAACAAGGTGGGACACATAGCCATTGAGTGTCCTGAAAGAAAGAAGACCTCGACGGCAAAAGTGCACATGATTGGCGATGAAGCAGGCAAGTAAGAGGGAGGTAAGTATAATTGTCATGCTCTTCTAAAGATGAAAGGTTTCATTAATGGCAAAGAAGTTGTTATTCTGCATGATGATGGTAGTACTCATGATTTCATTTCGGAAAGAACCTTAGCAAAGCTAAACCTAGAGTCTTTCCCATCTAACTATAAGGTCAAAGCTACTTTTACCAAAACAAAGTACAATTGTACTAGAGAAGTCAAGAATCTTGAAATCTCAATCAAACCTTACAAGGATACACGAGACTTTCTAGTGGCACCCCTACAAGGAGTGGACATCATCTTAGGAATGCCATGGAGATATCAATACAATCCTAAGATAGACTACGATTCACATCAAATGTGGATTGAGAAGGATAGATAAGAAATATGTCTAAAAAGCTCAATGAAACCTGAGATCAGTCCTTTACTCAACCACACATAAACCAAAAGAGAAATTAGAAAACATGAGAAGACATATCTGATTTTGGTGAATACAGTAACGGCTACTCAACCAAACACTAAGCCTACGCACCAAAAGTTTCTTTCTCAATTTTTTGATTGTTTCTTAGAAGATTTACCACCTGGACTACCATGTTCTCGACTTGAAGATCATAGGATAGAAATCCTACCGGGCAATACTCCACCTTGCAAAGCTCCTTATAGAGTCAATCAACTAGAACAAAAGGAAATTTGAAAGCAAGTGGAGGAACTGATAGAGAGAGGATTGATTAGACCTAGCAGTTCCCCTTATGGAGCACCTATCTTATTAGTTAAAAAGAAAATGGAACCTACCGAATATGCAGAGACTATCGTGCACTGAACAAAATCACAATGAAGAACAAATATCCAATTCCTAGGATTGATGATCTTTTGGACAAATTGAAAGGGGCCAAGGTCTTCAGTAAGATAGATCTCAAATCTAGCTATCATCAAGTTTGTATGGTAGAAGAGGATATATACAAGACTGCCTTTAGAACTCAAACGAGACATTATGAGTTCCTAGTTATGCCTTTTAGGCTAACTAATGCTCCAACTACTTTTAGTAGAATGATGAACCGAATCTTTCTTAAACACTAAGATTGTGTGGTAGTATTTTTCGATGATATTCTGGTGTTTAGCAAAGATGTTGAGGAGCATAAAGAACATCTGAAGCTAGTCTTTTCACTCTTGAAAGAAAATCAATTGTACATAAATCCTGAAAAGTGCAGTTTCTTTCAAGATCAGATAGAGTATTTAGGTCACATTGTATCCGTCGATGGGATTTGAGTAGATCCAAAGAAGATTGAGTGCATAGTCACATGGCTTAAACCCCGAGATATACATGAATTAAGATCATTCTTGGGATTGTGTAGCTTTTATAGAAAGTTCGTCAAGAATTTCGCATACATTGCACATCCATTGACAGAACTTCTTAGAAAAGCTAAGCATTTCTTATGGACTGAGCATCAAGATAAATCTTTTACAGCTTTGAAGCAAGCTCTCACACAAGCTCCTGTAATGCAATTACTTGATTTCTTTAGACCATTCTTTGTAGTTGTAACCGATGCTAGTGGATATGGAATTAGAGCCGTACTTATGCAAGATGGACATCCAATAGCATATGAGAGCCGAAAATTAAAACCATCAGAGTGCAATTATAGTACATATGATAAAGAATTAACCGCCGCTGTTATGCATGCTTTACGAATGTGGAAACATTATTTGATGGGAGTTGAGTTTCTTATCAAAACCGATCAGCAAAGTATCAAGCATTTGTTGACTCAGCCACTAATATCTGATAGGCACATCAAGTGGGCATCATTTATACAAAGTTTTCAGCCCATGATTCAGTATCAACCTGGAAAGGAAAATGTAGTTGCTGATGCTCTTAGCAGAAAGCCAAGTATTAATCACATCACTACTGTAGAGACCCAACCTTTTGAAGGTATGAAGAATTCTTATCAAGGGGATCCAGACTTCTCCGATATATGGAACAAATTAGAAAATAACAATTGGAATCCTATGTTGGACTATTCATGCAATGATGGATACCTCTTTTATCAAAAGAAATTATGCATCACTCGACCCTTTAGACAAATTGTAATGGAGGAAATGCACCAACCACCGCATATGGGACATAGGGGAGTGACTGCCACTTTACAAGTGATAGCAAGAGAATTTCATTGGCCTACTATAAGAAAAGATGTGGCTAAGTTTGTAGTGAATGCATCACTTGTCAAAAGATCAAGAGTTACAAAGGAAGACCCCAGGATTGCTTATGCCTTTGTCTATTCCTATACAACCTTAGGAACAAATATCTATGGATTACATAACAGGTTTTCCTACTACAGCAAATCAAAATGATATGATTTCGACGATAATAGATCGCTTTAGTAAGCAAGCTTATTTCATCCCATGCAAGAAGACTTTAATAGCTCAGCACGCTGCACATTTATTCAACAAGCATATCTTTGTTCATCATGGCTTGCCAAAGATTATAGTGTCTGATCGAGATTCGAAGTTTTGCAATAATTTCTGGACTGCATTATTTCATAATCTAAGCACTAAGTTAGGCTTCTCATCAACTTTTCATCCAGAATCGAATGGACAAACTGAGGTTACAAATAGTACTATTCTGGATATGATAAAAGCTTATGTGAGAAGTCAACCAAAGACTTGGGACAAATACATTCATCTCTTACAATTTGCTTATAATAATACTCCTCATTCTGCAACTAGAAGAGAACCCTTTGAGATTATGTATGGGAAGGTTTTACCTATTCCTATCACATGATTGACCCATAGAGTGGAAGCAGCAAATGCATTTACCCATGACTATCAAAATATTCTCAAAAATGTTCGAGAAGCCATTGCAATCGCTCAAGAGAAGTACACAAAACAAGCTAATAAGGAACAGGAACACATGCTTTTTAAAGAAGGCGATTATGTACTTCTTCGGATTGAGAAAAGAAGGTTGAAGAGTGTTGAGAAATGGCTAGTAATCAAGATACCCCCACGTTTTTATGGACCATTCAAGGTGATTCAGAAAATCAATGATCTAGCTTATAGGCTTGAATTACCTGATAATTGGAAAATACATAATGCTTTTCATATCAGCCTCTTAAAGCCTTTCAAAGGACCTTTACCTATTCATCCTGTCTATGAAGAGGCTCCATTAATTATTGATGAAGAAGAAATTCTAGAGCCTGAATGCATTTATTGATCATCAACAGACCTCGACCCGAAAAGGAAATGTCTATATTAAATACTTGCTCAAATTTAAGGATCATCCAAGAGATGATGCTCAGTGGATGCCTAAGTGGTTCTTTCGAACTTTTCCAAACCTCATTAGTTCCTATAATCAAACATGTAACTGAGGTCAGTTGCAATCCAAGCAAGAGGGATGTTACGGAAATTATATTTTCTGATATATCTTGCTTTGGATATTATTACTTTAGTCAAGTGTGACTATGGCAAAGTACTCCATAGAAGCGCACCAAATGCGGCGGGGGTCCTAGTGGATACTTTGTGTGGTTAGTTGGAACTTGGGGATGCCGGACTAGCTTGTATTTTGCCATGCTAGATGGTTGGTATTGTGGGTGATTCCATATTAATACTGATGTCACTAGTGTTATTGGTGTTGTGCTTGATTATTGTGCTTTGAGCACGGTTATGTTGGGATCGGTTGATTTGGTGATTCGTTCAATCGATTGTTAATAACTAATGTAATTGGCGGCTTGAGTACAGGTGATGGAACTCATAGCGAGGATTGGAGTTAGTGCGAGGGTACCGATCGAGGTGTCGCACAGAGCATTATATATGGCCATGGGCCAATTTTGTATTTGTTTTATTATTGCAAGTTTAGCAATATATTTCGTTGAGGACATAATTCATTTTGGGACCTAAGATGACTATGTAAAGCAAATCCCTCATTTTTGGATGAGAGGGATAATTTTGGCTCCTTGGTGCTTTTATGAAATATCATAAATACTCTAGATGAGGAAGCATGAGCCACTCATCTAGGGGGGGGAGATTGTACCCAGTCTGCTGTCACTCTCATGGTGTGATTGTGCTTTTCCTTCTCCAATTGATTATGTGGTGAATTCGTGTGTTGAAAAGATTACCTTTTGCTTTGAACAACCCATGCCTCCTTCCAAATTTCCCTTTTCTTTGCATTAGATATAGTAGGATCCTCTGGAGTTGTGTCGATGTTGGCAACCTTTGCTTTTCATCCTCTCTTTGTGGCTGGCCATTTATTGGGGATTTCAGAATCTTGTGACTTTGGCTCATCTGCTTGCACTCGACGTTTAACAGGCAGCTTGTTGCCTATTGCTTGCTCTGAACTAACAAGCACAGGACTTTCCCCCTCCGAAGTCAAGGAAGGAGCATCAACTCCAATCTGTGTGGGCAAAGGAGATTGTGACACACCTTGGTTTACCCGTGGAATAGGCCGATGGATTGGCCTAAAACCAAAAGGCGATCCTCTAAAAGCAGGTGCAGGAAATGTGCTTGACACCATCGATGGACCAAAAAATGTCGAAGGAGGACTGATAGGCATTGGTTGCCTATTTGTTGGTGTGACAGGTACAACCATGTCATTGTAGTATGAAGCTTGAGAGAATTGGGAGAAAACCGGTGTGTGGATAAAATTGTAAATATGTTTTTGACTTGTTGCATGCTGATGAAAGGTACATAGCTATGCACATAGCTAGTGGCTGGTGGCTTTGAGTTATGGACACTCTCATAAAAACTTTGTACTGATGTAGATATTTTCATGAGATTGTAGATACTTTTGCAAGGGCTCTCAAGATATGATGATAGAGTAGTGTGGGTGCATCAGGCACTCTAGAGCATTTGGTGTGGGATGACATGTCTTTCATTGTTGTCCTGTGTTATGTTTATTTTGCCATGAGTGGTTCCCGATTTGTAAGTCTTGTGAGCATTTATATCAAGAGTTGTGGGCTTCATGAACTTGTGGTCATATGTGGCAATCAAGGACTAAGGGCTTGCTTGAAGGTTGTGCATAAGGGTGTGCTTAAAGCCTAAGGTTGGGGATTAATGGACCTAAGGTTTAAGAAAACCTTTGAGAGGAGTAAAAAGCATGGGATGACGTGTTTTTTTTTTCTTTTTTTGAAAGAAAGTAAGCCATGCATGCAAACTGGCTACGTGATGAAGAAGGGGACTTCTGAATTTGTACAGAGGAAGGCAGCTGGAAGATGGTCCTGGAAGGAGGAGGGCGTCTCTATTTCACGTGGGCGGAGAGCTTCTTCAAGGGGGATGCTGGATTGGATGCGGGGGAGGCCGTAGCTTTGCTGGAGGGAGTGATGAGCTTTTGGAGGTGGGAGCTCTGCAAAGGAGAAGTTGCTAGCAGTTCGTGTACCACTATGAAGGAGTGGGCTATGTCTTTTGGAGAAGGCTATGGAGTGCTAGAGGCGTGGGCGACAAAGAGAGTGAGCTTGTAGCAACAGGCTATAGGAGCTCGGCTGTAAGAGGTTGATTGTTTCGTAATGGAAGCTTTGGGAGGAGCCCATAAGGCTGTGGGCGTCGCTACTGTGGGAGCAAGGGAACGGTATAGACGGAAGCTTTGTGAATGAAGGTGGCGACTCTGAAGGAGGTTGGTGAATTGTGACAATGAGAGTGCTCTGTGAGTCAAGAGAGGCCGTGGCTTTTGGCTGAGAGGTGCTGGACGAAGGTGGTTAGATAAACGACTATGTGTGGGCTGGGGTGCCTTGGATGAAGGAATACATGTGCGCCAAGTCCTTAGGAGAAATCTCAACGTTGTGGTACGGGAGCGTAGCTCACCTTAGACTTCCATGAATCCATGGGGAGCTTGTGGGTGGTAGATGGTATTGCCAATGGGTTGCTGGCAGTTCAGTGGGCTAATGTGAAGGCAGATAGGTCGTTCATGACCTGTGTGAAGCCAATTGATTAAAGAAGAGGTCGGGCTGTTTGCTCTTGCTGGAATTTTGAAGAGACTTGGCTATGGCGTCACTAAGAAGTAGGTCTGGAGTGCTTTGATCATTGGCATGTGTACTCTATGAGCTCAGAAGTTGATTGGCAACTATAATCTCTTGAAAATGACGGGTGACTGATGCATCTGCGAGGACCATGACAGTGAAGAGCTCTAGTTATGGCAAGCTCTGTTGGGTGTTTTCCTCACTTCATGTTTTCAAGAATCTTGATAAGAGCTTGAGGGTGGCTCGCTATAGCAAACTTGGTGTCCATTGTTGATTATAGAAGAAGCCTTACTTGTGATGATGAGACTATGGGCAGCATGTAAGTGATGAAAAATGGGCTTCATGGAGTCCAAGGTGCTATTACATAACATGCTTGTATAGCTCACAGTGTAGTTCTCTTACAGGGTGGTAGTTTGAGCATATGCTACTTGAAGTCAAAGAAATCCGGGGCTGTTCTTGACGGATTTTGTCAAGGGAGATATGAGCATGGTTGTTTATACCTTGAGGTGTCAGGAAGTGTTCAGGGTAGTTATCCAGTTTTGAGGTTGTCATTTTCTTGGGTTTATGTTTCATGAGTCTTCTATGTATTTTGTGAGCTTGATCTCAGTCAGTAGGAGAGCTTGTCTTGAGTTGTGTAGTCCTTTGGGTTCTTTTTTAGGTTGTTTGGCTTTGGGAGGAAATGTGGCTAGTGTATGAACTGAATGTAGAGAGGTGTAAAGACAAGGATTTTGAATGAATACCTTTTACCTGGTGATTGAGTTGTTCATTTGCTTTAAATGTGGATGAGGGTGGCTGTGAAGGTGGTCTAGCCTCTACTGCTTTTGTCCATCCATGTTTTGGTGCATCCACAGAGGAGTTCACTTCAGTTTACAGGACTGAAAGAGCAGACGTTTTGAGCTGTGTTGCAAGCAATGGGGAGAAATACACATGAGAGTGATTCACTGTGAGTGGTGCGGAGGGTGTGGCCACAAGAAGGACAGATGCATTGAACTCCAGCTATGTGTGATCTGACTCCGTGCCAGAGTGCAAAGAGCTCTGAAAGTGCTTGCCCGCAGGAAAAAGAATGCTCTTCTAATGCAGAGTGAGCTTCTTCAGTAGTATATTGCTTTGTTGCTTTCCAGTTTGTTGTGGTTGAGATAAGCCAGGGTGTGGCAGTTGTAGGATTGTGAGGATGGCACAAGACTTCCCAGAGTACTAGGGAATGCAGTAAGGTTCCTCGAAAAGATGGAATTCACAGCACTTATGAAAGATAGGGTAACCCTTGAGATTTTATTTCAGGTCATGAATTATTGCTTGCAGGGAGATGCAAAAGCATGGCTACAAACTCAAATTGCTACCTTCAGGACTGCTCATCCTCAGCAGCAAAATCCGGAGTATATAGTGGTGAGAGCAGCCTTCCTTGCACGGTTTGCACAAGCCAGGAGCCCTAATGAAGTTTCGAAAGAGTTGTGCAAAGTGAGACAAGAGGAAGAGCAAGATGTGAATCAGTATCTAATTCAGTTTGGGAGATTATGGAGTTTATGGTGTGAAGCTCTTATTCCAAAGATTTCGCCTCAGATGATCAAGCATGATCGTTTCATAGCTAGCCTGAAGCCTACACTCAGATTGAAAGTGGAGCTGAAGAATCTGGATAGTTTTGAGGAGGAATGGAAGGTCAAGAGGCTGAGGCAACTTGGCATGCAAGAGGAGCGTAAGAATCTGATTAGAGGTCCAGAAGCAATAAAGGCTTCTGAAGAGAGAGAGCCGGTGTCTGTTCCTGTGCAGAATGACTCCCTGAAGAAGGACTTGCATGATGCTGTAAAGCTTATGAAGTCACTCAACTTGAACTGGATGGAGACTGCAGGAAGAGGAAGAGGCCGAGATGTGCAAAATAACAGGAGAGATGCATAGGCTAGGAGTGAAGGAAATTCAGCTAAAATAGGTAGAGGATAGGGATACATGAGCAATGTGAAGTGTTGGAACTGTGGAGAGTGGGGACATATCAGCCCTCACTGTGATAAACCAGCAAGAGTAGGTGAAGAAGTTTATCCTATAATGCAGAAGACAAATGAAGGTCAGGAGACTTTATTGTGGAAGTAAAGGATTTGAATTAGCCCTCTACTAGTGGAGTCAAATGGAAAGATATGGGGAAAGGGAAGGCAATCAGCCTGATAAGGGTGGAGACTATTCCAGAGATCATGCCAATGGCAAAGAGAACAAGGAGTGCAATAGGAAAAAGTGGAACTTCTACAAAAAAAGGGAAGCATGTGGAGTTTGATCTCAGCCTTCAGTCTCCTAAAAAGAAGAGTTGGAGGCCCAGGAAACATTCTAAAACTTCAGATTTGCATATTGGTCAAGGTCAAGAGGAATACACACTAATGAATGATTTGAAGGGGAGGACAACCAATATTGCTTTTGCACAGTTACTTGGTTTGTGCCCGAAGCTCAAGAGAGAATGGAAAAAGTTAGCTAATCCCAAAAAAAGTAATGAGCAGGAGCCTACAAGAGGAGAAATGGAGATGATATCCATGGAAGATCTTCTAGATTTATGCCCTACAATGGATGCATGGTGTGGAGGTATGAGTGTTAGAGAGGCATATGTTGATGGCGGTGCACAGATAAGTGTCATGACTCAGGCATGTATGGAGAGGTTGGGGCTAAAATTGAATGTACATTCAGATTTTAGGCTCCGATTGGCAAACCATGCGAAGCTGAAGTGTCTAGGTATATGCACTGGAGTAGTAGTGGATGCTTTCGGAGTATCATGTTGCATTAATTGCCACATTATGCCTACTAGTTTGGGAGCATACCCGCTGATTTTGGGCAAACCTTGGCTCAGATAGGTGGAAGCAATACAAAACTGGAAGATGGGTACAATTACAGTGCATAATAAGTAGGGAAAGGCCAAGAAATTTGATATGAGCAGCAGACGGGAAATAGAAGAACCAGAAGAAACAAGTATGGAAGAGGACTTAGAAAGTGAGATGGAAGAAGAAAGTACTACATCTGAGGAGGAGGAGCAAGTATCATTTCTATAAAAAGAGTCTAATGCATATGAATTGCAGGCAACAGAGATACAAGAAGCTAAGGAGGAGAGTAAGCTTGAGGACATGGATAACTTAATGCAACCCACACCTTCCCAGACAGAGAGAGAAGAGATATTGATGTCCATGCTGGATTCTAGTTTGGAAGAAGTGGAGAAGGAGGAGTATATGGTCATTCATCATCAGTATCCAAAGCTGTTTATTACCTCATATGAAGAGATTAGGGGTTTCAGATGTGAGCCAATGCACATTGAGCTAAAAGAAGGAAGCAGGCCTGTTTTTCAAAAGTTGAGGAGGACACATAGAGAGCTTTTGCCTGTGCTGAGAGAGGAGTTAAATAAGTTGCTCAAGGGTAGGCTGATATATCCAGTGGAGCATTCAGATTGGCGTAGTCCAGTGGTAATCATTCCTAAGCACACAGGAGGATGGAGAGTATGCATTGATTACAAACCTCTCAATGCGGTAACAAAAGCCAATCATTATCCTCTTCCTTTTATTGATGATATATTGGATAGGGTAGCAAGGTATGAAAAGTACAGTGTGCGTAATGGATATTCTGGATACTTCCAGATTTCAATTGTAGAGGAAGATCAAATAAAAACTACATTCATCACACCCTGGGGTTGCTTTTGTTACAGAGTAGTGTCATTTGGATTGAAGAATGCACCAACATGGTATCAAGACAATACTGATGAAGTGTTAGCCCCTTTCATTGATAAATTTGTGGGAGCATTTTTGGATGATATATTTGTGTACAGTTCCAAGAGAGAGCATGCATGGAGGAGGATGGATCAAGTCTTCCACAAAATGGATGAAGCAGGAGGACAATTCAATCCATGGAAGTGTCATTTGGGACGGTCCAAAGTGAAGTTATTGGGACATATAGTGTCTCAAAATGGCATTGAGCCTGAACCAAAGAAGGTAAAAGCCCTGTGAAAGCCCTTATCTTACTTCGAGCTCCCTCTACATCAAAACAGTTGTAGACTTTTGTGTAGAAAGTTAAGTATATGACAAGATTCATGCATTTAGTCTCTCAGCTATTGTATCCTTTGCAACAAGCTATGAAAGAAGAACCTCTGCAATGGAGTGAGGATTATGAAGCAGTGTCCAATAGAGTGAAGGAAGTGTTGGGAGAGATTGCTTGTGTGAAAGCTCCAGATTTCTCTCAGACCTTTTATGTGAACCCTTCATTTGGACCAGATGTTGTGGGGGCCATCTTATTACAGAAAGGGGAGGAGTCTTGTTATATGAGGCCTGTGTATTATGCTAGCAGAGTTAAGATAGAAGCAGAGAGGAGATATATAGAGGAAAAGTTGATTCTGTCAAGCTTGGTGTATGCTTGCAGGAAGTTCAAGGCATATCTTATCTCGAAGCCATTTGTGGTTTTGACTTGCTACCCTTTATTGCCTCAGCTAGTTAATAATTCAACACTTTCTCGAAGCATGATGAAGTGGTTGGTTGAGCTACAAGAATATACTTTCTCATTTCTGGTGGAGAGCACTTCCAGAGCCACATTGGCAGATTTGTTAACATACAAAGAAGGTCCCATTTTGGTGAAGGAAGTGGAGAAGAAGATAGATAAATAGGAGCATGCTATCATCCCAAGAGCATCTATCTTGCATTTTGATGGCTCATACAGGAAAAGTTTACATCAAGCTAAAGGAGGCTATGTGATTACAAATTCAGAGAGCAAGCTCATTCAGAAGGAGGGAGTACATCTGGAAGCTGGAAGCAATAATGAGGCGGAGTATGCAGCATTATATGAGGGGTTACTGGCTACACTAAAGGTGAAAATTCAGAAGATAATGATTAAGGGAGATTCTCTACTAGTGGTGAAGCAAGTCCTTGAAAGTTGGCAAGCAAGAAACCCGAGGTTGAGAGGGTATCTAGCCAAAGTAAGAAGGCTGCTTCATCAATTTACAACATGGAATATTCAACATGTGCAAAGGGAGGATAATAAACTGGCACATGAATTGGCTCAGGAGATGAGTGATCAAGATCCAGTGATACCAAAGCTTGAAGATCCACTCTATAGAGGGAGAGAATTCCTAGCTCAAGTAGTGGATTTCTTACTTACTAGACATCTACCTCAGGAGCTTAAGGAGAGTTAGAAGTATCACTTCATACGAAAGAGTAGATCGTATATGATGATTAATGATGAGCTTTACATGATAGGGGCTACTTAGATTTTGAGGAGAGTGCCCTAGAGAGAAGAGATATATTATATATTGTCATCCAGTCATGAAGGAGCTTGTGGAGGACACTATGCTTTTAAGATTACACTGCAAAAAATACTATTGGAGAGTTATGTGTAGCCTTCAATACAGAAGGATGTGTAGCACTGGTGTAGATCCTGCCATGAATGTCAGAGGATGGGAAAAAGAATTCTTAAAATGGAGCCAATAAATATTATGCTAGTTTATGATATTTTTGAGAGATGGGGGATACATGCAGTTGGTCCTCTACCTAGAACTCCCAGAGGGAGATGTTATATGTTGACTATAGTGGAGTACTTAAAATGGGCAGGGGTGAAGGCAATAAAAAGAGTGGACAACAAAGGAATTGTTGATTTTATATATGAACACATATGCCGTAGATTTGGGATTCCCTTGGAATTACTTTCAAATAATGGTCCTGGATTCAGAGGAGAAGTGACGGATTACTTGTGCTTAGAGGAGAAGTAACGGATTACTTGTGCAGTAAGCTGAATATAAATCATAAGTACATCACCCCATATTACCCTCAGTGCAATGGGTTGAATGAGAATTTTAATGGATATTTTAAATTGATGATGACTAACATACCAGGAAGCCACACCAAAAGCTCGGATTTGGAGATGAATCGAGTTTTGTGGCCATACAGGGTAGCGGTGAAGCACATAATTCAATTTTCTCCTTTTCATTTGGTGTATGGGAAAGAAGCAATACTACCACTGGATGTGGAAATACCAACTTTGAAATTTTTGGTTGAAGAAGGATATGAGCCTATCGACAGTTATAGAGAGAGATTATTGGCACTACAGGTGATGCAATTAGATAGGGATTTAGCTTTTGAGCATTACGCTAGAGTGCAAATGCGGAGGCAAGAGTTGGAAAATGCAAAAATTAAGAATAAGGAAATTGAAGATGGAGACTTGGTTCTTAGATACAATAGCAAACTGGATAGTACATTTCATACTATTTTTCAAACCAAGTGGGAAGGTCCATACACAGTGGAGAAGAAATTTGAAAATGGAACTTATCAATTGACTGATTTAGATGGCAAGAGACATAAGAAGAGAGTCATTGGTGTCCGGTTGAAAAAAATACTTTGCACGATTGATGGTAGCACTGAAAGAGCAAGATTATGAAGATAATGAGCTGTGGTAGAAGCAGTGGTAGTCGGTGCAAAGTGAAGAAGAAGGGAATCTAGATCTTTCATCTCTTTTTGGCTCACTGATGGACATGAATGACACAACAGAATAGAGGCAATCCTAGAGATGTGTGGATAAAATTGTAAATATGTTTCCGACTTGTTTCATGCTGATGAGTAGGTACATAGCTATGCACATAGCTAGTGGGTGGTGGCTTTGAGTTATGGACACTCTCATAAAAACTCTATACTGATGTAGATATTTTCATGAGATTGTAGATACTTTTGCAAGGGCTCTCAAGATATGATGATGATAGAGCAGTGTGGGTGCATCAGGCACTCCAGAGCATTTGGTGTGGGATGACATGTCTTTCATTGTTGTCCTGTATTGTGTTTATCTTGCCATGAGTGGTTTCCGATTTGTAAGTCCTGTGAGTATTCATTTCAAGAGTTGTGGGCTTCATGAATGTGTGGTTATAAGGAAAGGAGGAATACCTCAACTCTCACAGTCTGTAATGTATTGAGCGCCCACCGTCATTTTTAATTTCTCCCATTGGTTGAGAAAACACACTATGGTGGGTGGCTTTCTAATGTGTAAAGACCCAATTGCGGCTAACTTCCTAAAATGAGCACAACAAATGCCAAAAGCCATGAAATAACCACCATATCATAAGAGGCCACAATGCACAAGGCAAGCTCCTATTAGTCATATTGGCCACACCTACCTAGCCATCTTTCATGGTTGTGTGTCTAGACGTGCCAGCCTTGAACACCGTGCACTACATCTGTTTGGTCCAGCATATACTCTTGCGAAGGAGAATCAAGAGGTCCTCAAGAGGTACCCAATATCCGACCAGGTAATTTGAGAGCACAAACGTTTGGATATTCCGTGAGTTTTACCCCACCCATGCTTCTGTGTATCCTTACAGTGAGTTTGGGTTGTCATAATTTTAGGAAGTAAGAATGTTTCCCATCTCATGGGGTAATCATAGCTTGGTGTGACCTATGAGAGGAAATAGGCTTCATTAAATTGTGAGCCAAGAATTATCATATGGTTGGTTTCCATTGGTGAGTGCTCAATACTTGCACCTCATCATAAGATCCAAGAGAAGGGTGTAGCGCACATAGCACACTACCATCAAACAACCTTTTAAAGAACTAGGTGTGTATCTATTGTAAATGAAATGGGCATTTCATCTTATGAAAGGGTTATATGCACAATTATTTCAAACAAACTTGCAAGCATATAGTGTCACTCGTTGTCATTAAAACGGATTTACTCATATCTAGCAAGAAGCTCCTTGGAGGAGCTCCAAGCATGCTAGAGGAATGCCAAAAATAGCCCACATCGTCTTGATCGCAGCCTAATTTTGGCATGTCGTTGGCATTCTTGCAAGCCCTCTAGGGAGTTATTGGGGGGTCTACATTTGGCTTGCTATTTGGAGCATTGAGATGGTCAACGACTTGAGCATTTTAAGAGAGGTCATACTACTCCAGTATGCCCGACGACTAGGGATTATACTTGCCTCGGACAAGAGTTGATCAATAAAAATATAAGCTGCATGGATGTGCTCCTTTGCATAGCACGACTACTACCAAGACAATCGTGAGAGACACTACATACTTTTAGAAGTGACCTTCACAATAAAACACTTGGGCATAATCTCCTTGCTATATCTTCTGCTATTCAAGCCATGCCTTTGCAGAAGGATGACATTTCACGGCTCCTTCAAAACTCCTCGAGTTCAAGAGCCTTAGTCCATGATTGCCTAAGACGAATTTTCAAAAAGTTTGCCACAACATTTACAATGCTTTCTAGAACGATGTAGGCCAACCTGAAATAGTGAAGATTTGCTCACACAATAGAGAGCAAGGCCGTGCGTTGTTTCTAAATGACCGATGCTGCCCTCCTACCATCACTCTATTGAGGCAAAGAGGGCACACCACTTGGACAAAGGAACACGAGGCAAAGTTCATTGAGTTGCTAGAGAGGTTGCCCAACATTCTTGTAGTCGAGGCAGTACTACATTATTATGCACAGCATCCTCATGAGTAGAACTCCTTACAAGCCATTCGTGATAAGATTTACAAGATTTGAGCGTCAAATTCTCACAATGACAATGATTCAATCGTACACCCACAAGCAAGTGCAGCAAGCACATCACCCAGCACGGTGACTAAACATACAAAAATTGAGACTATTAACATTGTGCGGCACTTGAAGAGCTACAACAAAGGAAGAGATTTTCTATAGATCCTCAAGCCTTGTACAAGAAGAAGGTGGAATATACTCTAAGCTTCCCATGTGCATGCTCGGTAATTTAACATTCTATGCAAAGCTCTACAAATTAAATCTAGCTACCAATCTCTCTTTCAGAATGAAGGAGTAGTACTTAGTGAGCCATTGTCGAATGAGCGTTGCATTTGCTTGAATTGTTTAAAGCAGATACAAAGGAAAAAACACCGAAGTGTTGGTCAAAGAACATGACTCTAGCAACAATGAAAACAACATACACATCCACATTAAATAGAGTTGAAGAATGGCTAGTGGCAATGAGAATACCATTTGACACAGATTCGAGGACTAACATATGAAGGCCAATACGGTCTGCATGGGGGTGTCGTTAATGTGTACGGGGATATTGATAGAGTGCAACATGTATTCCCATGGTTTCTTTTAGAGAAAGCAATGATTTTGGTTGCAATCAAACATAGGCTACATTACTCGCATGATTACATGAGTGGACTTGTTCGCCCAACTACAACAATGTGTGCAATGCATGAGCTTCTCCCAACATGCTTTACCAACGGAACCATGTGCAAATCAATCCACTTTGGCTGGCCTATATATTGGCCTTGCAGGAAAGGCACGAATCAGATAAAGGGAGCCATGGAGAAGAGTACGCTTCTTTTTCAAAAAATGACATTGAAATGGATTCTCTGGTGCATGGCTTGTACACGACCCAACAAGTTATTGACTTCCAAGATAAGCCAATTGTCGTGGCTCCATAGGAAGGCTTCTCGCCATTGAGCATATTCAAAGATAAGTGCTGCAAGCAACTAGCATTCCCGACATTGTTCTATGGCCACCCACATGTGTACGACACTCTTGAACGAATAACTTACGAAGATATTGTATGAGGAATAAGGACATATGGTTCACTACTTGCATAGAGAACCAGTTTTTTAAGACAATGAAGGTTCATGTTCGACAAGAACTCTTTCATCAACATGGGTTAGAAGGCCAATTGAGGGGCATGACACTGCAAGACAAAGATGCATTGCTTGACATAAACATTGAGAGACTCTTGCAATCTAATATCGGTTATTGCGACTTCACATACTTGTGTACATCTACAGATTACAAGCACCATCTAAAGAAGGAGTTGTTCACGATGGTATGCCAGATTCGGCCACCAACTTTTTTGTGACCTTCTCATTCGTTGCAAGGCTATGGCACTCCCTGCTTCAATGCTTATCGACATTGTGAGACACACAAAACTACAATTTGCACGGAGGGACATAGAACCATATTCATCACGCACATGATTTGCTCAGACCCCATAACAACAGCTTGATATTACGTCCACAAATTTCCAAGCTATGAAATGTTTTGAAGCAAGATGCCTTTGTGTTGGGCTTGATCATGGACTTCTTCTTTGTTACGATTTCCAAAATAGAGGCAACCAACATGATCATGGCTTGTTGTGGAGTGCTGGCGTGCCCACATATGGCTCATCGAAAAATGGTGTCATAGAAGCATTCATTGACAAGTACATCACAACAGACTTGTCAATCTTAGATCTTACAAAGAAAGATATTCATAACACATAGACATCAGAGAACTTGCAAGAAACGAGGCTTGTCTTGCGATGTTGCAACAACATGCTGAACGGTTGAGGCTGGATTGCAAGTGTGGGGGTTTGTCCATACCAACTTCGCATCCGAAATACCAAAACTGAGAACATTACAATGTCTTAACACAAGATCATTACATTTCCATGCAAATGACATCTTGCATTGCGAGAGCATGCTTGTTGCCACAATCCTATGCGTCCAAGAGACAGAACAATGCTATGCCTCTAAGAGACACAAAATAGAGGAAGACCTACCGTGCACCTCCTAGGGTTTCAATACATCTCCATGGACGATGGCCTCGGCATTGCCACCTACTACAACAACTCCGTCAATCTCCTCCATCAACAAAAAAGCTTCACGCGAGGTTGAGTGTTTGTGCATGATCTTTCGACAATGCATCACAAAAGAGGTCACTATCCTTAATTTGTACAAAGCATCAAGCACAAGCACATCGACTCTAGGGCTCTGTGCGAGAACTACAAGTGCCATTACAATTTGCGGCAATTCATAACCGTGCCTACAACAATCTACGGATCCACTATCGACCATGTCTGGACGAATGTGATGTCCCCTCAAACAAGAACAGGAACAAACTTCGTTTATTGGTCAGACCACTCTCTTCTTTTCATAGCCTTTGATTCCACGTGACTGCAATCCCGCGACAAAAAGCGTTCGGCAACAATCCTTTTTGCCGGAAGTAGTTCATGAAGGGGCCTAACATACTGAAAAAGACAACACTATGCTGCTTGGCCTCAGACACAAGTGCAAAATAACATGGTGTCGTCCATTGGGCACATGCAATACCATATACCTCGACTTGCGTCGAAAACCTAGAGGGTTGGTGCATTGGAGTAGAAGGCAGAACATCTTCCTTGACGATACCTGTGCATGCATCTGGCCATGGCAACTTTCACTAGGTGGACATGTACATGGCCGCAGATTGGCACGACCTCGAGGAGTTTCACATGAAATCGGATGTGTGCGCGTTCAAGCAGTTCGATTAACGGGAAAAGACCTGGACACAACGATGATTTTCAGGATACCGAAGCGGCGAGCACGAGGACTTGATAAAACATTGCCACCGTGTGACGGGAGCACAACGTGCACCATCAGTGACGGGCCACGTCCACGTGGCTTCACAACAAACCAGATGGCCGTGTGCGACCACGAACCAACACCCAGCCTACACAGTGGCAAATTTTATTTCTTAACAAAATGAACTAAAATTATAGACTCCGAGGAGCTGTCCGCGTGACGAGATGTCGGGTAAAGAATTCCAAGGTTTCAATCTATTTTTAATTCGTGCATTCACAATCCTTGGTTTGATTCGATTTAAAGAGCTGTCTCATGCTTGTTCACCGCCAGCAGAATTTGAGGAAGAACAAATCCTCACCCAGCAGAGAGCTGCATCTTCCATCTCAACAACAGAGGTGGTACCGACCTCGTAGAGTCTGTTGAATTTTTCGTAGCGGATTTTGGCGTCCTGTTTTCTAAAATCTGGTAACTTGTTTTCTCGATTCCCGTCATAGAATCGAAACGCGAAGGATTCGCAGCCGAAATTCTTTCCTATTTTCAACAAGCACAAGAAGGTATCACGCACACGTTAATGCAAGACCTTCTTCTAGCGTTTCTGTTGATTTTGAATTTGTGGATATTATAATCAGAATCGGTGAAGAGCTTAGCTGCCTTGAATCGTGCAAATGCTTGGGAGGTCAAAATCTTGCGCAGATGGGCGTTCTGTTCGAGATTTAATGCTATAAGTGAAGTGCCAGCCCAGAGAAAATTGCAGAGATCGTACTTGTTAAATCTCTGTAGAGCACAGGGACTTAAAGAATCATGACGAAGGAGATATATTAACAAGAGAGGCTTGACCGAATTTCAAAGCCCCTAGGTGGTTGAGGATGTAAGGAGTCCAACAGATTGAACGATACAAAGATTTGGCGGAGGAGCTAACCATTTTGTGCAGTACATGATGGAGGAAATGGCGCTGACGAGGGATGTGAACGACAAAGCCTGACTCAAAACACGCAATATATAGGAGCAACTTAATAAACTCAATCCTTAAACGATATCTTCATGCAATTTTGCAACTCAGGTAGCCTGCTTAGTTTGACCATGAAACATGAGAGAGAGAGAGAGAGAGAGAGAGAGAGAGACCGAAGGATCTATGAGACTCAAGTTGACATAAATTACTATCCTCCATGTGCATCTCCATGTGTAACACTAACACTTTTCATAGTGCTATTAGCATGGCTCGTTTTCAATCAGCCTAGTTCAATATAGAGTGGCATTAGTTGATCGAGTTATTTAAGAAATGCAAGCTATCCTACTAGCAAAGCGCAAGAGCAAGACCAATGTCAAGGTTTTGCCAATAAACGTTGATGTCATTCTTGAGTTTGATAAGGGTGGCATGGTTTAATTTTCCATAGCTCCTTATCGCTTGAAACCGGCCTTCGATAAACAAAAGGGTAGTGATCTTCTACTTAGTCAGAAACTTCATAAATGGCCACAATGCAAGCTTCAGTCACTTCAATCACTTAGCACAACTTAGAAACAAGCTTCAACAA
The DNA here is from genome assembly GCF_047967505.1 of Dipteris shenzhenensis. Lineage (NCBI taxonomy): Eukaryota > Viridiplantae > Streptophyta > Polypodiopsida > Gleicheniales > Dipteridaceae > Dipteris > Dipteris shenzhenensis. Next base: position 39,009,215 of record NC_141621.1, read on the forward strand.
CAACAAAGGTGGCTAGAATGCCCCTGCTCAATGAAAATAGTACACAGTGCACCCACTGGCCCCAAATGCCTTGGCGCCCCTTATGGTATTTATTTAATGCTTCTGAATGGAAATGCTTTACAAGGGTTCAACCCTGCACTGTTCCTCTCTGCAAATCCTCTACTTGTCTTCAAGGCATCTAATCCAAGTGCACCACTAGAATTCCCACTGGCAAGGCATACTCATGCATTCACTTCTGATTTGACACAACTTAGAGGCATTCAGGCATCCAAACCATTGGCAAACTGAGCTCAAGGCAGCCTCAAGGCTATCACATGCATCCACACTATCCTTAGGCCTTCCACAGGATCACCCTTGCCTTTGGGTGCTTACTAGAACGTGTAGGAGTCTTGAAAGGACTGCACACAACACGCATGCACTGCAAAAAACTGCAAAGCAAGAAAGAACAAGGAAAAACAGAACCTGGAACCAACTCCCGTTGTTTGTGGCAGAGGGGCGAGCTCCTTCCTTGCACCTATCCTCTATCCAGGTTCCCCGCAGGGTGCATGTGTCTTCCAGCAATCAGGAGAGGAGAGAAATGAAGGTAGAGAGCAGAGGGTGAACAAGAAAGACCTGTAGAGGAAAGATGGTTCATAGATCTGCCCCGAAATGATTGCCTTGGGATCTATGCCTGAGTCCTCCTAAGAGAGGGTGCCAAAAGCAGCAGGGAAAGTTCCTCTTGTAGCGTGCACTACTCCAGAACAGCTCCAAAAGCCACCACACAGCCAGAAACATGTGCGCAAAGGTCCAGCACAGCAAAAGACAACCCCGGGCACCTGCTGGAGGCAACTGAACACATCTGTACGGATTCCGTACAGACGTACGGACGTCCATACAGTCTGTATGAAAAATTTCAAAAAGTTCAAAAATGACTTCTAGCACTTCCTAGAAGTGCGTACTAGCCTTGGAACATTCAAAACAGACTAAAAATGGCTTAAAACGGCTGAAAACAGGCTTGAAACAGCTCAAATAGCTCAAAAACTGCACAAGAATAGCTGAAAACGTCCAACACCTCTGGGAGAGTGAGGGGAGAGAGATGGAAGGTGGGGGAAGGGCATGCATACACATGCATGACAAATGGCACCTCCTCCTTGCCATTTGCCCCTTCATTAAAGTCCTAACCCCCATACTAAGGACAACGTTGGTTGTCCTTGGGTAACTTTTAGACCCCTCTTTTAAAGCCTTTGCCTTGCCCCTAGGACCTAGTGGTGCACCTAGACTTTGCCCTTAGGAACTTCTAGGAAGTGTGCACTTCCTCTAGCCAGTTCCTCATGGCCAAACCATTACAATACTTAACCATGGTTAATCTTGGGTTAAGGGTAGGTTGAGTTACGAAGATACTGTACATCACTTTTCACGTCCTCTTGACATACCCTCCTCTTAAAACAACAAACTACCTAGGTTGCTGCTGAAAAAGTACAAATAGGCAGAAATAGCCCATACTAGAATATACATCATCTGTAAGATACAATCTGCAATGATAATATGGGCTAGGAGAGCTCGAGAGTCCATCCATACATCAATGCATCCTCTATGTCAAGTGTCACAAACACCCATCATGGAGACCACACGGTAGAAATACTGTCAGCAAGCAACATCTCGGGTGAGACAATCGGTGCCACCAAGCTATCTCCCGATATATGAGTAGTCTGAATCAAGGAAGGGGAGGTGCTACCCTCCTCTTGAGCACCAGGAAATGCTCCAGATCTGTGCTCTGCTTTGTTGGACCTGTAGGAGCCTGTACCGCAGTTGGCGCAAGCTGAAACGCGTCGAGGTAGAGCTGCAAAATCTGAGGTGAGTCTGCCAGGTCACCCTCCTCCATCCACCTCGCATCCAGTGCAAGATAATTCCTCAACTTCACCAGGTAGCGACGGGAAACTCTACCTGTCATTGTTCTTTCCATATGTGCCAAAATCTGTTTCGAAACCAAGATTTCATCCAACTCTTCCACCTTGGGCTGATCCTCATGCAGTAGGTCAGCAGGCACATCACCTTGGAAAGGCTTCAATAAACTCACATGAAAGGCATTGTGTATGGTCCAAGTGGCAAGTAGCTTCAGTCTGTAAGCTACATCATTAATGCGTTCAAAAACCTGAAAAGGACCATAATACTGCATCTTCAGCTTTGTGTACACTTTCGTCTTGCCTTTCATCTTCCTGAGTCGTGCTTTTTGAAAACCCTGCAGCACCCAATCGCCCTCTTTCAAGAGTAAGTCGCGGCGATGCTTATCGGCTGCCCGTTTGTGCTTCTCTTGGCTTTTCTAGAGGGCTGTTTTGACCTTCTGGTAAGCAACATCCAAACTTTCCACAAATCTGTCCGCTTCAAAAATCTCCTCTTTCGTGTGCAGAATGGGAGGTACCTTCCATTCTCCTGCCACAATTTCAAAGGGGGCTTTCCCCATGGATGAGTGTACAGTGTTGTTGTACGCGAACTCAACAAGTGGCAAAAATTGCTCCCATTTCGATTGCTGATCCGAAACATAGCATTTGAGAAGATCAAGGGCAGTGGAATTGGCTTCTTCGGACTGCCCATCAGATTCAGGATGGAAAGAGGATGAGAAATTCAGCGTGGTATCCATATTCTCAAAGATACCTCTCCAGAAAAGACTTGTCATCCGCGGGTCTCTATTACTGACAATTGATTGAGGCATCCCGTGATGTTTAAACACATGAGACATAAAGAGTCTCGCCATCTGGTCTGCTGTAATTTTCTTTCAGACGGGAATGAAGTGGGCCTGCTTGCTGAATCTGCAAATAATGGTCCATATCCCATCATGTCCAGATGGTGTACGAGGAAGATCAAAGATAAAATCCATGGCAATGCTCTGCCAAGGTCGATCGGGAATAGGTAGAGGCAATGCTCTGCCAAGGTCGATCGGGAATAGGTAGAGGCAGCAGCAGTCCAGCCGGCTTCTGCCGGTCATATTTCACCTTTTGGCAGGTGATGCATGTCCTGACATATGCTTCAACATCTTTCCTCAATGATGGCCAAAAGAAATAGTGCTCCGCAGCTTTGATGGTGGCATCAATGCCTCTGTGTCCTGCGTAGGGTGGAGCATGACTCTCTGTCAACACTTTGGGCCTCAACTGTTTCGTGACACACAATCTGCCATGCATCATCAGAAATCCGTCTTTGAGAGTATAGTGCTCATGCCTCTGTCCATCAACCAACTGATCATAAATCCGTGAAAAATCAGCATCATTGGCATATTGACCCTTCATGGCATCAAGCTCATCATGATATGCAATGGTCACTGCTGAAACTTGTGGCTTAACAGACACTGCATCTGGAGTGGGCTTGCGTGAGAGTGCATCTGCAACAACATTCTTCTTCCCAGGCACATGCACAATCTGAAAATGAAACATAGAAAGAAAATTTGCCCACCTCATATGCTTCTCAAACAACTTTCTCTGAGTGAGAAAGTACCGCAGTGATTGATGATCGGTCTGAACATGAAAATCAGCACCGAAAAGATAATGCTTCTAGGTCGAAAGAGCATGGATGACAGCCAACATCTCTTTCTCATAGATGCCAACATTCATTTCAGCATCCTGGAGCACTCTACTCTTGTATGCCACGACTCTTCCATCTTGCATAAGTACCCGTCCTAGGCTGTTCCCACATGCATCTGCTTGGACAGCAAAGGGTTTGCGAAGATCTGGCAAAATAATCACAGGATCTGAGCAGAGTCGCTCCTTCAGTAGGTCAAAAGCTGCAATTTCTTTGGGACCCCATCTGAATGTGACTCCTTTCTTCTATAAGGCATGTAAAGGATATGCAATCTCTGCAAAATACCGAATGAACCTCTTGTAGTACGAGCACAAGCCCAGAAAGCTGCGTACTTCATGGATGTTCTTCAGGTGTGGCCAATTCCTGATGGCCTCTACCTTGGCAGGGTCCATCCTAACTCCATCCTTGGAAACAATGTGCCCGAGAAAATGGATCTCATGCATGAAGAATTCACTTTTCTTGGCATTGACAAGCAGCTTATGCTTCCGTAGCTTCTCGAGAACAATTGCCAGGTGCTTCCTATGTCTAACCTCATCCTGAGAGAACACGATGATGTCATCGAAGAAAGTGCCAACAAAGGCTCGGTGCTCTCTAAAAATCATGTACATCATTCTATTGAAGGTGGCAGGTGCATTGGTTAACCCAAATGGCATGACAAGAAACTCGTACAGACCAAATGCGGTACGAAATGCTGTTTTGTGAACATCCTCTGGCTGAATTCTGATCTGGTGATAACCACTCTTCAGATCAATGCGGCTGAACATTCCAGACCCATGTAACCTATCCAAAATATCATCCTTCTTCTCGACCAAGAGCAGGGGTGAGTAGTAAGGTGAAGACCTGGGCTGAATCAGCCCCTTCTCCAGCAGGTCCTTGACCTGGTTCATAATTTCCTCTTGCTGGCCTGCACTGACCCTGTAAGGAGTCGGTTAGGAGGACTGCTACTAGGGATTATATCTATCGTGTGGTCTTCTGGCCTTTCAGGGGGCAACTCCTGTGGAAGTGAGTCAGAAAAACAGTCCCTAAACTAAAAAAGAAAATCTGTCCGCTGTTTTTCCAGCTTAGAAAAATGAGACTCTTCTTCTACTGACTTCTTTTCAGATGCAAACACTAAGTACGCTGAAAGATGCTTTTTCATTACGTTGCCAATGGCAGAAGTAGATACAACAGGGATGGATTCTCCCTTCAATTTAGCATCTAGAACGTGGGTCTTGCCACGGTGAGTGATTGTGATTGTTTTATCCTTTGTATCCAAAACAGCCCCAACACGAAAGTGCCAAGGTATCCCCAGTAACACATCACAACCATCCAACGGCATAATATAGAACTCTTCTGTGTCCACGTAGCTCTAAATATGCATCCGCAGCTTGCCTATCACCGGAGTAACTGACTGGCTGAGTCCCGGACAAGCCATATCTGCATCACACAAAGGACCCATATCTTCTGCCCTTATTCCTAACTTTCCAGCCAGCTTTGGAGAGATGAAATTGGCCTTGGCTCCCGGATCGAAAAACATCAGAGCTGTCTGGTCTCTTATCTTGCCCCATGCCCGCCATAACTCTGTAGCATTCGTATTAGCATTCGTATTCTGAACAGCCCCAATCAAGTCTGGCAAAAGACCAACAGTGGGCTTGGGCTTTTTATTCTTCTGATCAGTCCTCTTTTCCTCCTTGTGCTCACCCTGCTCAGAAGGAGGGAATTTCTGCTTCTTATGTGGGCATTCAAAAGCCCTGTGGCCTTCCTCCTTGCAAATATAACACTTGTTGGCATCATAGAGAATTTGCTTTTCCTCATCAGACATGCAGGTCGGTACTTGCCTCTGTCTTCCAACAAACTTTGACTTCATGGGCTGCGAAAACTTTTTGAACTTCTTAGGGGATTCCGTCTTGCTGCCCTTTGACCTTGATGTCTCCTATGAACTTCCTTTGAACCCAAAAACTTTCCCTTACATTAGTGCATAAGATGTAGTGGCATTCTCAACCAACTGAGACATATTGGAAACCCTTGTCTTCGTGCAGTAGTCCCAAATCTCCTTTGGCAACCCGCAGCAATATCTTTCAATTTGCTCGGACAGCGGTACATGTCTGTAAGAATTCACTGGCAGTAGGGCTTCCCAAAACTTCTTATTGTAGTCCTCCAAATTTCTGCAATTTGCAGCATCCAACGTGTACTAGGCGGTCATGATATCCACTTCAAAAGTGGTAGTGAGCCATGCTACTAAGAAGACCTACTTGAATTCGACCCAAGTGGTAGGTGCTCTGCCTTGCAAGAGGAGGTTGGTCCAGCATTGGAGCGCATTGCCCTTCAAAAAGGTGGCTGCCTTCGGACTTTGGAGGATTCTGTGAAGTGTCCACCTGAGTAGGCAGCATCAAACTGTTGCACGAATGTCAAAGCCTTCAATCTGTCCTACATCCCATTGAAAGTCTCAAACTTGACAGTTGCCCCTCCCTCCTTGTAATCTTTCAATTTGCCTTTCAATTTGCCTTTAGGGGTGAGATTGTCATAAACGGGGGGCTGTAAAAACGGTGGGGGCATCACTACTCCTACATTCTGAGCCATTCCAATTGTACCCATGGTGGGGTTTGGCATTCCAGGTCCCACTCCCTACATCTGTGGCATATTCCAAGTATTGCCCATTGTCCCAGGCATTCCTGTCTACATTCCAGGCTGCATCCCAATGTTTGAGTACATCATATTGGCATTTGCAGGGGGCATTCCACCCATCATAGGTTGCTGGAAATTCGGCATTCCCGGCTGCGTGCTGCCCATAAAGCTACCTGGCATTCCAGGTGCCTCTGCGGATGGTGCCACCATTGCCTAAAAAACTGATCCCCCTCCAAAATATCCAAGATGCATCGTGGGCTGAGGAAGGGCTTGATGTTCCTAATTGACTGAATGAAAGTTATTGGCATTACCCGCTACAAGGGTGATCGAGGGCATCTCTGACGGCTGTCCACCGAAAGAAACATGCCTAGGAGTCTTCTTATGCTTCTTATGTTTCTTCTGAGATGACTTTTTGCTTCCAGGAGAAGCAACCATAGGGGGAGGAGCTTGCATAATCTCCGTGACAGCATGTTGCAACTGCGACAGGGCTCCCACTACACTTTGCATTCGTAGCTGAAAAAGTGCATTGGGATCAAGCTCCTCTGCCTCATCTACCTCATCCTGTGAGTCCCCCATGGCATGCTCAGGAGAGACTGGATGTGCCCCACTGTCCTGCTGGTACTATGCTCTTCTTCAAAGCTCTCTGATGCTCTGTCTTCATCCTGCCCCTCCTGCTCTGAAATGGTCAACGACCTCTCACGGTGTGACATGCTTGCTAAGATTCACTTCTGATCTGACACAACTTAGAGGCAGTTAGGCATCCAAACCACTGGCAAACTGAGCTCAAGGCAGCCTCAAGGCTATCACATGCATCCAGACTGTGTCCTTAGGCCTTTCACAGGATCACCCTTGCCTTTGGGTGCTTGCTAGAATGTCACGAGGACGTGAAAAGTGATGTAAAGTATCTTCGTAACTCAACCTACGCTTAATCCAGGGTTAACCATGGTTAAGTGTTGTAATGGTTTGGCCGTGAGGGACTGGCTAGAGGAAATGCACACTTCCTAGAAGTTCCTAAGGGCAAAGTCTAGGTGCACCACTAGGTCCTAGGGGCAAGGCAAAGGCTTTAAAAGAGGGGTCTAAAAGTTGGGCCCAAGGACAACCAACGTTGTTCTTGGTATGGGGGTTAGGACTTTAATGAAGGGGCAAATGGCAACGAGGAGGTGCCATTTGTCAAGCATGTGTATGCATGCCCTTCCCCCACCTTCCATCTCTCTCCCCTCACTTTCCCAGAGGTGTAGGACGTTTTCAGTTGTTCTTGTGCAGTGTTTGAGCTATTTGAGCTGTTTCAAGCCTATTTTCAATCGTTTTAACACTGTTTTGATTGTTCCAAGGCTAGTGCACAATTCTAGGAAGTGCCAGGACTCATTTTTGAACTTTCGAAAAATTTTCGTACTGGTGGTACGGACGTTCGTACGGCTGTACGGAATCCGTACAGACGTGTTCAGCTGCCTCCAACAGGTGCCTGGGGTTGTCTTTTGCTGTGCTGGACCTTTGTGCACATGTTTTTGGCTGCGTGGTGGCTTCTGGAGCTGTTCTGGAGCTGTTTTGGACCAGTGCAGGCTGTAGGAGGAACTTTCCCTGTTGCTTTTAGCACCTTCTCTTAGGAGGACTCAGGCACAGATCCCGAGGCAATCATTTCGAGGCAGATGTGTGAACCATCTTTCCTCTACAGCTCTTTCTTGTTCACCCTCCGCTCTCTATCTTCATTTCTGTCTTCTCCTGATTGCTGGAAGACACCTGCACCCTGCGGGGAGCTTGGACAGAGGATAGGCGCAAGGAAGGAGCTCGCCCCTCTGCCACAGACAGCGGGAGTTGGTTCCAGGTTCGGTTTTTCCTTGTTCTTTCTTGCTTTGCAGCTTTTTGCGGTGCATGCGTGTTGTGTGCAGTCCTTTCAGGACTCCAACAAGTTCTAGTAAACACCCAAAGGCAAGGGTGATCCTGTGGAAGGCCTAAGGACGGTGTGGATGCATGTGATAGCCTTGAGGCTGCCTTGAGCTCAGTTTGCCAGTGGTTTGGATGCTTGAATGCCTCTAAGTTGTGTGAGATCAGAAGTGAATGCCTGAGTATGCCTTGCCAGTGGAATTCTAGTGGTGCACTGGGATTAGATGCCTTGAAGACAAGTAGACGATTTGCAGAGAGGAATAGTGCAAGGTTGAACGCTTGTTGTATGTACCAATTTCATTCCTAAAGAAATAAATAAATACCGGAAGGGGCACCAAGTATTTGGGGCCAATGTGGTGTCTTGTACTTGCTTTCATTGAGCAGGGGCACTCTAGCCTCCATCCAGTTATTTCTCAAGTTGTTTCTAAGTGGTATTGTTTAAAGTTAAGCGGTTGGAAATGATGCAATGTGGCTGTGAATAATGAATATGCAATGCAAGTTATGGTCTATTGCCCTTCATGAAACTGAAGGCCGGTTTCATAGAACTTGTAGGAGTCTTGAAAGGACTGCACACAACACGCATGCACTGCAAAAAGCTGCAAAGCAAGAAAGAACAAGGAAAAACAGAACCTGGAACCAACTCCCGTTGTTTGTGGCAGAGAGGCGAGCTCCTTCCTTGCACCTATCCTCTATCTAGGCTCCTCGCAAGATGCATGTGTCTTCCAGCAATCAGGAGAGGAGAGAAATGAAGGTAGAGAGCGGAGGGTGAACAAGAAAGAGCTGTAGAGGAAAGATGGTTCACAGATCTGCCCCAAAATGATTGCCTCAGGATCTATGCCTGAGTCCTCCTAAGAGAGGGTGCCAAAAGCAGCAAGGAAAGTTCCTCATGTAGCATGCACATATCCAAAACAGCTTCAGAAGCCACCACACAGCCAGAAACATGTGCACAAAGGTCCAGCACAGCAAAAGACAACCTCGAGCACCTGCTGGAGGCAGCTGAACACGTCTGTACGGATTCCGTACAGACATACGGACGTTTGTACAGTCCGTACAAATTTTTTCAAAAAGTTCATAAATGACTTCTGGCACTTCCTAGACGTACTAGCCTTGGAACAGTCAAAACGGCCGAAAATGGCTGAAAACAGGCTTGAAACAGCTCAAACAGCTCAAAAACTACACAAGAACAACTGAAAACGTCCAACACCTCTGGGAGAGTGAGGGGAGAGAGATGGAAGGTGGGGGAAGGGCATGCATACACATGCATGACAAATGGCACCTCCTCCTTGCCATTTGTCCCTTCATTAAAGTCCTAACCCCCATACCAAGGACAACGTTGGTTGTCCTTGGGCCCAACTTTTAGACCCCTCTTTTAAAGCCTTTGCCTTGCCCCTAGGACCTAGTGGTGCACCTAGAATTTGCCCTTAGGAACTTCTAGGAAGTGTGCACTTCCTCTGGCCAATCCCTCATGGCCAAACCATTACATCACTTAACCATGGTTAACCCCGGGTTAAGCGTAGGTTGAGTTACGAAGATACTTTACATCACTTTTCATGTCCTCTTGACATCACTACTACAAGACAATCAAGTTATGATATTGTGGACCATTGTGGATCATCAAGAAGCAATCAATACTAAGTTGTAAGTTGGAATCACCATCTTGAGGAAAAATTTACCCCACACTCTTGGTTAAAAGCATAGGTTCCAATTGACAATGATGTTCCACCTCCATGTGATTATGTTCCAAAAATTGAAGATGACCATGTTCTTCTCATTCCCAAGCATAGTTTGGAGCGTCATGGGACTAGGCTGATGCCTCCAACTGCAATTAGTGCCCAATCCGAGTGGTGTAGGAGAAAAAGGGCACCTCCTTAGCTCTGTTCGAGTGCCCTATGTGAGCTGGCCAATACCACATCCCATCGGATCCCATGGATCTCTTTGAGAGGCCAACCCTTCCATAACCAAAGGCACCACCTTGCCCCTCCTGCTGTGATGAAACTACAATTGGTCAATCATCTAGTTCTTGCCCGAGTGGCCTACCGCTTTGACCCTCTGCCACTCAAGTGAATTCAAACCCCTGTCTGCCTCCAAGTTTATCGCAGTCTCTGGTTGGAGAAGGTCCCCAAGCTCTGCTTTATAAAGTCTACGCGGGAAGAAGCCAAGGGTACGCCGCACACATTGAATCCTAAGAGGCACCCCAGTCCTTGTAAACTATCCGTACCAGTGGTGGGGGGGTTGAGGGGCTGCGTAATCCCTCCCACCAAGCCCTAGGGTTCATGGCCTCAATCATGTGCCTGCCCCCCTCAAATGAGAAAGTCCCTGCTTTCGTGCCTCTACTTCCGTGGGAAGGCGTCTCCATGTCCCAAAGGACCTAGCTAGGCCGCTGTCCCAATGTGCACAGCCAATGTGTGTCCAATGCCCCAGCATACGTCCCTCTTGATCCCGCACCCACGTGAGTGGCTGCCTCTCAAGCTCCTTCAGACACGATGTGTCGGCTCGAATGAGTCCTCTAGACAAACGCTACCAAACCCCATGAAGGCTCCGCATCAGGGGGAGCCCTTCTTTGTGAGGGGAGCCTTTGAGAAAATCCATCTATAGGATTGCTGCCATTGACCTCTTGTGCGGAGGTTGTTCTTAAGAAGCCCTTGCTAGAGTAAGAGCTTCCAGGGCTCAGAGCTCATGGGCTGATTTAAATTGATAGGAAGCACCATCCGACTACACCCAATGCTATTTTGTTGTTTCTTGTACTTAGGGGATCATCGTTGGTTAATCAATCCCAGTGAAACAGAGATGCATGCTAGACAAATAAGGTCTCATGTTCCCTATCATATGACACGTATAGCATTGAATCAGCAGTCTCCTTGTAAGGTGTTCATCTCTCTCATCGGCAGAGATATGAGCCGTTTGGTAGATGGGAATATATTAGTCATCCTGCATAACATAATGACTTATATAGTTGGAGTGGCTCATAGTATTGTCATATTGAGCGTAATCACTCCTACTAAGGGCATGATCCGATTCTTCCCAATCACTAGGTCGTTCCTAGGCATCTGAGCTGCCCCATGCACCTCTTGTGGAAACACCAGCATGAGGCTATGTACCACATGCTGCCAAGAGGACCAGGTTGACCACCAAGATCCTCCTTGCTAGAGAACGTGTGGCTGAGCTATAGAAGCTTGTGCCTCGCACAGTCCAATACTGGGGCAATCTGCTACTCTGCTGAAATGCCAATGCCAACGTGGCAGCCCAGATATACTGTGTGTCCCCTCGGAATCCAACATAAGCCAAGTGCTGACCCCCAATCCCAGATCTCCTAGACCTTCTTAGTCACTGTGAGGAGACCAACTGATTTGGTCTAGTTGGTCTTGGCTCCCAAGGCCAAGCAATACGTCGCTAGGGCTCCTTGTACCCTCTCTAAACTCTCCTTAGTGCCCTCCACAAAGGGTACTGTGTCATTGGTAAACTTTGAAGCCAAAAGCTCCTCCTCCTATCAGATCAAGAGCTGTATCCAAGTGAGGCCTGTTGTTTGGGAATAGTCCAAAGTCTTTGCTCTACAAAGAGAAAGAGGAAGGGGGAAGCCCTACTGAATTGAGCAAGAAAGAGCAAAGGCCTCTCCCATGGATGAGTCGAGACCGTTCGCGGCTCAAATCCATCTCTCATCCTCTGCATAGTGCCCTCGAGAAAGGACCACTCCACCCTATCATAAGCTTCTCAAAATCTAGAAGGAGGATCACGATAGGGATAGACATCTCCCATGCCCAATCCACTGCCTCCCAAGAGGTGAAGATACTTTCTAAGATGCTGCGTTTCTAAACAAAACCAGTGTCTGTGTTGTAGATGATATCAGCAAGGTGAGGCATAAACCGCAAACTCGTCGAGACCTTGGCTAAGGTCTTCTAAGTGGTGTTCAGCAAGGTGACTGGTCTCCACTAATGAATGTCAGCTTTGTTCCCCCCTTTGGGATCAAACAAATCCAGTCTTGACTCAAAGACTAAGGAAGCCCGAGTCAAAGATCTCTTGAAAAGCAAGCCGTAGGGGGTTGAGGATGTTCCCCTAGAAGCACTTAAAAAGGATAGAGTCAAACCATCCTCCGCAAGACACTTATGTGGTGGGAGGGCTTTGAGGGCCTCCTAGAGCTCATCATCAGTGAACAGTCCTCTAACTGCCTGCTCAAGCTTAGAGGGACCATTGACGGAATCTGATTCCACACTGCCTCTCGGGTTTAACCTGGGGAGACTCCTCCTCAGACTGAAACAAATGTTTATAGAAGTCTGTGGTCATCTCAAGGAGCTCGTGTGGATCCATATGCATCTGAGTGCTCGCATCCCTTAATCATTGAAACTGAGTCCCAGCTAAACGTGGTCTAGTGGTTTGAAGAATTGTCTGGATATCCTATCTCCCTATTGTACCAATCGGGCTCAAGAACAGTTATAAGAGAACTCGGCTCATTGGACATCCGTGGCTTGAAGGTCAAGCCTTGCACTCTCATATCGGTGTATGAACCACTGTGAGACTATCCTGCTCCCTGAGGCGTTCTACGGATGCTAAATTCCATCTCAATGCTCCCTCTCACTCCTATAGAGTGTGCCTCTGATGAAGAGCCTGGGATTGAGCTGGATCACGTCTGTACCCAAGCAACCGCCCTTGTCCTCTAGTCGTTTCCAAATCTTAAACACTGCTTGCTACACCTCCTCCTCCTGAAGTAATAGCATCTGGAGTATTAATTCCCTCTTGAGGGAGTCCACGATAGGGCTGCTCTCGAGGAGTGATTTGACATTGTCATGCTTTCTAATATAGCGGTGAAACCCCCTCTCTGTATGATTCTCTGTGCATCGTCGTGCCTGCCAAAATGGCGGCGAAACCCCCTCTGCCCCAATCTCCACATAAAACCTGTCAAGGTGCTTTAGCAGACCAGCATGCCTCCGCTGGCCAAAAGAAAAGAGAAGATTTCGAGGAAGCATGGAGAACTCAGCCTCTCTCCATGGATCACAACTGTTGATCGCGAAGGTAAACTGCTCCCACATACTCCTCTCCACTGCAGGCATCTCGCTCCTCCTTGCTTGTCCTCCTCACACTTAAGGCTGTTGAGATCACCCCCAACAGTCCAAGAGCCATCGTATGGGAGGCACTCCATCAACGGCCTCCCAAAGCCTGGGTGGTGCTGGCTACAAGTGCGGGCGTATACATTCAGGATCTTGAGCCTGGACTCACCTAGCTGGAGGCCCATCCAAACTGCTCCTCACCCTGATTGAAAACTATTTGAGGTGAAGATCTCTTAATGCCACATTGTAGAGAGAGAGGGCCTTGCTTGTGGTTGTTCCCTCCCCATGAGAGGTTAGGCTAGGTTGAGTGAGGGCCCCTGTAGCGGGTGTGCTGCCCGTGGACTATGTGGCACAGCCCACATGGCAACCTACATGGCTGCTCACGTGGCTCACCTGCGGATGATTCCCTCCACCTAGATCTGCCCATGTGGCATCCAAACTTATGCGCACGGCAGACTCTCATGCCCCCCATTCCTAAATTTTTACCATGCCCTTGTGCTCTCCTCATATGAGGTGGGACAATGAACCCGATTTTCTAATATGGTGGTCTTATTGATACGGTGGCACATTCTTGAAGGCATCATATGCAGTTAGGCTGGGAGTACAGGGACTAGGTATGGCTCCCTTCTTTGCAGGATTTGTGCTTGAGTTATAGTGAAGGGTATGAATGTTTTTTGAAGATCAATAAAGATGGAATTAACTATATAAGCTTTGTAGAAAGGGTATGCTGCCTTAGCCCCTCATGGTTTTAAAAAACGATGAGCCGATAGGAGTGCCGACATAAACTCAGTACGAAGACTTTGTATAAATGGATGCTCAAGTATGTGTGGGTGTGTGGATTTGTATGTGTGAGAGCATATTTTTATACTATGGTCTACCCACACTGTTGGGCGCTGATGACGTCAATGGGGATGTCATAGGAGCTAGTCCCTGCTATGTGTGATGGAGTTTATGGTTTTCAACCTTATGAGTGACTATTATGAGATTGAAACTGCACTATGTTTTGTTTTTAGAGGATGAGTTTGGGAATGTTCCTGGATTCATCTAGGTATATAACGATGAGAATATATTCACAGCCTTACCTCCTCCTACGCTAATCTAGCCCCGAGTCCATATGGAGGCTCACAGATAGGGCATTGCCTACATGTTCTAGCAAAGATCCCTTATAAATATTCCATAGTTGTGACACTTGTACCATGTTTGATACTAGCTTGACGATTGTTGAGAAATTTGTATTAGAAGAAAGCATTTAGGGCTGAATATGTCAGCTTAACCATGCATGAAATTGCCCAAGAGCGATGGAGACTACTCTGTATTATCTGTACCACTTGAAGGCAACTTAGAAAGGCACAGAAAAAGAAACCAAGGCAATTCCTTTGGAGCAAGGTTTCTGCAAGGAGGTGTAATGGAAAAGATATAACTTCTTCACCTTAGGAACCAGCTCAAATGAGCCTCAAGGGTGGACCCTTGATCTTGTACTTTGATAAAAGTTTCTGCCTAGTTGTTTTAAGAACTTTCACTGTGCTACCATAGATACCCTTTTTAAATGTGCTGAGTGGCTGTTAGCGACTTCCAATGAACAGCCCTTTTGGTGGGAGACTCCTGTTGTATTTTTTCAGTGACAATGCTCTCTGTTTTGTTATTCCTTAAGTAGATTGAGATTTTGATGACAGATTTATATCAGGCACCAGGAAAAAGGTAACCCTTCTGGGAATGGTGTGTTCTATACAGACTGTCTATCTTATTCGACATGGGCATACTACATACACCGAGGGGTACTTTACAACAAAGCTGGGAAAACATCCCTTTGATGTGACGTTGTCCAATCTTGGGATTCGGCAGGTTGCATTTTCTTGCAGTTCTTTTTTGTGATGGTTTCTAAAGTTTTTGTTAAAAGGCTTAAAATTGATGGAAACCTTTTCTTGCCAGGCTTGTGCTCTTAGAAAAGGGTTGGGCAACCTTGGAGCAGAACTGGTAACATGTGATGGCACAGGCTTTTGTTTTCTTCTGTAAGGAAATTTATCAACAGTCTAAGGATTGTAAGATGTGCAGATTCTAACATCACCTTTGACTCGAGCTTTGCAAACTCTTCAACATGCAGTTGATGTAACTCAGGTTCTTTCTCTCCATTTCATAGGCTTTAATTGCTGGGCCCGCTTCTTGTAATATAAATATAATATAAATATGCATGGATTTCACCCCAAAAAACAAGGGAAACCATATAAATGATGAAAATCATTCATAAGGCCTGCCCAAGATCCAAAATACGGAAAAAGAAGATGAATTGGATGGGTAGCATGGAAAAGAGGGCGGAAAGCTATGTGTGTGTGTGAGAGAGAGAGAGATTTCCACCAAGAGAGAGGGGGTGAGAGAGACAGAGAAAAAGTAGAGAAAAAGATGGAGAAATTTAAGGGATGAAAATAGCAAGTGAAACTTGCACCACCAATCATAAAAAAGACAAAAAATAAACCTCAAAATTATGAATTTTCCTTTTGGGAAGGAAACCATCACTCTACCCTCACAGGACAGGCCAAAAAGTGTGCGTGTGTGTTTTTTGTGGACATACCTAATTTTCAATCAAAATCTGGCATGCAACTCCTTTTGTTGGCTTGGCATGCTGGCTCCCTTAAGGTGGGACTTTTGCCAGGATGAAATATGTCTTTTACATGGTACGACTAAAGTTTCTTTACCTAAGGAATAGAAAATCGAAAAAGTACTTAAGAGTCATTTGGGAGGATATGCCTTTTTTGGAATGTGTTGGAAAGTTTAATCATGTACATGTAGCTCAAATCCTTGCTTTTGGTACCATGTTAGAATATGCGGCGAAAATGAATCAAATGTCAATGAGATCACACTTGAGAATTCTAGATTCTACTAGGGATGTGCACACATACAGATCTCGAATAGACAGCAAGATATGGTAACCAACAACTGAATAGGAATTTGCAAAGAGAGGACCCAAAATGTTTACAAAAGGTGCATTGATAAACCCCACTATTGCTAGAACTGAGGCTCAATCTGCTTCTCACACGTGCTGCCACGTGATTCTCAATGGAGGTCTTCAGTGGCTATGGGGCGAGCTTCAAAACCTGTGTTAGCACCATTTCTGTCCTATGTGATTGGCTCACTGGATGAGGTCTTTCACAATGGTTAAGGGCTGCCCGCTAGTGCCTTGCTTGCTACCTGCTGCTTCCTTTGATCCTGTGCTTAGATTCATACCTGGAGGCTGGATCTGCTGGCTGATCCTGAGCACCGTGCTGCAGCACATGTGATGTCTCCTAAAGTGCCTTTTCTGCACTTCTGGAGCCCTCTTTTTTGTCAGGCTGCAAGTTTCAACACTGAATGATGGTATATCCCCCCAATGGGAGCCTTTTATAGGGCTGAAGGACCTCTGAATCTGGCTGACTAGTAGCCCTGAACCAGGCTGACCCAGTTAGGGTTGGACGACCTAGGCCTTGCACCAGCCCTGGTGCCCATACTGTGGGTTTGTATGCCTGCCTAGATGCTGCCTGACATGTCCCTCACATGGCTTGTGCACAGCGCCCCATATTTGGGCAGCAGCACAACAGTCCCACTATGGACTGATCTGCCCTTAGGGTGGGTCCCAAATAAAACTAAGAAGGATAGTCAGCTGTTATCCATGTGGCAGCCTATGTGCTTCCGATGTGGCAGCCTTTTCATTCCTCTCCATGCCCTTTAATTCTTTTCAGGTGTCACTCCCACCTGCTCTCCTTGTTCGGGGCTTACAGGCAGGGACTTGACCCATATTTTGTGACAAAGTCAGGGTGGGTGGGGGATTTTTACCATTACTCAACGTGGGTGCTATGACTCTGAAAGATTCATACACTCTCCAAGCATACCTAACTCATCTTGATTTATAGGGGAGTTATTAACAAACTTGCATTTGACTACAAACTATTCTTCCCCCATTGTTTTATAATGTGCTCAATTATGTATTTGTGTAAACATATAGGCATGTCTATGTAGGCAATGTGATATCTTCAGATTAGAGCGTTGATTTAGTCATACATGCTTTTGCACATACATGGAGTAGGTCCATATCAGTATGTGATCTTGTGGACTAGCTATTCGTCTATTTTCTGCTGTGTTTAGTGGTTTGGGCTTGGCTTGGCAAGAAAGGCCCATTTACTATGGATTCTCTAACTACTCGCCTGGGGTGGGGGGAGGGGTGGGGTTGTAGGGGCTAGACCTTTGGGGGAACCTATGTGATAGGTGGCCGAACTCTACCCCTGGGTGACTGAAAGGGCCTGTCTTCTCCCTTCCATGAGATGGGGCAGCAAGAAGAAGATGGAGGTCTGACCCCAGGGTTGACAGGCTCTACTTTCCTCTTCTTGTGTGAGGACGGCATGAAAAACCTGGACAAGCTTTGGCAGGTAGCTAGGCTCCATGCATCGTAAGCACTGACTAGGTAGACCAAAAACCTCAATTCTCTGGAAGCTCTGCCAGTCTCTAGCATCACCTCTCCTAGAAGGGAATCCAGGTCCTCAAAAATTACTTGTATCTTCAGCACCCTATTATCTGATGTGCTGAAGTCACTATCCTGGGGCCTCTAGGATTGTGCCAAAACACGCTGTAATAGAGGGAAGAATGGCCCTATGATCCATGGAGAAACGTGTAACAGGATAATGTGACGAAGAGCCTTGGCAAAAACCATGTCATCCACCACGAACTTGTGGTACCATGGGCAGAAGAAGACCAAGTGTGTGCCCAAATCTGTAGGACTCCTCTGAATGAGTGTCAGTGGTTCCTAGTGAAGTGTGTTGGAGAAGAGAGCCCCTCTCCTATATATGGTGACTTCCTAAATGTGTTCCCCATCTAGTGCGAGCCTCACATGGATCTAAGTGTGGGTGTGAGACCAGGATATGTTTTCATATCAGTTTTTTGATGCATCGTGGCGACAATCATTTTATGATTGTCTACATGTGCGGGACATAGCCTTAGGGCAGCCAAAAAAGAGGAAGGGAAGGAAAGAAGGGGGAGAAAAGAGCCAGGCCTTTGGGACTGCAAGTTTCCCTTGGGGCTTCTCGCTGTCCGACGGAGCTCTGATGTTGTCAAAGGGCAGCTCAAAGAGACTGTGGGGAGCAGAGGAGAAACCAGGGGTGGACGAGAGCCCTGAACAGGCTGTGAGCGGCTGGAGGGCACAACCGTCTGAGAGGGTGCAGACTTAGGTAAAAGTTTATTTGGGGGGGGGGGGAACAGATGGCAGGAAGCTGCCTGGGCAGAAGGGATGCTGTGGAGGGAAGGGGAGGATGGCAAGGGGGCGGTCTGGAAAGGAGGTAATTGGGTCAGGAGCTAGGAGGTGCAGGAGCAGCAGGATGGGGATTTGCATACTTCTCCCTCCTATGTTCTGTTTGTGAACGTGCTAAGTATGATCAAGATTTGGTTTGTTGTGCCATTTAGGGCTTACTGTCTTTAGCTCTCTAGGCAGATATTAAAGTTTTTAACAATCAATCTTATTCCAAAAAGCTCTTCCCTACCTTTCCAATTTTAATAACAGTTGTTATTTTCTGTCTACAATGTGTGTGAAATTTTACTCTGTACTTTGGTTCCAGAGACCGCATTCGGTGAGGATAGAGGTTTCTGATCTCCACACAGAACATGTTCTCACGAGTGGAGACGTGGGAAGGCCTGCTAGTGTAAGATCTGGGAACCCAAACTTGTTCTCCTTAATGATAATGTGGTGGATGGTCTCGTGTCATGTCAGGAGATTTGTGTTGCAGCGCTTTTTTGGGAAAGCATAATTCTGTTTCTGACTTTCCAGATGCTTTCAAATGAATTCCCGTGGATATCGTTCGCTGGGCTGAAAGATGTATGGTGGTTCTCACCTGAAGAGGCTCCTAATGATCCCGTCAATGGGATTTTTCAGAGTCAGGAAAGCATGGGTAATTATTGTCTCCATTGCTATGCAGTCGAACAAGTTTGGATTCAATGGACTATCTGGTTAAATTTTTGTATATCACTGCAGTCGAACAAGTTTGGATTCAATGGACTATCTGGTTAAATTTTTGTATATTACTGCAGATGAATTAAGAAAAAGGGTTGGCAATTTCCGTCAATTTATCCTCTCAAGACCAGAGGATGTGATTGCTGTGATTGGCCATTCTACATTCTTTAGGGTACGAGCTTCTCTCTCTCTCAGGATGTTGCGCTTGATGTATTTACCTTGGGGAATGGATATTTTGTCACATATTTTATCATTCTTCAAGTTGTGTTTGAACGAATCAGTCTTTTACTGTTTTGTTATAATTTGGTGTTGCATCATCTTTCTACTGTCTTTACTATTTTGCTCTACCTGTATTCTTCTTTTTATTAGTTTTTTGTCTTTAAAGCTTAACCGCTTGCTGTCTTTGATTTTGTTCACTTGTTCTTGTTCTTCCTCTTTTGGCTTTCTTCTTCTTTGTCTTCTTATTTTATCATAGCATGAAGGGCTTCTTGTGTGGTTTATGAGCTTCTCAAGATGAAGGGAATTGCATAGTGATTCTAGCAAGAAGTCACGGTTAATTGATTTTAGGTTATCATTGATATCTCTCACATCTAATGAGCAGCCTTGCCAGCTCACATTGCTTGGCGAAAGTCTCTCCAAGAATGATGGAGAGTTGCCTTTTCTAACTCTATAACATTGTTGTGGCTCTTTAACGCCATTAATGCCTTTCACAATTGTTGATTGCCTTGAGGTGCTTTCTTCTATTTTTCTCTCCTTGTTTTACATCTAGAAGCAATTGACTAAATAAGCTTCATGCCCTTGGAGAATGTTTCATTAGATGGTCTTAATTGAAATTTATATGAGTTAGTACACCTTATGCAAATAAGAACGTAAGGATTGTTAATTGATTTAGGCATCTTAAGAGTAAAAATATTCATAGTTCTTGCAGTGTGATTCCTATCCATGCTGGCCCTAGTAGTAGTATCCCTTACATAGGTTGAAGTTATCATATAATTAAGAAGGATTCTTTGATGATAGATCGAAAATACTTTCTTGATTTCTTGAAGCAAGTATGTTGTTATATTTGCACACATAAACATGCAAATGCACAAGCACGCACGCGCACACATGCATGTGTGTAGGCGCATGCATGCACATGTTTACATATGCCTATGTGCATACACATGTTTGTATAAAACAGGAGACTTAACATCAAAGATTAGGATGCCAACCTAGTCCTATGGAGAAATCAATATTCGTATATGAATGTGTCACCGAATATTCATGCCTACCTACCCATGTGGTTGCATGTGTATGTAGGCATTTAGGCATTCAGACATTGACACTTATGTTTGTACCTATGTACTAATATGTGGATGCATTTTAGCATGGTATAAAGCAATTTTTGGTGGTCTTGTTTATGATAGGTTTTTTGCTTTGTTGTTTTTTTCTTTGTTTTTATCCCAAAACAAATGTCTATTGTTTGTTTTGATTTATTGATGTTGATCACTCATCATGCGTGTGAGGTTGCATAAGCTCTAATGTTTTTGGATATGGTGCAGGAACTTAGTGGTAGACGGAAGCGCATGCAAAATTGTGAGATTTTGAAAATTAAAGTTTGATGGTTGGAAATCAAGCCAATTTAACTTTAATAAGTTGCTTTTGGCATGCCAACTTAATCCACAAGACACTATTTGTGTTTTGTGTTATGAGGATCAATTGATCCACTAATGACTGCAAAAATGTGCATAAGTTATGCATTGATGAAAGGGTTCAAGATGGAGTAGTCTTAGACATGGATAAGGTGAATACCACCATGGATTTTGGTGTTGGATTTATGTTGATATAGATAACTTAGAATAATGATTTCTTGTCTTACCTAACTAGCAACACGTGACTAGCCTTGATTGCAATATGTTTACATTAAAAATAGGACTGCACACTTGGCTAGGTAGTCCCTCCAAGTCAATTCTAGGTTTACAAGGGTTATGATCATCTTGATTTCGAGATCTTGGGTTGGTGCATTGGTGTGACTTTGTCAACTGTCAATGTGAGAAATAGTTCGGCAACCTGCACACATTGACCATCACGATCATGTCCTTCAAGATGTGATGGTGCTAGGATGGCAATCCTAGAAAAATTGTAGGTAGCTTGTAGTTCAAATTTTTTCTCTACATGTCTTGCTTCATCGTATTTTGGTTATTCTTGAAGGCGTCGATTGATTTTTGTAAGTAGGTCATATGTGTGGTGTTCATGATCTACAACACTTGCTTCAGTTGGTACATCAGATCAATTAAAGAATTACTATAATTTATGAAATCTGCTTTCGTTTTCATTCTCAATCTAGACTCAATGTATGCATGTATATCACAAGTCTTTTAGCAATCACAAATGTAGATCGAAACAACATAATAAGAAAATATTTTTATGAGATGGATGATGAAAAATCTTGATCCGAGAGAGAGAGAGAGAGAGAAGATAACAATCTCTTTTGCATAGTGAAAAGACAAAAGAGTCAGGGTTAATTATAGAATGAGAACATTATAGAATTAAGGAAGAGTTTGAGTATGTAGGTAAAGCACCTATGAAATTGCATAAAAAGTATATAAGAGCTTTGCTAAGAAACGACAATAATGTTTTTGCAAAAAAAACAAAGACAAAAAAAATTAGAGCTTGGTGAAGTTCTGATAAGCATCTCTTTTATTGAAGAAGACAGTTTGCATACTTGCCACCATCCAACAAAAAAATATGGTAAGAACCATCTTTACTTTAATTAGGAAGACATATCTCATAAACATTCTTCCTTTGTTATTAGGGTCACAATAAAATAGCGGCTTAAACACAGACTTAAACAGCTCGATGTACACTTTAAAGGCGTTAAAAAAGAACTAGAGGGATTTAAAAAGTTAGTTTTAAAAAATTCATAAAAATAATTGAGAAAAGTAAGTAAAATTAGAGAAAATTATAGAGAAGAAAGAGGAAAAAATAGAAAAGAAAATAGAAGAAAATGTATTAAAGATGCGATGAGGGGAGAGAGAGAGAGAGAGCACTTTAAGAAAGAATTGAAAAAAAATTTAGGAGGAATCAGGAAAAATAAGGGAGTGTTTGTGAGATAGAAGAAAAAAGAATTGGAAAAAATAGAAAAAGAAAAAAATTTAAGAATTAAGTGGATGCAAAAGAAAATTGAGAATAGTAAGAGAGAGAGAGAGTGTGTGTGTGTGTGTGTGTGTGTGTACCCACCTTTGCTCCAATAGGATACAACACACTAGGTGAGACAGTAGGTCATCACCTAGTGTGATGACCTACTGTCTATCCAAAAAGGACTAGTAATGTTTTAGAAGTGTCAAATAAGTAATGGAAAAGAGTTAGAGAAGTGCTCGAGTAAGACATGCGATTTTGGAGCAATGCGAGCTGTTGGTTTTGTAAGTAACTAGGGAAGAACAGAGTTTATATGATAGGCATAATTGGGATGGAGTGGACTAATTGTTTGGGATGGAAGACTTCTTAGAAAGAAAGAAAAAACAAAAGAAAGAGAAAATTGCTCGGCGAGTAATAAAGTGAGTCAAAAGGTAACACCATGATGACTTAAACATAATAAGTGCAACCATCCAAAGATGCTTGGGATGATGGTGAAGGAGCTTAAAGAGAATTGTTGAGAGCTTTTGATTGAAGCGAAACATCACATGAAAAATTCTGAAAGGAAAACAGAACACAAGTTAGAGAAAAGAGTCCAGAAGCCAAAAAAAGCCTTAATGACTTAAGTGTACTATGTGTAACCATCCAGAGTTGCAGGGGAAAGCACATGCATGTGGAAGACAAGATAACAATCCCTTTTGCATAGTGAAAAGATAAAAGAGTCAAGATAAATGATAGAAAGAGAACATTATAGAATTAAGGAAGAGTTTGAGTATGTAGGCAAAGCACCTAGGAAATTGCATTAAAAGTATATAAGAGCTTTGATAAGAAATGGCAATAATGTCTTTGTAAAAAAATTTAGAGTGTTGTGAAGTCTTGATAAGAATCTCTTTTATTGAAAAGGAGAGTCTGCATACCTGACACCATCCAACAAGAAAACATGATAAGAATCAGCTTTACTTTAATTGGGAAGGCAGGTGTCATAAACATCCCTCCCTTGTTATCAGGGTCACAATAAAATAGTGGCTTAAACACAAACTTAAAACAACTTGATGTACACTTTAAAGGTGTAAAAAAGAGGCCTTAAGAGAATTTGAAAGAAAAAAAGATTTAAAAAGTTAGTTTTAAAAAATTAATAAAAATAATTGGAAGGAAATCAAGTAAAATTAGGAAAATTTATGGGGAAGAAAGAGGAAAAAATAAGAAAGAAAATAGGAGAAAAATGATTAAAGATGCAAGGGGAAGGAGGAGAGAGAGAGAGAGAGAGAGAGAGAGAGAGAAATTTAGAGCTTTAAGAAAGAAATTTAAAAAAAAAAAGGAGGAATCAAGAAAAATTAGGGAGTGTTTGTGAGATAGAAGGAAAAGAAATTAGAAAAAATAAAAAATGAAAATTTAAGAAATTAAGTGGATGCAAAAGAAAAAGGAGAATAGTAAGTGTGTGTGTGTGTGTGTGTGTGTGTGAGTGAGAGAGAGAGAGAGAGAGAGATTAGCCGTATCAACATATATGTTGACGTTGTGCTAAACACAAAACATTCATATTTCCCTCCATTAAGCTTACACATTATGGGTTTGATCAAGCATATAAAAGAAGTAGGTCCCAACCACATCAGGCTAGGAGCCAATTCAAAATTTATAAAAATCCCTTAAGGATACACTACAACAACTCTTGAATATATTGATCCTATTGAATATCCTAAGTCCACAATTAGGCTTCATACTTATTAAGCATGCACACATTTTATGAATACTACTAAAGCCATGTTAGAACTCGAGAGGATGGAGGATGTTTGGCTAACCTTAGTGGGATATATTATAGGTTGGACATTCATAGTGGTGTCACCAAAGCTCATACAATAGTTGATATGAGAGGGATTGCTTATATGCCATCTTTTGGGCTAGCTATAGATAATCAATCAAAATCCACTAGACTTCATTGTTTTATATTGACAATTTACTATGTATAAAGTCTTAATTCTCATGGTAAACTCTTCTCTCTAGATATAACTTCTCATTTTTAGCATGGATACAAATTAGGATTATTTGCACTTTATTGGACACCCTCCATTATCGACCCACCTTTATCTTCCTGGTTGCTTGGCACTTGTCTTGTGTGTATTTCCTTCATCTTCCCAATGAGCCTTCTTTTATTCATGTCATACCATAGATTTTTGATTCTATATACAAAGAGTTCCTCAACAAGAAAGCATTATATTATGGACAAATTGGTGATTGGGAAGTACACATGGGTCATCATGTATATGGATATGGTTATGCATTTTGTTTGACATATATCCATTGTCTCTATTTTTAATTTACTTAGGTGCTCTAATTGTGTCCGTTCAAGTACAAGATCTACAAAAGAAGCATACAAGCAACCCATCAAAGGTAACATAAGCCAAAAACAGAGCTAAAATTTGGACACACACACACACACACAGAGACTCATTTAAAAATAATCAAAGGAAGAGCACCACCTCTCCCCATACATCATGTATGGATATGCGCTCTGTGCTTTACAACATTCTTATCTTACAAATTTCTTACTTTTATCACTTTCTTGTTTCAAATTTTTATCATTTTGGGTTTTGTTGAAGGGGAGAGCTTTCTATTCATCAATAAATAAGAGAGGGGCACACTCTCTCATGTTATAAATAATCATAGAGAAAGCATGCCACCTCTCACCATACGTCATGTACAGATTTGTGTTCTTTGTTTTACGTCATTCTTATTTCTTACTTTTCTCGCTTTCTTATTTCAAAATTTCATTATTTTGGGTTTTGTTGAAAGGGAGGAGCTTCCTATTCGTCAATTGAATATGCATAATTTTATTTCTTAATATATTTCATCTTGTTTTCCTAGCTATCTTATTGACATGAAAAACCACTGGAGACACAGGGCAACATCAGCATTGTAAATTAAGATAGACAACCATGTAGGTTTTAAAAAGCAACAACATAACAATATTCAATTTAGCAAAAATAAACCAGGTGATTTTGTGAATTTATTATATTTTTTTTGTTTCACTTTCTTTGCATCGTTTATCCTAATAATTTGATGCCAATTTTTTTTTAATACATCAAAGAAGCAAAAACCAATTGGCGAGAAAGGTAGTCAAACAAATGCAAGCTATGACAAAATCCTGCATTGAATCATCGTCATCATTGAACATCAACATCAATTAGTTGTACAAAGCATGGACAAAGGTTGCTAGTCCAAGCTTCATCACATGCCCTATTGCACTCACTATGGTAGGGTAAACTACCATATAACAAACAAGCAACTAGATATAATGCACACGATCAACATCCCTACATCATTGTCTTTAAAAAACATCTTTAGCACTTGCAGAAGACAAACCATGGGTCTCTTGTATAGCATCCTGCAACAACAACAATATACAACATAAATATGCGGTCAACTATGAGCCAAATTACATAAGGTGGGTCCTACAAGCACATCCATTTCACACGTGTTACTAAGCATGACTGATGCCTAGCATAACCTGAAGACAACATCACATGCCCTCACAAACAATTTATTCGATAAACCATCCCTTCTAGATAACCCACTAATGGTCCCTTCAACCTGATGCCACCACAAAAACACAAAAATACATCTTGGACAACATGCTCCTTGAGCAGCCACACCACAAGAAATACCAAAACAAGACATATGCAAGAGAGCCTCATTGCTCCTGAGAGGGCAATCGATCGGGCCCGCACATTCTAACGGATGGAAACCTATTAGTGAACTCCCCTTGTGGTGCTCTGTTAATGACGTGGCACCATTAGCAATCCTATTCCCATACGAGCATGGCCCAAAAATGTATCGCTATGTGTTTGAGTATGTGAATAAATAACTAAAATTGGTGAGCTTACGTGTGGATGGGTGGGATTGGGGTTTTGTGTTCATCGTGTAACCACACTAAGATTTGCACATGGACAAAAAGAAACTAATTAAATGTGCTAACATTTGTACTCTCATGCATAATCCAAGAATGATTTACAAATTTGAAACCAAAAGGGGATTGTCTTAATGCTCAGAAAACACCACTTGAAAGACCCGAATTAACCAAGGCACAAAAATGAGATAGTGACAACGAATTGGATACAATCTCCCCTCCCTAGATGAGTGGCTCACGCTTCGTCATCTAGAGTAGATACAATATTGCATTAAAGTTAAAGAGCTAAAATCATCCCTCCTTTCCCAAAAGTAAGGGATCACATTGAATGCCTTTTACAAAGCCACTTTGAGCTCACTTTATCCAAAATGTATCACGTCCCATCCTTTCTATAAAGCCACTTTGGACGTGCTTTATTCAAGAATAGATTATGTCTTCTATCACATATATTGCTCAAGATTTACCATATCACTCCAATACAAAATTGACCCATGGCCATATGCCATGCACCTTGCAACACCTCAATCGGTACCCTAGCACTAATTCCAATCCTCGGCACTAGTTCCATCACTTGTACTCAAGATGTCAATTACATTAGTTGTTAACAACAAATCGAACGAATCATGTTCCTTCAAAAATGAGAGATGATGGGAGGGTGTCATGCTATAGGAGTGGAATTTCATTTTAACCATCCTTGCATTACCCATTCTTGAGGTCTTTTAGAGTATTAGTTACATCTTTCATTCTAGAGAAAATATATCAACCTATGTTTACATGTGTACAAAATGGGTAAAGCAATTGCCTTATTGAGGATGTGTAAAGTGTCTTTTAGTGGCTTAAGTATGGATAAAATGCTTATTGACATAAAATTTAGTACATAGGTGGGGCATATCTAAAGAACCCATAAAGCAATTGTTAGCTCCTCAAGAAGATATGTTGGCATATGCTTTTTCTTCTACTTCTACTTATGTTCATGGTCACCATCATGCTCATGCTCTAATACTTTCTGTAGAGTAGTAATTGTATAATATTAATTCCTGTAAACTTTTGCTTGGTGACGAAGTCCATTTTGGAGCTTGGGAAATTGTTGAAAAGGTAAATTTATTGTAATTATCCGAATTTTAGGGCTATCCCTTCCCGAAATCATCATCCACTTTTTAGGCATAGCTCCACCATGTGGTATCAAATCAAACCAAGACTTATGCCATTGTTGAAAATGAAGGAACCTTTGAGGGTATGGCATTGGAGGCCTACCCATGCACTAGGGGAAAAGAAATTTAGACTACAATATCGACGAGAGCATTCACCAAGTTTCATTACAAAAATTTTGGACTAAAAAAGGGGCCCTTTAGACCATTGCATATACGTTTAGATAAACATGTGATTGTTATGATAGTAAATTAAAGATGCAGGGCCAAAGTGGGATTCTCTGTAACAGAGGCTCCCCAAATCTAGGGGAAATTTTATTTTTTTTTTCAAAATACCCCAAAAACGTCATTGGTGGTTCACAATAAAAAATTATCTTCGGCAGGCCTGCCCTCACCATGTCAGGCCTCCTTGTTTTCCTCCCATGGCAAACTATCCCCCAGCTAGCCTCTATGCTCACGTTTTCCATTTGGTTCAACCATTTGGCCCAAACTTTGACTTCCTAACCAGATCTCCCCCTATTCTCTCTCTTCCAAAACATTTCAAATATTCATTCCCGCCACTTTTTAGCAGCTAGTTTCAAAATATCTTCTTTCCACTCTTGCTTATTCATTCTCTCTCGTCTTTACTCACGTGTTTTTCCACATTCAAAAATCTCTCAAAGAAAGAGAGAGAGAGATTATTTTGAACTGCTATGTTGTTTTATTTTTGAGGGGATGAGTGAGGGAGAGAGAGACATAAAATAGTAGTATCAAGCAAAGTGATCTGTCTCCGCTATGAAGGAAGAAAAAGAGATCCTAATCAAAGAGTTTTGGGAGGGAGAGAGAGAGAGAGTGATATGATATTGATAATGTTTTTTATGTTTATGGAGAAAGTGAGCAGGAAGAGAGCATCTCATAAACTAAGTATTTCAAAAAAAATTGATGTTTGTTTGTGTGAGGGTTACCTTGGAAGACAGACTGAGAGAGAGAGAAGTATTCTATGTTTTTGTAATAATATTTTGTTTGTTTTTGTGAGATGTTTAGTTAAAGGAGAGACAGAAGGAGGGGAAGAGAGAGAGAGAGAGAGAGAGAGAGAGAGAGAGAGAGAGACTTGCAAAGAAAGAGAAAGAGAGGGATAGAGAAAGAGAGAATAGAAGACATAAATTTGGAGGGCCTTGGAAGTAGAAAGAGCTAATTTTAATCATATGGTAAAATGATCAAGATACTATGTGCAGATCCCAAATTTTGCAGGTATTTCATTGCAAGGGAAAATCTCTGCATGACTTTCACATATAGAAAGTTTAGATGGAAGAACCTTCAATGGGAAGCAATGGATGATGATCTGCTCGATGGGACTCACAGTCCTATTGTCAAGGTATCAATTTATCGGGCAAGTACATCTTGATCTAATGTTGGAATTGGAAGAGGAGTGGACCATGCAATTTATCAGGGAAGATTTACAGTTGGCAAGAGCAAGCCCTCCCCAAGACTATTATTTTAGACTTGATAATCTCAAAGTTAGATATAGGGATGAGACAAGCATCCTTTGTAAGAATTGCTGCCCCCCCATACTCTAGAGATAGTAGAGACATGATGGCATGTATTTCATAATATCCAGTTTCTTGGATCCTTAGTGCTTCAACAATGCACTTGGCAATGAGGCATTGTTACATGTAGGAAAAGAAATCCTAAATAATACAAAGTGTTGTTTCATTTATTGTTAAGAATTTTTAAATTAAGTATGCACCTCTAGATTGATGGCTCTCTATGGTCTATGAATAAAGTGATAAATATTTGTAATTTTAAATCTGTGTGGATATTTGTATATCTATATTGTGAAAGAGAGAGAGTGTGTGAGAGAGATAGATAGCAATTAGAGCATGCAAGAGAGACTGAGTGAGAGAGAGAGAGAGAGAGAGAGAGAGAGAAGTTGAGAGTGCAATAAGTGACACAAATAATGCACCTGGCCACATGAGACAGAGTTAGATGTATGAATATATATATATATATATATAGAGAGAGAGAGAGAGAGAGAGAGAGCAATCAGGGACACAAATAATGCACCTAGCCATGAGACACTATTTGATGTATGAATAGAGAGAGAGAGATATACTATGAGAGAGAGAGAGAGAGAGAGAGCAGTCATGGACACAAAGGGAGGGAAAGAGATAGAGGGAGGAGGAGGGACATAAAGGGAGATAGAGAGAGTTAAAATTGCATTTATTCATTTGCACCTCTAAGTTGAGAAAGAGAAAAATACGAAAGTTAATTAAGGTCTTTGAGAGACTATGAGATTGAAAAAAAACCCATTGTACAACTGATCCAAAGGGTGGATCCACTAGCAAAATACATATGTAAAATCAATGTCCATGAGAATGGAGACAGGGACAGAAAGAGGGGATGGAGAGTGGGATAGAGAGAGAGAGAGAGAGAGAGAGGTAGAGAATGGCAAGAGAGAGAGAATTAAGATTGCATTTATTCATTTGCACCTCTAAGTTGAGAAAGAGAAAAATAAGAAAGTTAATTAAGGTCTTTGAGACACTATGAGATTGAAAAAAAACCATTATACAACGGATCCAAAGGATGGAACCGCTAACAAAATTTAAAAAGTGTATATGTAAAATCAATGTCCATGACATAGATAGCTAAGGGCAACATGGCAACAAGATGACAAGTGTTAGAGAGGGAGACACAGAGAGAGAGAGAGCAATGAGGGACACAAAGGAAGGGAAAGAAAGAAAGATATATTAACATCCTTGGAAGACCTTGCGGGTCTATGAGAGAGAGAGACAAAGAGAGGGAGATAGCTAAGGGCAACAAGAGAGAGAGACAAAGAGAGAGAGAGAGAGAGAGAGAGAGAGAGAGAGAGAGAGTCTAGAGAGAGAGACACTTTCCAAAGAAAAAACAATAAATATAAAAAAATTGTAAATTAAGAGCATTTTTAAGGGCAATGCCTATTTATAAAGTACACTTCTAAGGTCATTTTCACATTTTTAGTTTCCCACTCTTGAGTAACCTTGCATTCCACAACCTCGTCTTTCGTCTTCTCGAGCATTCTCCTACACTCATGGCTTCCCCTAGAGAGGCTTTGGCCACAGTGGATTTCATCCACTGATTCTCATGCCTCTACAGATCAGATTTATCTTATCTTTTGCAAGGCATTCCATCTTGAGTCACACTTGAGAGCTCTCCTTCTTGCTGATAATCCCTCTCTTCAATTTTTTGATAGACTTATCCATGGGCAATCTGTCACAATTGCTAACTCCCCTCACCAATGGGTTTCATTGGATATTTTGAGCTCTTTTGACCAGAGTGCTAACTTCAAGAAGACACTAGGTAGGGCCATGGATAATGTCCCTATCTCTCCCCATGAGTACGCTATTCCCATCGGGGATGATTCATCTTCCCCAATTCATTTGATCAAGAGAGATGTAGCCCTTACTGTTCTCCTTGCGAACGACTACTAGCAAGTTTGATGAGGATGTTGGCGAGCAGCCCGAAGGTCCTGCATCCACAAGTGGTGGAGAAGGTCCATCAACAAGTGGTGGAGATGACCTAAACCTAGACCTAGAGCGTGAGAAGCATAATATTAGCCTAGCTGAGGAGCAAGTTGAAAGCGAGGTCATCTTATCTTCATATCCAACTCGTGCATATCCATCCTCTACCTATAATCTAGATGAGGCAACAACCAAGCCACACCTTGCTTCGATTGAGATCCAATCAAGATTGAGGGTGAGGAATACCTTACCCTATTGGAAGTGATGGAAGAAACCAGTCTCCAAGAGGATGAGGTGCTATGTCGGCTCTCGAATGACACTTTTGATGATGTCATTGACTTTGATGCTCCAGTCAATCTAGCAATCGATGAGATTGCACGCTTTGATGACTCGAGCCTCACCGATTTGGAGGCAATCCAACTAACACAGAAGGCAATCGAGGATGCTACATTAGAGTACGACATGTCTGATGAAGCAATTCATGAATTTGCAGAGGGAATTGTTCGAGGAGAGAGATGAAGAAGTTGGCACCTCATGCCAACATGAAGTTCAAGACCAACCACAAAAGGGAGTCTAGTTGGACACTGTAGCTGACGCACTTCGCAATGAGGCAGAAAAGGTATGTAGCTTTGCCAGCTTCATCATGTGATTCAAAATCATCAATATAATTCTAGGTTCCATTTTAGCAACAAAAATCATTGCTTTTTCTTCAACTGGTAGGGAATAAAAAATAGGGTTTAGGGTTTAGAGTAGAAAACCCAACCAAATTTTATGATTTTAAACCCAGGACATCCTGCCACCACTACCACTTGCCCCTACCACTCCATTTCTAGAAATAATTAGGGTTATGATTTTGTAATTTAGGAAAAAAATATTTAAAAAAAAACAAATTTGGGAGGCCACTGAGACCCTAGCAACCATGTGCATCATTTTCAAGCAAAAAAACCCTTGAAAACCCTAAATTCAACATCATGCGACTAGAGCCCTATTTCTGCCACTAAGACCCTAGCAACCATGTGCATCATTTTCAAGCAAAAAAACCCCCTGAAAACCCTAAATCCAACATCATGCAACCAAAGCCCTATTTCTGCAAATGATGCACATGCTTGCTAGGGTCTTAGTGGCCTCCCAAATTTGCTTTAGGGAATAAAATATAAGGTTAAGGGTTTAGGGTACAAAACCCAACCAAATGTTATGATTTTAAACCCAAGACATCCTGCCACTTTCACTTGCCCCTGCCACTCCATTTGTGGAAAAAATTAGGGTTATGGTTTTGAAACATAGGGAAAATAACAAGTTTGTGGTTTTTATTCAGGCCACATGGAATACAATTAGTTTTAAGGAATAAAAATTAGGGTTTAGGATTTAGAGTACAAAACCCAACAAAATTTTATGATTTTAAACCCATGACATCCTGCCAATGCCACTTGCCCCTCCCACTCCATTTGTGTAAACAATTAGGGTTATGGTTTTTTCACAAATGAAAAATAATATCTTTAAAATTTTATATTTGGGAGGCCACTAAGACCCTAGCAACCATGTGCATCAATTTTATGCCAAAAAAACCCTGCAAGCCCAAAATTTGACATCGTGCGTTCAGAGCCCAGTTTCTACACACTGGGCTCTGGTGCAGAAACTGCGCTCTGGTGCAGAAACTACGCTCTGGTCGCATGCTCTGGTCGCATGATGTCAGATTTTGGGCTTGCAAGGGTTTTTTTGGCATAAAATTGATGCACATGGTTGCTTGGGTCTCAGTGGCCTCCCAAATATAATTTTTTAAAGATTATTTTTCATCTATGAAAACCCTTATTCTTATTAATTCTTGAAAAATGATATTTTATTAATTTATATAATCTTTGGGTTTTTATGTAATATGTTGGTTGCAGGATATCTTATGGGTTGATGAGGGTATACCGGACACAAGGGTGGAACCAGAGGGTCTTTTGGTGGGGGGATGGCTTCGATCGGCCACTACATCAACAGAGTGGCTCAACACATTTTGGTGTTCCATCGACAACTATCACCGAATGGAAAGATGAACATCATGGTCCTCAATCGGATGGTGAAGATGAGGCCCATCCATCCTACTGCCGATCGTGTTGTTCTGATTAGGCATAGTGTAGCTTTATTTTTGTTCTCGAACACACGATCCAGTCCTCTCCATAGTATTATAGCTATTGTAGGGCTAGCTGGCATTACAGATCCCCAAGCTATAGAGAGTGAAATTGTGCATCCCTCTCTAGTTTAGTAAGCAAAAAGGGATCTGAGCCAAGTAGGAAGAAGCGTAGACTAGAGTAGCTTATGCATTCAAGCGTTGATGATCTTTGTGATACTACTCTATGTCAATAAAGAATACCATTTTCAAATTATTTTCTCTTCCTGCTACAGAACATTGTTTCCTTTTCTATGTTAAGTAAAATTGAGTATTATTTCCTTTTGCATGTTCTATTGAGATTTGATGTTTATTATTTCATTTTGCTGTTATATACGTCATCAAAAAGTCTTTCGTAAGTAAGTTGAGATTGCATGTAAGTAAATTAATAGATTGCAAATACACTAAAAATAAATTTGAGATTGCACATACAATGACAATTCTTAAAAAGACATTTTATTATATTGATGCCCATAGGCAGAGTACAAGGTAGATGCCCGTAGGCAGAGTACAAGATAGATGCCCATAAGCAGAGTACAAGGTGGTGCATACAAAATCCCTAAGTGCCCTTGGGCTTCCTAAGACGTACAATAAATTGCAACGGCGGTCACCATGACCCTTTTCCTATGGATGGCAGTCGACTGGGTGTCATCCATGAGGTCTACTAGGTAGGCCTCAGTTGCATGCTGCATGGCAAGCAAGGCATCTGTAGAAATATGCTAGGGAGCCTCCACAACTCCCCGTGCCTGTAAAACCAAGACGTTGGGCTAAGGTTGAGGTCTTGCATGACCTCACGTGCCACCCTTGCAAAGCTCGCCATCGAGATGAGCAGATCGATGGACTTCCGAAACTTTTTTATCTCTCGAAGTGCCACCGTCCCTGGCTTGAATCTGTACCACCTCACTGGAGGAGGGCCTCTTTGCCCTTGATGTGGAGGGCCTCTTCGTGGATGTTGAGGGCCTCTTTGCCCTGTACTTGGAGCTCGGGCACCTCTCCCCCATTGGCGTGGACCCTGATTGTCTGTTCTTTCCTTGGTCCTCTGCTCTATCCTTCATTGTTCCTCTTCCTCATGCTCCTCCTTTGTGCTCTCTAAGTCATCCATCTCTACAAAAGGATCTTCTTGTGCCTTCCTCTATCGCTCCTCTTATGCCTTCCTTTGTCCCTCTTGCTACCTATCTGGCTTCCGGATTGGTAGTTTCTCCCTTTGACAGGGATTATCGTGGGGAGAGGGGGGGAGGCTATCACTCTCTATCTCTGAGTCTGGAGGTGGGTCTGGCTTTGCCAATCTCCGTGGTGCCTTGATCTTGGGCCTAGCCATGGGGGATGGAGAGAGTGTGCGAGAGAAAGGGTGAGGGTGCGAGAGATAGGGTGGAAATATCAGGGGCAAGTGGGAGGTGGTGTGGGAGTGGAGAGCTCTTTAGACAATGAAATGAAAATGAGGGCGCATTCTTTCATATAGGGCCCAAAACCCTAATTTTTAAAAATACTTATTTCAATAAAAACCCTTAAAAAAGTAAAATTAGTGCAACCTTGAGCTAAATACTTATAATTAACATCTAGTAACACAAAATTTCTCATTTATACTGCAACTCATGTCCATTATACATTGGCTTTACTGCAAATCACATAACTAAAATTACAAAGAAATTTTGAAACTTATGCATGGGCATCCACATTGGAAGAGTCTACACCATCATTTTCATCTGTCTCCACCCATATGCGCCAGGGTTGCACACCACCTTGCATGATTCTGTCTTGCATTCGATGAGTTGTATATTCTTCTTGAATGTTCCGCGTTAACATCTTGCACTGCATGGGACACAAAGGACTCTTTGAATGCTAGTGTTGCAGCTGCTCTTATTTTGATATGCCTGTACCACCATTGAACCAATTGAACCATTGAGCTTGACTTAGTTCTACCACCCCTGTGTTGGATCGCTCTATTATATGCACAACGTGCTTGTCAATGCGATCTTTCCATGCCACCACACTCCAATGCTTCCATAATTCCATGCCATGTATGGTGCATGAGCATATAAAATGTGCTGCCAAATAGAAAAACAAATCAGTAAATATAGGACCATACAATATGCACATCTCAATGTCCAAGTTAGAGATTACCATGTACTGTGTGAAATGATTCTTTCCCCAAGCTATCTCCATATTCCGGCTAAAGCATTCACAGCATTGATGAAACACTATTGTTCAGGGTACATTCAGCCGTGAACATTTTAGAACTTCACCTTTCCAACCAATAACATGAAGCAAGCACAAGCATACACAGTCTGATCATGGTAGTCTGATCATGGTCAGATCATAGTCGAAAGACAAAGAGCAATCCAAATATAGTTTCTCATCAAAGAACAGCATTCAACATTGGAATAGAAGCAAAAGCTACATCCTTTCCATTTAGGAACATGGATAAATTTCCTCTAGATCAGCATATGATCAGCCTTGAGATTGCTAAAAGGAAATATGCAGGCTGAATACAGTCAGACAGTAGTCTGTTGTTACATATCCAGAACCGTTATAAAGAAGATCCCAAAAGGAGTTATAACTGCCCACTATGGTTCTTTGTAACTGCCACTCATGTATATGACTTGTGACCTTCCAACTTCCATATGACTTTGACTTAGCCTAGGTGCCTAAATACCCCTCAACAACTATGCATCATCTTCTTTGAATCTTTTCCTTTGTAGTAAAGGTACCAAGCTATCAAGAGCTAACCACATACGTGCCTTTTCCAGTCTTTTTTATCACTTCCCCCCTCATTCACAACAGGCATTGTGTAACTTTCTCCATACATCAAACTCATTAGCACGTTTGAGCTTGTCATTCTTCTTCTTTGCAAAAAGGAATTTTAAAGCCCTGACACCACCAAAGCTTGGCTTACAAGGAACATTGCCTATTTTTCCATATCTTTTCTCATCTTGTAATCTTTACTTGCCCAAAGTGTAGTCCCATATCTGAAATAACATTTTCAATTCTTGCAATCATCCTCTCACTCTCTTGTTGGGGCTTCAAGTTATATGCATCGATGATGTACAAATGCGCCAACTTTTCAATTATTCTCACAATAGCATGAAGCACACAAATGTGTACTCACTCAAGAGGAATTTCAAGAATTGGCCTCAATGATGGATCTTTCCCTGGAGCATCCCTATCTAGTGCCTTAGTTTGATCTATCTCTACAAGTTCAGAGGCCCATTGCTTTTGATTCTTTTAACCACCCTTTGTAGATACT
This sequence comes from Dipteris shenzhenensis, assembly GCF_047967505.1. Taxonomy (NCBI): domain Eukaryota; kingdom Viridiplantae; phylum Streptophyta; class Polypodiopsida; order Gleicheniales; family Dipteridaceae; genus Dipteris; species Dipteris shenzhenensis. The sequence goes on from NC_141621.1 coordinate 39,045,288, forward strand.
CTTGTTTTCATGCACAGTAGACAAGGAAGGCTTGTATTTGCTCCATGTGCCATATTAAACATACATTTAATAGTCTTGAGGTCAGCAGCTAGATGCCATTCTACACGATAGGATCCATAGCCCTCAACTTCAAGTAGCTCACCATTGTTATGACCTTTGATCACACTTGGGATATCGGTTTGGTCAAAAGACCACTTCAAAATTGAATGTGACTCTTTCAGCACCTGCAAAAAAAACTCACATGTTATTTCAAAATATTCTAATTATTTTTGCATTATTGCATTAAAATTCAAATTTCCACCATACCTCAAGGCAGCCAACCACCAAATCTCCTGTTCTGATCTGAACTGTCTTGCACCATCATGCTCAACTTCAAGCTCCAGTATTCTATTCATCATTGTCAAACTAACTCTTTCTAATTTTTGACCTTTTACCACCTCACTTTCATTAAGCTTTAGTACAATCTTTAGAGTACCATTGCATTCCTCCATAGGCATATCATAAAACTTCACCATGGCTTGCAGAACTCTTCGAACATCCATCACAAAGTTATTGTTGATTGTCAATTCCAATTCTTTAGACTCTCCAGCCTTTGTTTTCAAAGTTAGTGTACTACATACATGCTAGGGCTCACTGACTAAATCAAGTACGCCCAAATTGAGTGCATGCCTGGCCTTATCAACATTAGTCAGTTTAGGAAGTGGGGCTTTAACTTTCTCTCCCACATAAAGACATGTTGTCTTTAAGCTCTTAAATATGAGCCGATATGCCCTTGTACTTATCCCTGCAGTATCATAAACTCCTTGTGCACTAGTTGCATTGAAATGCTCCACAACTTTGTTCATTGACTCAGATGTTATCTCTGATTTTAGACTTTTGAATTTTGGATGTTGTATAACAAACTCCAACTTTTTTTTTGTAAACACTTCACCCATAGCACCATAGTGTTCATCATGGATAGACATGAGTTCTGAAACACTCCTACAAGCTCTCACTCGATGCTTCTAGTGACCACTTTTCTTTGATATTTCATCCATCAGACGCGATTTCCTCTTACGTAGTCTTGGACCCATTGGAGTATCCTTCATGAATGATAATGCTTTTTCTAACTTCTTGATCTCATCCTTCAGAGCTGTGTTTTGCATCTGTAAGTGAATTGCATTTATAGTGCTCTCTCCCAATTGAGCATCTAATGTTTGAACCTTTACCTGTAATTCGTGATTTTTCTTCTCTATGCCATCATATGCAGACATTTGAACACTTGTAGCTTGCATAGATGATACCAAATGTTGATTCCAAGCCTCTAATATTGCGATCCTTTTGTCTCTTTCATTAAGCAAAGATTGATATTGGTTGTGAAGGCTACTTGCTCCATGACCAATCAACCTTCGACAATATCCTAACAAACCATTCTCACCCTTACATAGGAACTTTATTAAGCTGGTCAATCCATGGAATTGAGGAGTCTAACAAGTTTGTGGATCTACTGGATATATTTTCCCTTCTAACCACAAATCCATATGTGCTTTTCCTTGATTTCGAAGAGTTACTAAATCACTTTCGCTTACTAAGGAGGATTCATTCCTCTTTAAAAATGGTGCATTCTCTGCATCTATTTGAAAATGGATATCCACCTTTTTTTTATTCTAAGTGACTTGCATGATTTCATGCACTTTCCACCTAATATAATATAACATTGACATCAACAAATAATATACAACATGACATGCATGTTTCATAAAAGTATCAAACCAAGCAAAAATGAAAACCCCAATTGCATGCAAAATCTAACGATTGAAATCTACAAATTCAAAAAAACATTTACTTATTATGGGCGAGTGTAGCTCAAACACATTTAAGAACTATTTATCTTTAACAATGATATACAGTGTATGGAAAACCTTAATGGGAGCTAGTTGTGCAACCCACTGATGAGGCACGTCTGCAAGTTAGCAAGCAACTACCATATGTAGTTAGTTAGTTGTTCGACTCATGGATTTGTCAAGTAGTATTCCGAATACGGATATGATGTTGTTGATCGGACTTTGTTTTGTCTAGTTCTATGCCTACTTTATATGCTATTGTTACAAAAGCATTTGCAATATAAGAAATATGCAGTTGTTTACTTCAATCGACTATCTCTGTTGCACTCAATCTTGAGTTGATGTGTTCTCTTTCAAAAGTTCTGAGTGCATTCATGAAGATACCGTATTTCTACTAATAGGTAGATTTTGGGATCTAGTCTCTACCTATTACACTAGCGATCCTGCAAATAAATTGGGCATTTTGATCGAATGCGGCAAAAGAGTTGAAAGATGAGGAAGACAGTCAACATGTCAAAGCCACAGGCGTTCTACTCGCAAGGGGAGGGACAATTAGAACGGCTAAATCAAATCCTGAAATAGTCAATGATCAAAGAGATTAAGTCAACACAATCTGCGCCTACAAGCAATCTGATGCTGCAAAACAATTAGCCATTTTTTATTGTGAACATGAGAAGAGAAAGCATATGGCTCCTTTGTGCAAATGATATGGAAGCAGAGCGCATGTGGTAGAACGCGCACACACAGCGTTTAGTCTGTGGAATAAGAACCTCCAACGCTTGGAGGGAGAAATCAATATTCTCTATCGTGCTCTCTAGACGCTAAGGAACCTCCAACAAACAACTGTGAATGGTGGGAATTGTGAAGCACTTTAAGAGATTATCAACAATGTGCAGGAATCAATCTGCAATTTGCAGTAGAAGAGGCCAGAATTCCTAGCAGGAGAAATCATGGATGGAAATGTCAGGGAGCATTGAGGCTAGCGTATATATTTCAATTTGAAGAGCGAAGGGAGAAGGATTTGAGAAATCTCATAGAATGTTCATGGAGAGAGTGGTAGCGGATGTCAGACATGGAGGAAATGGAGTCATCTCCTCGGCATATCAGTCATCTCTACTTTATAAGGGCCTGAGCAAGGGGTCATCTTGATGCAAATGAGGAAGGACTTGGTGAGATGGTTGGAACATAGGAAGAGGTAGGAAAACCATCCAAAATCTAGCCAAAAGTGGATGAAACTACTCCGAGTTCGGAAGATGAAGACTGGGTTCCTGGTACAGTGTCCCAGTGAAGACCCTTCCACTAGTTCTAGGGGAAGTTCAGAATACCAAGATGCAGTTAATGCAGAAAATCTCACATGGTCTCCATCAAAAACCTTCATTCGGGAAACTTTTGGGTACCACGCACTAGTTGTGGGCTATATGTAGGAGCGCAAAGACAATTGTTTGATTCACTCTTGAGCAAACCCCGCCCAAGGAGAGCAAAACCAGTAGTTCCAATCAATCCAGCAATCAACATGTAGAATCCTAGAGTCCACTCTGCTAAATTCAGTGGCAAGACAAAACAAGACCCTAATAGTCACATTGGGCAATTTGAGACCCGATGGGTAGCAAGTGGTTTTGAAGGTCAGCTTGGCGATGAGGTCAAGAAGGAACAATTGGCAGTAGCAACCTTGGTAGGCAAGGCCATGAGTTGGTTCATTCAATATGGTATGAATCAATTTTCAGATTATGATGCTTTGAAACAATCAAGATTTCGACAAGAGAAGACACCAAAAGCAATCCTCAAGAAACTTAGACAATTGAAGTAGAAGGATCTGTTCGTAGAGACTATGCCCAGAAGTTCCAAAATCTGAACCAGAGGCTAGCCACCTCTCAAAGACCAACTGAGGAATAATTGGGGGATTAATTCTGCAAAGGGTTAAATAAGGAATCGAGAAGTGCTGTGGTGGGAAGGGATACGTTAGCAGGAGCCAACAACTTTGACAACATGGTCGCAGCTGGGCAACGTGCAAAATGGAGATTTGGCATAACCAAAAGCAAATCAAAGAAGGGGAAAAAGAAGGATGCAAAGGATTCAGATTCGGACAAAGTCTCTAACACCGATAGTGAAGAGGATGATGCAAAATCTAAGTTCGAGGAAGATGATTCAGATGCTTCGGATTATGAGGACATGAAGTCCAAGAGAAAAAGGAAAAAGGAATTCAAGAAGGGAAAGTCCAAGGGGAGCTCCAAGTCAAAGAAAAAGGCAAAATCTTCCTCAGGGGATGAAAAGCTAGAGAAAAAGATAAAAAAGCATTTGAAAAGTATGGGGCTATCAAAAGCCAGTTCATCTGAGAAAGCTCAATGTGAGTTTTGCCTCAAACAGAATCATGACAATGCCAATTGCTGGTACAATCCAAATTATAGGGGGCAGTTGCCTCCTCACATGCAAGCTGCTGTAGTAGCAGCGGCACAACCACCTATAGCCAATCAAGTAGGGGTAAATGAGAATACTAACCAGATGAGAAGACCAGCATATCAGAATTAGGGAAATAATCCTTGACAAGCCAATACAAGTAATGATGCATAGAATTGCACATATTGTGGAAAAGCTAGATACAGTGAAGGTCCAAGATGTGAACTCTGGTGTAAACATCACAATGAGAGGGGCCTCCTGATTGTTCAATTCCAGACATGATCACAAACACAAAATCCACCTCGTCCACCACCAGGCCAGGCCAATGCTATGATAATACAGCTCGAGCAGAATGGGGTAGAGGAAGGATCGGGAAAATTGAAGCAGACACAAGCACAAAAGAAGAAGGGTATGGAGCCAGTATTGGCTATTTTATGTGATTGCTCAGGATGTTAGCAGGAGAGTGACATGTCAGAAGGACAAAATGATCCAGCAGCACTGGCTGTAACAAGGTCTAAAGGACCAATCCCAAAGGAAGAAAAAGTGCCAGTGGCAAACAAACACAAACACCCAATTGACTTGGATGAGCAAAAGAAAGTTCAACATGACGTTCTTAAAGCCTTGGATAAGGTAAATACATATAAAAAGGTCAAGTGGGCATTGATGGACACCACACAACCTATACCTGCCCAAGCGAAAATGGGTGAATCAGTACAACTAGCAGAGAACAAAGTACAATCTCAATGTGCAAATGCAGCAATGATTGAGGTGGAACCAAAGGAAGACCAGGATGATAGCAAAGGGAGCATAGTACAACCTAAGGTATCTGCTGATATGCAAGATGAAAGACAGAAAGTAGACATTATGAAAAAGAAAGAGGCTTGTAAAGAGGCTCAATCGAGGATTGATTGGTGTGGTTAAGGAATCAGAAAAGGAGGTTACAGGGAAACAAGAAGATTTGTTTCATAGCCTACTCAAGGCGAAGATAAATATCACATTGGATCAGCTTCTTAATGTAGTACCAGAATTCAAAACACAGTTGTTGGCTAAGTTATCAGTTGACATGGGGAGCCTAATGGATAAGGTGAAAAAGGAAGAGGGAGAGTCTTTCAAAGTTGACCCAGCTATGAATGCAGCATAGATAGAGGATGTGGATTATACTATACCACTTATTCAAGTGGAATATAAGTCACAGATGATACTAGAAGTCCTGCTAGATGGTGGGTTGGGTGTGAACATCTTGTTTAAAGACGTTTACAGGAAATTCTACCTCAATCAATTAGAACCAGCCCCTTTTCAGGTGAAGATGGCGGACCAAAGAAGGGTCCAGCATCTGGAAATTCTCCGGAATCAGTACATTGGAGTTTGTGGATTGACGTTTATGGTCAGTTTTGTGGTCTTAAGATTGGAGGGAGATGAGCAGTCTTATTCAATGCTACTTTACGCAGGCCGTGGTTTTGCATAGCCAAGATCAAGCAGGATTGGGGGGCTGATAGGGTGACCATCAGAAAAGGAAAGAAGAAATTTAAGATGGCAATGGTTCCAACAAGGGATGTACCGAAAAGGGTTCATCCCTTGGCACAGCTGAAGGCATTACATGGTAGTTGAAGTGGAAGATGATGAGGAGGAATGGTTTCTAAAAAGAAATCCATCTCTTGTGCCAATTTTTGAAGTGGATGTGCTAAGTATTCTTGATCAGTACAAGAGTCTTTCAAGGCACAGTTTTCCAGCAATGGAGATGTCAGCAGTTCCAATTTCGGATAGTCTCAGCCGAAGCCCAAGAAGAAGGTGAAGAAAAGAAGTCAGATGGAGTTTATGTAGACCAGTGGGATGTTGATGAGGAGAAGGAAGAAGTTTATGTTAAAACCGACATTCAAGCAATCATTGAAGTCGAAACAGCATTTGAGGATCACTTAAGGAAGTGTGCTAGAGTACAGGAGGATGATGTAACTAAGATAAACCTTGGAACAGAACAAGATCCAAAGTTGGTACATGTTAGTGCTTTGTTAGATGCAACTTTTTTTGAAGCTTTGCATAAATTGTTATTGGAATTCAAGGATGTGTTTGCTTGGCATTACACGGATATGAAAGGAGTTGATCCATCTTTTGCCAACATAGAATTAACTTGAAGAAAGATGATGTCCCAGTGGTTCAACAAAGATATAGAATCAGTCCAAACTATGCTTGGAGGGTGAAGGAGGAAATTGATAGGCTACTCAAGGTGGGGTTCATCTACCTAGTAGATAAGGTAACTTGGCTTTCACTTATAGTCATAGTACCCAATAAAAATGGTAAGCTGAGAGTATGTGTTGAGTATAGAAAATGAAATGCAGCAACAATAACAGACCCTTTTCTATTACCCTTTTGTGACATAATGCTTGATGATGTAGCTGGTCAAGAAATGTATAGTTTCCTGGATGGTTTTAGTGGCTATACAATCAGATAAGGATGGCTCCAGAGGATAGAGATAAGACAGCTTTCATCATAGAGTGGGGAGCTTTTGCTAGTGATGTTATGACTTTTGGTCTTAAGAATGCACCTCCCACATTTTAGAATTCTACCTGTTACACTTATCATTAAACACTGTTAAACTATGTGAATGAACAATACCTATTACATTTATCATCAAACACTGTTAAACTATGTGAATGAACCATACCTCACATGGATCTTTGAAGAAAAAACATGATCAAACTTGTCCTCCTCAATGGTCCCTCTTGTAATCCAAATGGTACAAGTTTGGTTGAGAAACTAGGTTTCTCAGTTTGGTTACAATTAAAAAACGTGATGGGAGAGTTGAGGTAGCAAGTGGGTGCTCCACCTCATTGTTTGGGCCATTGAATAAATAAATAGAGAAGTCGGGCCACTTCCACTATTCTATTGCCCTCCACCAGCCAATATTCTATTGGGTTTTCTTCAACTTATTCTTCCATGTCACCAGCCCAAGGGCTCCCTTACAGGGCCCTTTTTAGTCCAATTTTTTTGTAATGAGATACACAATGCTAATTACATAATGACTCCTCAAGAAGTACAATCTTTAACAGAACACTGAGCCTTTACAAAGCATGGAGCCTTAAAGAAATGTTATCTTATATAATGTACACATGGTAGACATCTAAATAAATACCATATTTTACAATTATTCCAAGGGCTCTTAGTCCTAAGTACCCCTTCCAACTTTTGTAGATGGCATATCCCATTGACCCAAAAAATTTATCTTTGTGCACCCATGTATTATCAATGCAAATTTTACATAGTGAAGCATACTTGATGGTAAAAGAGCATTGTTAAACCAAACTTGGCTAAGACAACGAACTACCCAAAAATAAATTTTTTGATGCATAAGCTAATTCTAGCAATGCCATAGCTTGAAAGATCTCGTTGTGCCCTTCACAATGGCATACGTAATGTCTCACTACAATCCCGTATGGGAAAGTTCTGTGAAAAGGTGGAGGATGAGTCAAGATGGGCTGGCTTTAAGTCGGATGATTGGAAACACTCATCATTTTTAGGAATTGGGATGAGACTTATTATTCCATTTCAAAGGAAGAAAGGAGGTATTTGGGAGTATGGAATAGTACAAGAACAATTCATGCACTAGTAAGAATGATTTTGAAGTGCATAAGGCAAGGGGGCATCTCAAAAGGAAAAGGGAAGCACAACACACCTCTATCTTATACAGCATTCTCTTCTTGAGTTGAACATCAAAAACGTTCTTGAAATATGCAACTTCCATGTTCATCCATACTCCAATTTTTGTCAGTTTGCAATGCTTTGGAAAGATAAAAGGGTCATCATGGACACAAAGCCTACTAAAAGAAGTAGTAGCATAGAAGCCGTTTTGGTCTCTTTTGATTGTGTCATAAACATTTGTAAGTATGAAATTGTTGTACCTTGAGGATCACAATTCTAAAGGATGAATAGTTGACTTGAAAGATGTTGTCATTGAGTTTAGGAACATTATCTTGACCCTCTAGAAGATCTTTATCCCTGTTCTTTCTTAGCTTTTTTGTGTAAAAATGTATTGGATGCTCTAATCTACTATGACTCTTGAATAATACTCTTCATAAAAAATTGGTTCCATACTTGAACATTTATTATTAGATTCTACTAGCATCATTATAGAATGGTTCCATAATCTAATATGACTTTATAATGATCAATCATATCAATACAAAAGGGGTGTTCATATGTTGACATATGCCATAATTGCATACATGACAATATTAGACTATAATGGCATTATTACAAGATGCAAAGTGAAGTAAGAGGAACAACACTCCATGAATATATGAAATGAATCACATAAAAATCACCATGTTGACTCACTTGCCAATCACAAACCATCGATATATCATCACTATATCATACTTCCCAATCATAAACCATTGTATATCAATGCATTTCTAGGTGGGTGATGTAGCTCCAATTCTCCATTGAAATACTACAAGTGAGGAAACTATAATTTTTGCTAACCCTAGGCCTTGATATCTTGGGATCAAGGTGTGCTTCAAAAGTGGGGCAATGCAAGATTATGAGATACAAGAAGGCAAATCACCGCCATAAGAATCAAAGTTGGGGCTTGTATCATCTTCATGGGATGATTCTTTTTTTCCCATGCATGTATGTGGCAATTTCATCCACAAATAAAGATGTCGTTTGGGAGTTTGGGAAGCTCTAAGTTGAACTAGTTACTAATTAGCAAGAACCTAATAGAAGGGCTAGATTATTGTTGCTCAAAGATGGAGTATGTCTATAAGGGCTACATGTATAAAGAATAAATCAATGAGCCCTTTCCACACAACCCTAGCCATTGAATGGATGTGTGTTAGATTTCATATATAGTGAATATGTGGTCATGATAATCTTATTTGATGTGACTCTCAAGCCCCTCACAAGTACAAGAGTAAATTCCTTAGCAAGTTGAAGGAGCACAACCCAATGGTGGAGGCTCAAATATCTACAAGCATACAGAGGGTGTGCACTAACAATGTGGATGAGCCTCAAAGGGGGGGGGGGGGGGGGGACTATGTATAAACCCTATATAACAATTGCATTCAAGGCCCATTTGTCAAATCCCTTATCTGTAAATTTATCATGAATAAAACACACCCTTTTCTATTTTATTTGTGAGTACCCCCTTTATATGATACCCTTCCGTATGTGAAAAATGTGTAAAAAGGGGATTCTAAATACTCCTTTTGTTGAACTCATGTGCTATGCTTACCTAGGGCTTACCTATTTTTGAGTGACCCCCAGAGGGATGAGCCTTGTAGTGACGTTGAGCAGTCATGCTTTTAATGCATTATATGCACAAGCGTCAAGAAGAAATTTAATGAGATTTGCATCCCACAATAGAATAGGGTGATAAAAAGGAAAACCAAGTAGATTTGAGTGAAATTACTTGCAAATGGCACAATAGACAACTATCCAAATATCTTTAGGCTAATGGTTGTGAGCTTGATGAACTGTGCTCCCACAAGTACATATCAACTTGTATGCCCAAACAAGTCGTGGTATGGGCACTTGAGCCTACTATTGCCTAGTTGAAGACTTTTAGACATGTGGCACATGGTAGACCTAAAGCATTGAAAGAAGCTTAACACATGAGGTTTGAGGTGTATGATGTTTGTTGGATTTGCATTCCATACATGTGGCTTACATGCTTTTTTATCCTTCCACAAGACACATGCCCTACACATACATGAGTTGAGGGATATTGTATTTGCTAAAGATGAGGATGAGTAGAAGATTTGACCTTGAATGCTAACAACCATGAAGTGTCACATGAAAGATTGATCATGATTACTTCCCCAAGAACTAGGACATGGATGACATCATGCATGGAAAAAATCTCCTCTAAAATAACCAAAGCCTCCATCTGGCTCAGCTACAACTATAGTAGGGGGCGGATCTATGACCAAAACACTCCCCAGGCATTCTATAAGTTTGATCCTCTACTAGTGTAATACATTTTCATAAATGGCTAAGCAAGAGTGAGTCTGTGAGAGGTGTCTAATGTAAAGTATGAGAAATATACTAGTCCTTCTTTCACTAGGGGATATTGTAGGAACTAATAGATCTCTCCCCGATCTCTCTTTAGTGATGAAAGAGACAACCTCTACATTGACTTCACTAGGTCAACCTATTCAACCAAGGAGTCTTCACAAGGCACAATAGAATAGGGAGTGGCTTTACTGGACTAGGGCCATGTAGGAAGAAATGAAGACAATCTTACATGGAGGCTAGTATCTAACAAACTAAGGATGATTAGTTGTAAGTGGGGCCGAGTGGGTATGGCATGGTGGAGAGTTGACTCTGATAATATCTTTGCACTTGTCATCTCTATCAGTCCTATTTGTGTACTACTCGAATGCCACTGATTATAAAGTGCATTAGGTGGATGTGAATGTTGGTTCCCTTAATGGAGATCTACGAGGGGAAGTTTACATGGAGGAGACTTGTGGCTTACAAGGGGAATAAGGTCCAGCTGCACCCCCCTCACAATAACTATTACTTTGCTTTATAAATATTGTGTGTGTTCAATTAGGCTTGAAACTCGGAGAGTCCAATCTACTTGAAACTTCATAATATCTATTACTTTGGTTTATAGATATTGTGTGTGCTCAATGACTGAGCCCCTCAGAAAACCGAGCACGAAGAAAATTTGCATTACAAGCACATATGGTTTCCTCATTCAAGTTGATGGAAGTAATCGAATAATTCTTTTAGACATGGCTCAAGCTTGCTTGCCTAAGTATGAACAGAAAGCCGTTTGTGGAAGTAATCGAAGTAATCGACCAATTCTGTCTAGAAGGGGAGAGGGGACTGGTCAAAGAAGAATTCGGCCGAGGGGCGTGGAGGGGGTAACATGGCCAGCCACACAATGCCTTGTGCTCCTCGGGAAGCCGAAATCTCTCCCATGTTGTACACAATGTCTGTCTGGACAAAACCTGGATGGACGGCGTTGACACTAATTTGGCAACCTTGCCTGCGGAGATCGTGTGCCAGGACTCGAGTGTAGGTGTTGAGAGCAATTTTGGATACCTTGTATGCGGGAAGCACCAGCGGCCACTCACAACTTTCTTCCTTCGTGAATACACCTGCCTCCATATCTTTCTCGAACTTCCCCACAAAGTCATCCACATCTTGCTCAGTTAGCAATTCGAAATGGGCAAGTTTCTCTCTCAGCGATTCACTCGAAAGGTTCTGCAAGGAAACAAGGATGAGCAATCAATCCACAAAACCGTAGGACTGCCGAGTTGGGCGAATACATACATTTTATCCGAGTACAGCTCGCGGAAGTTTGTGCAGAAAGTCATCACGGAAAATACACGGAGAAGTCCCAATAGCTTCACCTTCAACTGGCCAGCTACAGAAGAAACATTGAGTATATGTCCTCCTGTCTGAGACCTTCCTAATAGTGGTAACACGGCCTTTATCATCCTCTTGGCTCCAAAGTAATTGGTATCTATGCACTTTTTCGCTTCCTCATACTGCAATGGGAACACTTTTTGCCCGACCGAGGCGTCCTCTTACACCACGGGTTATTAAGCCTTTGTGAAGAGGTGAAGGTAGCACCCGTACTCCAGTCTGACGATAAAATACGAGATCCTCACCCTGATTTCCGACACCGTTATGTTATTAGCGGTAACGTACACGAAATCTGGAGTAGCTCCTAGAACTCCTGCGTTATTTACCTGCCAAGGCAATTGGACTTGAGATTTCTTCATCATTTATAGAACTCAGCTAATTGCCTAAGGCAAAGAAAGATAGCCCACAAGTATGTCAATGCGCCCAAATTCTTGCTCCAGCCATGAGGCGAGTGTGGATACTGATTGTGGAGCCTGGACATCCAATTCATGGAAGTACACATGTTCGAGACCTTGCTGACGCAAAGAATTCGTAGAGTCGACGCCCCGAGTTGGGTCGCGAGCTGTCAAGACAACATGGACACCTTCCTCGGCTAGCTGCTTTGCAACTTGGAAACCGATGCCCTTATTGGCTCCGGTTACGACTGCGAGGACGCTAGCACTATCCATGGAACCGCTTGATCAAAAGATGAGCTTTGATGTGCTTGATAGCTTGAAATCTGAATTGGGTTGCTGCAAGTCTCGCCCGAGTGGTTGTCATTTCCCCATCATATTGTCATTGTCGCAACCTATAGTCCTAATATTACAAGGATATTCTCACAGTTGTTAATTTGTCCAAGGCGATGCAACCTCTATAATACAAGGAGATTCTAACATTTTGTAATGCTTTTCATGGTTGTTAATTTGTCCAAGGCGATGCAACCTGTATAATACAAGGAGATTCTCACATTTTGTAATGCTTTTCATTGTTGATTACATGTTTCGGCCACCTATTTTTTCTTTTCAACTTTCAAGTTTTTAAAGCACTAAAGATTTATCCAGCTATTATTTCCAATGCTCCAAAGAATGGCTTTGTTCTGGTTGTTAGCTTGAAATGTGAATTGGGTTGTTTTGTTGCTCTAAGTTGAAATTGTTATCATTTCCTCATAGATTGTCATTGTCCAAGACAATGCAACCTATAGTGCCATTGTTACAAGGAGACTAACACATCTCTTAATGCTTTTCATGGCCAACTACATGCCTTGGCAACCTATGTTTTCTTTGTAACTTTAGAGCTTTTAAAATAGTCAAAGTCTATCAAGCTATTATAGGGAATAGTTTTCCTGTCTAATTGCACGTCTGCTCACAAGTAACTTGCCTAGCTTCAAAAAATTATAACTCATTCGTTAAGCATAAGATGGAGTAGCATGTAGCACATCACACTGAGGTGAATTAAGAATGCAACTACATTAAAAGGCAAGAAGTGGATCAGTTCATAGTTAAAAACTAGCACTTTAACGATCAAAGAATCTAAGCATAGGCAACACAAAACATAAGATCGATTGTCGATCAATCACATACATGCTTTGAAACAATAATGCAACTATGTTAAGAAGGAAGTAATGTAGTTCATATATTTAAAAACTCGAGGTTGGTTAAGCTTTTTTAATTAAATTCTTCTTTAAATTGGTTATATTTTTTTATTGGTTGACTCTCTCTCTCTCTCTCTCTCTCTCTCTCTCTCTCTCTCTCTCTCCCTCTCCCTCTCTCTCTCTCTCTCCCTTTCTCTCTCTCTCTCTCTCTCTCTCTCTCTCTTCCTTTTTTGCCACACACACACACTTACACATGGTTTTTCAAAGAGTAATGGTGAAGCAAATTTGGCTATATAGGCCACCATAGAAGTTTTTAATAAAGATTAACCCCCTCCATTTTTTTCATTGTGCCACTTCATCTTGGCCTTTAACCTTATGAGCACTACGTGTCTTTTAAGTGCTTATTCCCCCCATTGTCCCTTAATCTTGATCGTTTAAAAGCTTTAATTCTATTTTTATTTTTTGGAATTAATTTAATTCCCCCCACTCGCTATTACCCCCTTTTACCCCCCGCTTGCTCTCTCTCTCTCTCTCTCTCTCTCTCTCTCTCTCTCTCTCTCTCTCTCTCTCTCACACACACACACACACACACACACACACATGATCCAATAGACCCTTCATATTCTCCTACCCACATTTGTTCAAAATTTCTGTAGCACTCTGATTTCTTTTCAAATCCTGCCCCCCTCAAACTCTTGTGGGTTATACAAAACTAGCCTTGCATTTTTCCCCCCAACACTCAAACTACCCGCCGCTGACTTGGAACCCCCCATCCCTGACCCTAACCTAACCTAGCTCCAACTCGAGATTTTCCTTGGACCACTGCCCCATGATCTCCTTTACCTACACTACCTTTTTTCTAATGACCGTTCTTGACAATCGTACCTCTTTCGTGTCTCTTCATAAGAGATGATGCCTCTATGCCACCCTTCCTTCTTCAAGCTTTCCTCTTTACTTACAACCTCCTTACAATCTCTTCCTTGTTCCGTAACCTTTTCGCCATAGCCGTCACAAGTCCTTCATGGCTTCATTCTGGTATGCCTCACCTTCACCACTCCTTGTTAGCTGCCTTACTTGCTCACAGCTCTCCCTTGATGCTTGCTAGACCTTAGCACCTTCCCTTCCTGTAGAGCTATCTCCTTCCCTTCTCACACTATGGCCCTCTGCCTCTTTGATTTTGGTCTAGGACCTCCTCTTCCTTTGTACTTACTCTATCGCCACTCTATCTCACAGTGCCACTGAAGCTCATTGTTAGCGGGAATCAGTAGCAAGACCTAGTGGTGCTCACGACTATCTCCTCTTCACAATTGCCTACTTCTATCGTAACTTTATCGGCATATTATTACTATGCTCTTTGTACGTGGTATGTTCTCTTACATCACTTCATTGCCACTGCATACCACAGTCATTTCCCTTGTCACCTTCAATCACTAGCTGCATCTAGGGTTGCTTCTTATTAATCTAGTACCCTGTTTACGTTTCTACGTCAACTATGTTTCACAAAGTATATAGTTGTGCACTCAACCAAAAACAACTAGAATCATTTAAGAGATTCACACAAAGCTACTAAGCTTTCAGCAGGGTCATTTTGCACCTTGGTGATCGTCTGTAATAGCTATAACCTTGTCGTCTCATCATGACAGATTTGTTTTGATTGCTTTTCTCCTTCCACTTGTCCTCCAATTTTATGGTCGAGCAACTTTTATAGTGGAATCATCTCAATTTTGCATATTTTTGTGGTATTATTTTATGGAGTTCTTATCTTTAGCTATTTTTGTTGGGCATTATATATTCATTCAATTTGAATTTTTTCTAAAACTATCATTCATAGAGTTTTGGTGGGGTTCCTATGTTTGAGATTACTCCAAGATTCTCCTTTAGCTTGCTCTCTGACTTGCGGACTCTGGGAAGGGTTCAAAACTACTCAAAGACAGGGTAGGGTTTAACATCATGATCGAAGGTTTCTCCATTTGCTTGTAAGATCTTCTTTCATTCTGATTTGAAAAAGCATTTTAATTCTTAGAAATAGGATTCTTGTTGCTCGTCTTATTAATTAAAAAATTCTTGCCATAGGCTTTTCTGTTTGCTCACATAGCTGGTCGCCTACTCTTTCATTTGGGCACTCCAGGGCATGGTTCAAAGCTACTCAAACATTGTGATTGAAGATTGCTCCATTTCCTTGTAAGATCTTCCTTCAAACTTCCTTGTGATTTGAAATGGCCATTTTATTCTTAGAAATAGGCTTCCTATTGCTTGTCTTATCTACTATTGAGAAATCCTTGTTGTAGGCTTTGTCATTTCCTTTGGGATTTGGTCACCTACTCTCTAATTCGGGCTCTCTAGTGTTGAGTTCAAAGCTACTTGAAGACATGGTAGGGTTTAAAATCATGATCAAAGATTGCTCCATTTCAAATCCTTTCATTCTTCCTTATGATTTGAAAGGGAATTTTGATTCTTTGAAATAGGCTTCGTGTTGATCAGCTTGTCACTTTAGAAATCCTTGCCATATGCTCTGTCGTTTGCTCTAGGATTTGGCCGATCCTATGCCATATAGATTAAGACATGGAATGGTAAATGCTTTTGTACATCCTCTCATTCTCGCTAGCTATCTAATGATCAATGTATAAGGTTTGATCCATTTGTACATTGTACACCTCTTCATTTTGTTAGTAGACTACTCAATAGATTAGGGTTAGCAAACTACTCAATAGATCAAGTGATAATAATGATAGATGGGTTTGCATGCATTTCAAAGGAATTGATTGACAAGTCGTAGTGTTTACATGTTTTGGATTTTTAGTTTTTGGTGCATATGGAGGGTACAGAACATAGTTATTAAAAGAGAGAAGGGGGGAAGCATCTCCAAAAAAATGGCTGACAAAGGGCTAGTTTAGACTAATCTAGCATGCCTTATTAGCTAGCATTAGGTTGGCCAGCTAGTTGCTAAGTTACAAAGCATGCTTCTAGGCCTATTACTGGCTACATAGACCAGTCATATCCAACCCCATTAAGGCAAGGGACTATTAGAAGCTACCCCTTCACTATGTAGTAGAGTTAGTACTAAATAGAGTTAGCGTACTTACATGTATTAATCAATTTCAAAAATATACTAGAGTGGTCAAAATATGGTTTCAAATTTTGACAATGTTAGATTCTCTGTTTATAGGAGCTCACATATATATGTTGGATGGAACTATACCAAAAACCAATATTGTACACATGGTGACTAGGTGAAGAGAGTTATCATCTTTGTTTTGGATTTGGGGCAGCTCCATGCATGATCCTAAGGAGGGGGGTAGGCATGGGGAGAAGGTCAACCAGTATATAGTCAAAGATCAGGGTAGCTATGGTGTGGAAATATGGGATGCAAGGCTAGAACTAGTTAGACCATTTATAGAAACCAGATGTGGCTTAGTAATATGATGTCCAATCGTGGCCAATTGGTTGGCCAAACTAGGCTGACTTAGTGAGCCACGTAACTGACTATTTTCTCACATGGTATTAAAGCTATCTCGAGCTAAATTTGTAATTAGAGTATGGATCTTTAGAGTTACAAAGGTTTCATCACATGTCCACTCAAGGCTGCCCTGCACCACTAGCATTGAGGAGTGCAATGTCATAATATCAAGTTGGAAAGGCATCTTCTTCACCATTGCTATGACCTCCTTAACTTTAATCTATGCAAGGATTTTTATGTGCTTCTAAATATGCATCTATTTTCTTTCAAGAGTCACATATTTTCTTACCCTTGCACATAGGTATGTGCGTTGGACATGTTTCCAATCTCCCATTTGGATCCGTCTTGCTTGCTAACCTATTAGATAGCCAAATGGTGATGGCTTTGCCTGCTGCAATCCATCTTCTATACAAGTCCATGAGGCAGGTTTCCAATCTCCCATCTGAATCCGTCGTCTTGTTTGCTAAAGGCTTTGTCTGTTGCAATCCATCTTTTGTACAAGTCCGTGAGGCAAGCTTTCTACAACTCATTTACTCTTGAATCAGATACATAATGAGCCTTGTAGTAGCTCTTTTTATATGCCTAAAAGCCTTTGAAAATACCCAAAGCCCCCACTTTGAACTAAGGTGGGGGCTGCAAGTGAACTTCAAGAAAGCTTCACAAAGCCTCAAGCCATGAAGGCCGAGTAGGAAGAACCTGTGGTGTAGGACAATGAAGGGAAAGGGAGCAAGGTAGGAGAAAAGAAGAGGAGGAAGAATGTGGGGAGAAGGAAAAGTCAGGGGCGAAGGAGCAAAGACGAGGGGAGAGGGAGAGAAGGTGAAAGAATATGGCGAGGGGAGGGGGCAGTAGTCGAGATCAGTGAGCAAGAATAGGTTGGGTAGGAGCATGATTTTTTTTAACTCTTGACCTCAAATCCTGATTTTGGTGAATACCAGTAAAAGAAGAAGACAAGCCTTTCAATGTATTCCTAAGGGCTCTTCCAAGGGAGCAAATGGACCACTTTCTTCAAGGAGGGGGCTATGGCTCACAATGGCTTGTTGAGAGGGGGTGTCGAAAAAGAAGGGTCAACTCTCCACTATAAGACCCCAAGTGTGGAGAGCATGGGGAAGTGACACCTATAGTGATATAGGGGGGTTACGAAGGTAGAGACAGGCTACCATGTGGGCATCACATTATGATCCTTCTTGAATTTGATAGAGACCCATCCTTTAGGGAAGCTCTATCTTGAGAGGGTCAACCATGTTATGGCACATCCTTTGGGCCATGTTATGGGCCATCCTTCGGGCCACACATGGGTCCTAATTTAAGCCAGGTATGCAGCCAAGTTAAGAATTCAATGGAGGGGCACAATGGGCTGCTATCAGATTTTTGGTGTGGGAGCTTGGAGGGTATTTATAAGGCCTATCATAGTTAGCTAACCTAAAGATTACGTCAGCCATAGCAAAGTGACCCATCAGCTAGATTGGGACTCTATCATCAATTTATAGAGGGTTTCAGCTCTTGATATAAATCCCCTCTTGAGGGGCATTAAGTAATTGTAGAGAGCAATTAGATCAACATTACAGGCCATAGATCTAGCTTTCTAAAGTGCACAAACACAGCAACATAAAACCAGTAATTCTAGCCCTTAGATGTGCCTCCATGCACAAGAGAATGTGGACCAAAGGCATCAAAAAGGTGCAACAAAGGAACCACTAGTAGCACTAGCTCTTAGTTCTAGTGAAGAGCTCATCTAGTGAGCATATCATGTATAGTGAGCAAAGAGAGTACCAACAAAGAGTTTTGGGGATTCTCCTTAAGCCACTCAAGACTCACTTGAGAGGTAGACAGCAGCAAGAGTGAGCTGAACATTGGAAAACAGTCTGTGGCCTCAGATTTAGTTAGCAGATGTCCATCTAGTGTAGGTTGTGAGGTATGCTTTTGTACCTATGTTTTGGTTTTTTTAGTGGACATTTCTAATAAGTTATTGGTTGCCATATCTTGCTGTTTGCTTCAAATATGAGCATGGAATTCATTTATGTACATGTGCACATATGTATTGAGTAGGAGAAGAAATCTAGAATGGTTACAATTCACATAGTATGTCCTCAAGAAAGTGAATTTATGTGTGTTGTCAATAGGCTAGGAAGAGACCCCAAAAAATGAGCAACAAAAATGGTAGTTGGAATAATGTGGCAAAATCTATATGATGCAGTGTGTGTGTATGTATGTTTTGTGATGCTATGAGATAGCTATGTTAACATGTTTATAATAGATAGTTGGGATAAATATGGAATAGTGGTGCCATAGGGAACTTTCTCAGCATGTTTTGGAGCTGCATTCATTATGCTTATAACCCAACCAAATATGCAGCCATGTTGGCTGAGTGAGTGAAAAAACATGGTGGACAGGGTGGTCTAGGGAAAGGTGTGTAATTCGACCCCCATAACTTCCCAAGAGACGTTTTGATGTTTGTAGGTAGGTATTTGGTGGTTTGTATTGTGGTTCCTACAGATGTGGCAAAATCTATAAGATGGAGTGTGTGTGTATGTATGTTTTGTGATGCTATGAGATAGCTATGTTAACATGTTTATAATAGATAGCTGGGATAAATATGGAATAGTGGTGCCATAGGGAACTTTCTCAGCATGTTTTGGAGCTGCATTCATTATGCTTATAACCCAACCAAATATGCAGCCATGTTGGCTGAGTGAGTGAAAAAACATGGTGGATAGGGTGGTCTAGGGAAAGGTGTGTAATTCGACCCTCATAACTTCCCAAGAGACGTTTTGATGTTTGTAGGTAGGTATTTGGTGGTTTGTATTGTGGTTCCTACAGATATGGGGTGGGGAAGAGGATGACGTTGGCTTACACCAGGAAGATAATAGATGCAATACACAATGGGTCACTTCTAAATGCAAAATACAAACTACACGTGTTTTCAAAGAATATGGTATGCTGATATCCATTGTCTTTTGTGTTTGTATACTTACAATTGGACTGTCACATGAGATTTCTACCTAAGACAAAGACCAAAGGCCAAACCTTCCACCTCACCCTCTGCTGACCCTGATGGGTTCCTTGCACGTGGAGGTGCTAGTCGTGCAAGAGTTGGCATGGATGCTACTCTTGCACATTATATTGCTTCTATTGATAAAGAGATTTTTGTTGTTTATCATAACAAGTGCTCTAATAATGCAAATCTTCCAATTTTGATGCTTAAGGCTCTCTCCAGATATATGATATATTCCTTTATTCCTTTTAATGCTTCCAAGATCATGTTGATAGAATGTGCAGCTATTCATATTTTTGGATACAGGCCAAGTTTTTGGCCATCTAGAGCTAGCTACTTCCTTTGTTATGCAAGCTACACATTAGGGGCAGGACTCAATAATGTAGACTCCTTGAAAGGTTACAGTTGCAAGAAGTTCTTGTGCTATAGAGGGAAAATAAATGTTGAAGAGGAGGAGTTTGAAGTACATAAGAGAATTAAGAGCAATTAGCACTTTCTTTATAAACACAAATTTATTACTTTTTTGTGACGACAAGATTTGCAAAGTATTTCACCATGTTTTGAAATTTATTCCAGAAGTTTTCTGTTTATAAACAAAATTTAGTAAAAAACTAAATCCAAATGCTTCCTTCACACCTTTGTGAGGATCTCCATGCTGCATACCATGGCCTTTGTAAAATTTTGTAATATTTCTTGAAATGTTTTTCGATCCTCTATAGTTGTGCCACTTTTGCTCATTATTTTGACAAGCTTGTTGAATTCAGACCCAACTCTCTTGCAAAGGACTACAAGCCTTGAATTCATGCAGTCGAAAGTCGTGCATTTACATAAATCTTGCCATAAGTCCCAGGGCTTTAAAGAATGGTACTTGACTTTGTTGGTTTCTCTAAAAAATGTTATGCTTTATATCCCCTCATTGATACCTATTGTGCTAGTTCATAACATACCAGAGCTCTTTTTGTCAATAGCAATTTGCACATTGCCACCATGGTAGCCAATTGAGCTGAGTAGCTCTTCTATTTTTCAAAGAGCTATATGTTGTCTTTCTCTGCCTTGCATTGTAAAAGCATAATCAATGTGAGACTTGAGCAAACGATCAAAGACGCACACGAATGCATGCAAAGTACAAAAGTGAACATTTTTTAGATTGAAGGAATAATAGGATTCCATTCTGAGTCTTTCAAATGCATGTTTGGTTCAGCAAGCATCTTGACAGACATAACACCACCAACCCAATTGTCAATATAACCATTTGCTAGGTCATCTTCATCAACATGATTCTCTAGCATCCTCTTTTTGCTTGCCTTTGCTTTCCTGTCCTTAACCATTCTCATGCAAAATGGACAAGGATTTAGACTGTTTGCACCTTGTTGTCGACAACCAAGCATGCATTTTATTGTCTTCAAGTCACCTCCCAAATGCCAGTCGACTATATAAGAGCCCTTACCCTCTACTTCTAATTTTTGTCCCGCAATATGTGCTTTCATGACATTGGTAATCCACAGTATCCTATCAAACACCCAAGCTAGCACCTCATATGTCTCTTTTGGTACCTCAAATGCCCCAAATCCATCCCTTGCCTTTCCATATTTGATAATATAGTACAAATGAACTTATGATCAATTATAATGAATTTATAATGGCTTCAAGTATGTGGGTTTTCAATATCTCTTTCCTACTCACCAAAGGAATACATATAAATTGTTACATGAGAGCTTCTCAATACTTCAAATATGGGATTGCTAAATCTAATGGAAACTCTTATAAATCCATTGAATCACCATAATACTCAAAAGACAGCATGGTAGGGAGGGGTTTATAAGATTTTCTAAATTGTTCACTATTTGTTCATATGTGGATTATTTTTTAGGAATTAAGAAAGAATTGTGTATTCCTTTGAGGAATATACTAGCATGGTTGGTGTCAAAAATTATCGCTCTGACTTTTTTGCTTGTAGGTTTTTGCTTAGAAACCATGCACATCCCAACAAAATCACCTCCATCATCTTCAAGTTGTAACAACAATGTGCTCAATAAAGAGCAAAAGAAAGAATGGAAGCTAAAGCCTCTAAGATCATCATCATGTACAAATGCAAGGCAAACATCAAATTCAAGACTACCCATTATGAAAAATCAAGGCAAATATTAGAGAGAAGAACCTCAAGCACCTACCTTGGAAAAGGTAGATGCATAAGAACTACTAAGGATAAGGGAAAAGCACCAATAAAGGAGGATCACACACAAAAAGCATCCTCTACCTTCTATCGAGTAGTTACACAAGAATCTATCTTAAGAAGAGAGATAGTAGCACAAGAACCTACATGACCACCCGTCGATCAAGACTCCCTTGAATTCATTGCATCATCTTCCAGCAGAAGGGATGCTACACGAGAATATATATCTAAAAAAGAGACACTAAAACACAAGAACCTACCAAGAAAATAATAGAATCTACTTTGGGAGATACACAAGAACCTTCCTTAGTGAAATATTTGGCATCAAGCATCATGGTAGCTACACAAGAACCTAACACACCAACCATGCTAGACAATGTGGATGTCACACAGGAACTTGCCAGACTAACCATGCTAGACACAGTGGATGTCACATGAGAACCTTCCAATTTAAATGATGAATTATCTTCAATGATAACTTTCTCAGAAGCAACTTGGGCTCAATAAAGACAAAAGATCTCCAAGACATTGCATTTTGCTACAAAGGACATATACCACTTTATTATGGTTCAAGATACAAAGGAAGTTGAACATCCAAGACAATATAATTGAAAAAATCACAAGAATGTTGGGATAAAAAAGAACTATTGCAAGCTCAAGGATATTATGATGGTGACACTCAAATGTGGATCCCTAATCATCATCAACACAACAACCTACTTTCTCTTGCTTGCCTCACAAGCAACTTCACTCCTCTATAGACATTATTAACAATTAAAGTGGAGACCCTAAAAGTTTGAGCCTAAAACATCAACAACAAAGAATAAACCGCTATTATTACCAATTAGAGTGGAGAGCCTAAAAGTTTGAGCCTACAACGTCAACAACAAAGAATAAACTACCATTATTAACAATTAAAGTGGAGACCCTAAAAGTTTGAGCCTACAACATCAACAACAAAGAATAAATCACCAAAATAAACCGCCAATAGCTACATAGGCAGTAGCTACACAAGAATCTTCTCCTAAAAATGGAGTAGTGCACAAGAACCTACTGCAAGGTTTAGAAAGAGAAAGGCAACAATAATTCAAGGCCTTGATGGGTTTTCCCAACATGGAATTATAAAAGTAGTGCTTCAACATGCCATTCAGCCCACCTCCATAGCAGTCAATGCACAAGAACCTACTCCTAAAAATGGAGTAGATGCATAATAACCCTGGGGCACCAACTCAATATGTATTATGTGACTACCCTTGTCCAAAATCCAGGGTATGGGGGGACAAGGTCCATATAGAATATGCATAGATTTCCTTTAGAATTTTCAAACATGCAAGGGAAAAATATGAAAATCTCATGTCCATCCTCCCACAAAATATAAGGCATATACCTTGAAAAATATTTTAAGATTCATACATATTTTTCAATATATGTGAGGCCCAAGAGGGGGGTTCTTTTGGATGAAGGGGGGAAAACAAAAAATACACTAAAATATAAAAACCCATCTCCTTTAAAATTAATGTAACTTTTTCATGTGTTATCTAAATTTCAAGGTGTAAAGACATATTTGAAGCTCTTTTAGTGTAGAACACAACCATGTTAATTTGACTAATTTCTACTCATGGCATATTTTTAAATTCATCTCATACTCAAGATTTTGATAGGAATTTGTTACTAAAGGGAGTTGGTGCCCTAGGACAATAACCTACTACTACAATGGAAGATACCAAAGTCCTTAACAAAAATGGAGTAGGTACACAAGAACCTACTATTACAATGGAAGATACCAAAGTCCTTAACAAAATATTGCTACCGTGGAAAGAAACTCCTCAACAACAACATTTATGCAATGCAACCCTAATTAGTTCATCAAGTTCTAGGGCTAGTCACAAGCATATCAACCCCCGATGTCCCAAGGCTCTCCTCCACATCTAGAACAACAAGCTATCCTATACCAACAATTCTAAGGGACGAGTTTGATTGCAAGGTGAATCTAATGACACCAAAGTGGTTTGGATAAGTTCCTTGTGATCATCAAAGGTTTTTTCCACTTTCATTTTCTAACCCCACCCTCCTTTATCTTACTCCAAATGCTCCTCTCTTTAGTTTTGTTTTATTCTTTTTCTTTATGCTACTGAACACTAGTACCCACTTAATGATTTGAGCCTCCTAATATAATATCAGTTTTAACTTAGAAAAATTTTCTAGAATCCAAGATGCTATAAACCTCTTCAGCTGTAGTCATCATTTTAGGAGTTTATATGGTGTATTACCAAACTCCTTTAGATTTCATGACTCTGACAAATGGACTTCTAGATCACACCACATCCTTGTTGGGATCAAAGAAACTAGAACTTAATGAATTATCATCCATAAAATGGATTTAGAAGAAGTTTTATGCATATAAGCAAACAAAATGTCATGCATAAATCTGGACATACAAACAGGCCATGCCTATGGAAGGAAGAAAACTAAAATATGTGGGCATGTCTGGTAAATACTCTACAACCTAATCAAGAATAGTTTAAATAAGAATCATAGCTCCACATGTGAATGGCATTTGTGCTTTATCATGGTCCTAAAACATGAAGGGAAGCATCAGACTATAGTGAATAAACTCAGTAATTTGAAATTTTCACATTAGATCAAAGCGTGTCATTCCAAGGATGGAGCCTTGGGGGGTTCACCTAGAAATATTATGTAAGAATACTATGTGGATTCATTAGAGGGTTCTTTAACTTCAAAACTTTAAGGTAAATTTAAAGAAATATATTTATAGATGGGGGTTTTGATTGGATTTTGAAAAAAAGCCCATAAGTTTGTATAAAAAAGGGTTTACCTGTATTGGAAGAAATTGCCTTAGGGTTGCATAGTGCCTACAAAGTTCTTGTTTGAAGAACACATAGTGTTTTTGGCCTGGTGGGGTGGGGAACCACTGCCTCACTTACAACACACCACCTCTTCATATTTGTCTTCTTCATGAAGGACATCTCCCACTCGGCATGCTTGGTGGGAATATGGTCTAAAGTTTAAATTTGTTTCTTTGCTAAAAAACTCTTTATCCATGCAAAATTTATAAACAAGGGGTTTTTTTAATACCCCTTGAAGTGCACATCATACATATGATTTCTTATTAGTGCACCACTTTGGTGGGGAGTAGGGTCCAAACAAACTCTATCCAACAATATCGGGCCAGAGAGACTGCAACACCATGACTCCATTAAAAGGAGAGGCAGATGGCAAAATGCCAGGGGAAGATGGTCTACCTGTAGAGTTTTACAAGTCTTTCTCGGAATCAGTAGGGCCTCATGTTTTGCAGGCTTGGGATGAAATCCTTGCCTCCTCCTTCCTACCGTCCCACATAAATGGGGGAGTTATTAAGCTTATCCCTAAGGATGGACCCAGGGACGAGCTTAAGGACTGGAGGCCTCTCACCATGCTGAACTGTAGTTACAAGATTTTTGCTAAGGCCCTCTCCCTCAGAACTCAAGACAAAATGGACTCTTGGATTCTTAAACAATAGAAAAGGGTTTATTAAAGGAACGCACCTTCTTGCAAGCATTAATATTTAGGAAGGGTGTGAGTATGCAAAGGACTCAAAACAAGACATTTGCTTTCTTAAAGTTAACTTTGACAAGGCATATGGTCGTTTGGACTTGGACTTCCTTATTCATGTCCTCCAGGACATAGGCCTTCCCCCAACTTTTGTATCTTTTGTAAGGCTACTCCTTACTAATGCTTCAGCCAAAGTTTGTATCAATGGGGAGATGAGCCACTCCTTCCCCCTCAAAAGATCCATCAAACAGGGTTGACCTATTGCTCCCCTCCTCTTTGCAATTGTTGCAGATTCTTTAGGATGGCTTATTCAAAATGAAACTGAAGGTGGTCCCCTCAAAGGCATTGAGATCCCTTTAGGCAAACAACCTCTTTATCAGTAGTTTGAATATGACACTAACTTTACACCAAAAACACAAAGACAGGATATTCAAAAAGTGTTGAAATGTCTTGATGTCTTATGTGAAGCCTCGGGATCCCTCATCAATCACTCAAAAACTGGATATGCAACTTTAAGTGGAAAGAAACGGGATGACTTAAGGGACCTTGGGTGTTTGAGGATACCCCATGGGTTAGTTTTTTGCTTGCTAGGGATTCCAATGGGATTTCAAATTTCAATGAAGTAAAGATGGGATAGGTTTCTGCAAATTCAAGAAAAAGCTGGATAGATGGAGAGGATACCAAGCCAACCTAGCTGGGAGGTGATTAGTTCTTAATCATTGCCTCTACTGAGCCATGTTTTACCTTATCCTGTTGGGTGCCCTCAAGAGCTAGGCTTAAAAGCTTTATCAAACTGTGTAGAGCCTTTCTGTGGGGAGGTCCTTCTAGATTGTCAAAAGTAAGGTGGTTGAGGAGGTCTGGGGATAGTGGATATTGAAAAAGCTACTCATAAGCTTGCAACCTCCTAGATTGTTAAAGTTATTCCCCTTGAAGATTGGGCCTAGATCTTACTCAGAAACATAGTCCATATCCGTCCTCTCAGGGTTTCGAAGTGGAAAATTTTTCCTCTTCTTTCTATCTGTGCAATCTAGAACACTGCACCACAAAAGGGAGCCCGTTATGGAGGTCTCTTTGGCCTACCTTTGAGCTTTATTGTTTTCTTGGGTAAAGGTTCTTTTATGGCTCTTGACTGTGTTTGGGTCTTGGTGGTTTTCAAGGATAAACCTATGAATGATGAAGACTTCATTAGAGCCAGCCTCCTCTTCAAAAAGGGATTACAATGTTGGGGTAAGCTTTGGGACAAAGGAAATCTCAAGTGGAAGAGCTGGCTGGAAATCTGAAGGGAATTCTCACTTACTAACAACGAGCAGGGTCTAGTTATGAACATAGTTGCCCTCTGGCTAGGGGAAACTCATTGGAAGGGTGGGTCTCACTTGGTCTACTGAAAGAATTTAGATGGGTGGGAAGCTCTCTTTTTTTCCCCATCCCTACACCAACTTCCACCATTGATGAGGTGTTCAATGAATTGAACAGAAGATGGTGATAGTGTGGTCATTTGGAAGAGTAGATATGAGAACTTTTGGGTCAAAAGCATACCACAAAAAGTATCTACTCTCTTATGGATGATTCTTCATATGGCTATGTGGACAAATGTCAGGAGCCTCAGCATTGGGAAGGGGACGGATTTTGCAAAAGCTGCCCAAGAGTGAAAGAACATATCTTCCTTTGTGGAATGTCCTCACACATGGAAAGTTTGGAAACTTGTTCACTTGGTTACTGGGGAGCCCCTAAACTGGAATGCTATTCTTCTATGGGAGTCAACCAAGGTCAAAAGTATTTGTGGCTCCCAACAAGAGCACAAGCTGTCTGGTTTATCCAGATTGCCTGAAATAATTTTCAGTTTAAACACACTATTTTGTTTGTTGGCATACTCTTTGCTGAGGGACAAGAATAAAAGTGCCTCCACAAGGCAATCGAACTATACAATGAAGCACACACTCAACTGAACATGGAAATTGAATTGCATGCCCTTAGCTATTTTGAAGACTCGCACACTATTGTTATAAAGGTGCTTGTAGAAGTTGATCATCACGTGTCAACTAAAGAGATTTCTTTGAACGGTGCTGCTACCCCAGATTCCTTGACTCGGGTTGTAGGGATCCCCCCCTCTACTGAGCCTTTTTTCATAACCCCTTCTCCAAGAAGACCCTCTACAAGAATTCCCCTCCTTGCTGCTCATGGTCCTGGCTACATGGAACCAGATCCTATGGTGAAGGACAGTGATAAGCTTAAATCTGATCTTCCCAAAGCTCTTTTCAAGTCTCCTTTGCACGATCTCTCCCCGAAAAATAAACATCCTCACAAGCTCCTAATAATAAAAAGAAAGTTGCGGTTGAACATATAGTCAAGGATGAAGATGCTTAAAAGTCATCCGCTCAAAGTCTTTTGTTTTTTGTTTATCTTGGTGAACACTTCATTTGTGAAGGACTCTTTTTTTTGTGAATCTTTTATAGATTCCTATGATGTAAATTGATTATGTAAATAATATACAACCTATTTTCAAGGAATATGGTATACATTGTTACATGAGAGCTTTTGCAATCCACAAAGGACGTTACAAGAATCACATTTCTTACATCAGATTGCTTAGGATATTATAGCCTTGTCAAATATAACAAAGTACTCCATTGAACTGTATCGAACATGGCAAGGGTTCTAGTGGATACTTTGTGTGGTTTAGTGGTTTTTCCATGCTAGATGGTCGGTATTGTGGGTGATTCCATGTTAATATTGATGCCACTAGTGTTATTGGCGTTATGCTTGATTATTGTATATTGACTACAATTATATTAGGATTAATTGGTTTGTTCAATTGCTTGTTATTAATGTGACTTCATCTTAAGTATAGGTGATGCAGGTGATGGAAATTATGACAAGGATTGGAGATAGTTGAGGGTACTGATTGAGGTGTCGCACTGTACATATCATGTGGCCATAGGACAAGTATTGTATTTACATTGATACTGTATGCCATGGGAAATACTTTATGTTACGAGAAGACATAAATCAATTGTGAATAGATCAACCCAAGAGGATATGGAAAAGTCTCCCGTACTTTTGTCGAGAGAAGGGTTAATTTTCGTTAAGTTATTTTTGGCTCTATGTGCTTTAATGAAAAATCTCAAATACTATAGGCAAGGAAGCATGAGCCAATCATCAATGGTTGAGTATCCAGTTGGTGTGGCCATCCACTTTGTTGTGCTTTTGCTTCCTTTCAATTTTTGAAGTGGTGCTTTGTGTGAAAGCCTACACTTATTTTTTAGAATAGAGATAATATCATCTACTTAATGATTCTGGAGAAGATTTCATAGCTCAAAGTCATAATGCCTTGAATTCTCATTGCTATGCTTTTTCCACCATATGAATTTGCACATGATTTCTCTAAAGGATATTATTTTTGTTACCACTAAGCACAATGAAAAGGCCTACAACTAATGTTGTCATTTTCATCTAGTGGTTTAAAGGGTTGTAGATGAGTTGTCTTTTAGTACTTAGCCTTAGGTGGTATTCATAGCATTATTTCTCATCAAAGGGATGTTGACATCAAATAAAGAACTAGTATACAACAAATTCATACATGGACTAGTTACAAGTTGATAGGTTCCATGCTTATTGATGATGGCACATACAATTGATTGATTAGTGCTTGTACAAACATACATTTGGTGATTGGAAATTCAAGCCATATGCACCTCTTGAACTTTGCGTTGACTTCCAAACTAGCTATCTCCAAAAATATTTTTGAATCCCATTATTAGATATTTATCATTAAAAGACCCTATAGTTATCAAAGGATATCACGAGATTGTGGAATGGCATTCTATGCACATATTTAAGATAAAGAAAGGCTCTATTAAATGAGAGATTGAAGTAGCACTTATTTCAAAAGACTAAAAGTAAAGAAAGAAAAAACCATGCCACCTATGATTGTGGAGCCATACCACCTAAAAGTGTGATTGAGTAGCACTTTTACATCTAGTGAAGGCTGGCGCCATTGAAGAAGGAAATCAATGTAATAGAGAGTTGTTGGTGCTAAGCATGATCAATCTATCTATGCCCCTCTCTTTTCCTTTGTAGTCTTTAAGAGGTAGCTCGTTGTCTGACAAGTGCTACCGTCACTCCATTGGTTTGTCTCATCAAGTCAAATAGTAAAGCGGAGATGTCTTCGTTCATCATGTGAGGGTCCACTAGAGAGTGAGTCTGTCATGTGGTGCTCTTTGGGTCCTAGCTACGTTGTATCCCCTACTACCCCTAGCTCGAGTCACTAGGAAATAAGTTTGTGATCATCTTCTAGCAGGACTTTGATAGGCATCTTGGGCTCTCCTTTGCACTTGCACAGTCAATCTCTATGTCACTAGGCCTCGATGAATAAAGTCACCATGTGTCGCTAGGTATGAGAAGTATGAAGGAAGATTCAATGCCAAATTTGCAAGACCCTTTGTAGTTCAGCCAAATGTTAGTGGGAGTTGTATTGGAGCAAATCTTATATAAATAAATAGATAGATAGCTATAGAGAGAGAGAGGGAGGGAGGGAGGGACTTTTTTTTTGTGAAATGAGACACAAACCTTTTTTTTGTAAAAAGAAATAACACACACACACACACCTCCCTTTAAACAATATTATCTCTTGTAAAAAAAGATTTAACTTTGATACTACAACCTCTTTGTAAAAAGATTTCACTTTGATACTATAACCTCTTGTAAGGCAAGAATTATAGGAACAATCAAATAGCACATGTCTTGCTCGAGTAGAAACGACACACTCTAAAACATGGCGGCTACTAACCTTAGTTCAAATGTTAGTAGCACCCACATTCCCAGTTACCCCCTCTATACCATCCTACTATCCCCCCCTTGCCCCCCTCCGCATAGTTTTCTTATAAGTTTGTGCATCCAAGCATAAAATATACCTTGTTTCCGAAATTGGGATGGTGAATGTGGTCGCAAACAATTATGGATCCAACCATATGTGTGATGAAAAGTGGGATGACAATAGTTTTTGTAGCATGATACAGTGTCTTATCAAGAAATAATAAATATACTTTGTCAACATGAAGAACGCAATCTAAACTACAGTATACTATGGATCAATCATTCAAGTAGCATCTACAGCAACTTGGTCAAGCACTCGATCTAGCTTATGAACTACATATGCTAAATAATAGTTATGTAAAAAAATAGACTATTCTTGATGATCTTATGCAAAGTAGTAGGCAAGTAAGAGCAATAGAGGGTTTGGACTAAGGATTCAATAGTGTAGACTTTTCAAGGGCTTGCACATAATATTGAGTGAGTGGGGAATCACACACTGAGTTGGAGGACAAAGCATACCCTCTTGTTGAATGTGGATACGTGCATATGAAAAGAGTGATAAGCGAAGATGCAAGAAGTTCCTCATGCAAACGTAGAAAGAGAGTTTGAGAATCATACATAGAAATATGAATAAATGAAAATAAAAAGGTCATATATAGAAATATGAATAAATGCATATAAAGAGGGGGGGCATCATATATATAAATATGGATAAATGAATGAATAAATAAATATGTAGGTATGAATATATAGAGGAGGGGGCATCACACACACATACAAACACACGTATGAATGAATAAATAAATATGTATGTATGTGTAGTGGAATGTGTCAAATCAAATAAATTTAATTAAGCATAAGCACACGAGACAAACTTCGTCAGGCACCCTATTTAATCTTTATGCAATAGCAGTGCGATAAATATTCCACCTTTCAACTTGGACAAATATTTATGTGCACGACTTTGAGCACCCATGGAACAGTCGACAATAAAGGCAATGGGCATTTGTAAATGAAAGAGACTATTCTAAAGAATCTCTTGGAGGAACATGTTTGCTAGTTGTACAATGGTCCAATTGAGAACTATGCTAAGGAATGAAAAACAAGATTCCTTACTTGCCGTTAGCCTTCAGCCTCAAGAGAAGAGCATGAGAGTGGTATTGATGGCCCTACATGAGGCGAATGTGCAAACCATGGGCGGGACATGTGGGAAGCATGGGCCTCTGGGTGTGTCGAGGAGTGAGAAGAAGGGAGAGGGCAAGCAAGCGATTGGAAGAGGAGGTGGAGGTGTGGCAAGGAAGGAGAGAGAGAGAGAGAGAGAGAGACGAGAAAAGTGTTTCGAGAAGGTGAGTGGCAAGAGGGTGTGAAGTCAAAAGCTGGAGCGACAGAGCGAGGTGGCAGAGTTTGTACGGCCAATGAGAGCATGATTGAAGCAGAGCGATGAGGAGGTGGCAGTGTTTGAATGGCCAATGAAAGCAAGATAAGTCGGGGGGGATACAAGGAGAAGGGAGTTAGATAGAATCACGGAAAGTGCAAAGAATGAGAGGGAGAGAAAGGGTACAACGCAGCCGATAGGATGGCAACACGTGGAGAGCTGGGGGCCAAGGCTGTGAGGGTGCCACGTGGCAAACGGCGACAGGCGAAGGGAAGGCCACATGGGCAAAAAAGAAATGCTACGGTAGCATTTGATGCTAAAGCATCTTCTTCTTCCACACTCTGTGGCGATGGCTACGGCTATGGCGAGCCACAGCTCAAGCTCGCAATCGCCATAGCTTCCTCCCTCCTTCAACCCCTTCCCCACTTTTGCTTCCCATGGATTCCCCTTGCTTCCCCCCTTCCCAGATTGATCACCACCTTTCCTTCTCTGCCTCCTTCTCCCCTTCCCCCCCTCGATTTCTTCAACCACCTCCCACCCCCCCTCTCCTTGCCCATCGCCCCATCTCCTGCCGAAGCTCCGATCCCTCTCCCGCTCGACCCCCTGCCCTCGTTAACGGAGCCGCGCAGAATGCGGGGCGCCACGGATCGCTGGCCGTCAATGGACGGGAATCTCGCACGGTCAATGGGCGCGAGTCTCGAATGGTTCCTATCAAAGAAGCAATGAGGAGTAAGGACAGCTTAGCGCACTAGTTCTTGGACGTCTTAATGCCCGTGTTTTCTCCTGTTTTTGTTGCTGGGTGCTAGTAGTTCTGTGGATCATGTTACCGGGTCCTTGTACTCACAGCTTAATCACGATGAAGAAGTCTCTTCCTTTGTTGAGGACACGCGCGAATAGTGTCGTATAGAATTACACTGAGTTCAAGTCTCATTGCATAGCCAATCTATGAATTAGCTGCTTGCACTTTCACTCTCGACACATTGTCACCTTTACAGTAATTACGCTAGAAGCGACCTCATATGTGCGCGGAAGCTACTGCGATTTGTTGAGTGTAGATACAACAAGAAATCCTAGAAAGCACGACTCGAGATGAGATCAGCAAAGGTGAGTATATACCGAAGGTGGAAAATTGAGTGTTCGTCCCTGACACCTCTGACTTCACCTTCAGTCCCCATCTAGCACCCATACTGACTTTTATCCCAAAGAGTTGCGCCCTTGGCGCTTCATCTGGTTAGATTTGTTGAAGGAGGACTCTGTTCTTCTCGTGCTACTTCAGGGTCAATGCGCATTTGGCCAAGTGGAATTGAAGGAAGTCCAATACCGCACATTCTGTTGCTGTGCTTTGGCGTACGAAATCTCTATCATGCAGTCGCTGGATATTATAAATGCTTATTCGGAGAAACTGAATTGAAATACTAGTCTCCGTGCGCAATTATATCATGACTGAAGATAATGTAGAGTACCTTTTGGCTCGCTCTCTCCTTTAGTGCTAGCGTTTGTCAATTCTGCGGCTGCCCTTCACCTCCGGAGTGCTGACTGAATCACTGTATGGAGACCCCTGTATAAATGAATGCTGAAAGTGTGTAGGGATGCGTGGATATGCATGTATGGAGCGTATGTTCATCCGCACCCACCATTGTGCACTCATGCATCGGTGGGTATGTCATAGTAGTTGTAGAGAAGGTAAGGTGGTGATCAATCTGGGAGTTTGTAGTTCTCAACTTTGTGGTAATGTCCATCAAGTTGAAATTACGACGTTTTGTTATGGTTTTTAGAGGATGAGTTTAGACAAGCAAATTGAACTTTTTTCTTTTTAACGTTGGTAATAATTTTTTTCTTTTTCTAAGTTTTTTTGCTTAGAAATGCACCTGCTAACTTTGCAAATAATTTTTTTCATGTTAAACAGAGATTGGCCTATCTTCTCTCTGTTTAAAGCTTTTTTTCCATAGAAATGCTCGTTTAGGAGAACTTAAAGTGAACAATCTTAATAAGCCACCTCCTTTAGTGCAGTCTCCATCACTGCCCTTCACCTGAAGAACGCTGATGGAAACTGATATGAAGGACTTTGCATAAATGGGTGTGTCTGTGCATTGATATGCATATGTGAAAGCATGTGTTTATACTATCGTCTACACCCATTGCTTGTGTTAATGGCATTAGTCGGGATGTCACAATGCTTGTCCCTGCTATGCATGATGGAGTTTATAAATTTTTACCTCTGGGTGACCTAGTTAGGTTTTTCGAAGATGAAACTGAGATGTTTTTTAATTCATCTAAGATACATGATGATCAAATTCTTCAAATGGGATGGACGAGCAAGGTTCATGTGGCTGAAATTGCAAGTGGCACCCTCATGCAATGTTGGGAACAGAGTTTGCTACTCTCCTCCAGAGACACCGCTCATTGCCACTCGGATTGCTAAGGAGAAGTCTTCCCGAATTTGTCTTTTGTCAAATGTCAATCTTTCCTACTTATCATTGTTTTCAGTGTGGTGAAGCTCTCCATGACATATAATGGATGTAGTTTGCTTTTCAGAGAGTAGAAAGGGACTGTTTTGTGCTCATGGGATGCCAGTTTTGGAGCTAGGGATCCCACATGGAGTGATAATTTACCATGGAATGTGGAGGCCACCATGGACCCTATGACTTATCTACTTCTTACATGGAGATCAGATGTGGATGATTATATTGTTGGGTCTTCACTTAACAGCTTGGGGATGACCACTGATATCTGGCCTTCATAGTCAGCTGAGTTGGATCAACTTTTATAAGCTGGATTTGTATATGCCATA
This sequence comes from Dipteris shenzhenensis, assembly GCF_047967505.1. NCBI lineage: Eukaryota > Viridiplantae > Streptophyta > Polypodiopsida > Gleicheniales > Dipteridaceae > Dipteris > Dipteris shenzhenensis. The sequence goes on from NC_141621.1 coordinate 39,079,601, forward strand.
GATTAAAGTGATTGGCTTTTTCCTATTGTAGTTGTGCCTAAGAAAAATGGCAAACTCCGAGTCTGTGTGGATTATCGAAAATTAAATGCTCAGACAGTTCCAGATTCATTTCCCATACCTTTTACCGATGGAATTTTAGGTCAAGTTGCAGGCCATGAGATGTGCTCATTTATGGATGGCTATAGTGGGTATAATCAGATTATAGTGGCTCCTGAAGATCAGTCAAAGACTGCTTTTATTACAGAGTGGGGTGCTTATGCAACCAAAGTGATGCTTTTTGGTTTGAGGAATGCCCCGTCCACTTTTCAGAAGTTGTTTAGGTGGAAACCTTCAGAGATTACCTCACTGAATTCACTGCAATTTATTTAGATGATTTCTGCGTGTATTCATCGGATATTGATCACTTGGGATATCTTGAGAAGGTTTTTTAGAGATGCAAACAAGCGGGTATCTCTTTGAGTCTTGCTAAGAGTGTGTTCTGTGTCTGAATTGGTATTCTACTCGATCCTGTTATTTCTAAGGATGGAATCAGATACAAGTAAGGTAAAATCAAAGCCCTCCAACAAATGCTTGAACCTCAAAACTTAACTCAATTACGATCTTTTGTAGGGTTTATCAGTTTCTATCGCAGGTTCATCAAGGACTTTGCTAAGATTGCAACGCCCTTGTATGAATTGACAAAAAAGGATACTAAGTTTGAGTGGAAACTGAGTTGACAATAGTTTTCAATGATATGAAAAACCGAGCAAACTCCAATTCTCAGACAACCAAGATGGGATGTCATTTTTCATGTGCATGTGGATGCTTTCGGTTATGCATTGGGTATCATTCTAGCGTAGTTGGATGGTCGGTTGGACTATTCAGAAGATTATGCTAGCAGGTTACTTACACCTACATAATCAAACTATAGCACCATCGAGCGAGAAGCTCTGGGAATGGTTTTTAGTGTATAGAAGTTAAGGCATTATTTACTCAGAAATCCTTTTGTGTTCTATGTGGACCATCAAGCCTTACTTTATCTTATTAATAAGACTGTCATTCAAGGATGGCTTGTTTGTTGGATGCTTCTGCTATAGGAGTTCAATTTCAAGATTAGTTATAAACCAGGTAAGACCCATGTGGGCGCTGATTGTTTGTCCAAGTTACCAGCACCCGAGCAAACTCAAGGAGTTGACATGGAATTACCAGATGTTGATTTGTTCGCAATTGATTATTGTGAGAAGGAATATGCCGAGTTGGTCATTTACCTATCTCAAGGCACATTCGCTGAAACTATGCCTCGAGATAAGCGCGGACAATTAGCTCTTAAGGCTTGGAAATATAGTCTAATTGGTGGAAGCTCTATCGACAACTGATTGGTGGAAGCTCTACCGATAGTGTGCAAATGGGATTCTTCGTAGATGGGTGTTATCTCATGAACTGCAGTGGTGTTGCAGGAGGCTCACTCGGTCCATGAGGAGGGCACTTTCAAGGCGGGTGAACTGCTTGAAAGGTCTTACAAGCAGGTTTATGGTGGGAGACATAATAGAGAAACGATAGGGTTTGCAGTGGAGCGATAAAAAATAGACAATACTCAGACACAACTGAAGAACAGAACTCCGAAAACATAGTGCCTGTCGGTAATATGAAAAAACTGAATACAAGAACCTCAAGCCATCATGTCTCAAGGACCGTGGCTGAGGTGAATCAGAAAGATGATTCCATGTAGAGAAACAATAGAAAAGATAGCAGCAGAGGGAGCGAAACGCAGTCCTCCGTGTAGCTCGATGATGACGAAGATGATGAAGAGCTGGAGCTGCCCTAGAGGTAGGAGAGGATGGCAGCAGATGAAGAGGAGAAATGTGGAAGCTTGTCAGGTAGCAGTTAGGAGCAGATCTGGAGCAGCAGCTGGAGGTCCAGGGCTAGATCTAAAGGAGAGAAATAGAGAGACAGAGGAGTTGGGGCAGAACTGGAGCAGAGGAGTAGATCTGGAGGAGGGGCAGATCTGGAGCAGGAGGGGCAGTTCTGGTGTAGGAGGAGCAGATATGGAGGAGGAGGGGCAGATCTGGAGTAGGAGGGGCAGATCTGGTGCAGGAGGGGCAGATCTGGTGTGTAGGAGGAGCAGATCTGGAGGAGGAGGGGCAGATCGTGCAGGAGGAGCAAATCTAGAGCAGAGGAGCAGATCTGGAGCAGGAGGGGCTGCAGCAAAGGATGGAGGAGGTGAGGAGCAGTTGCAGGTCCTGTCTCAAGAGAGTGAAGGGGGTAGGTAGACTTTTATAGGCCTGACCTTAGGAGGTCGGCCAGCTCTAGTCGGTGGGCCTGCCAGCTGGTTGGCCAGCTGGTCGATGGGCCTGCCAACTGGTTGGCCTGCTGGTCGGCCAGTTCTGGTCGGCCAGATCTGGTCGGCCAGTTCTGGCCTTTTTGGCCACTAGTTTGGCCCTGCTGGCTGACCTTTTGGCTGGCCTGCAAGCTGGTATGTTTACCCCAGAAATTGGGGATTGTAGTTTGCTTAACACCCCCTCTCAATTGCCAATTTGGAGGGGCAGACATTGTGTGCTTGGAGCTTCGTGTAGAGATGTCGACGGTGGTGGTGGCGATCCCTGCGAAAATGCCCAAGAGATGCAAGGCAAAAAATGGAGAGAAGGTCACAAGAGGAGTGCCCTTGCAAGGGAATTGTTCACTTCCTCAAGTGCCTGAGTTACACGTATGATCAGCAGAAATAAGAACACTGTGAAGCTCGAGAGAATAAGCCACCCCCTCTCACCGCCGAAAGGTGGAGGAAAAAGCAAAGGTAAAGAACAAATATCTCGTAGCAGCACTGATAATCCAGAGATGGTGGGATTCCGCCAAAGGAAGAGGTCGTAGCTGAACAATGAGCCAGTGTGTGCCCGATCTTGGACCTCGGGAGAGAGGAGTCTATCCCTACCTCCATGTATGTAGAAGATTCGAAACAACAGTCATCAAGACACATCTGAACAAAAAGGGTCCCGCTTAGGGAGAACTTGTAGATCCTGGAAGTCTATGCCGATGGAGATCTGGTAGAGGTGAAGGATCATGACCTCGTTGTTCGAAGGAATGGGGAGTGTCAAGCTTGAAACCGAAAAAGGAGGGAGGGATGGGAGTAGAAGATGGAGATTAGAAAGGGAGGGAGGGATGGGAGTAGTAGATGGAGGTTAGAAAGGGAGGGAGGGATGGGAGTAGAAGATGGAGTTCTCTCCTGTAGTGCACAACGGAATGAAGAGGAAACTGATATGTTCATAGGAGTGATGCTCCCCGTACCTATGGCCTCCTTGAAGAAGCAAGATCTTTAGATCACCAGAGATCTGAGGTCTTTAGATCACCATGGCTCTGATACCATATAGAGAAACGATAGGGTTTGCAGTGGAGCGATAAAAAATAGACAATACTCCGACACAACTAAAGAACGGAACTCAGAAAACATAGTGCCTGTCGGTAATATGAAAAAACTGAATACAAGAACCTCAAGCCGTCATGTCTCAAGGACCGTGGCTGAGGTGAATTAGAAAGATGATTCCATGTAGAGAAACAATAGAAAAGATAGCAGCAGAGGGAGCGAAACACAGTCCTCTGTGTAGCTCGATGATGACGAAGATGATGAAGAGCTGGAGCTGCCCTAGAGGTAGGAGAGGATGGCAGCAGATGAAGAGGAGAAATGTGGAAGCTTGTCAGGCAGCAGTCAGGAGCAGATCTAGAGCAGCAGCTGGAGGTCCAGGGCTAGATCTGAAGGAGAGAAATAGAGAGATAGAGGAGTTGGGGCAGAACTGGAGCAGAGGAGTAGATCTGGAGGAGGAGGGGCAGATCTGGTGCAGGAGGAGCAGATCTGGAGCAGGAGGGGCAGATCTGGTGTAGGAGGAGCAGATCTGGAGCAGAGGAGGAGCAGATCTGGAGCAGGAGGGGCAGATCTGGTGCAGGAGGAGCAGATCTGGAGCAGGAGGGGCAGATCTGGTGTAGGAGGAGCAGATCTGGAGGAGGAGGGGCAGATCTGGTGTAGGAGGAGCAGATCTGGAGCAGAGGAGCAGATCTGGAGCAGGAGGGGCTGCAGCAAAGGATGGAGGAGGTGAGGAGCAGCTGCAGGTCCTGTCTCAAGAGAGTGAAGGGGGTAGGTAGACTTTTATAGGCCTGACCTTAGGAGGTCGGCCAGCTCTGGTCGGTGGGCCTGCCAGCTGGTCGGTGGGCCTGCCAACTGGTTGGCCAGCTGGTTGGCCAGTTTTGGTCTTTCTGGCCACTAGTTTGGCCCTGCTGGCTGACCTTTTGGCTGGCCTGAAAGCTGGTATGTTTGCCCCAGAAATTGGGGATTGTAGTTTTCTTAACAGACATTGTTCAAAGATGCTCAAGCCAGGTGTATGCAGAGTGATGTGTGTCAACGCACTGGACGGTTATTGGCTACTCAATCTATGCCTTTGCAACTCACCAGGCCCTGGGAAGTCTTTCAATGTCAGGATTTGGATTTTGTTGGTCCCTTTAAAACTGCAAAGTTCACTCAAAACAAGTATTCACTCATTGCCACTGATTATGCTACGAAGTGGGCAGAAGCTAAGGCACTGCGAGATAACTTGTCTCCGAGCACGGCTAAATTTGTCTATGCAAATATTATATGCCAGTATGGATGTCCTCTATAGCTTGTCAATGATCAAAGTGCACATTTTCTCCATGATGTGATGCATGTACTTAAAACGGAATTTAAAATCATGCACACAGTTTCCACTTCTTATTATGCTCGTGGTAATCGTGAAGCTGGGTCAACTAACAAGACCTTGAAGCTCATCCTCACAAAGACAATACATTCTGATAAAGGTGACTTGGATATCAAACTCTACTATGCTTTTTTGTGGGCTTATAGTACGGATTACAAGGTAACTACCAACCTCACACCTTTTCGTATGGCCTTTGGCCTAAAAGCAGTTGTGCCCTTCGAATTTGTGATTCGGAGTCTTCGAATAGCTACAGAGCATCATTTAGGTGAACAAGAAGCAATCAAGGGGCGATCAACTAAGCCACCTGGATGCAGTACATCTGTGAGCTGTTTGGTCACAAACGGTGATTCAGCGCAGAAGGAAAGCGTGGCATGATTGACATATTGTGCCTAAGTAGCATTTAAAGAAAGGTATGCTTGTATTACTCTATACTGCTAAGTTGGGGCCTATCAAAACCAATTTTAAGTTGGGTTGGAATGGACTCTATCGGGTGGTGGAAGTTTATGACAATGGAACAGTGCAACTCGCGGACTTGGAAGGTAATGTGTTGTCCAAGTTGTACAATGGAAGCAAATTTAAGCCATACAGAGCAGTAAGTTCTTCACACATAGGGAACTTGGAAGTAAATCACTCGGTTAACAATGCCTTGTTAAATTTTCACAAGCCAGTGTGCCAGCTAGCTGTTTAATTGGGGTGGACCAAGTGCATCGTGTGCTGCCATGTGGCATGATTAACGTTAAGGGCTTATTAATTCCGGAACATCATGCTAAGTAAGGGAGGTCCATGCAACTGCTATTTTGATGAGCACTACAGTCACAGATTCTGAATGACTACAATTGATCAGAAGCTCCACTGATCAAAACCATTTGCAAATTCAATATACTCAATCATTATCATCTTCAGCGTCTCCAAGAGCTACCTCTAAGCTCTTCCGTGCTTTTGTTCTTACACCTCCATTCACCTTTCACCTATCCTCATCAAGCCAATCTATTCCTCGCCTACAACTTTCCTCACAGGCTTCTTTCTCTGTATCCAACCTCGTCATCTTCGTCGTGATGGCGGATTGTCAAGCTCGCCAGAAGAGGAAGCGCAGCTCTCGCATTTCTCCTCCGCGTCCCATCGAAGACTTTTCTAACGATGTCCTCACCAGCATTCTCGCCTCAAATCGGATCCTAAAATTTTTTCAACTACCATGGAAGGATGTCTACGACGAGGAGCTGGGTCTTCACAGGGCTATCTCATCAACACTTTTTTGTCCAAGCTCATTGGACTCAAGAAGAGTGTCAAGTATGTGTCCCGGCAGTATGTGGCCCGAGTCATCACGATGGTGGAGGACCAGCTCCATGTGGACTGGTTTACAATTTTTGAAAGGATTTTGAGAACCAGCTCCTAGCCATCAACAAGGGACAACCCCATTACAAGCCCGGTCCCCACCTATGTATGATCCCATCACAGGTTAGTGTCCGAGTGAGTGTTGTGGCCGGATGCACTACCGTCAGGAGGGGTAGGGACCTCGGGAGCAGGACAGGACAAGGAGGAGGAACATGTTGAGCAGAAGAAAGAAGAGGGTGATCAAGAGGGACAGGGCAAGGATTAGGAAGGTGAAGAGGAGCAAGCCAGAGAAGAACATGACGAACAAGGAGAAGGGGCATGCGAGGAGCAGAAGTAGGACAAAGGCTTGCAACAGGAGCAGCAGGATAGCCAGGCAGATAACAAGAAACAGGAGGGGAACGGTGACGAGGGCACCTCCGAGCAAAACGATGATGGGGAGAACAGCGAGAAGGGCACCCCCAAGGAGCAGGAGCAGTTGGAGGGGAACAACCAACATGGCACCTCCAATGCAAAGAAAAATGATGGCGGGGACACGGTGGATCAAGAACCACCAAAAGAGGTCGAGCCTGTGCACAGAGTCGAGCAACAAGGAACTGGCTCAGCACTCGGTCGTCTTATCTTACCTCCACTTCCTGCTCCCCTCCAGAGCCATCCTCCCGTAGAGACTACTAAAGATGAGCATCAGGATCGCAATGTCAGAGAAAGTCAGCGGCAGATGTTGAGAGAGAACACGATCCAAGTGACGCAGTCCCTGAACTATCTGGCCAACCATTGGGTTCCCCCCGAGGTGCTGGAGTATAACTTGTTCTTACAAGCCAGGTACCGGGAGGAGGTGACCAGATTTGTCAAGGAACCAATCTGCGCAGGGCTGAAGGTGACCTGGCTGCGGAATGTAGGTCCCTAGGAGAAAGAGCAGTTGGAAAGCAAGCAGGCATTTCATGATGATCTGGTCCATGCTCACGCTCAACTGCAGAGTATGCGCATATAGAATTAAAGACTGATCATAGCAACGTGCAATGCGAGCTCGAATGCCTGGTGTCCATTGCTGCCAAAAATGTGAACATGCAGTGAGCCATACAAAAGCTACAACAACAGGTCGCAGTGAGCAAGCAGCAGCAGGTGGACCACAGCAAAGTTGGGGTGCTAGAACAGGAGAATGCACACCTGAGAGACGAAGTAGCATAGGGGCAAACACTATGGGAGGAGAATGCACGGCTCCAAGCGCAGTGGAGAAGTACCAGCAACTCATCCGCCTCCTCCAGGTGCCCGAAGAACATCCCAGCAACCTAGCTCACGGACAGCCACCCAATCACGATTGACCTGGTGGACAGATGGGTGGCCTCCAACAGTCAATTCCAGCGAGCAGGTAGGAACCTCGGGCCAATGTTCCTTGGCCGAGGGAGGCACTTCACAAACAAAGGGGCCAGAAGGGGTCATGGCCCAAACACTGCCGATGTTGCACTCTAGACAGGAGACACTTACCGAGCAGGCGGTACAAATGGACTGCAGTTTTGATGTATTAGCGCAGATCTGAGTTTTGGCAGAAGTAGCAGATAAGGAGGTGCAAACCAAGCAGCTCGTAGGTGCCAAACCAATTTTGCCAGATGAAGGTCTCTTAGTTGCTGTAGCTGCCACGGAAATTTTGCAGCGTGTTCCAGGTAAGGAGGAGATGCCCATTTGTTACAGGGTTTATCGACAGTCAGTAGCAGATGAAGTGTTTAGTATGCCCTCCATGCACCAAGAAGTTTTGGAGCTTGTACAGCAATGTGATTTCTCCGTTCCATGCATGGACCAAACCCCAAAGCTTCCTTCTTGTGCAAAGTATGGCTCATGTGATTCTAGAATATGCTACAAAAAACATAAATATTATGTACCAATTCAACATATTCTACAATCACTCAATATAGATATTATATCAGTATATTGATTCAAGTACATACCATGTAGTGTATGATTGAACTTGAAGCCCATGCCTCCTCCATGCTATCATAGAAATTATGCATGGCTTGTGTGAATTCATTAGCATCAGGATCTTTGAACACCATCTTTTAAAGTAGCAGAGCCAATATGTTTAAAATGAACCAAAAATTGGCTTTGGCTACCCTTGTTTGCCTCTATTGCTGCCATAAGGAATTATAGCATACAGCTTCTTCCATGTAGTCTTCTAACCTATGAACTACAATGTTGCCAAGCTCATCTGTAGAAACTTTCTAGCTTTGGTTTCACCAAAGCAAGGTTTTGAAGACACATTTTAATTTTTTATTGACCTCTTCTCACCCTTCTCAATTTTCGCTCAATGCTTGTGTAAACCTTCTCTTCTCACCCTTGTCATTGTTCACTTGATGCTTATGTAAACCTACCTTTCTACAAGTTGAGCCTCCTATTATCTCCGTCTACGACAATACCATTCGAGACTTCAATTGTTTTGTGGAGGAGCATGCTATGCGGCAACACAACATATTCAAAGCGGAGCACAGGTTGATTCTGGCACGAGTACGGCAGCTGCCTAAGCCTACTATGGCTGAGTTACCCTTCTACTATGGCAAGCTTTTACGGAAACTGTCCATTGCACTCTCAAGACGCATATGCATACATCCGCATGTGTTGCGGCACATTATTGAAATCCCCACAAAGAAAGGCATTCTGCCACTAGGGATAATTCAACGTGTCCCATCAGATCAAAATTCTATGGTGAGATGATTGAGGAGCATAAACCGAAGCAAATTCATAGATGTCTCCTTGCACAAGGCATTGCACAATAATCCAACAACCATTCTGGTCATTAAAGCCGGTCACTAAAAGCCACAACTAGCTGATGGGCATGTTTTACAAGAAGCACTACTTTAAAAAAGGAATGATTTACAGCATTAAAAATGTCATATCGGGCAAAATGCCATGTCAAGCCTACATAACCATGCTGATTATGATACTGCAAGGCTACTATATCAGGCTGTAATCTGTTAACATACGCCCATATGATCTTCCATTTGCACAGATCACATAACCCCTGCACATTATATGTCAAACTCTGTAGTTTTGGCAGCATATTTACAAATTTACAAGCATGTACATACTATAACACCCCAAATATTAATCAGGACTGTATGTCCACCTCAGGATCTAAATCGTGGTCTTGAGAGCTAGGCAATATCTTCAGGGAAGAGAGTATAGCTCATAGTCATTGCAGCCCAAGTAATACCCAAACCTGAATTCTCAGCAGGGGTGTGCCCACTAAAGATGCACCCATCTAAGTATGAGTTGGAAGTGCCCCCCTAGCTAAGACAATCTTCCTGGGGGCTCACCAACCCTCATTCGAGGCTTTTTCCTTGGATTTTAGCTGAGCGGCAGAGGGCACTAGACAATTACCATTGCCAGTAGAAGTAACTTTAGCTTTTCCTTTATCCAGGACCATAGGAGCTGGTTTATTTGGTTTAGTTTTTAGTCCAAAAGTCCCAGGGGAATCCTTACTCTACACAGGAGTGGCATTGCATCTAGAGGCATCTCCTTTGCAAGGCCAAGGGACATTGCGAGGCAATATGACCAGATTTCCTACATTCAAAACATTCACCTGAAAAAATGCTATTTGCAAGCTGTATTATCTCAAGATACCTGCCTAAATTGCAGAACCTAAGGAATTAGTAGAAAAAGCATGATGCAATGAATGTTCTCCAGGATATCCTCTTGGTGCCTGCCTGCATGCAGCCTCAAAGTTTTGCCATTTCTTATAGATGCCATTTCTTTTGAGACAGACCTCGGATTGAGACGAAGTAAAAGCAAAAAATATGCCCGATACACCTTTCCTTTTGATGTCATGCATATAGCTCTTCATTGCACTGTCTGTAGGTTTCAAAAAATGGCGCCTTAAGTTCGCCTTTCTATTCCCATGAATAGAGAAAGAAGTCATCTCTGTAACTCCGTGGCCACTTGAACAACACTCTCCTAAAGTAGGAGGCATTCAATGGAGCTAGGAAACTTGGGTGGTTGGCTACAACAATAGCAGGTGCAGAGGGAGGAAACTAAGCATTGATACCATTTGATCAAATTGTGAAGCTAGACACTAAGCAGGCTAGGGATTATAGTAATGTGAATATAGTATTAGTATATGTACACTTGTGGTGGACATCTACACAATTTATGCTTAAGAAGCCAAAGCTAGCTAGCTGTATACACATTATCAACACTCAAAACACATGCCAATTTTTTCCATATATTGCCAAATTAATAAACAAATCCCCATGAACAACGTATGGCCCACAGACCGAGAGGATTGTAAGATGGTGGGGTGCAAACTCTACAAAAAGAGGCTTAAGAGCTTCTTTCCTAAACCAAACTAGGGTAAAGTACTTGAGTCCTCTAGATAAGTGAGATTTTGTGTGCCAAGCGAAGAGGAACAAAGGCTTTGAAGATTTTTAGCTAAAGGAAAATTTACTTCACCTCTCATAGATCCACATATTTGTAGCTAGCGTGAGGACACTTTCTAACTAAATAATCTCTCCTTCAAATCTAAATCCACATCATGCTCTCCTTTCACAAGTGAAATATGAGATGCCATCCTCAAGCTTCATGATGGTATGTCCAATAGCCATGAAGGTCTTTAGAGAAAGTACCAAGCATATGGTTGCATGGCTCTTGCTCTTTTTTGAACTTTTTAAGGAGGTTCTTTTCTTTGGATTTTGCACTTCCGAGATCACTCACACTAAAGTGCGCACATTTACAAGGTAGGGGACCCAATTAGTCTGAAGTTCAAACTCTAGTGGATGATCATGATTGGCCACATGTATAGCCAAAGTGTATGCATTCTTGGCCAAGTGTTCGGCCAAGGTATATGCTCCTAGGGAAAATTCCCTTCACCTCTCGTAGATCCATTATTTGTAGCTGATGTGAGGACACTTTCTAACTAGAAAGCACCCAATCTCTCCTTTAAATCTAAATCCACATCAAGCTCTCCTTTCACAAGCAAAATAGAAGGTGCCATCCTCAAGCTTCATAATGGTAAGTCCAATGACCATGAAGATCTTTAGAGAAAGTACCAAGCATGTGGTTGCATGGCTCTTGCTTCTTACTTTTTAAGGAGTTTGTTTTCTTTGGATTTTTGCACTTGCAGACCACTCACACTAAAGTGTGCACATTTACAAGGTAGGGACTCAAGTAGTACAAAGTTCAAACTCTAATGGATGATCATGATTGGCCGCCAAGGTATATGCTTGGGTGAGACATTCATCCATGAAAGAGCATTGAGATTGCTATCCAGATGTTAAGGGGTCAACTAATCAACCCGAAGTTAGAATTGGAATAGTTAAGTGTCTTAACAGTTAGAAGTTATAACCGCAGATACAACTACCAAGTCGGATATAGAGAGAGTGTGTGAGAAGAAGAGGGCATGAGAAGAGAATACGCGATATGTGTTCTTGTAATGATCTGTTCTGATGAGTAATGAAAATTTGAATCTGATTGTCACTTATTCTGTACGATGTTCGTCTTTTTGTGTTTGTGATGCAATGTCTTGTGCGTTTCCTTTTCAATCTACAATGAGAGGCAGTAAAATGTATTTCACTTCGTAGTGGAGAGATCTTTGACGTTATGCAAGTATCAGCACCCCAGTTTGACAATGTGTTATTAGTTTTAGCATTTCATTCACGCAAAAAAAACATGGGGGTCTTGTATTATGTTAACACTGGTGATCCTGCGGGCTCAAATACCCTACAAGTTATCTCGTAATTAAAGACCGAGATCGGCTTGTTGTGCGCCATGGAGCATTGTGCACTAATGGGATGACAATGCAGTCGTCTATACACCACATCCAGAGGGGTGGAGCAGAATGCTCAGTCCAGTGGATGAGATAATCTCAATCCAATGTTTTCGGAAGACGGCGGGGGCTCTGACAGTCCCGAACAAGAGAATCAGGTACAATGCAAATTGATTTGAATTGAGTATACTAACGTTCTTGGCATGGCAATACACATACAAGACAATGAATGTCTACAAATTGCCAAGACGACAACCCCATATCCCAACAAACGCGCTTGCAACTTCGACTTCATGATCAACAAGAGCGGAGAAGTGAAAGTAAGTGTTGGAATGGTACCAACACATTTATTAAGCCAGGAAGGTGTCATCCAAACGGTGACACGGGAAGAAACCGATGTTCAAATCCCAGAGGATGAATCAAGGGGGAATCCTGAAATTTCAAGCATTCTTGTAGACGAAGAGAATCAAGCTTTTCACACTTTACCAAACAGTCCAAGGAATGAGAGTACATACTACAAATTTGCCACCACCCTCACCTGTAAGTCCACAAGTGAACATGCCAATACCTGTAATTCCACCAGTTCGCCCAATGGCACATCCGCAGGTAAGGAGTCTGAAATGCAAATTTTTTGAGTTCCATGGTAAGGTCAAAGAAGATCGAGACAGCCATGTCGTTCAATTTGAAACCCGGTGGCGAGCCTATAGTTTCAACACCTTGTTCGGAGTTCCGAAAAAGTTACAACAGTTCGCCGGCATAAAGCAATGTGGTGGTTCAGCCCATACAGAGTGGGAAATTTCGCCACCCATAGTGATCTCAAAACAAAATTTTTGGAGAGGTTCTAGAAGGAGGAAATCCCCAATGATGTTAGGAGAAAGCTAAGGCAATTGAAGAAAAAGAAGCTGTCCGTAGAAGACTATGCCCAACAGTTTGTAAATTTCAACGCACGTTTGGATGCAACAGAAATACTGACCATTGAAACAATGGCAGAATACTTCTGCAAGGGGCTAAAACTGAAAATTCAATGTTTGGTTGGTGGCCTAGTACTGCCACTTTAGTTGATGCAGCCAAAAGAGCTGAAAGACGTATAGGAACAACAAAAAAGGGAAAAAAAAAATCGGAGGTGGAATCCGACGATGATTTCGAAGAGGATTATGATGCTTCGAATAGTGAATCTGAATTCGAATTTGACTCGAGTAGTGATGAGTCCGACAGTGATTCGGACACCGAATCAAAGAAGAAAAGAAGAAGAAGAAGAAGCAGTAGCAAAGAAAAGGAAAAAGGAAGAAAATAAGATGAAGAAAGAGAAGGTGAGTAGCGGAGATGCAACATACTAGAAGGGTTGGCCGACAACTTGACGAAATACAGATAGTGAATTAGTTTGTGAATTGTGACGAAGGAATTCGACGGAACAGATGCAGTTGATGGGATGATAAGCGATAAGCGAGGTGTCAAGCGTATAAGTGGCCTTATCTACGAAGAAACTTAGCTTGGGAGAAATAGGTTGACGAGGAACAGAGAGCATGGTTCCCATAAGCCAGACGGAAGACAGGTGACGAGAGGAGTCATCAGCGCAGCAGACTTTAGTTGAGGAGCGTATCAATTGGTGGTACCAATCTGTTCACCAAACCAAAGCCAGTTGGTCCAGTTAGTGTAACCAGACAGTTATCCATCCAATTATTGTGAAAAAAAAAAACAGAGAAGTTTTCTTTGGCCACTAGTTTCCACTTATTTGCTGTCAGTTAATTTCCTGTCAGAAACACAGAGTTTTGCAAAAACCTAGAGACTTGCAAAGGCTTTAGCAGAAGAAGGCTTTGGGACATTTGCGCTACGTGAAGACTCCAGGGGTATTAAATTGGGTGGCAGGAGAAAGACCAGGGAGCACTTTACCCATTTTCCCCTTTGTTTTTGTCATTTCTGTTTTGTTAGAAACAGATTAGGCTTGTGTGGTTATAGCAGAGACTTGGGATGGACAGTCTTTGAGACTATGCCTGTGTGCTTCAGTCACAGTTGATTTGCAAGAATTTCCCTAGTATAGGGAAAAACGATATTTAGATATATGCGTGTCAATTACCTAGCCAGTATAGTTGTCAGATTGTAGGTATTCCCTAGTATAGGGAATTGTGTCAGAATTGTCGATTTGTAAATATAGTGTTCTAGCAGTGTTTTTTTTTAAAAAAAAATAAAACACCCATTGACCTGAATGGAAGCAGAAGAAGGAGCTTCCAGGAGGGACCCTGGTGAGTCAAGGGTCCGGCTGACCCAGCAAGTGTCGCACCCAGTAGTTCACACCTTATCTGGCAGGATTGCATTACTTGTGAATGCCTTGCAGCAGTTATTAGCGCAACAATTACAGGCAAATGCAGGGCAGTATGAACTTAGAAGAGTGATACACAAAATGTCTGCCAGACCTTCTCGAGATGAGAAAGGAAAGGCTCCGATGGAACCGGAGTCTAGTGTCCATACAGTCGAGCTTAGGAGGGCTAAAGTACCTAATATTGCCAATTATAGGCCGGAAAAGTATTCTGGTCAGATGAATGACCGTAGTTCTGATATCAATGAGACCTGCTTACACAAATGGGATGAGGCGTTTGCCATTTGTGAAATCAGAAATGATATCAAGAAAATCCGCGAGGCCACCCACATGTTTAGTGAGGCAGTGGATCGGTGGTGGATTAAACAACAAAAAGATGGTATTGCATCCACTACCTGGGAGGGGTTTAAAAGGGAATTTAGGAAACACTTCTTACCTCCTGACGAAGCATCCCGAGCTTGGGATCAGTATAGAAACTTCGTCAGAGAAATTTGTCAATGGCAGAATACACTGATAAGTTTCGAGAGAGCGTAATGAAGGTTGATGAACCCCTACCTCAATCAATCCAAGTGGAAGATTTCATATTTGGATTGAATGATCGGATTAAAATGGAAGTTCGGGCTAAGTATGCGAACACGTTGGATGATGCAATAGCCATAGCCCTGAACTATGAAGATGCCAAGGGCAGTAGGCCAAGTGGGTTTGCGCAGGTCGGAACCCAGTATTGGTACCGGAAGAAATCTGGGTTTAAGAAGAAGTGGATTAGTAAAGGGAGTGGTTCTCAGCCGAGTGGTCAAGCCAAGCAGGCAAAACCAGCTGAAACTCCTAAATCAAGTACCACCATTGGAGTGAAGAGGAAAGTAACACCAATGGCAGCCCGGGCTTAGTCAAAGTCTCCCTTAAACCCAGAGCAAAGAGAAAAAGCGAGGAGAGAAGGCTTGTATTTTGGTTGCCTTTAGCCTCATCAATGGAAGGATTGTCCACGAAATAAGGATCGTTGGATGGCTGAGATGGTAGTCTTAGAATGCGACGTGGAAATGGAGGGAAGTCCTAGAGTGGAACAGTTGCAGATTCAGCTAGCGGGATCTTCTCAGAGGTTAGTACCTTGTTTGTTATGTGTGTCTGTTGCTAAGCTAGTAATGAGTGCACCTAATAACATCTTATCTAAGCCCGCAGCAACGGGGTATACAGCCTTTAATGATACGGAGTTAATTAAGATGAAAGGGCAAGTGGCCAATCATGATGTCATTGTGTTGTTTGACTCGACGTCAACTCACAATGTAATTAACTGCAAGCTCGTGAAGAGGCTGAAGTTAAAGACTAGCCCATCTGACTATGCGTATACAGTCAAGATGGTAGATGGAAGTTCAACTGAAGTATGGGACGAAAGGGTTACTTAGTTGAAGCTTCGTATTCAGGACTATGCTAAGAAGCTTGATTTTGAAATGACTAAGCTTGCTCATGCAGATATAGCCCTGGGTATGGCGTGGCATTCTAGGAAGAATCCAGCCATTGATTAGAAAAAGCACGTATATCAATTCAAGATGAATGATGTGCTTTATGTCTTACGAGGTGAAAAAGATATACCTCAAGGACCATTGGTTTCCGTGATGGAAATCTGAAAAGCTCAAGAAGAGTTTTTATTCCTTTGTACGGCATCGGTAGAGCCGGTTGATGATTCTTCGGCTAGCACTGATGTTGTTCAAAGTGGTGAGATGGCCAAGCTGGCTAATCTAGTAGCAGAGGAGTTCTCTTAATGTTTTAGGGAGGAGTTACCTTATGGGTTACCTCTAGAGCGGAATGTTCAACATAAGATTGAACTGATCCCGGGGGCAGAACCTGTAAATAGACCTCCCTATAGAATGAGTTTTACTGAAGAAGTAGAGGTGTGTAGACAACTGGAAGAATACCTCAAGTTGGGGCAGATTCAACCAAGTTTCTCACCGTTTTGCTTCGCCAGTGATATTAAAGAAGAAAAAGGATGATACGTTTCGCCTCTGTATAGATTACAGAGCATTGAATAATATCACTATTAAGCACAGGTATTTGATGGTTCGGATTGATGATTTGCTAGATGCATTACATGGAGCCGTGATTTTCAGCAAGATAGATCTTAAGTGTGGCTACCATCCAGATCCGGATTAGAGCCGAGGATGTGCATAAAACCGCTTTCAGAAGCAGGTTTGGTCATTATGAGTTTTTGGTAATGCCCTTCGGACTTACCAATGCTTCAGCTACATTCGTCACGCTTATGAACGATTTACTACGTCCGTATATCGGAAAGTTTGTAGTACATTTTGTTGACGATATTTTAGTGTTCAGTAAAAGTATTACTGAGCATCGTGAACACTTAAGAATAGTGTTCAGTACTTTGAGGAAAGCCAGTCTTTATGTAAATAAAAAGAAAACTATACTGTGTATGGTTAGACTTGAATATTTGGGATTCATAGTTACTCCAAAGGAGGTAGAAATGGACCCAAAGAAAGTGGCTGCGATACTGACTTAGCCAATCTCTTAGAGTCTGACCGCTTTTGCAATCATTCTTGGGATTTGTCCAAATTTATAGAAGGCATATCAAAGGATATTCCAAAATAGTATCGCCATTGACTGATCTAACCTCAAATAAAGTACCTTTTATATGGGGACAAAATCAACAAGAAAGTTTTAACACCATAAAACAAGTTGTGGTCACAGGACCGGTGTTAAAAATAGTTGATCCCCAAAAACCGTTGTTCGTGGAAACCGATGCAAGTGGCATTGTGGTAGGTGTTGGAAAGGTCACCTCCCCATCTATAAGCCCCCATATGAGGAGAGCATGGGGGAGGGAGACCTAGGGCAATACCCAACAGAAAAAGAGAGAAAGGGGCTGCCACATAGACAGCATCATGGCTGGCATGTGGGCAGCACATCTAGAACTGTTATGGGCAGGACAGAGGGCCAGGAAAGTACGGAAGGATGGCAGATCTGTACGGATTACAGATGCCTGCTGTACGGCTGGTTTCAGGGTCACGTACGGAGCTCAGGCAGGAGCCCTAGAGCTGGAACAAGCCCGGAGCAAAGGCAAGACAGTCTGGGACAGATTGCGATGGATCTAGGACAGGAGGCGCACTGTTTGCAGTAGGTTTTGGGGGGGGCTGGACCCTGTATTTATAGGGCATCTGCCCTTGAAAGGTGGGCCAAGGGCCCTTGTAATGAGTGCCCCAAAAGGGCAGCCCACAGTCCCATAAATGGGGAGCTGTGGGGTCGGTTTTCAGACAGACTGAGTCGGCCAGATTAGGGCTGACCAGTCGGTATTTTTGCAGGCCCTTGGGGCCTATATAAAGAGGACATTCAGGCCTCATTTCAACATCATCTGGAGCAGCAATTCCACCAGCAGAAGGAGCAGCAGCAGGGCTATCTTTGGGCCTACAGTCAAGAGGAGAAAGAAGTACCTTGTGCTGCAGACTTAGCTAACAGGAAGCTGCCCACCTAGACTGGTTTCCAGACAGCAAGGTGGAGAAGATCATTCTAGACGGAAAGTCTACTCATGCTCGAGGTGGAGCACGCGGACTCTAGTCTAGAGATAGCCAGCAGATAGGAGAAGGACTTTGTGGTAAGATCAGAGGACCACACCATTGGTGGGACTCTGGATCTGTCTCTCTTGTATTGTGTCCATAGTTGTGGACGGAAATATATTATTTGGTGATTTCTCTATCTAGTTTGGTTCATTGTCTATTGATGAGTCTGCACACCTATTGAATGCACATAAGTAAAGAAGTTTGTGATTCCACACCCACACCGCACACTGTGTGAGCTCCTGGGCATTATTTCCGCTGCGTGTACCGTCTGTTGGGTCATTTCTAACATGGTATCAGAGCCCAAGTAGGAGGCTCACAGGTGTACTGAAGGCAGGGACCTTGCTGAAGGACGACCCTGATTCAGAAGCTCTAGGGAATTGACTTCCACGACTGGAGGATTGTGCCCTTGCGAGAAGGAGGGTGACTCAGGTTCAGTCAGGTGCGTTCAGAGTTCTGGTTTACTGAATTTGAGTTTGGTTGACTTTGCTGTGTGGTATATACAGTAGAGATGTCGCCATCTACAGCCTCTTCAGCCCCTGCTATCCCTTCCTCCTCCTCCAGTTTTCTCTCTTTCACTATCCCTAACTTTGGAGAGTCTGGGAACTTGGACGGGACTAATTACCCGATCTGGAAAGTGAAGATCTGGAGTCATTTAGTGGCTCGGAAGTTGTGGAAGCTGACCACGGGAGAGGAGTCGAAGCCGGAAGACTTGGTGGACAGTAAAGGGAAGGTACTCATCGCAGTAGACAGAGAGGAGCTTGAAGCTTGGGAAGAAAGAGATGCCCATGCCCTGGCAATAATCATAGGGACTACGGCGGACTCTGTTCTTCCGCATATCCAGCTAGCCGAGACGTCAGTAGAGGCGTGGGCCACCCTGAAGGATCTGTACGAGACAGATAATACCTCTCGGAACGTGCTTCTTCAGCATCAACTCTACAATCTTGATATGGAAGAAGGCGATACGGTACATAGCCATTTGACGAAGGTCAAGGTGGTGCGGGATCAGCTGGCAGCAATTGGTCAGAAGACAGACTCATGCCATCTGGCCTTGATGGTACTGAGGAGACTGCCTCGGAGTTTCAAGAGCTTTGTTACGGCTGTGACAGCAAGCCAGAGGAACAAACCTCTGACATTTGAGGAGTTGTGTCCCTTTCTGCTACAGGAGGAAGCTCGGGAGAAGCTCTACAACGAGGACAAAGACGACAAGGCGATGCTGGTGAAGGATTCCGCAGGTAAGGGAAAGGGCAAGCCTAACAGTGGCAAGTCCAATAAAGATGACTCTGACGACGAGGGGACTTCGAAGAGGAAGCACAAGAAGAAGTGTTTCTATTGTGATACGCCTGGACATTTTGCAAAGGACTGCAGAAAGAAAAAGGTGGATCTGAAAAACAAACAGGAGTCTGACTCAGATTCAGAGGGAAAGGCCAAAGCTAATGTGGTAATCGAAGAATTGTTCCTGGTGACATCATCGAGTGTTACCAAGGTCAGGTATGTTGATCCAGAAATCACAGTAAGGATGTCTGACATAGAGATGTGGGTCGACGAGGAGTCAGCTACCTTTGTGAAGGTGAAGGACAGTATGGAGCGCTTGGTACCTTCCAGGTGTGTAGCTGTTAACACTGACACGAGGGTGGATTCCATGGAAAGCCCTGGGGTCTCATGGTAAGATGGATGGGTCAGATGGATGCTGGACTTCAGAAGGGGACAGTACAGGATTACACAGGATCTTGGCGGGTGCCTCATTGAGGTACAGGGTTTGCTTTCAGAGCGTACATTCAGGCAATACAACAGTTTGGTATGTATTTGATATTCTGTATTTGAGCCTTTATAGCATGCTGTGGGGAGATTCTGGTCTTCATTTGTCTCAGGTGATAAGAGATTGGAAGGAATTGGCCTTCTTCGAAGGCAGAAGGGGAAGTATTGGTGCTTCTTCAAATCTCGGACGCAGATTGCTAGAAGGTGGTGGACAAAGAGTACTGAAGCCAGAAGAGTACCTGCTTGAGAACTCAGCGAGAGTTCATGGTCCAGGTTATCTGGAAATATTCATTGGTTGCAGACCTTGCCAAAGGAAGGACGGGTTGAAACAGACCCTCAAAGCATGGTGCCTGGAAGACTCCAGGTTGTTCACTCATTATGAGGGGGACGACTGGAAGATCGTGATGACTGGATTGCTCGAGTTCAGAGGCGGGAATGTGACTGAAGGAGGTGCTACCAGGAGGTGCTACCAGAGATGGACCTGTGTACCAGGATGGTGTGCGGAAGCAGAACCGGACCTGGTGGAGCAGGAGCCACTGGATGAAAAGCCAGGAAAAGATTTCGACACCGAAAGGTTCCAGAGGACTACGACCAGGGAGTTACTGGAGCATCTTCATCGACGTGTTGGCATTGGGCTGAGATGTGTCGGTGAGAGGGGGTGTTGGAAAGGTCACCTCCCATCTGTAAGCCCCCATATGAGGAGAGCATGGGGGAGGGAGACCTAGGGCAGTACCCAACAGAAAAAGAGAGAAAGGAGCTGCCACATAGACAGCATCATGGCTGGCATGTGGGCAGCACATCTAGAACTGTTATGGGCAGGACAGAGGGCCAGGAAAGTACGGAAGGATGGCAGATCTGTACGGATTACAGATGCCTGCTGTACGGCTGGTTTCAGGGTCACGTACGGAGCTCAGGCAGGAGCCCTAGAGCTGGAACAAGCCCGGAGCAGAGGCAAGACAGTCTGGGACAGATTGTGATGGATCTAGGACAGGAGGCGCACTGTTTGCAGTAGGTTTTGGGGGGGGCTGGACCCTGTATTTATAGGGCATCTGCCCTTGAAAGGTGGGCCAAGGGCCCTTGTAATGAGTGCCCCAAAAGGGCAGCCCACAGTCCCATAAATGGGGAGCTGTGGGGTCGGTTTTCAGACAGACTGAGTCGGCCAGATTAGGGCTGACCAGTCGGTATTTTTGCAGGCCCTTGGGGCCTATATAAAGAGGACATTCAGGCCTCATTTCAACATCATCTGGAGCAGCAATTCCACCAGCAGAAGGAGCAGCAGCAGGGCTATCTTTGGGCCTACAGTCAGGAGGAGAAAGAAGTACCTTGTGCTGCAGACTTAGCTAACAGGAAGCTGCCCACCTAGACTGGTTTCCAGACAGCAAGGTGGAGAAGATCATTCTAGACGGAAAGTCTACTCACGCTCGAGGTGGAGCACGCGGACTCTAGTCTAGAGATAGCCAGCAGATAGGAGAAGGACTTTGTGGTAAGATCAGAGGGCCACACCATTGGTGGGACTCTAGATCTGTCTCTCTTGTATTGTGTCCATAGTTGTGGACGGAAATATATTGTTTGGTGATTTCTCTATCTAGTTTGGTTCATTGTCTATTGATGAGTCTGCACACCTATTGAATGCACATAAGTAAAGAAGTTTGTGATTCCATACCCACACCACACACTGTGTGAGCTCTTGGGCATTATTTCCGCTGCGTGTACCCTCTGTTGGGTCATTTCTAACAGTAGGAGCAGTTCTCCTTTAAGAGGGAAGGCCAGTAGCCTTTGAAAGCAAGAAGCCTTCTCCCTCCCAAAGAAATTGGCCAACTCATGAATTGGAGTTGTATGCTGTTATCCATGCTTTGAAAACATGGAGGCATTATTTGTATGGTTCAGAGTTTTATGTGGATGTGGATCATGATACTCTGAAACATTTTTATAAACGGCCTGACTTGAGGGGCCGCCAAGCTATGTGGGCAGAGCTCATGCAGGAGTTTAATTTGACGATTCGGTACCGAAGAGGGAAGGATAATAAGGTTGCTGATGCGTTGTCTCGCATTATGCACGGTATGAGTTTTACGGTATTAGAGAGTGCTCTAATGACTGAGATTAGAGAAACTCAAAAGATGGACGAGTTTGTCCAGAGCTTATGGCCTAAAGCTCATGTGTTTAGACCCGGGGAAGAAAAGGATGACCTGGCATCTAGAAAAGGCCAAACTTATGCAAGATATGCCATAAGGGATGGTATGCTAAAAAGAAATGGCAAGGTAGTAGTACCTAGTCAGAGTGATCTCAGGCAAAGAGTCATTCGACAGTGCCATGATAGCCCATGTGCGGGACATCCAGGAGTCGAGAAGACATATGATCTCGTGAAGCGAGATTTCTTTTGGCCAAAGATGAAAAAGCATATTCATGAATATGTGACACGGTGTTTTTCTTGTCAGGTAAGCAAGGCCGAGCGGGTGAAGCCACCCGGACTTTTACAGCCCTTGGAGATACCACTAAGTAAGGGGGAGAGAATTTCCATGGACTTTATTGTAGGGCTGCCTATGACACAAGGTGGATATGATTCTATCCTTGTTGGTTGATCGTCTAACCAAGATGGCTCACTTTATTCCGACTAGAGAGTCTGTTAGTGCCCCGCAAGTGGCGGATTTGTTTATTAGACATATATTTCGTCTGCATGGATTGCCTAGATCCATAGTGTCAGACAGAGATGTCAGATTTACTAGTCATTTTTGGACAGCGGCATTTGAGACACTAAGGACTGGGGTCAGGTTAAGGAGTCATGTACTATGGTTTCTAGGATTTTCGGCTGCTCCTGCGAGCTTCCCCTCCTCCCCCGCCGTACCTCTACCTCCCCCTAGCCCCTCCTTGCCTCGCCTCTCCCGCCCCTACCCCTCCGCCCTCACGTCCCCCCTCACCCCCACCTCGCTCCGTCCCCCCTTGCCACGCTCCACCCCCCCGCCCGCTACCCCCCTCCGCTCACCCCCGCTCACCCCCTCCGCTCCACTCCCACTCACCCCCTCCGCTCACCCCCTCCGCTCACCCCCTTCGCTCCACTCCCGCTCACCCCCTCCCTCCACTCCCGCTCACCCCCTCCCGCTCACCCCCTCCGCTCCACTCCCGCTCACCCCCCTCCGCTCACCCCCGCTCACCCCCTCCGCTCCATTCCGCTACCCCCTCGCTCCACACCCCCCGCCCCGCTACCCCCTCCGCTCACCCCCGCCCCGCTACCCCCTCCGCTCCCCCCCGCCCCGCTACCTCCGCCCTGCTACCCCCTCCGCTCACCCCCGCCCCGCTACCCCCCTCCGCCCCAGCCCACTACCCCCTCGCTCCACTCCGCTCACCCCCGCCGCCAGTCCGTCCCCTCACCCCTCGCCTCCCGCCCCGTCCCCTCCCGCCTCTCCGCCCTCCCGTTCCACCTCCGCCTTCCGCTCCCGCCCTCACCCCCGCCCCCCCCGTTCATTCGCCCCACCCCGCCCCCTCCGCCCCTCCATTCCCCCCCGCCCCCCGTCCGCCACCTCGTCCCCGCTCCGCCTCTCCCCCGCCCCCGCTTCCGCTCCCGCCGCCCCACCTCACCAGTCTCCCGCCTCCACGCCTTCACCTCGCGCCACCTCCGTTCCTGCCACACCCAGGCTCCACCCTCCCGCTTCTACCTCCCCCCGTTTTTGGGTGACAGCCTCTTCCTCATCGGAAGCCTCGCAGTTTGTCTTGGCGGTATGGCGGCTCCCTGCCTGGAACCGGAGGCCCAGAGGGTCCCTCCCTCTCCAGATGCCTACCGCGTCATCCTGACTGAGCAGCAATCATCTCGGGTTCAGGAGGTTGCCAATGACTTTGCTCTTACCTCTGTCTATGGCAGAGTCATTGGACATTCCCCCTCCAGATCAGCCATCAGGGACTGGCTCCAGTCCACTCTCATGCTAGAGGACGGCCATATTGAGGAGGTGGCCCTTATGGGAAGGGGCATCTTCTGGCTTAAACTCTCCAGTGCGAAAGCTGCGAGCAGCCTGATTGCTGGCTCCCCCACGTCAGTGGACGGAAAGATTATCATGATAGTTCCGTGGTACCGTGGATTCAGCGCAGCAGATTTTGATGCCCGGTTCCGTATACCTCGCCATCCAGTGACGCTAGTTTTTCCTGGTCTTGCTGCTGAGCTGCGGCCGATTGTTAGGGACTTGGGTTCCCACTTCGGCTGGGTTATGCACGATACTTTCGCCGATGCGGTGACTACGGCAAAAGCCCCCCGAGTCCGTGTGGCTGTGGCGGATCCTGCGACTCTCCCGGCTGTGATCGAGATCGTGACAGGTGCCGGCAGCATCACCCAGAGCATGGTAGTCACCGGACAGCCAGGACAGTGTCTGAGGTGTCACGGCTTTGGACACCTAGCGGCTGCCTGCCCACGTTTCGCCAGCTCTTCTCGGCCTCCCCCGCCTCCCCCCTCTCCGCCCCCTCCTCCCCCCTCCGGGCAGCCACGCTAGGAGGAGTAGAGGCAGCCGGAGCCCGGACCAGAGATTGCTGGCGGCTGGACTGAGGTTAGAAGAAAAAGAGGAAAGAACAAGAAGATTTCTGATAAAGGCAAGGAGGCAGAGGTTACCCCACCTGTAGCTGCACCTCAGAGACCCGATAGGCAGCCGCCCCAGGGACATGGGAGAGCATCTTCTTCGACGGTAGCCCGCCCTCCACAGCCTCAGGTCCCCCTCTCTTCCTCTCCCTAGCCTCTCCCCAGCCAGCCCCAACCCATCCCCCAACTGCACCCCTTGTCTCCCGACCCGCAGCTTCAGCCCCCTCGTCCTCCTCAGTCTTCTCCCCCTCCTTCTCAGCCCCAGTTCCAGTTGCAGCCCCATCCCTCCCGCCCCCCCCCGCCTCTTTCAGTTCTCCCGCAGAGCTAGCTGCTCCGACGGTTCCTCAGCCGAGGGCAGTTCCCGCTCCCCCTCCTTCTTCTCCTCCGCCAGCCGCCCCTGAGGAGTCTGAGCTGCCTATTCCCCAGCCTCCTCCCCCTCCCCCTCCCCCTCCGCTGGCAGGACACCCGGAGTCTACACCACCACCGGAGCAGGCTTCTCCGTCCGCTAGCCCCTCAGTGGCAGACTCTGATGGGCCTCAGCTTCAGGAGAGAGAGCTCCCCCGCGACTTTTACAGATCTGGCCCCTGGGACTACTTGGATGTGGCCAAACCTCGGGACCTTCCCTGCTTGCCTCGACATCAGTATCTTCCTGCTCCGCAAAGGGGCAGATGGGAAGATAGCCGCCTTGGCCCCTAGGGATGGCCCTAGCTTTGCTTTCACGTTCCTCAGCGACGGCACCGAGACCTGGACAGACGACTCGGTCTGGGAGGCTCTCAGGGAGCACACGCATGCTCAGATTTGCTCCTGGATAGGCCCGTCCGGTGGGCAGCTTCTCGAGACTCAGTGGTCCGAGGGTGACGTGCGCCTGCGGTGGCGCTGCGCCGCCAAACGATTCAGGCTGATTGTGATCCTCAGGCCCCCCCTGTCTTGGCCCCTCCCCCAAGATGTCAGAGCCTGGATGCCTGAGAAACTCCGTGCCTTCTACGGGATGTCCACCTCAGAGATCTCGAGCTGGCTCGAGAAAGCCTTCGTTCATGGTACCAAAGGCCTCTCGCCTTTGCTGAAGGTGTTGAAGGACGGGCAGGACGACCCCGCCTCCCCCTCCAAACCTTCCCATAAGCACCAGCGCGTCTACTCTGAAATGTCAGCTTCTTCTTCGACCTCGACCGCGAGCAGACAGTTGTTCGCTGCCTCCCAGTCCTCACCATGAGCCTACACCTTGTATCCTGGAATGTGAACGGGTTTCACTCTTCTGGCACCCGTGGTCCCAGAAAGCTCATTTTGAGACAGGAACTTCAGCCAGCAGTGATAGGACGTTTGGATGTACTTCTGCTCCAGGAACACAAGCTTTCGGCGGCTCACTCCCGTAGATGCGGGAAGATCCTCCCTGGTCACTCTCACACTTATTGGGAGCCCTCGATCGGCGCACTGGGGAGGAGTGGTGGTGTCTGTACTTCCGTGGGAGAGCAGCTAGCCCAGGGAGTTTTCGGTCATGGCACGTTGATTCCAGGTCGTGCCCTCTGGGTAGGTCTGGAATTGGAGGGCTCAAGAGTTGGAATTCTCAACATTTATGCTCCCACAGATCTCCGTTGTAGAGCCACCTTCTGGAGGACACTTACAGGGATTCTCCCAGACATGGATTCCTGGATTGTTGGAGGTGACTTCAACAATTTGGAGACCTTGGAGGACCAGCAGGGCAGAGGACCGGAGTTTACAGGTATGTCTCAGGCAGAGCAGTCCGCTTGGGACTCTTTTATCTTTGCGACAGGAGGAAGGGACTGTTGGCGAGACCCGTCCTTCCGGCATTGGCACGGGAGCTTGGACTTCTCGTGGGGTTTCCGCAGGGAAGGAGGCAGACTCTTGGAGAGGCTGGATAGATTCTATGTTAGTGATTGGGCCATCAGCAGAGGCGGTCAGGCCGGTATAGTTCCAGGGACGACACTCTCCGACCATGCGCCGGTGCTCTTATCATTAGATTCGGCAGCTCAGGCCCTTCCCCCCCGCTCATGCCGGATTCCCGACTCCATTTTCTCGAGGGAGGACGTGCGCAGCAGTATTTGCGGTCTTTGGGATAGAGACTGGGGCGAGTGCGCGGATTTGGTTGATTCGGTGGCGCAGGCGTTGCAGGAGTCCAGCCAGATCTGCCAGCTCGCAGCCCTACAGGTTCGACAGGAGTGGTGGGGTAGAGAGAGAGCCCTTCGGAGAGACCTCGCCTCCATTCAGCGGCTCCAGCAGGCATCCCCGGGCTCGGAGGAGCTTCGGACCCAGGCCCTTCGAGCCAAAGCCCTTCTTGAGGAGACACTCCAGCGTCGCTCAGAGTTTTCCTATCATGCCTCTCTCTCCTTCTGGGCTCGGAAGGGTGACCGGATGTGCAGGGAGTTCTTCAGGACACATGGCCAGAGAGCTGCAGGTGATCAGCTTCGGAGTCTCAGGACAGCGGTGGGACACATCGTCACGGATCTGGGAGAGGTCTTGGGATTGGCCACCGACTTCTACAGGACCCTTTTCTAGCAGGAGCCGCTTGCTCCTCGCACTCGTCGTGCCCGTGAGGAGGTGTGGAGACACACTCCTTCCTTGGTCCAGCCTAGCATGCAGGCGACGCTGTTGGCACCGTTTACCACGGATGAGATGCTGGAGGCCTTGATGGCCATCGATGGACAGAAGTGCCCAGGTGAGGATGGGCTATCTCGGGCATTCTTCACCTCCTTCTGGGACCAGATCCATCAGCCCCTCTTAGCAGCTCTTCAGAGGATTTTTAGCAGCGGTTATATGCCAGAGAGCCTCTCCTCGGGACTGATTTGCCTCATCCCGAAGGGAGGAGATAGATAGGAGGTCTGTCAGTGGCGCCCGATCACTCTCCTTACCACTGCCTACAAAATCCTAGCCAAGATGATCAGCGCCAGAGTTCGGCCTCTACTTCCAGACCTCATTCACGACACTCAAACAGGCTTTGTCCAGGATCGCAGTATCCTGGATAATGTCTTCACCTTTCCAGAGGCGGCGGAGTGGGCTCAGCACAGCGGATCACACCTTGCCATCCTACTTCTCGACTTTGAGAAGGCCTACAATTGGGTGGACTCCTTTCTGGAGGGGACTCTGGAGCGGCTAGGTTTCCCAGCAGGTTGGATTCAGGGTATTTCAGCTTTGTACAGGACAGCCTCTAGCAGAGTCATCATTGGAGGCAGGATGGGTGAGCGTTTTAGCTTGGAGAGATCAGTGCGTCAGGGCTGCCCCCTTGCCCCTTACCTGTTTCTCTTCTTCGCCGAGGCTATGACTTATTACCTCCGGGCGAGGTCTACAGGGATCAGGGGTGTTCGCCTTCCCCTCCGGGAGGACTCGGAGTACGCGGATGACACAGCCCTGTATGTCCAGGACGATGAGTTGATGCTGGAGAGGGTGAGGATGGCCCTGGAGGTCTTCTGTTCGGCTGCTGGTGCGAAAATCAACTGGAACAAATCAGTTGGTTTCCTCACAGACCCCGGGGCGCGTTCTCAGTGGGGGAGGTTTTTGGGTTTCAGGTGGATCCCGCGGGGACAGACAGCTAGATACCTGGGTTTTCAGGTCGGCCTGGACATCACGCCAGCTCAGCAGTTTCTCCCGGTGCCAGATTCCATCCGACGAAAGCTGGCCTTCTGGAGCACTGCTAAGCTTTCCCTTGCAGGTCGTGCCTTGGTAGTCAACCAAGTCCTCCTTGCCACGGCTTGGTATGTGGCTTCCTGTTGGTGTTTCTCGAGATCCAGTGTGACACAGCTTAGGAGGCTGGTTCGGAACTTCCTTTGGTCCGGGGAGGATGGCCTCAGAGATACCAGAGCCAGGGTCGCTTGGCAGACAGTTATTCTTCCGCAGGCTGAGGGAGGCCTGGGAGTCATCGATCCAGAGCTGCAGAGTCAGGCCTTGTTAGGCAAGTTAGTCATCTGCGGTTTGACCCCGGGGGGGCAGACGTGGAAGATGCTACTTCAGCAGGGGGTCGGTTCTTGTGTCCCGCGACGAGGTGGAGAGTGGCTCCCGTCCCTCAGGTGGATCTTCACTTCCGCCCCGCTTACTCAGCCCCGCTCCCCACTCGTTCGTAGCCTCCTCATGGTTTGGAGGCGGCTCCGTCTCAGTCTCATTCAGTCTCCTTCCCGCTGTCAGGAGGAGATTGATCGCCAGCCGCTTATCTGGAATGATCAGGTCAGAGATGCCGAGGGCCTTCAGTTGGGGGAGAGATCACATATCAGGTGGGATGGTTGGATGAGGGGGCCAGCCCGGTCCCTTCGAGTTTGGAGAGACACGTACAGATATTTGGAGACGGCTGATCTCGCAGACGCAGCTGGAGGTGCTCGTGGAGCCCAGGCGAGACGCACGGAGATCGACGGCGCGATCCCAGCTGATTGGTTGGTTCCACCTGAGCCTCAGATCCTCATGCCTGGGTATGACCGTTGGCTGGGACAGTTCACCCCCCGTGGCATCCCACTGGTGGTCGCAGGACGTTTGGACGACTCCTCTATTTCTTTCTTCGCGGTTATGGGGGATGGACGACTCAGGAGAGAGGATGCACTCATCGACCCCCTACTCCCATGGCAGAGGGTTCGGATCGTAGGCCTTTTGGGGAAGGTCTGGCGTACCGATCCTAGCATTGAGCAAGATCAGCTGCAGCTTTGGCGACTCTAGCTCTGGGAGGGGCGGGCCTTGTCAGAGCTTGAGTGGGACCCAGGAGAGTGGAGCTGGCCAGAGGTTGTGACAGGACAGGGGCTGACCTCCTTCTTTGCCTACAACACGACTTTGGGCAGGCGAGTTCTTGGGAGGATGCAGAGCTGCCCCCCCACCCAGCAGCCCAGTTGGTATGCACAGGGTATTTTCAGGTTCTTGTTGCAGGCCTTCTGGAAGGCCTTGTGGGAGAGCTGGCGGCCGCGGAAGATCTCCTACTTCTTGTGGCTTCTCGCCCACAAAGGTCTTCCGGTGGGGAGCTGGTTGAGACAGATAGGCCAGGACAGACGCTGTCAGATCTGCCATGAGGTTGAGGAGTCACCAAAGCACTGCATGTGGAGCTGCACTCGCGCCCAGGAAGTGTGGAGGTGGACTTTCGGGATTCTCACTCGCGCAGCACCAGAGCTAGGCTTGATCACATGGGGCGCGTTCTGTTGGTGCAGCACCGCACCTGGTCTACATCACTTATTCGAGGCATGCCAGTAGGACCCCACTTTCCTTATCACGCAGGGTACATGGGGGGGGCTGCTCGAGGGTATCCCGCATCACCTAGCAGAGGCGGATACAGGAGTTCAGGAGAGGCAGCCAGTCTGGGAGATTATTAGCAGCATAGCAGGGTGGCACATTTGGACCTCGCGTTGCGCGCAGATCCTCGGTGGCACCTCCTTATCGACTGCCCAGATCATGACTGATATTTGGTGCGAGATTATTCATACCCTCAGAGGCCAGTGGGACCAGATTCAAGGAGATTCCCGGTCCGGTCAAGAGAAGCGGAGACGCTTCCTTCGGACTTGGAACACTCAGGGCCTCTTCTTCGAGCAGACTTCGCAGGGCCTTCGGTGGCGCTACTCACCACCCCGATGGCTGTTCATTCACACTCGCCTTATCCCGACGTGAGAGAGTGATTTATTGTGTTACCTTTTAGGGCTGTGTCCGATTTGTGAACGCAGCCCGTCAGCTACAAGCTGACCTTTGTATCTTGTTCTCGAAGTAATATAATTAGCACTGTTTTTTCAGCAAAAAAAAGACACTAAGGACTGAGTTGGGAATGAGTAGTGGGGATCATCCTGAAATGGATGATCAGACGGAGAGAGTCAATCAGATTTTAGAGGATATGCTGAGGGCATATGTGTCATTGAGGCAACATACGCGGGACAAGTGGTTGCCATTGTTAGAGTTTGCCTACAATGATAGAAAACATTCCTCTACGAAGTTTAGTCTGTTTGAATTGAATTATGGTTATAGACCAGCAAATCCAACTTCAGTTGGAATACCTCAAAGAGTGCCTAGTGCCGCGAACTTTGTGGTTCAAATGCGGGAGATGCTAGCACTTGCGAGAGCTAATATCCGCTAGGCTATGGATAGAGCCAAGGCGTATGCAGATGAAAACCGATCTATAAGATTAAAGTTTTTCTCAGAGTTTCTTCGCACTCGAAGTCGTTAACTTTAGGAGAGTGTGCTAAGTTATCACCTCGATACTGTGGGCCGTGGTTAATTCTAAAGAGAATAGGCAAGATAGCCTATAAATTAGAATTGCCACAGGGTTGCAAGGTACACCCAGTGTTTCATGTTTCTTGTTTAAAGAAATTTTTGCATACTGGTGACTCACTAATCGAAGGTGTGGTTTTGTTTCAGGAGATAGAGGATAATGCAAGATGCAAACCAACAAGAATCCTGGACCAAGGAACAATGCAAGTGCGAAATCGGAAGATACCCACGGTGTTGGTTGCATGGCATGGTCAACCTCTATCAGAAGCTACCTGGGAATCCGTATACCAGTTGCGGAGAGTGTTCCCAGATTTTATCATTGAGGACGCTGATGTCCGAAGAGGGAAAGAATGTTACGCTCTAGCCGAGGTAGCATGACCTCGGAAGAATCAGTCGACATTTCCCTTAAAGGATCTATGTTTGTAATATATCTGTTTGCTCTTCATGTAAATGATCGTGAGGGAATTAATGTCAAGGTCCTAGGTGAGGGCTGATAGCACCAGACTAGGTGGGTCTAAGGCTAAGGGCCTAATGCAAGCAATGTGCCTAGGGGCAATTGGAATTAAAGTATCCCAAGAGAGGGGTGAAAAGATGCATTAGGAAGGCCCTATGATGATGACATGTGGCATCTAGATCCAACTAGGGAGATGGGGCTTGTTGGAGTTAGTGAGAGAAGGAGAAGGAACTTTGGTGTGATTCGATTTTGATATCTCTGTGAGCTCTCACGCTTCAACAGGAATTGGCTGGGTGGAACTAAGTTGGTGCTATTCCCGTGATCTGCAGTAGTAGTTTAGGAAATGTATGTAATAATGACCCGCATGAACCTGATTGAGACTCTACCGGGAAAATCACTGGAAGTAGAGGTTCTGGTAGTCACCCGATCATAAGGTCCAGTTCAAAAGAAACCACAAGCAAAGAAAGAAGTAAAGGAGAAAGCGTTGAGATGGAAAGATCAAGAAGAGGTCCGGACAGCAGTATTGAAAGAGATTTAGAAGGCACAAGCCAAAGATGCAAGACCAATGTTTTGGCAAACGGTGGACCCGCAAGAACGAACCAATCTGGCAAATCCAAAAAGTAATCTGATAGATAGTCCAAGAAAAGTTTTGATGAACAGTCCGACAACAAATCCGACCACAAGTCCGACAAGCAGTCCGAATCTAGGGGATCAATCAGCAGTCCAGGAGCAGGGGGCAGGTAGCCAAAAGCAAGGCGAAGGGAACCTCTCGGCTGAATTGTTTCAAGCCTTGAAGCAAGCATCCATCAAGATTACATTGGATCAACTATTGAGTTTGGCTCCAGTATTTCTGAGAACTTTATTAAGCAATTGCAAGAAGAAAATAAGGAGAAAAAGAAATCAGAATTTCTGGGTGAGGAAGACTACCAGCCTTGTCTGCAAGAACTAACGATACTGCAAGTAGAACCTGATGACGTGGACTATAAGGTCCCGGCAATCAAAGTGCATTCTAATGGTCAAGAGATACCAAGAACATTGCTAGATGGGCGCTCGGGTGTGAACATCCTCCGGCACAATATGTATGAAAAGATGGGTTTGGCGGAGTTGGATGAAGCACCTTTTCAGGTCACATTGGCTTACCAAAGATGAGTTCAACCACTAGGAATTGTTCGAAACTAGCAGATTGTCATTCAAGCCTATGACGAGCAGATGAAGAAAACAACAAGAATAAAGAAAGTCGAGTTGGAAGAACTGAATTTCAACACAACAGAAAAGCTACAGACAGTAAAATTTAGTGTACATGTGGAAGGAACTTTAAAAACTGAATTGATGCAACTGTTGATGGAATTTAATGACATTTTTGCTTGGGAATACACGGACATGAAGGGCATCGATCCGAGTCTATGTGTTCACCGCATAAATATGAAAAAGGATGCAATTCCAGTAGTGCTACAGAGGTATCGAATGAATCCTAACTATCAAAGTTGGTAAAGGAAGAATTAGGTGAGTTTATTAGAGTTGGTTTTATATACCCTTGTCATAGTCTTTAAGAAAAATGGCAAATTGCGGATCTGTGTAGAGTATAGAAAATTGAATGCAGCTACTATCACCAACCCCTCCCCTTTACCTTTCTGTGACACCACGTTGAATGCAGTAGCAAGCCACAAAGTGTACAGCTTTCTAGATGGATTCAATGGGTATAATCAAATCCAAAAGGCTAAGGAAGATAAAGAAAAAATGGCATTTTGTGGCTGAATGGGGGGTGTTTCAAGCAATGTAATGAATTTCAAACTGAAAACGGTCCACCCACATTTCAGGGATGGATGCAGAAGATTTTTGCACCATATCTTACAACCTTCATGAGAGTGATTTTGGATGACTTCAGTGTATTTGGCAAAAAGATGAACACATTGAACAACTTCGGCTTTGTTTTGGAAAATGCAGAGAGTCTCGGCTAAGCCTGAATCCGATGAAATGCGCATTTGTAGTCCGACATGGTGTCTTACTTGGACATATCATTTTGGCAGAAGGAATGGCAAGAAAGGTTATTGCAATCCAAGAGGCTAAAGAACCTAGAAATGCCAAAGAGATTATGTGGTTTATTGGGCAAGTGAAATGGCACAATAGATTTCTCAGGTATCTCTCCTATTTGTGTCAATTATTGACAAGATTAGTTAAGAAAAATAAACAATTTGTTTGGAGAGAGGAACATCAAAAAGTATTCCAGCTATTGAACAAAATGCTGGTGGTAGCACCTATCCTTATTCCACTGGATTGGAGCCAAGACTTTCATGTTTTTTTGGATGCATCGGATATTGCCATTGGTGCAGTCCTAATGCAAACTTTGCAGAAGGGATGGTTCTAGCCGATTTACTATGCCAGCCGTATCTTATCATCAGCCGAACAAAATTATTCGGTCAAATTATTCGGTCAACGAAAGGGAAGGCTTGTGCATGGTATATGCTTTGCAAAAATTCAAACATTATCTTTTGGGCAATATAGTGGTCTTTCATATTGACCACCAGGTATCATTGTATCTGGTCAATAAGCCACAACCATCAGGAAGGATAGCAAGATGGATCCTCCTCTTACAGGAATATAACTACAGAATAGTGCACACATTGGGGAGACAGCATCTCATTGCCGATTATCTCAGTAGATTGGAGTCAAGGGAACATCCAGGACAAGGAATTCTGGATGACCTACCTAATGTATCTTTGCTCCAAGTGGAAGCCATTGGTGGAACAGATTGATATGACAGAATGGTGCAGTTCTTGACAAATGGAGTGTTTCCTAAAAGTTTCGCAAGGGATCAAAGGCATAGACTGGCTCTCAAAAGCAGACCATTTATGATCATTTCAGGAGAATTGTATAAAAGAGGAATAGATCAAATACTCTAACGCTGTGTTCCAGAACATGAGCAGCACTTCATTTGCAAGAAGCTCATCAGGGGACATGGAGTGGCCAATTTTCAGGAGATATGACAGCAAAAAGGATCTTTCAAG
The DNA here is from genome assembly GCF_047967505.1 of Dipteris shenzhenensis. Classification (NCBI taxonomy): domain Eukaryota; kingdom Viridiplantae; phylum Streptophyta; class Polypodiopsida; order Gleicheniales; family Dipteridaceae; genus Dipteris; species Dipteris shenzhenensis. The sequence continues at coordinate 39,113,187 of NC_141621.1, forward strand.
CTGGATTGTGGTGGCTGACAGTAATCAAAGACTCACATGGATTCGCAAAGAAATGTTGGTACTGCCAAAGAGATGGACAATCATCGGATGCCGATAGATTGTTGCTCAACCCAATCCTACCACTTGAACCATTTCAAAAATGGGGTTTAGATTTTGTGGGGCCATTCAAACCAGCTGCAAAACAAACAGGGAACAAATACATTTTGGTAGCTACGGATTATTGCACTAAGTGGGTCGAGGCACAAGCTCTGCAAGATAATTCATCTAACTGCACAACAAAGTTTTTGTACCGTAACATTGTAACGCAGTTCGGATGTCCGATAGCGCTAGTGTTGGATCAAGGATGACATTTTCTAAATCGAACCAGTTAAAAAAATACAAAATCACATACGATTGTTCACAAAATAGCATCAACTTACTACCCACAAGCAGCAAGACAAGTAGAAAGTTCTAATAAAATCATGAAGCAGATTCTGAAATTGATAGTTTCAAAAAATAGAACGGCTTTGGACACACAACTAGATTCAGCATTGTGGGCATTCCGAACAGCATTCAAGGTAAGCATGGGAATGACACCCTTCAAGTTAGTTTATGGGGTCCATGGAGGCGATAGTGCCCATGGAATTCATGACCGACAATCTACGGGTTTCAACAGCAAAACTAAGGAGTGGAGTTCTGACGACAATAGTTGAATCAATTGGATGAAGACCGACTAGGAAGTCAACATACAACACAAGTCATCCAAGAGTGTAGAAAAGCTTGGGTTGATAGAAACATCAAATTCAAATTATATAAGGAAGGAGACTGGGTACTCATGTTTAACACAAAATTGGAGAAGTTCCCAGGAAAATTGAAATTGAGATATGATGGACCATTTAAAATTGTGAAGTACTTAGGCCAAGGAACATTCCGACTAGCTGATATGCATGGTAATATATCATTGTTGAAAGCTGTCAATGATTTTCACTGAAGCCATTTGTCAAACTGAGGAAAAAGTACGATTTGACTTCAAACCATTTGGTTGGATTTCGGACTTTCAACGATCCAACGGTCGGGTACATTGGGCCTTTAAAAAGAGGAGTCATGCAAGGGAGCGACAACCATGACACTTTACACGTGCAGGTGTTGCAGCACATGCAGAAATCGGCACTTCAGTTCCTTCACAAGAGTCATTCTACCTTTCCAATCATCCTTCACTTGCTTCGACCTGCCAAAAATCAGCCATCGGAATTTCATCGATTTGTCAGCATGCAGACCACCCTCAAAAGTGTCATGGAAGAGCATGCAGAAGGAGAAGGTGCTGCCAGCAGTTCGTCGATCCTCCAAGTCATGGCATCTTCCCGCAATCCTTCAGGATGAAAGCAGAAGGTTCAGTTTGCATCATGCTGGTCCCTCCGGAGTCAAGTAAGCGCCAACGTTGAAGAGAAGGCCGTAGAATCGCCTCGTCCGGCAAAGAAAAGGAGCCTGGAATCCCACTTGTGATTTTTAAGATTTTAAGCATGATTTGGACACTACAGTCTACCGGTCCGTGGAAAATTGCATGGCTGCACAAGATGGGGTTACACGAATATTATCATTTGCTATGGTGGCAATGGGCCATGAACATGGAAGTACAAAGGCAATTCGACCACCTCCAAGATACAAAAGGTATGCTTACACCAGAGATGCCAGTCACGGTTGAGTTAGTTGCGCAGGTGTTTAAGTTACTATTAATTCCAAACGTGCCCACAAAACCTCCAAGTAGATACCCGATGAAGTCATGGTATAGGGATTCGGTGAGTAGGTGCACTCCAAAGGATACTTTTATGTGAAGAATGCACTCAAAGGCCAAAGAAGAGATCAATGTAAGTGGTTCCTGGAGAGAGTTTTACTCCTCACTAAATATGATTACATTTTAAAGGATAATTATTCTCTGATGCATTTTGCCGAACTGGTCAGCATTCATGCACGAGAGAATCATGGGGGAGATAACCAGAAAGGATAAGCGGTGGAGTACGACACACAACAAACTCCGGTCTATTCTCTATGTTATTTTCATTCAGATTCCAGATGGACCACGTCCCCGCCAATGTTTACCATTCTCGGATGAATAAAACAAGAGAGAAGACAGATGCATCATGGAGGAGTACCCCCGACAAGAAACAATTAGACTATGGAAGGAAGCCGGGTATGCTCTAGCAGATATCAAAGCAATCGTGGAAACAAAGAAAGACTTACAAGAGGTTGCACACCAGTAGGGTAAACCAGATTCTATCAAGAAGCCCAAATTAAAAATTCGGTATTAAACCACAAACTGTAGACCCTGCAACAAAGATGAACAGGCAGCAGAACAAGAAGTGGAAGAGAGAATGCCAGAACAAGCAGGACAATTGAGAGGACAAGGTACCTGGAACTCATGAGGGAGTACCACCAGTGGGGGATATGCCCATAGACCCACTGAAACTAGAAAGCCCTATATAGCAGCCACCAATGGTACAAGAGCATGTAGATAACCGAGAACAGAGCCCAGAAATGGCAGAATAAGATCAAATTACATTTATGGATGTTGATGAGGCAATTCTTCTGTTATAGAGATTGAGTTCATCCTTTCTGAAGGTTGGAAATCCAAAGTTTTGAGGTGGGCTCAGGTCCAAGCATTTAGTCCAAATTCCTATCCACCGGGTGTGCCAGGTGTTAAGGGGTCAACTAATCAACCCGATATCGGAATAGTTACATGTCTTTGACAAGTAGAAGTTATAACCGCAGATACAACTACCAAGTCGGATTTAGAGAGAGCGTGTGAGAAGAAGAGGGCATGAGAATTTAGACCCTGGTTTGTCTATTTGCGTACTCAATGACAGGTTCTGGTAGTTTTAACGCACTTCTTGAAATTTTTGGTGTTGTGTGGGAAGGAGATATGCTCATGTGAATGATGTGCTTGGTAGAAGAAAAAAAGAGATTTGCTTGAAACATTATGGCAAGACTCCTTGCAATCTGTTTTCATCCCTATTTGGTGCCCGTATGTGAAGACACTTGTTTTGATTAAGTATCCTCCTTGTGCAGAGGGTTCTTAATGCTTTTTCCAATTCCCTTTTAAATGTATGTTCTCCACTCAAAAGCTATCTTATGTACTTCATGATTTAGGTGTGTCCTCATTTTAAATTGACGTATTGAATTTGAGCAGAGAATTCCACAGAAAATGGAAGTGCTAATATGACAAAGATGACAAATGGCTTCAGTTCAAATGGAGCTGTCAATAAATCTTTCAAGGATGTACCCAGTAGTTCAGCCTCAAATAATAGAATGTCTCTGGCTGCCAGAAACGGGAATCAGGTCAATGGAGCAAGAGTGGATGTATTCCCTAAATTGCAACGCTCAAATCAGTTAGAAGCTACTTTGTGGGAAGACAATATTAAAGTCTTGCCTTCAGATGAGGCTTTCAGCTGGTCCAAAGAAAATTACAGCAATGTGCAGAGGACAATTGATGTATGGAGTTTTGTTTTATCGTTGAGAGCTCGTGTATATATTGATGGTGCAAAATGGACCTTCATTGGTGGAATGTCGGAAGAAAAGCAGGTGGGGGTTTCATTTTCAAAGTTTTTTCCCCTGGTGGACTTGTTGCTATAAAAAGCTACTAGGCTCGTTCCTGGTTAAATTATTTAGGTATTCTAGTCATGTACTAGTACGTGTGATTTGATTTTTTGAAACTAACAGATTGTACTCTAAATAAATTTTATAAACATTGATGATCCAGCCATCTATACTTTTTATTACTTAGGTGTTGTTCTTTGGCAGAAAGCTAGAAGGCGCAAAACCGCCTCTTGGGTGAGGGAGAGAATTTTACAGCTAGGCCCTACGTTTATCAAGCTAGGGCAATTGTCATCAACACGCTCAGATCTTTTCCCAGCAGAATTTGTTGAGGAGCTTGCCAAGCTACAGGTATCATTGCACGTTGCAGCGACTTGGTTCTGAATTCTGAATCCTGATTGCTTGTTGTTGAGAATTGGCACACGCCTTACTGAACAGGGCTGATCTTGAAGTGCCATCAAGTGACTTAAATATACCTCAGTTAGGTCTTTTTTGTTTGCAAAGCTTCAAAAAAATGATACAGCTAGAAGGAGAGTTTTAAGTATAGACTAGCAAGTGCTTAGATGAAAAGATTCTAAAAGGATATAAATATAGTTTCTGTTACAAGGAGTTAAGGATATAACGACTTAACTACATACAATAATCTTTGTAGGATCGTGTCCCAGCTTTTTCCTCTAAGAAAGCGGTTGTGCTGATTGAAAAAGAGCTGGGGCAACCTGTGGACATGCTTTTTACAGAATTTGAACAACAACCTGTTGCTGCAGCTAGCCTTGGTCAGGTGGGCCCTTTCTTTCAGATGAGATGAAGTTCAGATGGTTTTCTACGTAATACTGCCTGCTTGCTTGTATTTCGCTTTCGCAATAGGCAAACCTTCTCTTTTCTTGTTGGTACCTGATGGTTCTATCAATCTTGTTGGTATAACCAGGTCTTATTTAATATGGTGTATTAACATATTCTTGTTGTTCTTGTCCCCTTGGATCAAAGTATCTGTATTTGTTCTCCATTGACACATGTAGACTGCTGAAGTGTGCTGCTTTTCTTTGATTTTGATGATTGCTCTTGAAACGTGTATCAGATGTCTTCATTCCCATGCCATTGGAGACCCCTTATGAAGAGTCCTTGTCATATCTTGCTCTTTCCCTGTTGGTCTTCTCTCTATCTAAGAAGCCAATCCATGTGATACGTTGATCTTACTATCCTTACTATGGCTCCTACAACCGTGGTAAAAGGCCGTCTAAAATCTAGTCAGTCAGGGATGTAACACCATGCAACAGCAATTTGAATTCCTATGATATGGTACCAAGAGTGTTATGTGAGTGCTTATAAAGATGCATGGGGTACTAGGTCTTCCATGGACATCTTAGGAGGAAGTTTGGAATAAGACTTGTTTGAACTGTTTCCATTCTTGGTGGACTTCCATGTTATGCTCGGTTCATGTTCTGCACAGGCAGTACTCTTGCTTTGCTGGGTGATCTTGATGTGATTTTTGAAATGTTTATTTTTGTCATGGACTGGTGTGCAGGTTCATAGAGCATTGCTACCCAACGGAGAAAAGGTGGTTGTAAAAATACAGAGGCCTGGTTTGAAAGAACTCTTTGACATAGATTTGAGTAAGCTACTTTTTGACATAGATTTGAGTAAGCTATGCTTTTGTAGATTCCACACATTGTGTTGCGTTGGGTTCCGATAGATTTTTTCTTTCCTGATGGATATTAAATCACGTTAAGTTGGATATCTATGGAATTACATTGTAGCTCTGGTTTGGCCTTCTAGATTGTTTAAAAGTGAGAAGAGAGTTGTCAGAGAGCTCACATGAATTCCAATGATTTCATATCTTCCAGGCAATTTGAAGAGAATTGCTGGATATTTTCAAAATAGTGAGACACTAGGAGGACCCACAAGAGATTGGCTTGGCATCTATGAAGAGTGTGCAACGTAAGATGTTCAACAGGTTTACATGCTGATAGCTTTTGCTTTTACACATGGAAGCGAGTCTTAATATAAATATCTACTTTAACATTGATTTATGGTGCTATTGTTTCATTGAAGGAGTTGTGGCTTTGTCATTTGCAGCATTTTATATCAAGAAATTGATTACATCAATGAAGGTCGCAATGCGGATAGATTTAGAAGAGATTTTCGAAATATTAAGTGGGTCCGTGTTCCAGTAAGTTGAAGCCAAGACCCAATCCTGTTTTCTATATAGCCTCATGGCGAATCTAGGTTGTAAAGTTTGGGGCCAACGGTTTGCTTGAGCAATATGGTATTTTGAATATTGCCTAATGTTGATCAGGAATTATCAGAATATTCTTTAAAGTCATTAACAGCATATGCTCTGATTGTGGGCAGCAAATATTCTGGGACTATACATCTACTAAAGTTCTAACACTCGAGTATGTTCCAGGTATTCCATTATATCTCAATCGTTTTAAGTTTTTCACGAAGGGTGGAAAAACAATGCATCAGACCTACTTTAAGGATTCTTTAAGGGGTCTCAAAACCTGGTGTTCTGTCTTCTGAAATTAAGCTTTATGATGTTCCCTGTTAAAGGTTTCTATTAGAACTAGATTTATGGATATTTGCTGCTGATTTTGTGAGGTAAACCTTTTCTTTGTGTGCTGCTACCTTGCATCCAGGCATTAAGATAAATGATGTGGCCATATTGGATAATGGAGGCTTTGATCGCTCAGCTATAGCCAGTAAAGCCATCGAGGCATATCTAATTCAGGTTGTGACTCATCATGGGCATATTTCAAAGTTCCTATTTAGCCTCTTTGATTGTTGTTGTCTCATGTGGTTTGATTAAGTGTTTTGATACCTTGTGCAGATATTAAAAACTGGCTTCTTCCATGCAGACCCACATCCTGGGAACCTAGCAGTTGATGTTGATGGCTCACTCATTTATTATGATTTTGGTATGATGGGAGACATAAAGGCGTTCACACGAGAAAAGTTGCTTGAGATGTTTTATGCAGTGTATGAGAAAGATGCAAAGAAGGTAAAGTAACATATTTTATAATGCAAAAGGTCTTTGTTGAAGCAAATTTTGTTTCGAGTTGGGAATGGAGCAATGAGCATATCTTCAAATTCTTAACAGTCTTCAAAGATTTCTAGACTTGATTTTATTCAGGCTCAGAAGTGGACGAAAGCCCTGAGGATTAACCTCTGTATTGAGTGCTGCAAATGGAGGTCATTTTCCTTCCAAAACTCTGTAGTGGTTTCCTTAATCTGCTCTCAGAAAGTATCTCAAAGAACTGGGGTGCTCTTTTAGCTGCTCAGATAGACAGCTCCAAGCCCCCATGGCTGGACTGGGCCACTATCCCACTGTGCCTAACCAATGTCCTTCTTGGCCCCCAGCATGAATCCTCTGAATCTTAAAACCTTAGGGTGCCAAGCATTGTCTATTGCCCAATGTCCTCTCTAGACTTTGGGCTGGCCTTCGACAAGACATCTGGATAAATGGTTTTGCACCCTCATCATGCTCCACATCATGAGGAGACCTTCTTGGTGAGGCGGACTCCTATAAAGATCTACCTATCGCTGCCGCTACCCTCCCATCTTTGGTGTCTTTTGGAGTAGACCTTGTTTTAGAAGGAGCTCCTGGACATGTTTGGGTTGAAAATATTGATTCTTAGGCATTTCCTAACGAAACTGTCTTACTCTAACTATTTCTAACTTGAATTCTATGTATTTCAGAGTTTGATGGTGCCACTATCGTGATTCTACAGCACTCAGCCCTGGTATTTTGCTGAGAACGGGCTCTAGTCAGAGGGATTTTGGGCCTATCTACACCCGGTTATCTCTGGGGGATACCATTGCTTACATTCTACAGTTTTCTATATTTTTTTGTTATGTTGGGTTCTCATCCTTCATTTTCTTTTAGTGGGGAGATCGTTGTATGCATTGGACTATAAATTCATGTTCCAGGACTTCTAGGTTTCCTTGCGTTGTGTCCGAGGATCTGCATTGCTATTGTAATTTGTAATTAAAGCGGGGCATGGCATTATTGTAATAAGAAATATAACAGAATCAGCCAATGTAGTGTGTGTACCTCATTCGCAACCTATCGGGTGTTGGAGTCTTCTCCTTTCCTTTCCTCTACTCTATCCTTTGTGTGGAATTTGAATGATATGTGTGTGATTGTTAATTTCTAAGTAATGGCAATCTAAAATTCAAAATTTATTAAGTACTTTAACTGGAAATGTGCTTCCGCATAAGGACCACCTTGACAGAGGATATGTCTATATTCCTCATGTGAGTGTCCACCCCGGGTTGGTCTGCTGAGTCGTGCAATCTGGCTCTCTGATATGTTTGGTCCCCATCCCCTGCTGTCCGTCGCTTGGATTACCAGAGAAAAAATTCGTGATTGTGCTCTACTAGGCTCTATCAGTCCCTCTAGTGCTCTCCTCTATGCTTGTATGAGCTGATCTTATGCCTTGGGGATTTAGAAAGGAAAGTGGCCACATGCTGTGATCAAGGTGTGCCTAGAACTCCCTGTGGGGGCCAAAATTGCTGCTAAATAGACAGTGATGTCCTCCATGGTTCCCATCGGAATGCAAAGTGCTTTTTTGTCTCTGTTCATCTCCCACATATATTGAGGATCTCAAATAGGCAGCTCCATGTTTCTTCTCACAGACCCTGAACTTTATGTGACCCCTAGTCCGGTGGTATGGTAAACCCTTCACTTCGTGATAGGTGAGTGGACCATGGAGCCTTAAGGCTATATGGGAATGGTGTTAGTCTGTCCACATGTAGTCCCAAGCTTGCAAACCATTTGTGTGTTTGGGCATACCAGCTTCACTGATCCCCCTTTGCCTCCAGTTGATACATGAGGTTAAGGCCAGCCATAGCAGTCTGCACCATCCAGATGTCGTGCTATCAAAAGTCTCTGACTCTATGAAGTTAAGTGACGACCTAAAAGATTGCATCAAGCTATAGCAGAGTAATCCGGAACTCTACTAGTAGATTATGATGTGGGACCGATGACACACTCTACAAGGAGAGAGCAACCACTTGGCAATAGAAAAACGATACAAGCACTAAATTAGGGTTTCATTTCCATACAAGGTGAGGTATTTGAAGTCTTGGTGCAGGAACTCAAAGAGTCACTCACAATAGGTAGACAATTCATGTGCGAATTGAAATTGTGTGTTTTGCATGGGTTTAAATTGAATGTAAAATGAATGAGAAAGTTGGCTTTTGGCTGGCTGGTTGTCATAATAGAACAGTGAACAGCCTCAGAGTTTCCGAGCAAGTCAAAGAGCAATTTCTAGAAACTAAAAATGAAATTTGAACTTTAGAACAACGAAAATCTGAATTTGTATGATTGGATATATAATAGTCTTACAAAGGTATATTCACTAAATCAAGATATCCTGAAGATGTTTTAAGAATAAGCTCATGAAAAAAAGAATATTTCAAATTTAGCTAGATAAATACATGTACTTGTGGGAGGGTCAAAGTCTTGCGTTGCTTGAATATGCCTCATGAAAATAAAATGGAACGTGGATGATGAACACATGCAGCTAAATGCGAATTTGCAGCCAAATTTAAAGTATGTAACTTCAAAAAAGAGGTGAAAAATTACTATCTTTTTTGGGCATCATCATATCCAGCAAATGATGCATATGTTTAGCAATTGTGGATTCATATATTGAAGAACAGAATGATTGGCACGAGCATGTGCAAATTTAGACCAGGGGAAGGTACCTCGGAGCAGTGTGACAAAGGTCGCAAATGATGCATTATCCCATAATTAAAGAAAATGCAGAAATCAAAGAAGGGTATCTTTTCATTTCATACTGGAGGAGACAATGTTATGGAGTCATCTGTAAGCATTTGTCTTCTACTATATTATGATTATGAAATACCCATTCATGCCGTTTTTCTTGCCTCGATATCTTTATGAGATTGTTAATAACATTCAGGTGAGAATAATGGAGTCCAGTGGACTGGCATGATCCATTAATGTTCTTCATGTTATGCATACTTCCACTGGTACAAAATCAGCATCAAGAGGGATTGTTGGATCATAATCATAGTCTTCAAGTTTGTTTAGAAAAGCATGCAGTCCCCGTGTAGAGATCACATATAATCTGCCATTGGCCTTCTTTGGTTAGAATCCTGGTTTTCATGGAGGTTATGCCTGTTTAGCCTGCTGTCTTCTGGGTCTTCCTTCATATTCAAGTCCCTCTTGATGAGTATCTCTCTATGTGAGATTTTTTCATTGGAAACATTTCAATTTACGTGCTTCATTAAGTAGGATTGCTGGGCAATATTGAAATTATGTCTAGAAATGCATGTAGAGTTGGAGCTGTTAGAGTGGGAATTTTGTGATTTCATAGCCAGAAAGGATACACCCCTGCCCTCCCCACCACACACACACAGGCACACACGTATGGACACACACCATCACCACCACCTCCGGTCCTGCCCTTCCTCCTCTCCTCTCCTTCCCTGTTTCCTTATTTTTTTCCTGTCTTCCACGTGTGAAGTGAACCACCACAATAAGCACACTGATTTTCCAAAACGTGTATCAATTTAATAATTAAATTACATCCCTCTTGTGAGATGCACAACTGTCTAAAGTAATTTTTGACAATCTTTAGAAACCCAGATGGCAGCTTATGCTTGGATACTGATAAGAACGTAAGTGTAGCTTTTCTTACTAAGTTATTTTCTCTCATTTAGTTTTAATTTTGTTTAAAGTTTCTTACAAAATCCTTTTTTCCCTTTTTCCTTTTCCACTCACTTTTTTTTTGGGTGAAATCCATATTTGTTTATATTACAAGAAGCAGTTCTCAAAGAGAGAACTTGCCATTACAAAAACATCAGTAGATTTCAATATAAGACAAGTAGATAGTGGAATCTATTTGATGAGCACTGAGGCAATCATAAAAGGATTGCCTTAATGGCATCCAGAAATAGGAAGTCTTGGAAAAAGTGGAGTCTCCAAAGACAATATGATTTATGTCCTTCCATAGAGCCGAGAGGCCCCAATATCGAACCATGCGAAAAAAAGATGAAAGTCCGGCCTCAGTGGATAGATGCCAAATATTCATACACTTCTTTTCTTTTTGTGAGAAGAAATATTTTATTGCTATGAAATAATTACATTCGTAGTTACTTTCAAAGTGGTGTAATTACTACTCAACTGAAAATCTCAATATAAGCTAGATATACATCATGATCAATCAAACGAGTCTGAAAGCAATCATAGAATGATTGCCGCAGAGATTGTTTGAAAAAAACAAAAGATGGAAAAGTAGGATCACCAAAGACTCTATGATTTATGTCTATCCATGGAGTCCACAGTGCCCAGTAGCGCACCCAAACTAAAAATAAATCAAAACCCTGTCTAGCTGGATGAAAATCAAATAACCAGAAGAACCTGCCAAAAGTAACAGTAGGAACTCTCGCTCGAAGCCGCTGTCGGATGAGAGCGAGGAAATCACAAGTGTGTGGACAGTGCCAGAAGATGTGAAGCACAGATTTGGCAGAATGTAGACATCTATGGCAAACAGCCAGAGCAATATGTCTATGTGCGAGTAACTGCCCAGATGGAGAAATGCCAAGTAGGACTCGCCAAAGGAAAAGCTGTTGCCGAAGAGGGACTTTATAATGCCAAAGGAGACGCAGCCGCTTTCTCCACCACTTTAGTGGGCGATCCATATGCCAAACAGAATTTGCTCTGTCAGAAATCCAAGGCGGAAGTAATAACACTTTATATAGAGAAGGCACTGTGATATGTGAGAGCTTCAAAGGACGGGCTGAAGAGGAAGAAGAATGTATGATAGCAGACATAAAGGAAACGAGATCTGCCTTAGTGAACATGATGAGAGGCAGATAGAATTGTATGTATGCTATCAAAATGGATTGCGTTATTCGCAAACGAACATGGAATGGCCAAGTTACAAGCTTCCAATATTCAAGTTTTGCCCTTAACTTTGTAAGCATCCAATCAGTTTGTTGAGAACGAGTAAGCCCCCAACCTAGAGGATAGCCAAGATGTCGAATCAGTTGAGAAGTTGGAACAATTTCCCTAGGCCACAAAAGACTATGCCAGTCTTTAGCATGCAACGGCAATAATTTTGATTTTTGAAAATTGACATGAAGACCAGTAGCCAAACCATATGTAGAAAGAGCCTGCATAATCATGGAGGGATCGCTCCGAGTATTTTTCAGGGTAAAGAAAGAATCATCAGCATATGCTTGGGTGATCATGCTATGGTTGCCAGGAATTTCCAATCCATGCAACATGCCAGTGTCCAAAAGGTGGTCCATATATTGAAGCATTGGATGAGTGGCTATGGCAAAAAGTAAAGCACTGAGGGGACATCCTTGCCGAACAGAACAACCAAGAGTGGAAGGTTGTAGAAATATCCCCTGAAAGTATGCAAGCAGCTTTACTATCTTGATATAATTAATTGATAACTTGTGGCATTTTTGGGCCAAATCCCAAGGCCTGCATAGTTGATGAAATAAAATCCCACTTAACAGTATGGCAATATCAACTTGCAATAGCAAAACATCCTGCTGCATATATTTGGCATATTCGATTCCAACATGAGCATTAGCAATGTTATCTGTGATATGCCTACAAGGAACAAAACCATATTGCGCAGGATGCAACCCATCATGTAAATAGCCTTTCAACCGATCAACAATCATTTTGGTAGTAAATTTGTAAATGATCGGCATAAGTGTGATAGGTCTCCAATCAGCCAAAGATTCACAAATTTGCTTTTTTGAAAGAAGTTTAACAAGACCTCGCTCCTATGTGTCTGGCATTTTCTGATTTTGCCAAGTAGAGTTCACCTTATGCAGCAATGCATGCTTCAATAGAGGCCAATATTCTAGAAAAAACTCAAGTGTAAGACCATCCCATCCTGGAGATTTCCATCTATCATAAGATTTGATTGCATCTGACAATTTCCTCTCAGTAAAAGGTTCCTCAAATTCCAAAGCTTGAGTAGTGGAAATAATAGGAGAAACATGCTGTAAAAGTAAATTTCTGGCAAACAAAACCTGCTACGAGGGAGGATCTGCAGAACCAAACTGCTGAGAGAAATGATGTACACAAACAGAGGCAAGTTGTGACTGTGATGTAGTCCATGAACCATCAGGCAGAAGCACCCTGTAAATGTTTGTTTTTAGTCTCTTCTGATGCAAGCTTTTAAAAATTTGTTTGGAAGAGTAGCCTTTATCTATAAAGGCTATTTGTCTTGCTTTAGTCTCCGATTTAGCTAGTTTCCTGTGATCGTTGATTTGAAGACAATGTTTAGCTTGGCATAGTCTTGTTTGCTCATGCAATGACAATGGACGAAGATGACTGAGTTCAGTGAGGTCTTGACAAGTTAATTTGGCCTAAGCAATAGTTTCCCTCAGAGTCTTCATGTAAGACTTGCCATAACCTTTAATTACATCTTGCATTTTAGAAACAAAAGAATCCCATGCATTATCAATATCAAAGTGGCTCTAAGAAGACAGAGTGAGATGCTTCAGTAACCATGGCCTTGAAAGCAATATGTTGCAAATAGCTATTGTTCACAATCAGATGTCGCCTTTGAGGTAGTCTATCATCTGGCATATCATAAAAAGATAACCTCGATCATAAAGGTGCATGATTTGAATGCACAAAGGCATAGTCAATCCAGATTTTGAATGTAAAATCATCATTTTGTTACGGAGCTACACTATACCAATGATCCAGACGTGCCTAATAAGAGGAAAGGGCATTATGTTGGAAAGTGTATCCTGGTGACAAAGGCTGCAATTCCTTCCAAAGATCTACTAAATCAAGGTGCATCAGTGATTGAGACCATGCATGCCTTTCAGGGGTTAACATATGAGTATGTCCTGATGTATTGTCACCCTATTGCGGATCATTATTGAAATCCCCACAGATAAAGGCATGATATCTCCATGGATATTGCTACATGGCATCCCAAATTGCAGATCTATTCCGAGAAGATTGAGGTGCATGGACAGAAGCGAATTCAAACACCTCGCCTTGAATGATGCATTGAAGAATAATCCATCTGCCTTGATTGTCATTTAAAGCTATAGCTGGCTGAAGCTCATGCTTTATCAAAAAGACTACTCCTGAGAAAGAGTGCTCCCCAGCATAGAAGATATCATAGCCACAGTAATGACAAAAGAGGGGCGAATGTTCCAAAAGCATTTGCCTATGAATCTCATCTATCATAATGACCTCAAAAAAGCCCCGGGCTGCATAGTGTACCTTCTGAACAAATGAGCCAGCCAGTGTGCGGGTCAACTTGTTGCCTACCTCTGCAGCAGGTGGCATCTGACGTGGGAAAAATAAAATAACTGCATTTTTGGCATATTCTCTAACTGGATCCACAATTTCATCCACTTCAACCATCAGACCAACCGATGGAACATAGTCTTTCCACTCTTTCCTGACATCATAAACCAGTTGTGCTTCAACAGAATCATGCATTGGGTCATGCTGACCCTCAGCCTGCTCCTACTTTTGCTTTTTGCATTGAACTGATCGATCCTTTTGAAAAGTTTTTTCATAAGAGTATTCAGCCATGTCTTTGGAAGAGGATGGAACCCAAAAAGGAGGTACCTGTAAAGAGATAGTAGAGAAAAAACAGTCCCAAAAAAGCAGCCCACAGAGAGGAAGAAAGTATTGTATTTGCAAAGAGAAAAAGGGAAAAAGAGATGTAGGAATTTAGAGAAAAGAAATGACAAGTTCTGTAGAACAAGAAGAGAAAAAAACAGTAAAAGTTCCTAGATGAACTAGATTTCAGAAAAAGAAGAGAGATTCTGGCGATGGAAAGAGTACACAAGGACCCAGAACCCCAAGAGGAGAGAAAGGGGAACAGAGAGCCCTCAAAACCAGCGTAAAGATGCAGTCCGTGAGCAAACCCCTGCAGAAAAGCGACCCAGGAGCAGGAAATCAAGTGGCACCAGCAGCGTGAGCAGAGCGGGACAGGCCGTACGGTCCGTACACCTGTACAGAAACTGTACGGAAGGATGGTGGGCTGTACGGCAGGTATTTATCTAAAATGTCATTTTTTGCACTCTGATGTAGCGCAGCAGGTAGGTGATACCAACGGGCTGGTTTTTTTACACAAACATTAAATCAATGTACATGACATTAGACTCCAAAGGAGAGCCCAATGAAAGAACTCAAAAACAGTGAGAAAACACTTCAAGGCTAGTAGCATCCAAGTCTCTTGCAGCAAAACTATCATATAAGGATTGCTTGAGAGACATTCTGAAGAAAATATATGTCTGAGAAAACTGTTGACCCATCCTGGAATGCAGTCTATGTGTCCAAATGGTCCATAGTACCCAAAAGCAAGTCCAGTGAAAAAAGAGAAGGAATGGAGACATTTGAGATGAGAAGCATCCAAACATCCAGAAGAGTTTCCCAAATCGGATAGAGGGAAGCCGAAGCCGCAGCAAATGGGAAATATGAGTGATCAATATGCGAGAGTGTGGGCAAGACCATAAGAGGTGAGGAACTATCTCGCGGTGATGAGAGCAACGGGTGCAGGAAGAGGGAGCAATGCGACGTGCTGCCAATTTCACCCCAATGGAAAAAGCTCCCACTATACATCTCCAAAAGAAAAGCCTTTGTTTTAATGGCAATTTGGCTTTCCAGATTTTCATGAGTCGTGATTGCCACCAAGATAAAGGCCTATCCAAGTTCCAAAGAGTGTTGGCATGCTTGTCAATCCATGGCGGTGGAAGAAGAAATCTATAGACCTTCGAGGAGGTCAGATATGCATTGAAAGCGTATGCATAGTAGGAGGTAAGGAAGTCAAATTCCAGTCCAGTAATCTGTCCTGTACAAACAGTGGAGGAACTGGAATAAATGGTTGCAACATAGTCGAAAGTGTTTTCCAAATGGACCTATGATGCAATCCCAAGGAGAATGTCCTGCAAGCTTGTGGAAATGAAAGCATACATCCTTGTTGATCCACAACATCGCCAACAAGTCTTATGCCCAATTTCGTGAGATTGTATGCGTTAATAGGTGCCTGTAGAGCGAGAGGCGATTCAAACACCTTGCTCCAATGGATGCTTTCCAAGCGAAAAGAATTACCATGATGAGAGGAAGCACCTGTCCATTTAGCATATGAAAGAATTCTCTTCCAATCATGAATAAAAGCAGTAGAAACAGGGCAACCAGGAATTTTCCCCTGAAATGTGGTCATGACTGCTTCCCAGTGATCTGTAATCCAATGCCCATATGCATGGGAAGTCATGTTTCCACACATAGCTGCTAACATAATAGCCCATGGCTGTTTTTGCTGAAAGAAATCAGCAATCATAGTGCTTTTTCTTGCCAACATATGAACCTGGAGATTGAGAATATTCAGCCCCCCATGAATCTTGGGTGAACAAATAGACTGCATTGGGAGTAGCCGCAAAGCCTTTTTGTGAGATTTGCTTTTCCAGAATATCTCCATAGCCTGTGACATATAGGAAGCCAACTGCTTAATAGACCAGGGAAGAAGAGGCAAATAGAATTGCACATATGCCATAATGATGGACTGTACTATCCGAAGTCGAACATGTAGAGGCCAAGTGGACAAATGCCAGTATTCCAGTTTCTTGTTGATCTTTTGAAGCACCCATTTGAGCTGGTGTTGCGGAGTGATATTCCAACCAATGGGGTAGCCTAGATGCCTCACACACACACTTTCTTTTTCCACACACACACACTTTTTTGGGGGAGGGTGAAATCCATATATTTCTATATTACAAGAAGCAGTCCCCAACAGGGAACAGTTAAACAATTACAAACATAGGAAGATTTTAATATAAGACAAGTAGACATAGGAATCTATCTAATGAACACATAGGCAATCATAAAAAGATTGCCCGAGTGACATCCAGAAAAAGTGAAACTTGGATAAAGTGGAATCTCCAAAGACTCTATTTTCTGTCTTTCCACAAACTCCGGAGTCCCCAATATCTAACCCATGTGAAGAAAAGAAGACACATACACACACACACACACACACATTTTCTATGGTACATAGAGTGTTGGAAAGGTAGGCCTCCCTAGAATCCTTAGGATTGCTGCTAGAACTTATGTGAATATTTTTTTTTAAACAACAATGCTATCGCAATCAATATAACTTCTTATAATAGGCTTTGTTTTAAAAAAGAAATGTTGTTCATGGACATGCAGGTCATTCAAGCCTTGATCGACCTTGGAGCATTGACACCAACAGGAGATATGGCATCGGTGAGTAGTCAAATTGAAGACAAATAAACATTTTCTTGTGTGTGTTGCTTCTCAATGTGGAATAAATAGCACTTGCCAAAAATAGTCAATTAATGGGAATTCTCATTTATGGATAGGTGAGAAGATCAATCCAATTCTTTTTAAACAATTTAATGGACCAGAAACCAGATGAAGCAACTACTTTCTCTGCAATTGGCGAGGTGAGAGTCTTTGGAACCTCTATATTTGAAGACAAATATATATAAAATAAATGGTGATATACTAGAGACTTTCCTAGTGGGTCAGATCTCCTCTCTCCCTTGCAATTTTGTAATAATGGATATTTTTCAGGATCTATTTGCAATAGCATTAGACCAACCGTTCCGGTTCCCAGCAACATTCACATTTGTCTTACGTGCCTTTTCTACACTGGAAGGTATTCTACTTTTGGCATCTTCCTATATCTTTTGTAGTTATTTTTATCTCTCTACAGTTCCTTATGTTTTTCTTTAGGAACTTGTTTTGTTATATTTGTGTGTTGTCTTACGTGCCTTTTTTACACTGGAAGGTATTCTACTTTTGGGATCTTCCTATATCTTTTGTAGTTATTTTTATCTCTCTATGGTTCCTTATGTTTGTCTTTAGGAACTTGTTTTGTCATATTTGTGTGTGACTTTAAGTGTCTTGGTCCCTTGTAGTCAATATTTGAGAATGTGTATGAAATCAAAGAGAAAAAATGATGCCTTTCAAGTTCTTTATTATGTGAATCCAAATCAAAGAATGCAAGCTTATAAAGGTTTGCACTGAAGAAATTGAGAGGTGGGCACGTTTAGCCTAAACTTTAGGCCTTTTTTATAAGCTTTTTTCCCTAGCCTTCATTATTTGAGACCTCACCATTCCTTTGGAGCTCTAGACTGCCGTAAACAAAGATTAGTGCATGTGAGCATAATTTCATGCAATGATCTGATGGGCTGATGATGCCATTAGGGGTTTGATAGAGAAAGGCTTTTCCATGCATGACAAAAATGGGGGCATAGTCACCAGAAACTTTCTAGAAACAATTTTTAGAGGTTTGGATGAGCTACTGGCAGAAAAAGATGACTTGCCTTGATTTGATTTACTAGTTTGATTGCCAAAATTCTTTCAATGTTAATTGAACTGCATAAGTTGTTGAACCTTATGTCCTTTGCCATAGAGTTCTTTGAATCAAACTTGGAATGTGATGATAGAACTTGTTAATGAAGATATCTTGGCTTTGAATTTCCTGGATGTAGTTTCTTTAGTTGATGATGGTTGGCTAGCCACTAATGTTGTGAGTTTGTTGATAAAGTGTTCACTAAAGGGAAATATTTGGGATATGGTGTCCAACATAACTGCTTGGAACATCTGGGTCGCCCATTGTACCTTGGTGATGGGAGGCCACGAGGTTCCCCCGGCAACCACCATTGTTGCTAGATGGCAAGATATTATCTACAACCTGTGCACCATATGAGAGCACAAGACGTGATGATTTCAGACTACGGTTGAGAGACGAGCACGTATTTGCAAGGCTTGGCCTACTGGTGTCTTCTATGTATTTGTTGAGTGAGGCATTCACTAGATGTATAGTCCCCCACCTTGGTTGCTTCACAGATTCCCTAAGCAATGAGCTGGGTTCTTTGAAAATAGGTTGGTTGATAGCTAGTGGTTGATAGCTAGTTCTTTCTCCAGTTGATTCTTCCACAATCAACACCACACGGATAGCTAAGTTGTATGGTTTGTTTTTCCTCAAGCAAGGTGTTTCCCTTAGAGTAAGTATATACCAAAACTTTTAAAAATCTTCAAAATTACAAGATTAAAGCTGCCTTTGAGTGATAGACCCTTTTGGTGAAGATTGCATCTAATTCAGATTAACTTTGACAAAGAGGATCAGAGTAACAATCCTTTGGGTACATCATTTTCTTTTCTTTTTTTTAATAGAGAAAAGGAACTTCTATTAATGCTTAAAATCCAACCATACAAATTGGCAAAACCAGAAAGGTGCCAATCGTGGCCAAAAACGGGCTGAAAGAAAACCCGCTTGTTATGATGCCTTGGCAATGACATAGGTCCAGTTCTCTTATGGACATTTAAAGAACTTAGACAGTTGCTTGCTTAGGGATTCTTTGTAACAGGGGCTAACAACCACGGTGGTGGACTATACAGCCAGCGAATCCCTCGCGGCGTGAGATCATAAAATACACCTGCAAGCCAAGCCTTGCAGAAACGTGCCCACCTATCGTCGGTAGCTCGAGAACTTGGAACACCGTGCTCCCAAATGGATCGCAACATATAAATGATATCTTGCCAAATAGCAACCAACGTAGCCATCGGAGGAACATGGTGCTGGCGCATGATCCAGCTACAACGGGTCACCCAGATGTTCCAGGCCGTGATGCTGGCCACCGTCTCCCAAACACTATCCTCTCTCGACTAAGGGGGATGGTGAGAAGGGGGGGGGGGTAGCCAAGTGAAGCTCAATGCTGTGAATGCTCCGGCCCTGTATCCAGTAAGGTGGCGAGACCGTGTCTATAGAGAAGGCGTGGCCCCCCTCTGTAAGCCAAGCTGACGTACCCCACGTGAAATCTCTATGTGTGCTCTGAAACCGTGCCACAATCCGAAGCGCTCCGAGCCAAATCCTTTGAGCTGTTGGGCAGCTCCATAAGCAATGAGGAATAGTCTCCATAGCTCCGACTGTACATCTGTGGCAGCTGCCATCCACCCGCATCTGCTCAAGCCATGGGCCCACAGGGAGACCACCGTGTGCAACCATCCAAGGGTACATCATTTTCTAAGTACCAATAGAAGATATTCCAGCTTATTTTCTTTTTAAAACATGAATCTAGGCCAGTGTGGAAGCTCCTTTGGAGTCTAATTGGCTCTAGATTGGGACCAGATGTGTTGCCCTGGTTCTTAGGCATTTTGAATAGGTATACAGCTCTACAATGCCTGGAGAAATCATGGCAGTGGTTGTGGTAAGCTGTTGTGATGAGAGAGTTTTGTAGAGGTAGCAGACTCTACGTTTGACATTGATACACACTATAGAAAGCTTTGTAGTGTGAAAGTTCTGATGTAATTGGCTCTCTAAGGCCTGTAGGTCTGCGAGCATCTAATCGTCTATAGCTTATTTTTCTCTGCGTTGCATAACTTCTTGTATGAGATCTAGGATTCTTTCACTACAATGCCCTGCCTGCTGTCAGATATCTGAGTATGGACATATTCTGTATGCTATGCCACTTCATTGCATCCGACATCTTTCTTAGTTTATTTTGCAGTTTTGCTAGATTTTTATGTGCATTTTATGCGTGTGATTGTTTTCTAATGTTATCAGGGTCATGTTGTAGATTAGCAGGTGTGATTCTGGATGCAAACGAATAGGGATTATAAGTGAGGACATAGCTATAAAAGGCTTGATATACCCATCATGACTCATATATGTCTCTTCAATCAATAGATGCCTATTAATCTTGGACTTTCCCGTCTTTCTTTCTTTTGCCACATTGCAGGCATTGGTTACATACTTGATCCCAACTTCTCATTTGCAAAAGTTGCAGCTCCATATGCACAGGTTTTAATTGTTCTGGAAATTTCACTTGCAAAAGTAAGCTGCGCTCTTTACATCAGATTATTGGTGTTATGGGATGTACTTACTTGTTTCTTCTTTTTTGCGTCTGGCCAGGAGCTACTTGATGTCAAAAGTACACAAAGAAATGGAAACTATTTAATACAGGAACTGCAACGGCAAGCTAATGAGGTCATTATACTTTCAATCCATAAACTTTTCTTTCCTTTTAGATCTATTTTGAGGAATCCTTTGAGACTTGAAAAGCATCTGATCAGTATCCATTCTAGTATTTTCAAACTTTTCTGACTTCTTGTATCAGCAGACTGTGCAATTATCATATTTTCCATGGACACAATATTCCATGAAGCTTTTGTTTCTCTAAGTTGTGAGGATGTTACTGAAGCTAGTCACTACCATGCCTAGAAAAGTTAGTTTAGAAGTCTGTGTAAGAAACAGATTCGATATTTCTTTATTTCATTTGTGTGCGCGCTTATATCTAGATGTGCCATACACGTATATATGCAACTATATGTTCATATAGGCATACTCTTCTATTTATCGAGATAGGTATGTACATGTGTATACGTACATGCATACCTGCATGATTTTATTTACACACACTTTTTTTTTTTTGGTAAAATTATCAGCAAAATTTACATGCGGGTCTCAAAAAAGAAAACAGAGAGCCTCAACAGGAAATCAAAAGCAAAGAGAAACTATTTCCAGGCATGACTGAGGAAGATCTCCTTGATCACAACATGAGATATTTTGGGAATCTGTTCTTGCAATCTTATGAACACACACACACACACACATATATATATGTATATGTATATGTATATGTATATATATATATGTATATGTATATGTATATATATATGTATGTATATATATATATATATATATATATATGTATGTATATGTATGTATGTATATATATGTGTGTGTGTGTGTGTGTGTGTGTGTGTGTGTGTGAAGAGCTTGGAGAGGAGATCAGGTTGCGAGACAGAGCCCCGTACAGCTCCCCCTTCTGCCCGTACACCTGTACGGCTGCCGTACATCAGTACGGACAGACCGTACGACCAGTCTGCTCCCCCTACGCAACCCGTGTAATCTCGCTCCAACTCTGCGTGTGTGTGCGTCGATATCGTTTTTCCCTTCCGAAGCTTCTTTTGTGCCTCCGTACATTTCTGCCACCCTCCGTACATTTCAGACCGTTTGCCCTCCGTCAGCATCTCTGTTCTCGCCAGCAACCCTGCGCAGCCTTCATCCGTACATTTGTACGGTCGTCGTACGGCATCCGTACGTCTGTACGTTTCCGTACCAGCCCAGCCTTCCCGTACAGTCAGACTTCCCTCCCGTGCAGCCCGTATATACTACAGCGCAGCTCATCATCGTACAGTTTGGTACCTCTTGCCGTACAAGTTTTGGGGTTTTCCTCCGGTGTCTTCCCTAGCTGTGTCTTCCGCCAAATCTCACCTATCCCTCTGCTCTCTCCTTACCAGTTATACACTTCTTCTTCTCTCTTGTGGGCTTCCTGTGATATTTCTTTGGGACTGGTTTTTTTGGCTTTCACTACCCTTTTACAGGTACTTCATTCTCAAGCTCCCTTTCTTACAAAGTCATGGCAAAGTATTCATATGAAAAAATGTTTCAAAAGAAGCGCTCGGCTCCCTGCAAGAAGCAAAAGCAGGTTGAGGGTCAACACGACCCGATGCATGATACTCTTGAGGCTGAACTGGTATATGATGTAATGCATGAAGGTTGCAGATACGAGAAAAGAGTGGAAAGACTCGGTTCCTTCAGTTGGCCTCATGGTTGAGGTCGATGAAATTGTGAATCCAGTCAGAGATTATGCCAAGAATGCAGTCATATTATTCTTTCCAGGCCGGATGCCACCTGCTGCAGAGAGAGGCAACTGGCTGACATGCACATTGGCTGGCTCTTTTGTTCGTAAAGTACACTATGCAGCCAGGGGCTTTTTTGAGGTTATCATGGTGGATGAGATCCACAGACAAATGCTTTTGGAACATTCACCTCTCTTTTTTGGGCAGCAAATGGTGCATGTCTTGCCATGGTCTCCCACAAGGGACTTTCAAGCTTTAATCCGACACAGATGCCCAATTTGGGTTGAAGTTGTTGATTTTCCCCAATGTATGGCCTCACTTTTGCCTAAAATTGCAGCATCTTTAGGTAAAGTGGTCTGCCCACCACGGCCAAATGGCAACTCAAACAGATTTTGCATTCTCTGGGATACTAATAATCCCACACCGGACTCTTATTCAGTCACGGTGAATAATGTGAACATGGGAAGTGCCTTTTATAAACTCAAATGGGGTTTATTTGCAGGGGCCTGTTTTGAATGCAAAAAGTTTGGACACATGGCTTCACAGTGTCCAATGAATCAACATAAAATGCCTCATGCCACCTTGCCAGTTCACATGCCTACTAAAGATGCTCCTACTCCAGTTGCCAACAAAAATAAAAGCAGTAGACAGCCTTCTGGGAGTCGGGATAAAGGCAAAGCTCCAGTGGCTCCCAATGGGAATCTCACTTCACATTCACGTCGTGCTATTCAATCCTCGACCAAAGGAAAGCAACCTTCAACTGATGGTTGGCAAAGCCCAAGAAAAGTTATTTCTGCTCGAAGAATTCCACCCCCCCGTACTTGGAATGGTGCATCTTCTAGCAATGAGATCAGAAGTATTTGGATAGGACCAAAAAATGTGAAGCACTGATTCAGTAGAGTGCTGGCATCTATCAGACAGAGGCTTCGACAGCGATTTCCTACTGTTACTTTTGGCAGATTTTTGTGGTTGTTTGGTTTTCATCCACAGCGACAGGGTTTTGATTTATTTTTTGTATGGGTGCACTATTGGACCCTATGGACTTTATGGATGGACAGAAATCATAGAGTCTTTGGTGATCCAATATTTTCTTCCTTCCTTTTTCTCAAATTCTCTCTGCAACAATCATTCTACGATTGTCTTCAAACTCGTTTGATTGATCAGGATGTGTATATAGCTTATACTGAGATCTTTAGTTGAGTAGTAGCTACTTCGTTCTTGAAGTAACTATGAATGTAATTATTTTACAGCAATAAAAGATTTCTTCCCACAAAAAAGTGTATATATATGGGTGCGCTATTGGACCCTATGGACTTTATGGATGGACAGAGATCATAGAGTCTTTGGTAATCCAATATTTTCATCCTTTCTTTTCTTCAAACGCTCTCTGCAACAATCATTCTACGATTGTCTTCAGACTCGTTTGATTGATCAGGATATGTATACAGCTTATACTGAGATCTTTAGTTGAGTAGTAGCTACTTCGTTCTTGAAGTAACTATGAATGTAATTATTCAACAGCAATAAAAGATTTCTTCCCACAAAAAAAGTGTGTATATATATGTGTATACACACACTTTTTTTTTTTTGTGAAACCAGTAACTATAAAATTAGCATGAAATCAATGTACATGATATTAGACTCCAAAGGAGAGCCTAATGAAAGAACTCAAAAACAGTGAGAAAACACTTCAAGGCTAGTAGCATCCAAGTCCCTCGCAGCATAACTATCATATAAAGATTTCTTGAGGGACATTCTGAAGAAAGCATAGCATGAGGAAACTATTGTCCCATCCTAAAATGCAATCTCTGTGTCCAAATAGTCCATAGTACCCAAAAGCGAGCCCAGTGAAAGAAAAGGAGGAATGGAGACATCTGAGGTGAGAAGCATCCAAACATCCAGAAGAGTTTCCTGAATCTGATAGAGGGAAACCGGAGCCGTAGCAAATGAGAGACATGAGTGATCAGTATTCGAGAGTGCGGGCAAGACCATAAGAAATGGGGAACTGTCTCATGGTGATGAGAGCAACAGGGGCAAGAAGAGAAAGCAATACGACTTGCTTCCAATTTCACCCCAATGGAAAAAGCTCCCACTATACATCTCCAAAGGAAGAGCCTCTGTTTCAATGGCAATTTAGCTTTCCAAATTTTCCTAAGTTTTGATTGCCACCAAGATAAAGGCCTATCCAAATTCCGAAGAGTGTTAGCATGCTTATCAATCCATGGCGGTGGAAGAAGAAATCTGTAGACCATCGAAGATGTCAGATTATGCAGTGAAAGTGAACAGGTAGCAGGAGACAAGGAAATCAAATTCCAGTCCAGTAATCTGTCCTGAATAAACAACGGAGGAACAGGAACAAATGGCTGCAACATAGTTGTAAGTATTCTCCAAATGGGCCTATGATGCAGACCCAAGGGGAATGTCCTATAAGCTTGTGGAAATGAGAGCACATAACCATGTTGATCCACCACATCTCCGACAAATCTTATGCCCAATTTCATAAGATTATATGCTTTAATTGGTGCCTGTAAAGCAAGAGGCGATTCAAACACCTTGCTCCAATGGATGCTTTCCAAATGAAGAGAGTTACCATGATGGGAGGAAGCACCTGACAATTTAGCACAAGAGAGAATTCTCTTCCAGTCATGAATAAAAGCAGTAGAAATAGGACAGCCAGGAATTTTCCCCTGAAATGTGGTCATGACTGCTTCCCAGTGATGATCTGTAATCCAATGCCCATATGCATGAGACTTCATGTTTCCACACATAGCTGCTAGCATAATAGCCCATGGCTGTTTTTGCTGAAAGAAATCAGCAATCATAGTGCTCTTTCTTGCCAACATATGAAACTGAAGATTGAGAATATTCAGTCCACCATGAGTCTTAGGAGAACAAACAGACTGCATGGGAAGTAGTCACAAAGCCTTTTTGTGAGATTTGCTTTTCCAAAATATCTCCATAGCCTGGGACATATAGGAAGCTAAATGCTTAAAGACCAGTGAAGAAGCGGCAAGTAAAATTGCATATATGACATGATGATAGACTGGACTATCCGAAGTCGAACATGTAGAGGCCAAGTTGACAAGTGCCAGTATTCCAACTTCTTGTTAATCTTTTGAAGCACCCATTTAAGCTGTTGTTGAGGGGTAATATTCCAGCCAATGGGATACCCTAAATGCCTCACAATGGTATAGGAAGAAATAATGTGGCCTCGCTAGAGAAGTGCATGCCAATCAGCTTCTTTCAATGCTAGAAGATTCGATTTCTGAAAGTTGATATGCAGTCCAGCAGCTATGCCAAAATCATTCAAAGTATGCATCAAAAGAGAGAGGTCACTTTGAGAATTCCTAGGCGTGAAATATGAATCATCAGCATATGCCTGTGCAAGAAACAGCTGTGCCCCTGGAATTTGCAAGCCATGAAGCTGTCCTGTATCTGCAAGATGGTCCATATGCAACAATAACGGATGAGTAGCAATGGCATACAGTAGGGAGCTAAGAGGGCATCCCTGTCTCACTGAACGGGTCATAGTCCATGTCCTTGACAACCCACTACCAAGCAGACACTGTGCAGTGGCATGAGAATACAACCAGTAAATAACATGAACGAGCGGAGGGCCAAATCCCAATTTATGCATTGTTTGAGAAATAAAATCCAATGGATAGTATCAAATGCTTTCGCAATGTCCACTTGTAGAATGAGAACATCTTGTTTAGAATATTTGGCATACTCAATTGCAAGCAAAGCATTGGAGATATTGTCAGTAATCTGCCTTCTGGGAACAAACCCATACTGCTTGGGATGAAGTCCAGCTTGCAAGATAAATCGAACCCCAAGGACAATCATCTTGGCAATGAGTTTGTAGATGACTAGCATAAGAGATATGGGCCGCCAATCAGCCATTGTCTCACACAATCTTTTTTTGGGGATCAATTTGACAAGCCCATGTTTCCAAGAAGGGGGAAGAGATTGTTCTACCCAAGCATGATTGATCATGAGAAGAAGAGTGTGATTGAGATTACCCCAAAATGCACGGAAGAATTCAGCAGTCAATCCATCCCAACCAGGAGAGCTGCCTTTACGTAAATGACTCAAAGCATCATCTAGTTCCTTAAACATAAATGGCTGCTCCAATGCATGAGCCTGTTCCCAAGACAATATAGACTGAACATGCATAAGGAATTGAGACCTAGCTGCGTTCACTTGCATCGAATAATCAGGCTGAGGAGAAAAGAGATACTGGAAATGACTAGAGCATTGCGATTCCAGTTCTGATTTGGAGGTGGTCCAGGTGCCATCATCCTGCCTGATCTTGCAAATATCCTCCTTTCGCCTATCCGCATGCAGGCTTTTAAAGAAGGCCTTGGAGGAGCAGCCCTTATCCAAAAGGGGTTTCATGCGAGCTCGGATTTGCCACTTCTTTATTTTACGAATATCATTTTGATGGATGATATGAACTGCATAAGCGCAAGAATCCTGTTCAGAAGAGGTGAGCTGCCTATAAGAGCTGATTGCATCCATCTGTTGCTTGTGAGATTGAGCCCATTTCAGCTTAAGTCTGAGGTTTTCCATGTGACTCCGTCCATAATCTTGAATAACAGCCTGCAAGCGATGGGCAAGACTGATCCAGGAAAAATCCATGTCCTCCTGAGAATGTAAGAGGAGGGGGCGGACAGCCACTCTCACCATGTTCTGAAATTGTTGATGAAGCAAATAAGCACTATTAACATGGAGTAGGCGACGACCAAAAAAAGGCATATCATCTGTCAAATGTGCTATAGATAATGTCAGGCATACTGGAAAGTGATCAGATAACAAGAGGGGATGATCAACCCATAATGCACACGTGAAACTAGTGTATTGCTGAGCGTGCAACAAATACCATCTGTCAAGTCGAGCCCAATAATGAGTAAAAGCATTGTGACGGTATGTATAACCCATATCTCTATCCCTTGTTGAGAGCCATAAATCTTCTGCATGCAAAAAAGAAAGCATATCCTCCCAATGTCAAAGCTCAGTGGGGATCATGTGAGAACGATGAGTGGTGTTGTCTTGCATGGCAGGCGAGTTATTAAAGTCTCCACACAAAAAAGCATTAGACAGCCATGGATATTGCTTGAGGGAGTCCCACATTCGAGCTCTTGTCGCAGAAGTTTGAGAGGCATAAACCGATGCTATTTCATAAAGATCAGCATGAGAGATGCATCTGATTACCATCCATCGACCCTGGGGGTCGTTGTAAGCAACCGTGGGCTGCATATCATGTTTTACCAACATGCATATCCCAGAAAAGTGCATCGTACCAGCATAAAAGATGTCATAACCAGCAAAGTGGCCTTGCTGGCGTGCCAAGAAGTGTTGGTTGTGTTCCTGTAAGGAAATTACATCGGGGTGCATTCTATGTACATAGTGCCAAAAAAGTCTCCACTTATTGACATTGCAAAGACCTTGAACATTGTATGTAATGCAAGTAATTGAAGCAGACATAGAAGATATGTACAGTTGAGCCAAGAAACATAGTAAAGGTATAAGCTGTCAGGCCTCAGCCATGACATCGACGTCCACCTGGCCTCTTGGATCAGTAGCTCTATCATCCGCATCATTGTCACATACAGGAATGCCCTTCTTAAGCACATCAACCCACAATCGAGATGTCAGGCTATCAGTAGGGGTAGAGGCCTGACCAGGGGTGGAAGTAGAGGCATCCCAATGCCGAGATTGTAACGGTCGTGGCTTAAGCGCAAATACCTTTTTGGGTTGCTGCCAGGCAACCTATGGAGAGGCATTGGATTGTGAAATTTTGCCCTTTCCCTTATCCTTTTGCTTGGCTGAAACTTGGACCACACTTTCTTTGGGAAGAACAGATTGAGATGCCACATCACCCAACTTGCTAGGCGTTGCCTTAGGCCTTGGACCATAAGTTGGAGAGGTAGTATTTTTTGGAGATGTGTATACACACACACACACACATATATATATGTATGTATGTACATGCAGAACATCTCTCTTTGCATGTGTGTGCATGCGTGCATTGTGTTTGTAGATTGACCGTCTCTTTTGTGTTTATATGTATATGTGTGTGTGTGTGTGTGTGTGTGTGTGTGCGCGCGCAATAATGGCTTGAGGGAAGGAAAGCATTTGACCAGTAGCATCAACAACGTCATTTATACACCTGATCCCCAATTTGCTGAGATTATATGCCCGAATCGGCTCTTGGAGGGCCAATGGAGGATCAAAAACAGCACTCCAGTAAATACTCCAGCACTAAGACCTTCATATGCAAAATTTCCATGTCGCTTCGCCTTCATTTCCCTAACTCTCCTTTTGGGAAACATTTTTGGCTTTTTGGCAGACTTCCTACAACCCTGGTCCCTTACTCTTTATTTTTGTACTGGGTCAGATATTGGGCTTTTTGGACCATATGGCAGTATCACAACATGAGATATTTTGGGAATTCGTTCTTGCAATCTTATGAATATTTCAGACTCTCCCTACGGCAATCTATCTATGATGCTTGCCATCAAGGAGATCTTCCTCAGTCATGCCTGGAAATAGTTTCTCTTTGCTTTTGATTTCCTGTTGAGGCTCTCTGTTTTTTTTGAGACCCTCATGTAAATTTTGCTGATAATATAATCATGGATTTACCACAAAAAAAAAGTGTGTGTGTGTGTGCAGCATCAACATCTTCCCTCAGCTTGGAAGCATGGTTTGGTTAAGCTTGTGCCCAAAAAACCTCTATGTGAGACAATGGATGACTGGAGGCCCTTCACTTTGATGCCAATTATATACAAACTTATTGCCAAAATGTTGGTACATCGGATAAAGGATATCCTTCATGATGGACTTCATCCCAGGCAATATGGTTTTGTTCCAAGACGGCATATTCATGACAATATCTCTGATACTCTCATCGCAATGGAATATGCGAAATATTCAGCTCAAGATGTTTTGGTCATGCAGGTGGATGTGGCGAAGGCATTTGATACGGTACAGTGGGATTATGTCTCTCAAATCATGTTTAAACTTGGTTTTGGGCCAAAGCTAGTTAATGTCATATATTGGCTTTACTCAGATTCCATTGCACATTCCATTGCACAATGCTTTATAGGGAATCATTTATCTGAGTCTTGGACTCTGGAACGATCAGTTCGACAGGGATGCCCTCTCAGTGCTTTGCTCTATGCCATTGCTTCACATCCTTTACTTCTTTATATGGATCATCTAGTTGATACTGAGAGCTTACAATCTTATGAAATTGGGCATCCGTTTCATTGATGACGTGGTGGATACGCAAGGACATATTCTCTCTTTTCCAGCAGCATGTCGGCAATACAATCTTGGGATGCATCACAGACCTATTTGGAAAGCTATTGCTGATCTCTTACTCCCTTTGGTCCCGATTCCAACATTGAATGTAAGAGACAGGATTCAAGATTGGCACCTTCAGTCTTCGAGTCCAAGAATATCCTCTCGGCCTTTGCATTTATTGACGTCTATATAGGCTTATCGATTGATATTACCTCCTCCTTGGATTGCTCATCATGCTAATTCTCTATGGCATTTGAATAAATCATTAGCCTGGTGGAAAGGAAAATTGCAATTGGTATGGAAGTTGAAAATGCCATTGAAGCAGAGACTCTTTCTATGGAGATGCATTGTCCGTATTCTTCCAATGGGAGTGAAATTGGCTCAAAGAAGGATTGCTTCACCTCTTTGTCCAAGATGTCATCATATTCCTAAGAGTATTCCGCATCTATTATGATTTTGTTCATATTCCAGAGACCTTCTAGACAAGATCTCCTATTTCTTATCTCTTAGATTTCCTGCACACAGGTTCTACAGGTTTTTCTAGATGTATGGCAAACTATCAGCTTCTTTGTCGCAATATTCTCTTTTCTTCCAATGGATTAGATACTGGGCCTTATGGACCCTCTGGCTGCAGCGAAATCAAGCATATCTGAATTCTCCCCTTCAGCATCCTTATGAGTTCTTTCGAGCCTCATTGCGGCAGTCTTTATATGATGCAGTACATGAGGAAGATTTGGATGTTTCTTGTATTCAGCTTTTCTTTTACTGCTTCTTTGGCTCTTTTCTTGAGCACTGCCCTGATGTAAATGAATGTTTCATAATATATTGGTTTCACAAAAAAGTGTGTGTGTGTATGTGTGTGTGTGTGTGTGTGTGTGTGTGTGCTTCCGTGTGTGTGTGTGTGAGGTGTGGTGACAAGTGATAGTTTGCCCTTGCGTGTGTGTGGAGCGAGTCCGGTCGAGAGGGTGAGAGCGTCGAAGCCAAGCCTTCCTGCAGCATCGTCGAAACCTTCCTGCACCGTACCGTACAACCAGTACGGCTACCCGTACAGCCTGTACGGCGGTTTTCCGTACAGCGCACAGCCCGTCTCCTTTCCATCGCTCCCTAGATTTGCCTGCGTGGTGCTTCGCTGTCTTTTTTTCGTCACTCTCCAAAATTCCTATGTAGCCTCATCCGTACAGTCGTACGGCACACGTGCAACGTCCGTACGTTTCTAGTTTTCTGTTTCTGCTGTGTCAATCCCCGTTCTGGCCGTACACCTGCCCCCCTCGTACAGCTCCGTATACCTGCCCCCTCCGTACAGCTCTATCCGTACAATCCTGCACGCTCCCCTACTTCCAACCGTACAACTACTTGGAGTTTTTTCTTGGGCTTCGTGTTCTTCTCCGAACGTCTTGTGTTCCAGCCTAAAATCCTGCATTCCTATCTGTTTGTTTTCTCCACTCTTCCTATCCTTTCTGGTGGACCTCGTGTGAATACTTCTTTTGGGACTGGTTTTTTTAGCTTTTACTGCCCTTTTACAGGTATTTTCACTTACAAGTCCCTCTTTTCACAAAGTCATGGCAGAGTATTCATATGAAAAAACGTTTCAAAAGGAGCGCACGGCTCCCTACAAGAAACAAAAGCAGGTTGAGGGTCAGCATGACCCGATACATGAGACTCTTGAGGCTCAACTGGTATATGATATAATGCATGAAGGATTTGCAGATACTAGAAAAGAGTGGAAAGACTCGGTTCCTTCAGTTGGCCTCATGGTTGAGGTCGATGAAATTGTGGATCCGGTCAGAGAATATGCCAAGAATGCAGTCATTTTATTTTTTCCACGCCGACTGCCACCTGCTGCAGAAATAGGCAATTGGCTGACACGTACATTGGCTGGCTCTTTTGTTCGTAAAGTACACTATGCGGCCAGAGGCTTTTTTGAGGTGATCATGGTGGATGAGATCCACAGACAAATGCTTTTGGAACACTCACCTCTTTTTTTTGGGCAGCAAATGGTGCATGTCTTGCCATGGTCTCCCACAAGAGACTATCAGGCTTTAATTCGACGCTTTAATTCGACACAGATGCCCGGTTTGGGTCGAAGTTGTTGATTTCCCCCAATGTATGGCCTCGCTTTTGCCTAAAATTGCAGCATCTTTAGATAAAGTGGTTTGCCCACCACGGCCAAATGGAAACTCAAACCGATTTTGCATTCTCTGGGATACTGATAATCCCACACCTGACTCTTATTCAGTCACGGTGAATAATGTGAACATGGGAAGTGCTTTCTATAAACTCAAATGGGGTTTATTTGCTGGGGCCTGTTTTGAATGCAAAAAGTTTGGACACATGGCTTCACAGTGTCCAATGAATCCACATAAAATGCCTCGTGCCACTTTGTCAATTTCTATGCCTACTAAAGATGTTCCTTCTTCAGTGGTCAGCAAAAATAAAAGCAGTAGACAGCCTGCTGGGAGTCAGGATAAAGGCAAAGCTCCAGTGGCTCCCAATGGGAATCTCACATCACTTTCACCTCCTGTCATTCAATCCTCGACCAAAGGACAGCAACCTTCAACTGATGGCTGGCAGAGTCCAAGAAAAGTTATTTCTGCTAGAAGAATTCCACCCCCCCGCACTTGGACTGGTGCCTCTTCTAGCGGGAATACCCCAGAGATAAACACAGGAATTGGGATTACATGGGCTGCAGTAACAGCCAGCAGAACACTCTTCCCTGAAGAAGAGGTTGCTGCGTTGCTGTCTACTTCTCAGGCGGCTACTTCTTCTCAGGCGCGAGGTCTCGACCCTGAGATAGAAATGCAAGGCTGACCTCATAAATTTTGCTGCTGTACATAGTTGTTACATTACTATAAATACCTGTATATATGACTGCTCACATCAAATGTTTCACACTCAATGTCCAGGGCATGTGTGACAGTAGGAAATGGAAATCTGTGTGGCTGTACATCAACAGATTTCAGCCTAACATAGTGGCTTTACAAGAACACAACCAACATATGTATGCAGGCAAGACAGGACACTACTGTGGATATGATATTTTTTATGCTGGGGAGCACTCTTTCTCAGGGGTTGTCTTTCTGATCAAACATGAGCTTCAATCTGTCATTGCATTAAATGACAATAAAGGCAGATGGCTCGTTCTCCAATGCCTTATTAGAGGAGAGGTGTTTGAATTTGCTTCAGTTTATGCACCTCAGTCCTCTAGAGAAAGAACTGTAATTTGGGATGCCATGCAACAATATCCGTGGAGATATCATGCCTACATATGTGGTGATTTCAATAATGCTCCACAACAAGGAGACAACACCTCCAGACATGATCATATGTTATCTCCTGAAAGGCATGCATGGTCTCAACTACTTCTACATCTGGATCTGGTTGACCTTTGGAAGGAATTGCAGCCTTTGTCACCGGGCTACACTTTTCAACATAATGCTCTTTCAGCCTATCAGGCACGTCTGGATCGATGGTATAGTGTTGCGCCCCAACAAAATGGGGAGTTCACATGCAAAATGTGGATTGACTATGCCTTTGTGCATTCAGACCATGCACCACTATGGTTACGGTTATCTTTTCATAACATGCCAGATGATAGATTGCCACACAGAAGACATCTCATCATCAACAATAGTTATTTGCAACATGCTGATTTCAAGGCAATGGTTACTGAAGCAGCTCATTGTCTTTCCTCCAGCAGCCATCTAAATGTTGATGTTGCTTGGGATACTTTTATTTCTAAAATGCAAGTGGTGGATTAGAGTTTATGGCAAGTCTTACATGAAGACTCTGAGGGAAACCATTGCTCAGGCCAAATCTACTTGTCAAGACCTCACTGAACTCAGTCATTACCGTTCTTTGTCCTTGCATGAGCAACCAACACTATGCCAGGCCAGACATTGTCTAAAACTAAATGATCAAAGGAAACTGGCAAAATGGGAGACTAGAGCAAGACAAAGAGCCTTTACAGATAAAGGTTGCTCTTCCAAAGAATTTTTCAAAAGTTTACATCAGAAGAGAATCAAAATAGAAATTTGCAGAGTGCTTATGCCTGATGGATCATGGACTACCTCACGGTCACAGCTTGCTTCCTTTTGTGTGCATCACTTCTCGCAGCAATTTGGCTCTGCAGCTCCTCTCTCGCAACAGATTTTACATGCACGAAATTTACTGTTGCAACATGTTTCTCCTATCATTTCCCCTCCTAAAGCTTTGGAATTGGAGGAACCTTTTACTGAGAGGGAACTGTCAGATGCGATCAAATCATGTGGTAGATGGAAATCCCCTGGATGGGATGGTTTAACAGTAGAGTTTTTTCTAGCCTACTGGCCTATTTTGAAGCATTCTTTGTTATGTATGGTGAATGCTGCGTGGCAAAATCAGAAAATGCCAGACACATGGAAGAGAGGTCTTGTTAAGCTCCTTCCCAAAAAACAAATTTGTGAGTCTTTGGCAGATTGGAGACCTATCACTCTTATGCCTGTAATTTACAAAGTCACCACCAAAATGGTTGTTGATCGGCTAAAGGGGATTTTACATGATGGGTTGCATCTTGCTCAATATGGCTTTGTCCCATGCAGGCACATCACCGATAACATTGCTAATGCCTACATTGGGATTGAATATGCTAAATATACACAGCAGGATGTTTTGTTACTGCAAATTGATATTGCCAAAGCATTTGATACTATTCAATGGGATTTTATTTCATCGACTCTGCAAGCATTGGGTTTTGGCACAAAAATGCAGCAGCTCATCACTTGGCTATATCAAGATAGTAAAGCTACCTGTATACTCTCAGGAGATATTTCCCCATCCTGGACTCTTGCTTGCTCTGTCAGGCAAGGATGTCCCCTGAGTGCTTTACTTTTTGCTATAGCCACCCATCCACTGCTTCAATATTTGGATCACCTTTTGGACACTGATCAGTTACACGGTTTGGAGATTCTTGGTAGTCGCAGCATGATTGCTCAGGCATATGCTGATGATTCATTCTTTACTCCAAAAAATACTCAGGCTGATTTGTCCATGATTATGCATACTCTTACTACATATGGTTTGGCTGCTGGCCTTCGGGTCAATTTTCAGAAATCGAAATTGCTGCCATTACATGCACAGGAATGGCACAACCTTCTGTGGCCTGGAGAAATTGTCCCCACTTGCCATTTTATTCGACATCTTGGTTATCCTCTAGGCTGGGGACTCACCCGCTCACAACAAACTAATTGGGTGCTAGCAAAATTAAGGGCAAAACTTGAATATTGGAAGCTTGCAACTTGGCCATTACATGTTCGCCTGCGAATCACGCAATCCATTTTGATAGCATACATACAATTTTATCTGCCTCTCACCATGTTCACTAAGGCAGATCTGGTTTCATTTATGTCAGCTATCATGGAAATTTTCTGGCGTTCAAAACATGGCAAGAAAAGTCTCAGATTACTCTCTATGCATCGTCTCTGTTCTCCCAAGATGCACGGAGGTCTGAACATTCTTGATATTCAAATGCATTTACTTGCTCACAGAGGGAAAATGATGATACAGTTTATGCAAGGAGATCAGCCTTGGGCTTACATGATTCGCTCTCTCTTATTACATCTTCATACACCTGCCTTTGGGCATTGGCAGCTTACTCAGTGGGATTTTTTATTTGGCTCTATCCAAGGCAAGATCAGAGGATGCCCTTTTGTCTCTCGTCTGCTTCTTGATTGGAAACATATTCTATCCCATTTGGAATGGCATGGCAGGGACTCTCTCTCGGGCAACTCCTTGAGGGTAGAGAATATTTTTTGGTCTAAAGTTTTCCACCCCCCTTTGGCCATACAAGAACCCCGACGTTCTTATTTTCTCTCCTTAAAAGGCATTTCATCTGTGGCGGATGTACTTCGGGATGATGGCACAATCTTATCTTTTTCTATGGCTGCTCGCAAATATGGCTTGGGAGCTCATTATTGCCCTTTATGGCATCGAATATCAACAATGCTCCAACCGTACTTGCCGGTACCCCATTTGGAACTTCAGAATCGGCTTGAGGATTGGATCTTACGCTCTCCTTCCTTATATGCCTGTCCTCTGAAGCTCTCACATATCACAGTGTCATCACTGTATAAAGTGTTATTACCTCCGCCTTGGATTTCCCACAAAGCAAATACTGTTTGGCATATAGATCGCCCAATGAAGTGGTGGAGAAAAAGGCTGCGTCTTCTTTGGCATTACAAAGTCCCTCTATGACAACAGCTTTTCCTATGGCGAGTTCTTCTTGGCATTTTTCCATCCGGACAGTTACTCGCACATAGACATATAGCTTCAGCTGTTTGTCACCGATGTCAGCACTCTACTGAATCAGTGTTTCATATCTTTTGGTCCTGTCCAAACACTTCTGATCTCATTGCTCTTATCAGACAGAGGCTTCAACAGCGATTTCCTACTGTTACTTTTGGCAGATTTTTCTGGTTGTTTGGCTTTCATCCAGAGAGACAGGGTTTTGATTTATTTTTTGTATGGGTGCGCTATTGGACACTATGGACTTTATGGATGGACAGAAATCATAGAGTCTTTGGTGATCCACTTTTTTCATTTTTTCTTTTTTTCAAACGATCTCTGCAACAATCTTTTTATGATTGTCTTCAAACTCGTTTGATTGATCAGGATCTTATACTGAGATCTTCAGTTGAGTAGTAGTTACTTCGTCTTTTTGAAGTAACTATGAATGTAATTTTTCTACATCAATAAAAGATTTCTTCCCACAAAAAAAAAAAAGTCTGTGTGTTCTTCCATTAGGCTCTCTTTTGGAGTCTAATGTCATGTACATTGATTTCATGTTAATTTTATAGTTACTAGT
Organism: Dipteris shenzhenensis; assembly: GCF_047967505.1. Lineage (NCBI taxonomy): Eukaryota > Viridiplantae > Streptophyta > Polypodiopsida > Gleicheniales > Dipteridaceae > Dipteris > Dipteris shenzhenensis. The sequence continues at coordinate 39,149,546 of NC_141621.1, forward strand.
TTCACCAAAAAAAAAAAAAAAAAGTGTGTGTGTATATATGTATGTATGTATGTATGTATGTACATGCCGAACGTCTCTCTTTGCGTGTGTGTGCATGCATGCATTGTATTTGTAGATTGACCGTTTCTTTTGTGTTTATATGTATGTGTTCCTGTCGTTAGATCCTACATAACAAAATCATGGCTGTATTGAGGCAAATAGAATGGTGAAGCAGCTTTTTATCTGAGACTGAAGCAATTTTATAAATCATAAACAAACATTACTGTCTTGAAACAGTTTTTTGTCTAAGACTGAACTTTCACATGGAATTCTGTTATTGCAATTGTGTTGCAGGCTAGAGATGCTGCAGTAGCAATGCCAAATAGAATTCAACGGATTGATGAAATTTTGCAGCAACTTGAGTCAGGCGATATAAAGCTCCGTGTGAGAGTCCTTGAGGTCAGTGTTGGGTTGCTCTCCTAAATGAAGATGAATTAGCTTATTAGGTTTCAATATCAAAGTGTGGACTCTTAGTGAAATTATCAAATGGTTGCTGCATGCTTTATCCAAGTAGATTTGTTTTTTGACTCTCTCTCTCTCTCTCTCTCTCTCTCTCTCTCTCTCTCTCTCTCTCTCACACACACACACACACACACATACACACGCGCGCACGTGCACACAAACACACACACACATTTTTGGGTGAAATCCATGTATGTTCATATTATAAGAAGCAGCCCCAAAGAGGGGACATGCAATTTCAGCATCAAAGATGTCAATATAAGACAAGTAAACAGAGGAATCTATCTGACAACACATAGAGAATCATAAAAAGATTGCTTGAGTAACATCCGGAAGTAGTGAAACTTGGAAAAAGTGGAATCTAACCAGTAATTACAACATCAAACGATCTCATTATGGGACAAAAAGGCACAAGCGTAGACACTTTTTTTGGGGGGTGAAATCCATGTATGTTTATATTACTTAGAAGCAGTCCCCAAAGAGGAGACATGCAATTACAATATCAAAAGATTTCATTGTCAGATAAGTAAATAGAGTAATGTATCTGACGTATAGGCATGCAATTGTAGAAAGATTGCATGAGCGACATCTAGGATAGTGAAACATGGAAAAAGTAGAATCGCCAAAGACTCTATGATTCTTGTCTTTCCACAGAGTCCACACAAACACCCACAAAAAATAATAATAATTTTTATTAGTAACTGTATCTCACACACATAGACACTTATTTCTTTACACACACGCAGTAACTTTATATTACGTAAAGACTGTCTCCAAAGCAGAGATCAGCCTATACAACAGAAAAGCTCAGTATAAGAGACAAGTAGACAGCATAGTCTATCTGCTGAACAGACAAAAGTAAAAGAACATGGAAGAGGTGGGCTCATGAAAGACTTGTTAATTCCTGTCTTTCCATATGGTCGAGAGTGCCCAATATCTGACCCATGCAAAGAACAAGTTGAACTCCGGTCGTTGCAAGTGAATCCCAAAGAGCCCAAAAAGCTTTCCAAATATAGCAGAAGGAAAGCATGCGTGAAGATGTTGCTGAATCAACAGAAAGAAATCCCGAGTGACGGGACAAGTCTAGAAAAGATGAAACAAAGATTCCTAGGAGCCAAACATCTGTGGCATAATGCATGAGCAATGTGTCAAAAAGCCAAGAGTGTGCCAAAAGGAATGACACCAAGTAGCACTCGCTATTAAAAAACATGTTGTCGAAGTGGCAGTTTGTAGGACCAGATTTGATGCAACCTTTTATGCCACCATTTGGCATTATGATTAAAAGACCACAGTCAGTTGGCATGCTATGAAATCCAAGAAGGTAGCCAAGCGTAAAGGCTGCAAAGGAGAACCCTGGCGATGCAAAGACCAATCAGTAAGCTGATCTGTGAGTCCAATGTGGGAACCGGTAAGAAAGAAGAAAGCATATGAGAGAGGGAATGCCAAAAAGGCCTATAATGTATTCCCAATCCATACTGTCTGGCTTCCAATGGAAAAGGCAATAAAGTACCATCATCTTGAAGGACATCATTAACGAGCGAAATACCTTTAAAAGACAGGAAATAAGAATGCCTTGGTTCTTGTAGAGCAAGTGGTGGATCAAATGCTTTCAACAAGTGTAGGTTCTCAGCCCTCAGAGAATTGCCTTGCAAAAAATCACGCCCGGTCCATTTAAGATGAGAGAAAATCTCTTGCCAAGCTAAGAGGATATGAGAAAAAAAGACAGCCTTTAATCTTGCTATCAATGTGTCCCAGAATAAAGTCCCATGAAGTGGGATGCCAGCGCCCAAAAGCGGGAGTAGACAAGTGCAAAAGCAAATGAGAAATCATAGCTGCCCAAGGCTGATTACCTTCCAAAAAAAGAAGCATCATTTTACCCTTGTGTGTAAGAAGATGGATATGAAGATTGAGTATGTTCAATCCACCATGCATTTTAGGGGAGCATAAATGCTCCATAGAGAGTAGTCTGATACTTTTACGGCCTTGCTTCAAGGACCAGAAAGTCCATAATGGTGGACATGAAATTAGAAATATCTTTCTTTTGAAACATCATCAAGGGCAAGAAGAACTGAATATAAGCCACCAAAATGGATTGCACAATTCGAAGACGAACATGAAGAGACCAAGTGGCTAATTTCCAATACTCCAGTTTCTTTCTGAGTTTTACAAGCACCCAATCTATTTGCTGTCTACGAGTGATATTCCATCCCAAGGGGTATCCAACATGACGAATAAGCTGATTGGGCAGAACAATCTCTCTTGGCCACAAGGAACTATGCCAGTCCTTGGCATGCAAAGACAGAAGCTTAGACTTTTGAAAGTTCACCTGCAAGCCAGCAACTAGTCCATATAAAGATAAGGCCTTCATAAGTTGATCAAGATCCTATTTTGTGTTCTTAGGAGTATAGAAAGAATCATTAGCATAGGCTTGCCCAAGCATGGGTTTGCTGCCATGAATATTGAGACCATGCAAAGCATTTGAGTCAACAAGGTGATCAATATAACAGAGCATCAGATGAGTAGCAATTGCATAAAGCAAAGCACTAAGAGGCATCCCTGTCGTCTCACTGATCGATACAAAGTTCATTGATCAGAGAGATCCCCCAACAAGATGCATGCCGCTTTGCTTTCACGGTAGAGCCAATAAATAATATTCTGCAGTCAATGCCCAAATCCAAGAGTGTGCATAGTTTGGGAAATGAAATCCCAGTGCACTGTATCAAAAGCTTTGGCAATGTCCACTTGGAGCAAAAGGACATCCTTGAGTATACTTGGCGTATTCAATGCCAATATATGCATTAGCAATATTGTCAGTGATGTGTCGGCGAGGAATAATTAGGATGCAAGCCATCATGCAGGTAGCCTTTTATTCTATCACCCACTATTTTGGCAATGATCTTATAGATGATCGGCATGAGTGTAATAGGCCTCCAATCAGCAAATGAATCACCAAGATGCTTCTTGGGAATTAACTTAACCAACCCTTTCTTCCAAGCATCTGGCTTTTGCTGATTTTGCCATGCAACATTAATCATATACAACAAAGTATGCTAGAAAAAACTCTAACGTAGGCCCATCCCAACCCGGAGACTTCCATTTGCCACAGGATTTCAAAGCATCCAGAAGCTCCCTTTCAGTAAAAGCTGCCTCAAGTGCATAGCCTGATCAGAATCAATAATTGGAGCAAGATGCTATAACAATTGACATCTGGCGCAAAGAGCCCGTTGCAAAGAGGGCTGCAGATTCCCAAATTGATGAGAAAAATGATCAGAAAAATGATCAACACATGCCTGAGCAAGCTGTGCCCGTGAGGAGGTCCAAACACCGTTAGATGTCAAGACGCGAGAAATATTTTGAGCTTGATTTTTAGAATGCCAACTTTTGAAGAATTTTTTGGAGGAACAACTTGCATTTGGCAATTTTCATGTAGCATGACATAGACAATCAAGCACAGGCTGAGACAAAACCCTGACATGGCTGAGTTCGGTCAATCGTTGACAGTTAGCTTGTACTCAAGTCATGCCAGTAGGATTTCCCATAGTCACGAATAACAGATTACATACGAGAAGTGAAAGCATTCCAAGCATAGTCAAGACCAATTTGACATTGCTCACGAAGTGGTGCAATGGCATGAACAACGATTTGCTTGTATTCATCATGCACCAAGTAACTATTATTGACTATGAGAAATCTTCTGCTTGGCAATCTGTCATGCGGAATTGCCTCATGGGAGGTGTAAACAGGGTCATCCTAACCCGAAACCTGTCCTTTTTTTTTTCTGAAAGTCTTTTCGAATGCATAATCAGCCATTGTACTTGAAAGAAAGGGTGAATGTGAAGAACCCTATGCCCAACTTTTACAATAAATGAGAAAAAACAGCCCCAAAAAAGAGCAAAGAAAGACCATGATAAGAAGTTAAGCAGGGCTCAACGAGGGCCAAAAAGCAGAATGGAAGCAGAGACGAGAAAGAAAGAGACCAAAAAGTGGGATTATGAACAGGGAAAAGAAAGCGCACGGTAGAGAAATGGTGGCAGCACAGAAGAAAAAGAGGAGCGTTGGAAGTGAGCACAAAAGAGCGCAAACAGTTTTCTGTACAAATTGTATGGAACTGTACGGTAAAGAATCATACAGTCAGCTGAGGGGTACAACAGATCTGCAAACTGTACGTATGAAAGGTACGACACTGAAAGAACGAATCTGTATAGGTGGCTGAAGATTTTGGCACAGCAAGGACCTGTACGTGACAAATTTGGCGTCAAAATCAGGGTATGGGGTGCCGAAACAAAGAGCTGACCAGTGACTTTGGTCAGAATCCCGTGCATGGTAAAAGCCCTAGACAGGGGCTGAACAGCCTGTGTTCACCACAGCTCGCATCTTCTCCTCTCTCTCTCTCTCACACACACACACCACACACTTTTTTTTAATAGTGAAAGCTTTGATTGATTATATTACACACACTACACCCACATGTATACTTTTTCAATTTTGAATTATTATTTTATGTACCCCGTGAAATCTCCCCTTTACACTCTTTTTAACAACCCCATACACCAAGCCCACTAGTCATCCCATACCTCATCTAATGCCTTCTCAATCCATGCACTCATTCGCTCCTTACTCCACTTGTGACTTAAACTTTTTTTAATTATCTAAGAATCCATATGGTTGCCTATATTCCTAGGTAAAGTGATAACAAGCTGGGAAAAATAGGCATTACCTGTCTACCCAAATGTAACTATGATGTTCTAACACCTAATTTGTTTGGATGGTGGTAGGTAAGTGGACCCCAACCTCTAAACCTGGACTGCTTCTTTTTTCAATATTATGTTTGTCAAACTCAATATTATTAAAAATTCTTAATTTTGTTCGAAATTTTTGCAAACTCTAGTTGCATTTTTCAACTTAGATGCCTCAAATATTTTTTCCTTATATATTTTCCTTTTTTATACTTTTCATCCATTTGATGAAATTAATTGTATGGCTCAATTATTGATGGGACTTTTTAATCTACACGCACACACACACACTTTTTTTTGGGTGAAATCCATCAGGCTTTATATTACAATGAGCAGTCCCCAAACAAGGGGCTGACAATTACAAGATTAGAAAATCTCATTATAAGATAAGAAAAAAGTATGATTTATCTGACGAGCACATAGGCAATCAAAGAAAGATTGCCTTAATGATACCTGGAAGAAGGAAAACTTGGAGAAAATGGTATCTCGAAAGACTTTATGATTATGGTATTTTCATAGACTCCAGAGTTCCCAATAATGAACCCACGTGAAAAAGAGATCAAAGCTTTGCTGCTTTGGGTGGATTCCGAATAGCCAAAAAAACTTTCCAAAGGAAGCTGTAGGAAAGCGAGTCCTTAGGCGTTGCTGCAGAAAATAAAGAAAGTCACTAGTGTTGGGGCATTGCCAAAAAAGATGAGCCGAAGATTCCCGGGGAGCCTGACATCTGTGACAAATAGGAGGAGCAATATGTCCGCGAGCCAATAGTTGACCAAATGGAATGATACCAAGCATCACACGCCACAAGAAAACTTGTTGACGAAGAGGAACTTTGGAAGTCACCTTAATCTTTTCCACTACCATCTGGCATCACGATGCATACACCAAAACTGATTTTCCGCTACCATCTGGCATCACGATGCATACACCAAAACTGATTTACTCTATCTGAAATTCAAGGTGAAGGCATCAAAAACCTTATTAAGCTTAGCAACTGTGATGTAAGCCAACATTAAAGGACAAGTGAGTGAGCCCTGACAGTGTAAAGCCCAATCTTCAAGACGGTATTGAGTTTCAAGTCTTGGAATTGGCATGAAAGGTGGAAACACATGCGTAATAATGCAAACCCAAACCATATTTTTTGACTGCAGAAGGAAAAGATAGCAAGGTACCATCAAGTTGAAGAACATCATCGACAGTCCGAATCCCTTTAAAACTGATAAAATAAGAGAACCGAGGCTCTTGCAAGGTCAGTGGATGAGCAAACACTTCGGACTAATGCAAACTCTCAGCCCTTAGGGAATTACCATTCACAGAATCACGACCTTGCCATTTAAGATAGTGAGAATCTCCTTCCAGTCGGAAAACATGCAGGAAACAAAAGGACAGCCCTTAACTTTGCCGTCAATGTATCCAAACAGAAAATCACATTGAGAAGGTTGCCAGTGGCCAAATGCATGAGTGGATAAGTATGAGAGCAAGTGACACATCATAGCAGCCCAAGACTGATTTCCCTGCATAAATTCCAGCATCATCTTGCCTTTATGTGCTAAAATGTGTATGTGAATATTCAGAATATTCAGACCGCCATGCATTTTTGGTGAATAGAAGCGCTGCATTGAGAGCAATCTGATGCTCTTACAACCATGTTTCGACCGCCAAAAGGTCTCCTATAAGAGTAGAATAAAACATGCATATCCTTCTTGCCAAACATCATCAATTTGGCAAAAAGAATTGTATGTAGGCAACCAAAATGGATTGAGTAATACGAAGTCAAACATGGAGCGGCCAAGTAGATAGTTTCCACTATTCCAATTTCTTTTTAAGCTTTTCAAGTACCCAATCCGTTTGATGGCGGCAAGTGACCATCCATCCCAAGGGATATTCAAGATAACGAACAATCTGAGTGGGCAAAACAGTTTCCCCTGGCCACAAAAGATGATGCCAATCTTTAACGTGCAATAGCAGCAACTTAGACTGTTGGAAATTGACCTATAGGCCAGCAGCTAAACCATATAGAGACAACGCACTCATGAGTTGTGAAAGATCCTTCTGAGTATTTTAGGAGTGAAGAAGTAATCATCAGCATAAGCTTGCGCAATCATAGGTTTAGTTCTGTGAATCTCTAAACCATGCAAAGCATCTGTATCCACAAGATGATCAATATAGCAAAGCATGGGATGCGTAGCAATTGCATACAAGAGTGCACTAAGAGGACATCCTTGCCGTACTAAATGATGGAGATCACAAATGTCCCCAGATATATGCAAGGAGCTTAATTATTACAGTAAAGCCAATCTACAATATGTTGCTTTTTTCCCAAACAACGCATGGTCTGCGAGATAAAGTCCCACTGAACAATATCAAAAGGTTTAACAATGTCTATTCATAACAAATGTACATCTTGCTGTGTGTATTTGGCATATTCTATCCCAACGTAAGCGTTAGCAATATTATCCACGATATGTCTACGAGGGATGAAACCATATTGAGCAAGATGTAGTCCATCATCATGTAGATAGCCTTTGAACCAATCATCTTATAAACAACAAGCATAAGAGTAATAGGCCTCTCCAATCGGCAAATGATTCACACAAGTATTTCTTCAGAAGTAGTTTGACCAATCCTGTCGTCCAAGCATTTGGCATTTGCTGATTTTGCCAAGTAGTATTAATCATGTAGAGCAAAACATGCTTGAGGGCATTCCAGTATGCGAGAAAGAACTCCACAATTAGACCATCCCAACTCGGGGACTTCCATTTGCCACAAGATTAATTGCATCAAAGCTCTCTTCTTGCAGCCAATACTTCCTGAGAAGGAGAGGGTGAAATCTCAAACTGTCTAGAGAAGTGAGTTACACAAGCTTGAGCAAGCTGTGATCTCGAAGAAGTCCAACATCCATCAAATGTCAAAACTCGACAAATGTTGGTAGATTACCTCTTGTGGTGTAAGCTTTTAAAAAATGCTTGAGACGAGCAACCTTTATGAACAAAAGCCCTTTGTGTGGCCTTAGTTTCCCATTTGGCAAATTTTCAGTAGTCATTGCATTGCAAAGTATACCTAGCCTAGCATAAAGATACACTCTCATTTGGAGTTAAATCCCACATATGACTGATTTCAGTCAAAGATTGACAAACAATTTTTGGCTTTAATAGCGAACCCGTGTGAAAAAAAGATCAAACTCCGCTCTCTGTGGGTGAATGCCGAAGACCAAAAAAGCTTGCCAAAGCAAGCAGTGGGAAAGCAGGCGTGGAGGTGCTACTGAAGAAATAGTAGGAAGTCACGGGTGACAGGGCAATTGCAAAAAAGATGGAGCAAAGATTCCCTGGGTGCCAAACATTTGTGACATAGAGCAGGAGCAATATGCCTATGTGCCAGGAGTTGGCCAAAAGGAATAACACCAAGCATCACTCACCATATAAAAACATGTAGACGAAGAGGAAGTTTGTAGGACCAAAGCTGCTGCAATCTTTTACGCCACCATTTTGGCATTACAATTCAAGGACCAAAGCTGATTTCCATGATGTGATATCCAAGGAGGAGGCATCAAAACCCTGTATAAGCTAGTCACTGAGATATTGATTAGGCGTAAGGAGGGGGGGGGGAGGGGAGTAGAGTCCCGGTGATGTAAGGTCCAATCAAGAAGGTGATACATAAGCTCCAACCAATGAAGTATTTGAGAAAAATAGTTCCAAAGGGGTCGATAAGGCATGCCTATGAGGATTTGGATTTTGCATGGGAGAGCTTTGTATGTCGCATTCAAACAGTCATTAAGGATTATGGCAGGTGGCATATGGCTGATTTACGACAACACATACAATGGGCTAAGAATTAATGTCAAAGCCTCACACAAATTAGCCATGAGAGACATCTTAATCCTCATGAACTAGATGCTCTTTCAACTGCCCACAATATTTTGACTCAGAATGCCAAAAGAAAGCTTCGTAAATGGCAAATTAGAGCCAAGGTTAAGCCATTGTTGGACAAAGGCTGTTTTTCCAAATCTTTTTTCAAGAGTTTGCATGTAGGAAGACAGAGATGATCAATTCAAAGGATTGAAAAATAGGATGGTTATTGGACGCACTCTCAATCCCAACTGGAAGATGCATGTGTACAGTATTTCAAAAACATTTTCTCGCAGCCTTTGCCTTTCTCTGATCAATTTCAGACTCATTGCAGATTTCTGGATTGTGTATGCCCAATTATTGATTCAGATGTTGCTGTAGATCTTGAAAAGCCTTTTTCAGACGCTAAAGTGGATGATGCTCTGACACATTCGGCAAAAGGTAAATCAACCAAAAAAGCCTGGCAAGAACAGCATCTTCCTCGCTCCTGGAAGCATGGCATTGTGAAATTGGTCCCTAAAAAACTCTTATGTGAAACTTTTTCTGATTTGCCAATCACTCTTATGCCTTTCATTTATAAGCTCCTTGCTAAGATGATTGTACAGAGAGTTAAACATATATTGCATCATGGCTTACATCCAAGGCAATATGGTTTTGTGCCCAAGCGGCAGATCAATGATAACATTTCCAATGCACTTCTTGCCATTGAATATGCTAAATATACTACACAGGATGTTCTGATTATGCAAGTGGATGTTGCCAAAGCTTTTGATATTGTTCACTAGGATTTCATCTCTAAGACTATGTCCAGGATGGGATTTGGACCAAAATTGATTCATGTGATCTATCTTTTATATTCAGCTTCCACTTCTCAATGCATACTTAGCAAACACTTGTCTAGGCCTTGGACTTTGTTCAGATCTATACGGCAAGGCTGCCTTTTGAGTGCTCTTTTGTATGCAATTGCCACCCATCCACTTTTGTTATATATGGATTATCTGACTGATACAGGACAGCTGCATGGTCTTCAACTCCCTGGAACACAATCTTTTCTGGCAAATGCATATGCTGATGATTTCTTTTTTATGCCTCAAAACAGTCCTAATGAACTTCGGCTTCTCATGAGCACTCTTTTTTATTTTGGATTGGCTGTTGGCCTGAATATTAACTTTGACAACTTCAAGCTTTTGCCTTTGAAAGCTTGTGATTGGCACTCACTTATTTGGCATGTTCAAATTTTGCCTCCAGACCAGATTGTCAGGCATCTGGGGTATCCTGTGGGCTGGAATATAACAATAAAACAGCAAATGGCATGGGTGTCTAAGAAGCTTTGTCAGAAATTGGATTATTGGAAGTTATCCACATGGCCATTGCATGTTCGGCTCTGAATTGTTCAATCCATTATTATGGCTCATGTTCAGTTTTATTTACCACCCTTACACTGGACTTCCAAGGACATCACTAGCTTCATGTCTCCTACAATGGAGTTGTTTTGGAAGACAAAATCTTGCAGGTTGGCTTTGAGGCTGCTAAAAATGCACTTTGTATGTTCTCCAAAGATGCATGGAGGTCTTAACATACTCAACATCAGATATCATATATTAGCAAGAAAGATTACCATGCATTCAACTTTTTTTCAGCAAAAACAGCCTTGGGCTATCATGTTGGCAGCCATGTCTATGAACATGAGGACAAAGGCATATGGAGATTGGATTACAGATCATTGGGAGGTAGTCATTGAAAATTTCAAGGCATCATCCTTGGGTGTCCTTACTCCACTTCTTTAATGCAGGATTGGAAGCGAGTGCTCTTCAAGATTAAATGGTCTCCTATCAGTTCAGCTCCGACTGACTCTCTTCACCATGAAAGCATACACAGGAGCTCAGTCTTTGATCTTTCTTTAGCTTTACAGAAACCGGTTAGGGCATACAATCTTATGAAACTTGGGATTCACTACATTGATGATGTGGGAGACACTCTGGGGAATATATTATCATTTCCAGATGCTTGTCATAGATTTCCTATCATAGACCGATATGGAGGAAACATCTTACTGCACCCCTCCTCCCAATTCCTCCATATGATGGATCCAACAGACTTCAAGATTGGCAGATCATGCCATGTATTCAAGGCTTGCACCCACTTTCTTTGCAAGCCATCACTTCTATGAAAACTTATAGGCTGATTTTGCCTCCTCCATGGATTGCACAACATGGGAATGCCCTCTGGCACCTGCAAAAATCTCTTTCCTGGTGGAAGTCAAATCTTAAATTATTATGGAGAAGTAAGCCGCCTTTGAAGCAAAGATTGTTTCTTTGGAAATGTTTGGTGGGGTTTTTTCAGTGGGAGTCACTTTGGCCAAATGTGGGATTACAGGTCCTCATTGCTTGAGGTGCTCTCTTTCTTCAGAGACAGTCCCACATCTTTTGTGGTTTTGCTCTCATTCCAGAGCTCTATTGGACAGCATATCTCACGGTCTTCACTTGAGATTTCCGGGTTATCAGTTTGGTAAAATTTTCTGGTTATTTGGCAGATTTACTCCAGTACGGTCCAATACTCTCTTTTCTTCATTGGGTCAGATTTTGGGCGCTGTGGACAATTTGTAAGCAGAGGAATTAGGGAACCCATTGCTCAAACTGTATGAGTTTTTTAGAGCATCATTACGGGAATCTCTGTATGATGCTTGTCATGAGAATGACTTGGATGTATCTTCTCTAGAGGTGTTTTCCCACTGCTTTTGATTTTTCAGAATAGTCTTTTCTCAAGACTATTCTCTGGAAAACCATTTTTGCCAGGTGAATTCAGGCATTCCCTTTTTTTAAAGGGTAATAGTTCGAACAGCCATCAAAAAATTCGAGACAGAGGAGAACAATGGAGCACAAGCACAATAATTTATGGTGGGCTTCCCCTCAACCTGGCAGATTAACAGCTTTCAGCCTGTACATAAGATGGGAGATTCTGTGAATCCATCCAACTATAGGACAATTTGGAAGAATGAGGTCCCTAAGATGTCATGGAGAAGAAAATGCAACTCTTCCTTATATGGGTCATGAAGGGCTTAGTCCTAGCATCGTTTAGAGGGAGCCAAACCGGGGGAATATGGCTGACTGCCACTTAACCAACTGACCCAACACCAATCGACTGACTCATGGCCGTTATGCCACATCATCAGTTGCTTGCCACGTTGCTGATTGCAATGTCACTTGCCAACCTGTCACGTGGATAATTGCAATGCCATCTTCTGCAGATCTGCAGCCATGCATGTAATCTGGGGCTGTTTGACAGCCAATGCTGTTGCTACACATCCAACCTCTCTATCTAACTATTTATGCTATTGCACAGGGCTTCTCTTTGTTTGGGTCCTTATACACGCGAGCATCTATCTTCCCAGATGGATGCCCAAAGGGTGAAGCATTGATTTCCTACGTCCACCCTCAAGTTAGACACTAGACTATTGCTTGGGCCCAATCTTAAGAAGCTTCAAAAGGTACCCATGTGTTCTGGGATGAATCTTGTCCAAAACAAATATTGTACTTCAATATGCTTTGTCCGTTATAGGTCAAGTGCCATCCATGTCGAACTAATGAATGAAGTGGGGGATTGATATCCTCGCGTGATGATCCCCTTGCCTAGGAACTTTTTGGAGGTAGCCTAGGTTTCACATATGCAGGTTCTTATGTAAATGGCGAAGTCCGAAGAAAGCATTTTCAAAAATCCAAAATCTTCTATTACCACCTGCTGAAAGACCCAGCACAATTCCTTTACTGAGTCACACTGAATTAATCCCACAACCACCCTTGTCCAGTGTTCAAATCCACCCTATTTCAAATAATAAATCCCGCAATGTGTGCCAGAGCAAAAAAGATATTGATAGTGTTGCTCTTGATGTTTCAAAGTGAATCTAGGACTCATTAATCACCTCTCGTCATGCAAAGGCGAACGGATCCAAGCGGACCCCTAATATTATGCATAGTTCGAATACAGAAAGAGTTTATCTATATTTTTTCTTCGATCATCTTCCATGATCTGTATTGTAATCATGTTTTGATGATGGTACCGTTTATGTTATACTTTTCCAGGCAGAAAGGGCAGCCAGAAGAGCTTCAATTCTGCAGATGGCGACACTCCACACAGTTGCTGCAGGCACACTACTGAATATCGGTGTTTCTTTCATTGGCCAGGGATTGGAAACCTTTGCGACACCTTCGTTCATTGGATCAGGTAAATTCAGCTCGCATCTCAAGCAGGAATGCTGACATCCATTGTCTGATCTCCAAAGAAGTGCATTATACCTTAACTTATTAGTCCTAACTGGGAGTTGATCTTCAAAAGCAAGCTTGGTCAAAAGTTTTGCTGTGGTTGCAGCTGTGCAGTATCTTGATGATTTGTTAGCCTGCTTTTATTTTTACATTCTACTAGGGAAGAAGCAATGAACTGGTGGCATCTTTTTTTTTTTTTTCAAGAAAACTGGTGGCATCTTTTTGGACTTACCCCATCTTGGAATTACAAAATGAATGAGCACATGATATTCTGCATGGTAATTTACTGCAACAGGGGTATTTGTGCTGCTTCTGATTCAAGCCATGAGGAGAATTCGCCGTCTTGACAAATTCGAAAAAATGATCTGAGATGGAAATAAGAACATGTACTATACATATTCCATGTACAAAAGTACCTGGCAGGAAATTTCAGGGGCAGCATTTGATAGTTGGGATTCTGATATTTTACCCTGGTTGTCCACCACATTGAACAGAACGATATTTAAGCCCCTAAATTGACACAGGAATTTAATGTATTCTTCCCGCTGAGCAATATGCATTTGTTCAGTGGACTTTGTATAAAGATTCTGCATTACCTGGAGTACATCTATAGCTCCTTTTAGCATTTACCTGGAGGATAAATTTATGATTGGACGTGTAATGGATCAATACACAGAACATATAACAGGAGAAAGTCCACCGTACTGATCCAAAGAATTCCTTTGAAAGCACCTCTCAACTAGATCTTTTATCTCTCTCCCTCCCATAAGTCCTATACCTACATAAAGTATTCACTTGATCCAAAGAATTCCATTGAAAGTGTCTCCCCAAGTATTCACTTGATCCAAATAATTCCATTGAAAGTGTCTCCCCAAGTAGGTCTTTTATCTCTCTCTCTCTCTCATGAAGTCCTATAAACTACCTGCATATACTCTATATCAACTCCACTTCCAACCATCCTCTTCCTTCTTTAGTGGGGAATATGTAAAAGGCTTTTCTAAAATCTATGAAGCAACATACAAGACTTTCCCCACAAGGTCTTCTCTCCTCCATATGTACTTGAAGAGTTACTAAACAATTGATTATGATATATAGCCTTATGATATCTGCCCCTTGGCTTATCTCACAGTTAGTCGATGATAGTCCACTACAAGTAGTCGATGTAGTCCAGTATAGGTTTGCCAATGTAGATCCTTTCGAAATGGTTAAGTAGTTGCCTATGTTACTCCTCCTCTTTTGTGTGTCAAGGGTTTATCTAGTTCTCAGCCTATTTTGAAGCAAAACCTTTCCATGTAACTATGTTGTGACATGTCATATACTCAGGCACACAGGCATAGGTAGTAGCTCTTAAATTTTAGGATTTAGAAGAATGAATTCAACAATGTGGAGATGCAAAAGCTTTGCTGCTTTGGTGTTCACCCCACATGCGTGGACTTAAATGCTTTACATAATCAAATTCAAGGGTAGGAGAGAGGTGCATATAATATTGTTGTAAACTTTTATTATTCCTTTGGAAATAGTTTACATGCAGCATCTTACACTATTTTGTTCAAATTCTAGAACAAGAAACTGTAGAAATTCAAGATTTAGAAAGGAAGACGGTAGTAAAGCCTCACAAGAAGGGATATCAAAATATTGAGAAGTACCTCACCATCATCATTGATAGATGAACTAGAAGAAGGCCTTGCTCACTTCAAGTGAGTTACCAAGGATTTGAAAGAATAGAATGTCATGACATATTATGTGGTTGTCTAAATCATCTACCTAGCAAATCAATCTAGAAGGTAGATTTCATGACACCAAAATTTGTAGATATGATCCTAATCTCATAGTTCAATTTTAAATGATGCACTTAGGAATCATATACATGATCTTCCCAAAGTTTTGTATGTCCAACTTTAGAGCATAGCGAGATAGAATAAGAATCAAATTGTATTAGGATGCCTTTGTATGCTAGTAGAGAAATGCATATTTCAAAAGTGATGCTAGGATTCCTTCCTATGGGGGCTAAACACATTATTAATTAGATGTTTTTCTATTTCTTGATAAATATGAGAAAGAAGCTTGCAATGTAGATGTAATAATTCCTATTTAATAAGATACATATGTGCCAAAAATAAATTGTAGGCATGAAAACAACAAATTGATTTTAGATGCTTTGTGCTTGGGCACTATGATCAAACTAATTGATCTATTGAGAAACTAAATGAGCTAATATTTTAACACCAATTTCAAAACAAGAAAGATTAGGCTAACATGACATTGTTGTGGGGGGAGCTCTTTACACCAACATCATCTTGGGTTCCAACCAAAGGATTTAGAATTTGACTTGTGTATTACACCATTAAAGCCTTGGCATCAATGAAGGAGATCTATGAGCCATGAAGTAGGGGAGAGGTACAGACCTAGAAGTGTAGTGAATAAGATTAGAGAAATGTTACAATGTCTTTCAATGTGATTTTTATGTTCCACCATGTAGCCTTGGAGTCACTAAAAGGAGGTACATTGAGCGATAAAGGAGGGGAGAGATGTAGACCCTATAAGTTTAGTAAATGAGATAAGAGACAATGGAGCATGTGGGTGTGGACATGGTGGGATCCATTCTTTGCATCCCAACCTTTCATCATTGAGCAATCTCACAGGAGTTCTAAAGCATATTTGATGTTAGTTGGCCATAATGCATGAAAAGAAGTTTTGTAGGCATACTCGGCGATAGTTTTTTAAGTATCCATGTACTTGCACTACCACAGAACAAGTACCTTTGAGAGGATAAATAAATTTATCTTGATTGTTAGCCCTTAACAGAGGGAGCCACAGTCTAAGTATGGTCACCAAGTGCTAGCCTCGAAAGCGATGGAGTTTGAACCGAGCACCATTTTGTAGCAGAGGTGCAGGAGATTGGGCTATCACCAGCAATCAGAAGATACAAGTTGAACCATCGAACGCATATTCATTTAGAAGGCAATTTTATTAGGTACTTGATTTGTTTGTAATAGGCAGAGAAGAGAAAAAGAGATCAGTGTGCCGAGTTCTCTTCATCTGACCTAAGCTTGCTAGGATAGGGGGCATTCATTGCAAGTCGAGGCAGCTTGGTTGTACTCACGATAGAGTGAGTGATTTCAATACAAGATATTGCGTGCTCATGTACTCGACTCTATTGATGTAATAAGTGATTTCAATACAAGATATTGTGTGCTCATGTACTTGACTCTATTGATGTAATACACTTTGTATTCTTAAAAGTGTTCTTTTAAGAGTGTGTGTGTGTGTGTGTGTGTGTGTATTTGAACAAGGTTGTATGCTTTCATTTCCACAAGCTTGCAGGACATTCTCCTTGGGTCTACATCATAGATCCATTTGGAGAACTCTTACAACTATGTTACAGCCAGTTGTTCTGGTCCCTCCACTATTTGTACAGGACAGATTACTGGACTAGAAATTGACTTCCTTACCTCCTGCTACTCATACGCTCTCAATGCATAATTTGACCTCCTCGAAGGTCTACAGATTTCTTCTTCCACCACCATGGATTGATAAGCATGCCAACACTCTTTGGAATTTGGATAGGCCTCTATCTTGGTGGCAATCACGACTCATGAAAATCTGGAAAGCCAAATCACCATTGAAACAGAGGTTTTTCTTTTGGAGATGTATAGTGGGAGCTTTCTCCATTGGGGCGAAATTGGTAGCACGCCGCATTGCTTCCCCCTCCTGTCCCCGTTGCTCTCATCACTGTGAAACAGTTCCTCATCTATTATGGTCTTGCCCACACTCTCGCATATTGATCACTCGTATTTCTCATTTGCTGCGGCTTCGGTTTCCCTCCATCAGATTTGGAAAACTTTTCTGGATGTTTGGATGCCTCTCATCTCAGATGTCTCCATTCCTCTTCTTTCACAGGACTCGCTTTTGGGTACTATGGACCATTTGGACTCAGAGACTGCATTCCAGGATGGGTCAACAGTTTCCTCAAGCATATATTTTCTTCATAATGTCCCTCAAGCAATCCTTATACGATAGTTTTGCTGCAAGGGACTTGGATGCTACTAGCCTTGAAGTGTTTTCTATCTGTTTTTGAGTTTTTTACATTGGGCTCTAGTTTGGAGTCTAATGTTAGTGTGTGGGAGACTTCCCATCTTGTAAATTTATGAGAATATAGATACACTAGATTTTACCAAAAAAAAGTGTGTGCGTGTGTGTGTGTGGCTTGGTATTCTCTTGCTATCATATGGTTCTCCTACAATAGCTAACCCCATCCTCTGAGTGTGAATGTTGTCTATCTATTCTATATCTGAGCATTTCATCCTTAAAGATTGCAAGAGATGGCATCTTAATCGAGCACAGTACAGAGTTAACACCAAGCACCTTTTTGAGTTAGCCACCACGGATGAGAGAACCAAATGGAAGGTCGATTGAATTGTGAGTTGACAAGTTATCAATTAAAGATATTTAGAGAACCAAGTTAGTAAGCTTAGTGTCAAGGTCAGTAAAGTTTATGTTAACCAGTGTGACAAAGTGAAACAATTGCTAGGATTTGTGGGCTACTACAAGTGACTTTGGACGAGTGCCATCGGTTGGTGGTGTGCTTGAAGACTGGCATGTGGGATACACAAAGTATTTGGACTACTACCCAGATACTTTCTACTATAGTTATGGCTAACACATGCTCAGAAAGAAAAAGAAGATACATGGGCGGCCAGGTGTGAAGAGTCCCTGAGCCCAAGGAAATCGGTTACATCCAACCATGAGAACTGGACTAGTCTTAAAAATGCAGTTCAATGCCTGATAGAGGCTGGCAGAAGAAGCAACTATCCAACAGGAGCTGTAGAGCCAGAAGAATGAAACATTGGTGTTGGGCTGAGGAATCCCAAGAGAGTGACGGATAAATGTCCATCCTGGCAAGTGGAGTCCGAGCATTCTTCTATGGAGAGTTTGGATTTAGAATGGATGGCCATTTCCTTGGTGGAACATCAAAATGGACAAGAAGACAAACTCCGAGAATGAAGAGGGTGTCTTCGACAATACTCAGCCATCATTTCAAAAGAATTACACCAGGAAAGATATGAAGGTAGAAGACTAGCTATAACTAATGGTCTAAGAAACAACCAATGGAAAGACCAGCATGCTTATAGAGAGCGATGCCACCAAAGACCAAAAGTGAATGTGGAGCAAGTAAGGCAATTTGCCCGAGTTCCTCTCACAGTAGATAGAAATTCTACTCAGCCAATAGGTATACATTGAACTATATCTAAGGATAGCACCAACCGATTGAAGGAGAGTGTACATCGACCTCATACACATGGCAGTTATGATAGGTGGAAGGCTAGCAACTCAGTCCTTTTGAGTGGAAGACATGCCTACTCAGGTTATGGAGGAGAGAAGCCTAAGTCCAGCTCCAACAGCAAGGTAAATTTTTAAAATCTCAAAGGCACTGATGATGAAGACCCTTAGAGTCACTTACAGAGCTTCTTACATGTAGGTCGCATAAATGGTGGAACAATAGACAAGGATTACATGGATTATTTCGTGTGCACCTTTTAAAAAAATGCCTAGAAGCATTCTTGCGCATAGGTTCAGGCAAGAAATCAACGAAGAAGATGTCCAAATGAAGCTAAGTGAGCTAAAGAAAAATAAAGGAGAATCCGCCCAAGACTTTGTCCTCAGGAAGCAAACTCTCATAAATCAATTGAGCACAATTCCAGATGACAAGTTGATGCAAACCTGGTTGATATTACAGGTTGCACCCAGTTAGACTTGCGCAAGCTAAAGATAGTAAATTCAACTAAAATCTATGAAGAACTATTAGGCTGAGCTGTTGCTTTGGAAAAGAATGAAGGCTTGAAGAACAAGGTAAAGAGGAAAGATGCTGACAGTGATACTGAGGAGACACCAGCAAAGAAAGGCAAACTCCAAACTAAGCTGAAGAAAGCCTTAAAAGAATCGGGCGTTGACGCAAGCTGGGTAACAATGAGAAATGGTCCAATAAGTGTTTCAAAGGAGGACGCGTGGAAGAGGAATGCAAGATTAAGTATTGAACCACCTACACCAAGTTTGGGAATGATGAATCAGATTGTTGGTTTAATGGTAAAAATCACCAAGTGTCAGCAAACTGAGTGGTGATTGATACTCGACCACCAAGTAGTAAGCCACCACGTCCCAAGCAGAGGGACAAGGGTAAGAATGGTAAGGAGAAAAGTGATCCATCCAAGATCAAGTGTTTCTATTGTGGAGAGAATCATTTGTGTTCTGATTGTCCAATATTGGATGAACATTTAGAGTTTCTCAAGACTAATATGGAAAGAAAGGAAGTCAATCCAAAATGCCGAGCAGTTATATCCAAACTACTAGATGTTTGATGCCCAAGTGCTCACTCGATCAAAAGGATTGGTAGCAACCACTGAAGACACAGATGCTTTAAGTAAAGACATTAATTGCAAGGCCCATAAGGATTTGGCAACCAAGATTCCAAGGGAGCTGAAAAGGAAGCTCCAACAGTAGAGATACCCAAGTAGATTCAACATTCCATCATTGAGCGAGGGGAATCCTTAGAATCTAAGGCAAATGTAATTGAATCGAGTGCTACACAAGAGCCTAATGCAGAGCTAGCTCGAGCATGGGAAATATTTAAGAATATGCAGCTTAGGTCGACATTTGCTGAGTTATGAAAATAGCTCCGTACTATCAAGATTTATTTACACAATCAACAGATCAAGGAGTCAGCCATCAAGGCTAAGAAGAAAACTATACTTGGAGTAATAGTGGACGGTGGTTCTGGAGTGACCATCATTTTTGTAGAGATTGCTGAGAGACTAAACTTTGAGTCATACAAGCCACCCCGAGTATATATGACAAATCAACACCCAGTTGACCCCAAAGATATGTTGCAAGATGTGGTCATTTCTATAGGTGGCATATATCATACAGATAGCTTTATAGTGATTGCCATGGAGCAGCATGCTTATCCAATATTATTGGGATGATCTCGGCTCTACAAAGTGCAAAAGTACTCCATGATTGGGGTTCAGAAGAGATGATTAACAAGATAGATAGTCAAGATGGGTGTATACCAACAAATTCTCAGAAGGTTTCAAGTAGTTGTCTACCAAAGAATTTGGAGGTCACAGTATCCATTTCCTCAGGATGTTGAGTCACGATTGATGGAGCTACAAATCCTACCTGTGGGTGAGATTGATATTTTCTAAGTGGCTACAAACATCAAATAGAAGTTGAAAGACGAGTAGATTGCCAAGCAAAAAGTTATATTTTCAAGTAACTTCATTGAATGAAGGGGAATGAGAGGTAGCTGAGATGCCAATGACTATCACTAGACTCAGTACTAAACAACTAGTCCAAGAGCCAACAAAGAACTAAATTTAGGCACAGAAGATAACCCTGCTACGGTAGTGGTAAGTGCCAAATTTCTTCTGAGCAACTCAGAGTTGTGCGAGATTTATTTATCAAAATATAACAATGTGTTTACATGGAATTACATAGACCTAGGTGGAGTTCCTCCTAAGTTGTGTCAAAAGCCAATTCAACAACACAGGTACATAATGAATCCTAACTATGCCAAACAAGTAAAAGTTGAGTTGGATAAACTTTTGTGTGTTGGGTTTATGTATGCCATTGATCCTAATGTGACTAGTTATTTCCTATTGTGGTTCTGCCTAAGAAAATTTGCAAACTTCAAGTCTATGTGGACTATAGGAAGTTAAATGCCCAGACAATCTGTGATCCATTTTTGATACCCTTCTCACCAATGGAATCTTGGATCAAGTTGTAGGACATGAGGTGTACCCATTTATGGATGGTTACAATGGCTATAACCGAATCACTATGGCTCGAGAAGATCACTGCCTTTATCATAAAATGGGGTGCTTATGCAACTTGAGTTATGCCTTTTGGAGAGAGAAATGCCCATCAATCTTTTAGAAGTTTATGGTAGAAACTTTCCAAGACTATCTTACCGAATTGATTGCCATTTACTTGGATGATTTTTGTTCAAACAAAGATCATCTCAAATACCTAGAAAAGGTATGTCTGAGATGCAAACAAGCTAGTATCTCATTGAACCTAGCTACGAGTGTATTCTATGTTTGATTCGGGATATCCTCGTCGGCCATGTCATTTCTCAAGGTGGCATAAGAACCAAGCTAGGTAAGATCAAGGCTACACAGCAGATGCCTGGGCCTCAGAATCTCACTCAATTGCATTCCTTTATAGGGTTTATCAATTCTATTAAAGATTTATCAAAGACTTTCCAAGATTGCAGCTTCTTTGTATGAGTTGACAAAGAAAAATATTGAGTTTGAGTGGAATGCCAAGTTGACTATGGTTTCCATGAATTGAAGAGTCGAGCAATGGCTACTCCTATTCTAAGGCAATTAAGGTGGGATCTTATCTTTCATGTGCATGTAGATGCTTCTGGATATGCCTTGGGCATTATTTTGGCACAATCAAATGGTCATTCAGATTAATTAGTATACTATGCCAGTCAGTTATTAACACCTACAAAGTCCAACCATAGTATTACCAACAAGCGAGAAGCTCTGGGAATGATCTGTGATCTTTAGTGTATAGAAACTAAGGCATTATCTATTGGTGGTAACCCTTTTGTGTTCTATGTTAACCATCAAGCCTTGCTTTATCTAATCAAGAAGACTGTAATTCAAGGACATCTTGTTCCTTGGATGCTTCTACTTTAAGAGTTAAACTCTAAAATCATTCATATGCTGGCAAGAATCATGTAAGATCTAATTGTTTGTCCAATTTACCTACACTCAAGGATACATGAGGAGTTACTACTGAGTTGCCAGATGCATAACTCTTGGCAGTGGACTATTGTGGACAATGCCTAGGGATAAGCACAGACAACTAGCCTTGAATGCTTGGAAATACACCTTGATCGGTGGACAACTGTATCGATAGTGTGCAAGTGAAGTTCTTCGCAGATGGTTTTTGCCATAAGAGCAAGCCGTTGTGTTGTAGGAAGCTCACTCGGGTGAATTTGGTGGAAATTTTCACGGGGAGTTAACCACTATAAAAGTTTTACTAGCAGGTTTGTGGTGGGATACCTTGTTCAAAGATGCTCAAACTAAGTGCATGCAATATGACATTTGTCAATGCATTGGATGGTTATTGCCTTATTAGTCTATGTCCTTACAACCCACTCTCTAGGGAAGCGTTTCAAAGATGGGGTTTGGACTTTGTTGTAGCTGTTGACTATGCTACTAAGTAGGTAGAAGCTAAGTCACTTTGAGACAGCGCGGCTAGGAGCCCAGTTAAGTTCATCTTTGAGAATATCATATGCAAATATGGATGTCCTTTGCAGCTTGTTAGTGACCAAGGTACACATTTCCTTCAATGTGGTGTAGTCTCTAAAAAAGGGACTCAAAATCATGCATACAATCTTCACCACTTACAATCCTCATGCCAATGGTGAAGCTGAGTCAACAAACAAAACACTTAAGCTCATCCTCACCAAGACGGTGAAATTAGCTAAGGGTGAATGGGACACTCAACTTCATCCTACTCTATGGTTCTATCAGACTGCTTACAAGGTGACTACCAATCTTACACCCTTTTGTATGGCCTTTGGCTTAGAAGGAGTTGTTCCCTTAGAATTTATTATTTTGAGTCTTTGGATTGCTACAGATCATCATTTGGATAAGGCAGTAGTAATCAATGGGCGATTGCATCAGCTAAGCCACGTGGATGAGTTACGTCTCTGAGCAGCTTGGTCACAATTAGTAATACAGAGCACGAGAAAGGCATGGTATGATAGGCACATTGTGCCTAAGAATTTGAAGAAGGGTATGCTCATGTTACTCTACAATGCTAAGTTGGGGCCTCTCAAAAAAAACTTTAAGTTGGGTTGGAATGGTCCCTACCATATAGCTAAAGTCTTTGAGAATGTGACAGTTTAGCTCAAAGATTTACAAGGCAATGTGTTCTCTGAATTGTATAATGGGAGTACCAAGTAGCAAGTTCCTTAGACAGACAAGAATCGGATGTAGACCACTCGGTTGACAATGCCTTGGTGAAATTTGTAAAAAATTGAGTGCCAGTTAGCTATTTAGTGACAGTGGAAGAGATGCATCATATGCCACCATGTGGCAGTATTAATGTTGTGGGCACATTAATGCAGAGTCATCATGACAAAGAAAGGGAGATTCATGCAACCATTGATTTGACGAGACATCCAACTATAGATTCTATTCGACTACATTGGGTTCGAAACTCAGTTATCATCTTCAATTGCATTCTCAATACATCTACAATAGATGTTGCAAATTTTCCATCATCTTCCCTACCCTCTAGATTTTCACAGTACCAGCTTGTTTCCTATGCTACCCAGCCCTTCCTTCCATCATCCTCTTTGATGCTCAGCTCTCATGTTGTATTCATGATCATGGAGAGGAGAGAGTGTGCTGATCGACAGAGAAGGAGAAAAAGTTCATCACATGTGTTGCCTCCACACCCTATCAAAAATTTTGACTCACTGGGATCTTGCAGGCCAACTGTCTCTTGAATTCGCCAACCTGCCATGGAAAGATGTTTGGGATGAAGCACTGGCAGAAGAGATCTTGGACTCTTATGATGAGGAGGATCATAGCCTTATCATCAACGACATGCATATTTGGATCAGCTCACAGCTACTTATAAGAAGGGCTTTAAGCTCAAGCAATGCTCTAACCCTGAAAAGCTTGGTGATGCAAAGCGGTGTGATGTCTACTTTGTAGATTATAGTTACTCATCTTCGCAAGGGTATCTTATCAGCAAAGTAGTTGACGAGAGCCTAAGGATGGCATGCAGGTTCTTGTTTGAATTTTTTCAGTTGAAGAAGAGCATTGGGGGTATGTTCCATGACACTATTTGGCATGGGTCGTTTTAGTAGTGGAGGAACGTTTGTCGAAGGATTGGTTCACAATTTTTGAGAAGGCATTCGAGGCTCAGCTAAGGGCAGTGAGTCAAGGCCAAGTCAAGGCCAGACACATTGCAATCTCGACCTGCATCTTTGCATGTTGCAACACCGTCTCGTATGACAGGGCAGGTACCATGGCTAAATGCATTGCCATTTCCAAGTGGAGCACGCCCAATAGGAGCCAAAAATGATGAACACCTAGATAGGGGTGAGCAAGGTAACAAGGAGAAGGAACAAGGGAGGGAGGTTGAAGTAGACAAGGTTGAAGCTCACCCCTCACAGAAAGCCAAGCAACAGAGGAGTGGCACGACCTTGGCCACTGTCACTTTGGTTCACCTCCCTTGCCTCTACAGAGCCTACTTCATGCCGAGCCATTTCCCTTGGGCCCCATGTTAATTGAGGACAATCATTAGGATCGGGCTACCACTAAGAGCCAGTGGCAAGTCCTTAGGGAGAACATGGTACACACGGCTCAAGCTTTGGATTTTCTAACCAACCACTGGCTCTCTCCCAAGGTGCTCAAGCATAATCTATTCCTTCAAATGTAGTACTAGGAGGAATTGTCCAGATTCTTGGAGGAGCGAACATCAAGCTTGCGACAACGGGCTGAGGTAGACTTGACTACGGAGTGCAAGTCCCTCTAGGAGCAGCTGTTGGACAGTAGAAACGATGTGTATGAGGAGGTGGTCCAAAACTACTCCCCACTACATTAGGCCCATGGTACGTACTTTGGTAACCAACAATGCAAAGTGGACAGATTAAAAGCACTTGCTACCAAGTCCAGGAGTGAGGTGGTGGCCCTTGTAGAGAAGAATGTGCAATTACAACATGTCTTGCATTGCATACAACAAAAGGCCACCGAAGCTTGATAGTAGAATACAACTTGGACTCAAGTCAAGGTCCTTGAAAAAGAGAATGCTGATAGGCTACTGCATGACCTAAAGGAGGAGCATATGTGCTTACAAGCTAAGCTAAATTGGTTTTGCCAACTCTAGCAACTAGTCCATCTCCTCTAGGCTCCCAATGAATACCCCAACAAACTAGCTTGCCAACAACCACCAAACCATGACAGCTCGAATGGTTAGGCTAGTGTGTGTGAACTGTCACAACAACTAAGTAGGCAAACAAGAATTTTGGAATAGAGAATAGATTAAGGAGGAGGTGCTTCATAAAGAAAGGTAGCAGAAGGTCTCACGGCCCAGTCACTAGATTAACACTCAACCCAACTAGTTGAGCAAAGTAAAAGGAGACAGCATAAGAATCCATGCAGTTCCAGAAAGAACAATTACTTCACCTGAAGGAGGATAGGATTCAGAGTCAATATACGGTTCAAGTCATTCAAGAACGACGAAAGGCATGAGTAAACCGAAACGTTAAGTTCAAATTGTTTAGAGTGGGAGATCTAGTCTTGGTGTATAATTCCAAATTGGGAAGATTCTTGAGCAAGCTTAAATTGCGGTATCAATGCCCATACCGGATTGTGGAGGACCACAAACAAGGGACTTTCTAGATCGTGGATCTACATGGCAATAGGTTCCCAACACTAATTAAAGATTCCACATGAAGCCATTTATAGGGGTATGGGAACTGACGGCTCAATCAGAGAATTTGAAAGTAGAAATCTTGGTTGGGGCAGTATCTGGGTATAATACGAAAGAGGTAGCAGCCCATATTCACTGGAGTGATAGTTTGCATGTGTGGGTCAAATCGAAGGGATGGTTTAAATATCTCTCTATCAATTCTTTGTATCAATTCACCATCATCTCAGTCCTTCAAATTGGTGGGAATGTGTGCGCAATCGACTTCACTGAATTTAAAACACAACAAGCAAGGCCTCCTATGCACAAATAGATCATTGCCTATAGTAAAAACTGCAAGTGCTACTTTGCAAGCTCAGGCAGAATCAAATTCTCAGATGTAGTCGCGAAAAGTATGGGAAAGAGAAAGGTCTTTTGGACCATCCAAAACACTGTGCTATAAAGCCCAAAGGTTGGAATAACTCAAGGAGCAAGTGGTGGAGTTGGACCTGAAGTGGGCAAAGCGAGTAAGTCAGTACACTGTCATTGAGTCATCTCCATTTGTGGATTCCAAATTTTATCTAGATGATGATGCCTCCAAAAATTTATGGTTAAAAAAGATGGAGCTAGAAGGGTACCACAAATGCCATTGGTGGAGGTGGCAGATTAATACATAGGCCGACGAGCAGTTTGCTCAATTATAAGAATCAAGGGGTTATATAGCACCAATACAGGTGATTGAGCAGGTGGTGTCGCAGGTATTTAACTTACCATGGTATCCAGAGGCACTGACAAGGCCAAAAACGAAATGCACTCCACGATAGATGGTTGCAGAATTTGGATGCCTCATACCACTAGATCCACTCATTCCTCTCAACCTCTCAGCCTCCTCCTGCTCCCTCCCCTCTCCCTCTCCCTCCAATCTATCCTCTCCCTCTCCAAAAGGTAGGGTTGATTTAGGAGAAGGATCATTTGCTACAACAACAAAAGGAGGCCCATGAAAAAGAAACAGCTAATATGTTGTTGCTGGGGGAATTGCAACAGCAAACTGCACAGACTGAGAAGTTGCGAAGTTTATTGGTTGTCAAAACCAGTGTGGTGGAAGATATACAAAAATGGCTCATGGATGTCAAAAGCACCCTAATTGAAGAGTTGAATATTTTGATGGAGGCTAATTCTAAATTGTCCACAGAGAATACAATATTGTAGGCAAGGGTGGATGCTTTAACAGAGGTAGAGACCTAGATTGAAGTCATGAATGATGAGGACACTCTTGAGATAGAAGGCATGTTCATGAGCAATAAGAGTGTAGAAGAGTTGCAGAGAAGATTACATGACTTAAAATGTGGATGAACATCAAATGAAAATTGTTTATGACACTTCAACAACCCTTTGGTGATCATATAAAAAATGCAGAATCAATCAGGGTGAATATATTACAGGAGCAGTTGGAGGTATTGCAGAGAACTGTATGAAGAGAAGAAGTCAAAACTAATAATATTAGCAGCCTCTATGTTTGAATTGGGAGAGTCCCAATTCATAAAAGAAATAGATAGAACATCCAAGGTATAGAAGGTGGTTAGTGCACCAAATATGAAAGTGGAAACAGACTTAGCAATTGAAGAACAGGATGACCAAACTGAGCTAACCATGCATACCCAATTCAATGATGAGCAAAAAGACATGGATCTACACTCATTTGCAGCACACAATGGATTGTCTATCTTCTTCTTCACCTACTTTGCATAATTTGGGTTCATTCGGTACCATTGCTAAATTATTGGGTTGGCGTCTTCAGGTTAATACGGTGGACATAGAGAGCCGGATCCACTCCCCGCATATCCGTATATTCCCAAGCAAATACATCCTTATATTCTTGCAAAAAGTTCACCAATTCCTATCTGAATGTTCCTGTAGCAAATATGCTCACCTTAATCGATTTCGGTTTTGCCTCTGTTCCCAAGTCTCTTCCAAGCCATCTTCCTTCACCCTCAATGTTCTCCACCTACCCAATTCAATGATGAGCAAAAAGACATGGATCTACACTCATTTGCAGCACACAATGGATTGTCTATCTTCTTCTTCACCTACTTTGCATAATTTGGGTTCATTCGGTACCATTGCTAAATTATTGGGTTGGCGTCTTCAGGTTAATACGGTGGACATAGAGAGCCGGATCCACTCCCCGCATATCCGTATATTCCCAAGCAAATACATCCTTATATTCTTGCAAAAAGTTCACCAATTCCTATCTGAATGTTCCTGTAGCAAATATGCTCACCTTAATCGATTTCGGTTTTGCCTCTGTTCCCAAGTCTCTTCCAAGCCATCTTCCTTCACCCTCAATGTTCTCCACCTTTGATCTTCATACGCAGATTCAGCCTTCAAGATTAAACCCTCTCCATATTTATGGTATAGTGCAGTGCAGTCTCCCTCTCATCTAGTTTGGAATCCGATATCACCGGCTGGTCCTCCTCTGATTCAAATCCCTTGTCGGGTGCTGGATCCTCTACTGTAACTATGCACACTTCCATTATAGGTTGTACCTATTGCCCTACTAGACGATTGCTTCCACATCTATCTCGAATAATAATGGATTGGCATCCAGGAGCTGTTGCTCCTCGTTGTCATCCAACTATGTTCCCATATTCACCCCTTGGGCCATTACTGGTGGTTGTTTCTTTAATAAGGTGGTGTTGGGAATCATCTACATTTTCAACTTCTTTTTTCCATTCTGTATTATGATCATCAAAGATCCCAATCTAGTTTTACCCTGGTTGCCTTGAACCATGGCCTCCCTAGCAACATGGGGTATCTTCGTCCATCTATAGGATTATAAAATTAATACGGAACACCATACCTTGCATGCGTATCAACTGATTCCGAGCTATTCCTATGGGTTGAATTCTCCTCTGGTCTGCCATGCTATTAGAGCTATGCTTCTCCATCATTTTCAAAAGAACACTCAACTTTTTCAAAAGTGAAATGAATTCCATACGTTTAAGGGTTTGGTAGCACTGAAGTCGACAGCTAAGCTGAAGTTTGAGATATGCACAAAGAATCACCCAACAAGGATTTGTTGGTATAACCCCAATGCTCGAATGAACCCGATGCAATAGGTACCCCGAACACTGGCAATTATCAAGTGGCCATCGACCCAGTATCGGCACAAAACGTGAACCAGATCCAACAAAGGAATAAATGGAATCAGAGAGGCAACTGGAACCAGAGGGGGAATTGGAACCTGCAAGTGGTCTAGGGCAAACAAATTTTCGGCATAGATTAAGATTGCAGGTATTGTTTGGAGAATGGACATAGACAAGTATGTAAACATAGAATAGAGTGAGGTTTAGAGATCACACGATGGCCACTAAGGCGGGGACCACCTCCACACGACCAACCACCAGCACAAACAAATGCAGTACTTATTGAAGAATGGGGGAAACCTCTGTATGACAGATGAAATCCACAACACAGGTTTACGAATGGTAGTAGTGTGACTACTCGACATACATGAAGCAGAGGGATTTCCACAGAAGGAGATAGAGAAGATCAATGTGTATGCTATAACAAGATTCAAGGGTCCAGTTTGAGAACTAGTAGAAGAAGCGCAACCAAAGAAGGGGAAACGTATGGAGTGGAAGCACCAAAGGAGGCCCGGATGGCGACATTAAAGCAAATTGAGAAAATGAAGGCAGACGAGCCACAACAAGTGGAACAGCAAACAATCATAGCATAAGGGGAACCCAGAGGCTCTTCTCTGGCACCTACTGCAAAGCTAGGGAAGGAGATGGAAGCAAACCATATAGTATCAAATCCGGATAAGACTTTCGGTTTGGATAATTTTTTAGGACCGTTGACGGCCCTTAAGAAGGTGGAGGTAAAGATTCCAATAGAGCACCTGTTACGGATGGGTCCTGGAAGTAAGAAAGAGGCTAGTGGGGCAGATTTCAGAGTTCCAACCTCTGGAATTAATACCATCAAGTTGATTAGAGAGTGAGGCACCAATAATATGTTGGGTGGAACCGAAGGATGTGGACTATATGGTACCAACGGTAAAAGTTCAATACCAAGGTCATAATCTGACGGGTGTGTTGCTAGATGGGGGGTCTGGGGTTAACATTCTACCAGAATACATGTTTCGGTGGTTGGGAGTTTTAGGATTAGAACCTATTCCATTCCAGGTCTCATCCAAGAGTTTCTCTGTATCACTTGTTTTCTTTTTCGATTTCGTCTTCTCCTTTCTTGACTTATTTGTCTCTTTCTTAGTAGACTTCTTTTTCTTATGTTTTTGCTTCTTTTTGGACTTTTCATCCATATCCTCTGAATCTTCACTTTCAAATTTTGTATCCTCGTCCGTATCACTTCCAGATTTATGTGTGTCAGAATCAGTCTCACTATCTGAATCATCACCTTTGGACTGACTTTTAAAAGATCCACATCTTCGTTTTGCTCTTTTTTTTTTTGTCTGTCAAATCATTGAAGCCATTAACTCCTTGGATTTCCAATCCACTTACTATGCTACATATCTCTTGCCTCAATCCTTTGCAAAAATATTCAGCCAATGTCTCGATTGCGGGTCTTTCCACCACATCCAACCGGGCATTGAGGTTTCGGCATTTCTATGCATAATCTTCGACCATCAATTTCTTCTATCAAAGTCCTCACAATTTTCTATGGATGTCGTTTGGGGTTTTCTATTTACGGAACCTATGCAAGAAAGTTGTCTTTAGTATTGGATAATCCGCAAACTATGCAAGGCCATACGAGCTGAACCAACTCATCGCCATGCCACTTAGGGTACCTGCAAATTGTTGTAAATTTTTTGGATCCCCAAAGATTGTGTCAAAACCACTCGCTTGCCAGTGGGTCTCAAATTGTGCTACGTGGCTATCCGAGTCATCCTTTTTTCGACCCTGAACTCAGCAAACTTGCAATTCAAACTTGCTGCGTTCGGATTCATTAGGTTAGCTAGCGGAATCAGTGGTAGTGCTAGTACTATTGGTACTTGTGGCACTGTAGGCACTACTAGCACTCGTGGCACTACTAGCACTACTGGCAGTTGTGGCATTGTTGACACTATTGGCACTTGTGGCCAAAGGATTGGATTGACTAGTACTGTCAAATTTATGAGAGCTTCTGTATCCCACGAATCAACCGAATTTTCCTAGCCTGCTGGATTACTCATATTAGATTAAAAATATTTGGTAAGGACTGACTTACCGTATCTTTCTGCTTATTCGAATTGAATAAACTTGAAAAATTTGAAGTGAACTCCTTACATGGGTTTAGTTTGGTACTGGTGGGTCTTGCTAAGTCTTCCGGAACTGCATATGTTGGCTTTTGTACTAGCCTGGTTCTGGTGGCTCCTTTGCTTGATGTCGGATTCAGGTATCGCAGACTATTGTGAGTGCTACTAAATTGTCGATCGCCCCTCGGTTTCTTCGTTTGCTTACTTGGCTATGGTTTCCAATCCCTCTGCTATAGGCATGCGAATCTCCTCGTCTTCAAATTTTGTGGCTGGATTCCTTGTCTAGTCCCTCAAACTTGAAGTGGGTCATACTGTAAGTGACAATTGGTTTGCCATTGCACCAATGCCTAGTTTCGATTACCGAAACCAAAGAGCGTTGCAAGTGTTCATCTGGCAAAGTCGTACCAGCATCATCTAAAGATGCCTTTGGGACATTATCATCTACCTCGGAGATGATAATGTTTCAACAGTACGTGGTTCTGCAACCGCTGTTGCCATAGCCACGTACGAGACACAATGGGCCTTGACTGATCCATGAAATCTGACATGCAGACTATCGTCCATTACTTTCTATTCCACCCGTATTTTGAACTTCCTTTCATGGATGCTTCTCCTTTCTTCCCGTATCAAATCTTCATCAATTATGGAGTAGAAATGTTTCCACCACAGAACTCTACTTGTTATCCTTCCTTATCCGCCCCGAACATTTCTTTCTTTAGCCCCGAACGTTTCTACTTGTTGGCAAGGTAGATGTACAATAGGATTGCCAGTGTTTTGGGGTCCATCTAGAACCCGCAAAAGTATTCTAGAATAACAAAAACTCAAAGCGCAATGTACAATTCATATACAGAATGCAAGACATCATTATGGATAATTTAAGGACTACATTATCAAAATCAGAAACTCACAACACCATTTGAACTGCTCGAAAGAGATCAACAGATATAAAAGAAGCGATGGACATTTCAGAATGCAAAATGCTTACAATAACAGATTCAAAACTCTCTCCACAATCATCTCTCTCGGAATAACACATTCCCGGTTCTCTTACATTCCTAAAGGTGGATGAAGAGGCACACCCAACAGGTGGTGACCCCTTGTATCTATAAGCATTAAGTTATACTAAAATATATCTAAAATACTATCCAGATAATATTCGCCTATCAGGTATACAAACCAAGCAGATTTTGGAAGCTGAGTATAGTAGTATTTTACTATTGCCAAATTGTAGAAAACACTACGACATAGCAGTTGCAACTAGTGCTACTCTCATCGCGCTAATCACTATTTAGTAGTAGTGCTAATACCACCTTGTAGAGAATAACACTACATAGCACTCCTATTCCATTTTATAACACTACATAGCACTACTATTCCATTTTATGGTAGTGTTAGCCACTATGTCGTAGTGTTATTTTAGAGAAAATAAGTACATAACAATGCTATTTTAGTGCTAATTGCTTCTTAGAACTCAATGTGCCACGTGTTACTATGACATGCTTGTGTAGGCTTTGATGATTTGACATGCTTGTGTGGGCTTTGATGATTTGGCTAAAGTGGCCTTTTTTACTTATATGGAGTCTTTTACACTTGGGAAGGGCCAAAAAAGGAGATATAAAACGGATTAAAATTTTTTTCCCCATGATATTGGCCACTATTCCCTCATTTGGCTCACACTCACTTCCAGTGTCCGCTTTGCACTCCATTCACAATTCATGAGACCATAATCCTACATTGCACATCAGTGCCTCTCTCACTCATGCCGATGATGTTTTTGGCTATGCAATTGGTCACTTATTTGGATTAATACCGGGGGAGGAGCCAACACAATCAACACCTCTCTTTCCTCCTCCTTGCTAGGTGCTTATCATAATTTCTAGTGTGTGTCTTGGTTAGGTTAGTTGTGTGTACAATTTGGCTACTACTTGTTCTCGGTGTAAAAAGAAAGGCACCTATTCAATACACCTTTACTGTAGATAGTTTTTCTTTGGTGTTTTTTAAACATGAAACTAGAGTCTCAACTCATTTTGCTTGCAAATTGTTGTTTGAAATAAGTTGTATTCACAGGGGTAAATATCTAGGCAAGATTCAATAAGTGGGATGAGGATCCTTTTACGATGTCGATTGACATAGGTAGTGATGTCATGCTAAACACTTATAGACTTGCTTCATGGAAATACAATAGCATATCAGGCTATTGAGACATGAATGGTGGTGCTCTTAAACTTATAAAGCCTCATGCCAAATTCATGGGATTTAACAACATATAGTTAAGAGGGCTATGCTTTGTTGCCCCCACCATAAGAAATTGACATTGAGCATCATTTATGGTAAGGAATAGACCACCCAAACGTAATCCTTTTGTTAAATGGATAAGAGGGCTAGTGGATCTCACATGCATGTACGTAGGAGCATTTTAAAATGGTGAAGGAAACATGCCTTAAGTTATAGGAAGTAAGGAGTTTCGTTAAACAAAGTATAATTATGTTATAAGTCTCCATTTAACATTATAAGTTATAGCTAAAATATGCGGAATGACTTAAAGCATATCAAGGAGCATCCATCACTCGTGAGTTAAGGAATGAAATTTGGGTAAAGGGAGAGAGTGGACTCGTGTGATTACGTGTGTTAGAGTGCGTGAAAGTGGAGATGTGTGGGTCTTGAAAGGGACATGCGGGGGCGCATACTGTCATGAAATGTGTGGTGGGGTAGTACATGACGAGCAAAGCGAGGTCAAGTGGTGTTATTGGCATTCAAAGAAAAGGATGACATCGTTAGAAGTGGAAGAGATTCGACAAAGCAGAACTGATTTTTCACGGTGGGGCTCAAAGAGGTGTGAATCTCAAGGAGTCTATTGTATTCTAATTTTTGTATTTAAAAAAAAGAGATTTGTTAAAAAAAGTTTGTATGCTAATTCTAATTCTAATGAATTTTCGATTTTTTTTTTTTGGGGGGGGGGGCTTTTGCAAATGAGCGATGAGTCACAAGCATGAAATAATGAAAAAGGGGGACATTGATTCTGAGTGGGAAATGGGGGGACACGCGGCGGCGTTCGATTGGGCAAGAAGGCGCCTGTTTAGTTAAAGGTCACAGATACGGGGGGGGGATATGCGAGACAAAGCGGGGTCCAGTGGGGGGGGGCCACGTGGGGATGACAGGCCACGTGGAGGGAGGATGACCAGGAGACAGGTTAAGGGGGGGGGGACGAGAACCAGGGTTAGCTGGGTCATCGTCTACAAAGGCCCGATTTTTTGTTACCGATGATGTTTTTCGGGGCAAGCTCTGTGTCCGCCATAGCCAGAACCTTCAGAGCTTTTCCGCCATAGCCATACCTTCAGAGCCAGAGCTTCCCGCCATAGCCAAAGCTTCGTCCTTTGCCCTCTTCCCTTCTTCATCTCCCTCCTTTGCTTTCGAAACCCTAATCTCTCCGCTCCGCCATGGTCTTCTTCGATCCCCCCCCCTCCTCCCCCGACGATGAATCCTCCGGAACAGACGAAGCCAGGTCGGGGTCTCCTCCTCCTCCTCCTCCTCCCCTCCCTCCCCCTTCTTCTTCTTCTTCTTCTTCCTCCTCGTGCTTGATCATCCCCCTCTTGCATTCCCCGCATTTGCTCGACTTGCCTCCCCCCCCCCGCCCTGGCGTTTCCCCCCCTGTCAGCCTCTCGCTTCCCCGAGAGCCCGAATTGGGTCGCAGAGCCCCCTCCGCCGCTTCCATCCCTGTCCGAAATGCCCCCTCAAGCTACCGTTCGCTCTTCGATCTTGCAGGTTCCCCCCGATGCCCTTCCAACCACGCTCACAGTAGAGAGCTTGGCGGGAAATCGAGCGTCCTCGCTTTGCAAGTCCCAGCTTCCTCCCTCCCTCCCCCATTGACGGCCTCCGCTGTAGTCGACTCCTTCCACATGAGCGCGTCTACTGCTTTCTTCCCATCTTTGCAAAGTGGCGAGCAACGGCTGTTGGATCCCCTACCTAACATTACAGACAGCATGCGTTACTTGAGGTGCGAGCCATCCCAAGATTCCGACACAGCCTCATCCAGCGGAGAAGGAAACCATGCCAATCCAGACGAAAGGCGACGGAATTCATATACGCGTGGCCCTGGGGAGATTGTTCGTCGATTAAGCGAAGTTCTACAAGGAAGGGGAGACGAAGATCTTGTGCTTCAGCCAGCAGACAGAGACGGCATGATGCTGCAGTGGTTGCAAGCTCTAGATCTTCAAATCGTTGGGGCCTGTCGAGCAGATGAACGGTTGCGTCCCATGCTTCGCTGGAATGTGTCATGCAGTGGTGCGGATGGTCGCTTGCTTGCGCATTTGAGTCAGGTCGGCATTGTCTGCAACTCTATTGTTAAGCATTTGCATCTCTTAGTTATTAGTCTGCTCGTTTATATACGCAAATTGTGATTAGTAAAGTAGGCATTGTTATTTTTAATTTACGGAACTTTGTTGTCCGGAAAGGGTTTGACGGCCCTACGACAGGGTGACGGTTTCATCATTGTACATTCATATGAATTATGTGTGGGATCTGATGGACTGGTTTCGATTCTGATTGATGATTATGATTACTCCCTTTTTATTGTCACCCAAAACTGAACAAGATTGAGCAGGGATCTCTGTTGTTTTTAAAAAAAAGGGTCTTGTGCAGTGCATATGTTACGATTGTGTGTAGTGTCCAAATAAATGTTCTCATCTTACACTGGGACATAGGTGGAAGAGTAGTAGACTATGGTAGGGAGGTACGTGCGACAAATATCTGAGTTGGCTAACTGACAACTGTGCTTCCTCTTCAATGGAGATGGCAATGGTATAAGAATGTTAGCAGTACCGTAAGATTGTGATAGAATAGTAGGCTGCTCATAGAGAGGCATGAAGAATGTTGGAGGACATACAATATTTGCCACTGGGTGCTCCGCTTATGGGTGGTTGTCCACTCTGTGTGTGGCATATTTGGATGAGTTGATAGCTTCCTCTAATTAATGGCTAGGGGGGAAAGTAAGCAGGTGCATGAGGATCTCAAACAAGGGCAGTAGGATCCTTCATGCAACTTAATAGTTGTGACAGTCCAGTCATGTAGACAGTGCAGTCCTGGCATAAGACCACTGAGCAGGTGGATGAGAGATCTCAAATGAGGCTGGACGTGGCTCCTTCTCTGGTAGTACTGGGTAGTCCCGCTCTTGATGAGTTGATAGCTTCCTCTAATTAATGGCCAGGGGGGAAAGTAAGCAGGTTCATGAGGATCTCAAACAAGGGCAGTTGGATCCTTCATGCAACTTAATAGTTGTGACAGTCCAGTCATGTAGACAGTGCAGTCCTGGCATAAGACCACTGAGCAGGTGGACGAGAGATCTCAAATGAGGGCAGTAGGAGCCTTCATGTAACTTAATAGGTGTGCAACGCATGCCAGTGACATGTAGAAGTGGTCATTTTGGGGCAGCATTTAGGCTGTGATTGGTTTAGTCCTTGGCTTGCTGTGTGGCCCATGGGATAGGTCTGTGTTTTTGTATCAGCCCATGTCCATTCAGGAGCACATTTCGGTACTTCTCAAGACATCTAT
Organism: Dipteris shenzhenensis; assembly: GCF_047967505.1. Taxonomy (NCBI): domain Eukaryota; kingdom Viridiplantae; phylum Streptophyta; class Polypodiopsida; order Gleicheniales; family Dipteridaceae; genus Dipteris; species Dipteris shenzhenensis. Next base: position 39,186,123 of record NC_141621.1, read on the forward strand.
AAAGTTTGATCTACTAGTGTGCACATGTTTGCGAGGGAGATATGAGAGTAGTGTTATCTGTGGGAAATTTCCTCACTTGGGTTTGTCCACAGCACGCATTTCCTTTGTATTTCTGAGAGAGCACACATTGATGCTTGAATTAGTAAAGAACGAGAGGGAGCACTTAGTGGCTCGTTTGATGGTGAGGTTTGGGATAAACTTAAAAGAGCTGCATTTCTTAAATTTCATCCTAGGGAAAACCAAAGCTTCTTGCTATGTTTTGACTAGCTTTAGGTTAAATTCTAGTGAAGGTTTAATACCAGGGTAAACCACAAGCCATCACTTTGGAGTTATTCCCTCCTGCACTTCAGCAACTTCTCATCTTCCAGTAAGCATCATTCGTGTATTTCATTCGGACATAAACCAAATTTGAACACCATCTACATTAATGTGGGTAGCCTTGGAGAGAGGCGTATGCATCCTTCAGCACTATTGTGGCATTCTGTAAGCATTCAGTGAGCATTTGATTAGCTGAGCAGGAGTTTCATCTTTTTTCATCACAATAAGTTCTCTTTTGATTGATTACATCCATCAGCACACCACATGGAGAGAGAAGGACCAATTTTCATGCCTTTCTCGACCTTCTATGGGGCCTTTTAGCTGAAAGGGCTAAATCCTAAAAATGGAGCAATTTGTTCGGGACTATGTAAGTCCATTCCACGCCTTGTACACTCATTTTGATGTGACCTTCACCTCCTGAGCTCTTTGCTACTGCTTCCTCTCCAGCTGTGCAGTCTCTCTCTCTCTCTCTCTCTCTCTCTCTCTCTCTCTCTCACCCTTCAATTTTGTTTCCCTAGGCATCCCTACTCACTGACACACCCTCTGGGCCTTTGTTCCCCATTCTCTTCTTTTAGCTACTAGAGAGTTTGCATGGTGAGCATTCGAAGTGACAAGTCTAGACATGTGTCACGAGGACGTGAAATTATGGGACTTTTGATTTGCGACTCTCGTAATTTGCGTGTGATTGCCTTGAGCCTCTGGGACGTGAGGGTCCGGCCATGGGGCGGGACTTGGGATATTAAAATTCCTAGTGGGCCCTTGTAAATAGTGAATGTGCGCACAGTTACTAGGTAATTAATTCCTAGGGCCAAAGTGTGTAACAAGGGGGCCAAAACAGTGGTGCAATTAAAAAACACTGCTTTTTTGGAGCCTAGGGCTTTAAAAGGGGGAGGGAGCTTTTCTTTTGGATGCAGTTGGCCAAATCAGTTTCAGAGGAGCCAGATCGTCTGTTTGGAGCTTCCAGAGCTTGCCCTGGAAATTCATTTTTACCCAAGGGCCAGTTCTAGGTGATCCAGAGCCTGCCAGGGAAATTCGTTTTTACCTAGGGGCCAGTTTTAGGTGATCCAAGGCTTGCCAATTAAATTCGTTTTTACCCAGGGGCCAGTTCCAAGTGATCTAGGGTCTGCTAGAGCAAATCGCAATTGATCCAGGAGCCTGCTGTAGGTGGCGATTTCTACCAGGGTGTCTATTCTAGTTTGCGATTTTCTTTTGGGCTCTTGTAGGCTATCGCAGGTGCCTTCGATTGGTTCTAGGGCTGTTCCAGGAGTTCTGGACTTGATCGGGTTGCTCCGGGTGAACTGCGACTTGCCTTTTTAGGCTTTAAGGCTCTGCAAGAGATTTCGAGTTGATTTTTGGAGCTTTGTGGGTGTTGTGGCTGGTTTTGGTAGCTTTCTAGGTGTGGGTGTTTGCTTCTAAGCTGCTCTTGGGTTGTGCCAGGGCAGAATCAGCTGATCTCTGCAGGATCTAGGGTTTTTCAGCCCAGGTGACCTTTTTGCTATGGATTTCGGGTACAAGAAGGCTTGTCTTTGCATGCTTTTGCTGTTTCCTGATTGGTTGCTGGCTAGTTATTGCATTTGGGTTTCTTTCCTCACAAAGAAGGGTTGATTTATGCTGTTGGGCAGTGGCCAGGGAGGCTATAGATTGAAGCAACTCACTGGGAAGTGTTTGGTTGTTTGATTGCGCCAGAGTTTGGCTGTTGAGGGCTTTGTTTTGCAGTTGTTCAGCGGTGTTTGGCTGGTGCGTTGCCCTATCAGCTAGATTTAGATTTAGATGCCTGTGGGGAGAGACTAAAATGAAAATGTTTAGACTTCACAAGCAGTTGTAGCTTGAATGAAGAGATTTTGGACTACCTTTTGATTAGCCTTCTCCTTTAGTGCTAGCCTTCATCATCGCTGAGTCTGCCCTTCACCTCCGGAATGCCGACAGAAACTCAATACGAAGACTTTGTAAAAATGGATGCTCAAGTATGTGTGGGTGTGTGGATTTGTATGTGTGAGAGCATATTTTTATACTATGGTCTACACCCACTGTTGGGCGCTGATGACGTCAGTGGGGATGTCATAGTAGCTAGTCCCTGCTATGCATAATGGAGTTTATGGTTTTCAACCTTGTGAGTGACTATCATGAGATTGAAACTGCACTATGTTGTGTTTTTAGAGGATGAGTTTGGGAATGTTCCTGGATTCATCTAGGCATATAGGTGTTTGGCTGGTTGGCCGCTTGGATGTGCGATTGCAGGAGTGGTTCAGACAGTGGATGCTATTGGAGTCTCTGTTGCATGCTTTGGTTGGTTGAGGATACATGATTGTCTAGTGATTGGATGCCGTTCATCGTTTGAAGTTGAGCCGGGAATTATAGGGTGGAATGGATGGGGAGTTTGCGGGCGTTGGTTTGTGCGTGGTGCAGCTTCCCAGAGACCTTTGTAATCAGCCGTTTGGCTTCAAATGAATGTTATATAAATACCGCAAGGGGCGCCAATGTTTGGGGCCAATTGGTGTCTTGTTTTTGAGTAGGAGCGCTCTAGCTCCCCTATGATTTGTTCTGTGGTGCATATTTACTTGTCTATTTACTGTGAATGCTGTATTTAAGTGGATCCTATCACCCTTTACATTGTTGAGGCTAGTTTCAACATGCATACTTGAGTGTTGGAAGGAGTTGAAGCGTAGGGTATAATTTCTAAAGAGAATCATGAAGTTTCTGGTAAGTTGGTACATCAATTGGAAAGATTTGGCCAAAGCAACTCAATGGTAAAACGCTCTTTAGTCAAATAACAAAAATGTTAGCAAAATGGCCTCAAAAGTTTTTTGTATATGAATACCGAACAAAATATAATAATAGAAAATAATAATGTATCTATGGTTTGATTATTTCACTTTCAACTATTTAGAATTCAATGACGCACAGTTATCTTGAGTATCGCAATAAGTGAGCGATTTCAATATTTTTGAATCCTCTTCTTAATTAAACGTTCATCAATTTCTTCGATGGCTTCTTGGCAATGACAAATGTTGCTTTGGTTGTCACAAGATGTCTCTATGGCCTTGTGCTGCTCCTATCCAAGTTGTGCAAATAGTTGTCGTAGCAATCTTACCTTGCGTTCTGAAGCTGATACTGCCATGTGCTCTGCTTCACGAGAAGATAATGGGGTGGTAGCCAGCTTTATCCGTGTGCTGAGTGAGACAGGTGTACTCACATCTCCTGCCCCAATCTCAGGTCCACAACCCTACAAGCTATATATCATTGTCTTCCCACATTCTAGCCTTTAGGGAAGTCGACCTTTTGATGTAGTGAAGGATCTGCTTGTTTTCACTAGCTAATGTCTGTACTAGTGTAGAGGCTACCGATAGATTGCATGTTCATTGCTCCTTTCATATCCTAAAAATGCTAGGGTTTAACTTTGAAGTCTCTTATACTGAGGGATCTTTTTTCTATAGCTCTTGTAAAGGAAAATCTTGGTGCCTTTAATGATGTTGAGTTCCATGTGAGCTCAAAGAGGCTGTCGAGAAAGAAAAGTTATTGTGGCGTTAAGCATGTTGAGTTCAGTCCAGACATGGTGTGAACTTAAAGAGTCTTCACAACCAGTTTCATCAGAGGTGCCCAGCAGCCAAGATCTGAATGAGGCTGTTGTGGAGATGCCGGACATAAGGTGGAAACTAGCAACTGAGAAGCTTGTGGGAGTTAGCCTAGGCTGCAGATTATAACTTAATGTAGTTGAGCGATCTCCTATTAGAGGTTGTTCCAGCAAGCAATCCATGGAGAGTCAAGTCAATCTAGTGTATTGGTGAACAAGAAGTAACCCTACTGACCAAAACACAATTTGAAACCGGCCTCTAATCACTCAGAGGACAGTGGAACTAAACCTTGAATCACTTCAGCACCTATTTACAGCTCACAAAGCATATATCACAACCATTAACCATTGCATGATCACCATTTGTCATTTACCCATTTGTTCACAAATAAAACTAGTGAAAAAGGGATGGAGGCTAGAATGCCCCTGCTCAACAAACATAGACAAGTGCACCCGATTGGCCCCTAACACCGTGGTACCCCTTTCGGTGTTTCTTTATATTTCACAGTGAAATGATTACAAGTTGCATCTAGGAGACCTTCTTTAACAGCAAAATCACAACTCACCAAGCCCTGAAAACTCGAACCAAGTCCTCAATTGCCAAGAGGACATAGTAGACAATGCCCAATTGCATTCTCAGCCAAAGAGGAGTGGAAAGGCATGAAGAAAGAGCATTTACAAGAGCCGACCAGCAAGAATTCCATTGAAAAATGCGAAAAGAAGCACTTCTATCGCGAAGAAGCGGGAGTTCTTGGGCTCAAAAGAAGTGTGCTTTTGAGAGAAATGCATTGAGAAGGTTCTAGAGAAGTTTCATTGCCGGAAAGTCCTCCAAAACTGAGAAAAACCAGTCAACCAGCACGTGGGACCACTCGAAATTCAACAGAAAGCTGTAGCTTTGCAAGAGAGGAGAGGCCCAGGAGGCTGTAGAAGCAAAAAGGTTTAGAAAAAGCCACTTTTGCAAATTTGACCAGCAAAAGAAGTGCTCAGCTTTGCCCGTTCTACCAAATGCACGGAGGAAAAAGCATATCACTGCGAAGGGGAGGTAGAGGGGAAGCCATTGGGCCACACGAAAGTCTAGGAATCCAAACGGATTAGCAATTATGAAGAAAAACGGAATTCAGCTGAAGGATGCTGAAAAACCAGTCCAAAATCTCAACAAAGGGAGAAGATGAGAGAGAAAACCACACATGTGAAGTTTAGAAGGCCCAGGAAGGTCCAGGAATGGCAAAGGAGTATGTAGAAGGCACTAGAGCCACCTGGAACTCTAGGAGGGCCACTGGGCCTCTAGGGGGCCCATTAAAAATGCCACATCATCATTTTCCAACGACCACTCTTTTAATTCCTTGGAATGCCTTGGGGCCTAGGGATTAATTATGCTTATGTGCTAGGCACCATGCCACGTTTAATTACACATTATTAAGCCCTCGCTTGGACTTTTAAAACCAGAGTTGTCACAGTCTTGTTCATTTAAGTACTTAGAATTTCATGCCCTCGTGACACAGTTGGTGTGTAGTATGTCGTTAGTGTCCGTCTTCTTGGTCTGCCTTGAGTTTCCATGGATCCACCTCAGGTTATTCAGGCTGTTTACTGCATAGAAAATGTGGATAGTTATTATTTCACTTAAGGTGACTGATATGGTGGTACCGAAAGATCAAAGTTAGGCAGTGATTGCTTTGAAGAGAGGCCAAAATAAAATAATATTGGCTTCACAAGCAGTTGTAGCTTCAATAAAGAAATGCGGACGATTTTCAATGAATCTTCTCCTTCAGTGCTAGCATTCATCATGATCACCTGCCCCTTATGTCTAGAGTAAATGAATGGTCACGTGATAGGTGTGGTTTTATTCAATGCTCTGCAACCAGCATTGGGTGCTGGTGATGTAATGAATCTGGAATATGTGATAGTCACTTGGGATTGTTTAGGCGCCTTTATACAATTGTTTTCAATTTGATATATGTACATGCACACATACATATGTATACAAACCTCTGTGTGTGTGTGTGTGTGTGTGTGTGTGTGTGTGTGTGTATGAGAGAGAGAGAGAGAGAGAGAGAGACCCTCAGGATTTTGTTCATATTAAACTTATTTAACGAAGATTGCTTGTTTTGCAGCATTTCAAAGCTAAAGAGTTGGGGTTGCTTGCACGCTGCTTGTGTGCACCGCTTGTCACCATACGTGTGGGGAAAGTTCAATGTCAAGGCCGCCTTCTTTGCCCAACAACTTCTAGGTACATATTTCACCTTGTTTTCGTCCATGCTGGGCTGATATTGCGATAAATTGTTCTATGTCAAGTGGTGCATTGCCCTATCAGCTATCTCTTTCTAAGCATATTTTGCAGAGAAATATAATAGTAGCTACTCCTTGCTATGCATGATGGAGTTTATGGTTTTTAACCTTGTGACTGTCATGGGATTGAAACTGCACTATTTATGTTTTTAGAGGAAGTGTTTGGGCATGTTCTTGGATTCATATATATTCGTATCTCAATCTGCCATTCTTTGTGGCAGTTAATTTTCTTGGGTTGCTGCTCGGTCCATGTGCCCAATGATAGGATTTGAGCAATTTGTTTTATGGGTGCCTTTTCTCGGTCCCTTTTGCTAGGATCTCTCTCTCTTTCTCTTGTATCGATGCTCTGTCAATATGCCTAATGACAGGATTTGAGTGATTTGTTGTATGAGTGCCTTCTCTCTCTCTCTCTCTCTCTCTCTCTCTCTCTCTCACCCTCCCCCCATCATCCCTTCTTTTCAAAATCTGTGTGTGTGTGTGTGTGTGTGTGTGTGTGTGTGTGTGTGTGTGTGTGTGTGTGTGTGTGTGTGTGTGAGTGAGAGAGAGAGAGAGAGAGAGAGAGAGAGAGAGATGCACACCGATATACATACATTATATGTAATGTATATATCCATGCATTATTGCTTGAATTGCAATGACTAACTCAATTTCTCTCAAAACAAAAAAAAAAAACAATCTGACTGGCTTCTGCAGTAGGAAGCCATCCAGACTTCACTGGATCCCTTTCTATGTTCCTATAAACACTGCTTGTTTAATTCCACAGAAGAAACAAGTAAAAGATAGTTAGACCATGAATATGGAATAATACTCTCTGGTGCTAGCCTGTGTTATGGTTTATTTGAAACCATCATGCTGTTGGACATGAATTTTAAAAGACAAAGCTGATGCAAATTGCCTATACAGACTCTAGGAGATGTAGGAACATATCTTCTTTTGCTTGATGATGCACCTTTTGTTGGTAGTCTTGGCTTGCTCTTCCTGTTCTAGTGTGGTCTTCCCTGGTTGGGATCAAATTCCGTAATTGTTTCCTGTCATGCTAAGTATTCATGTTCTGAATTTGATAATCGTTTCCTGTCATGCTTAGTATTCTTTGTCCCGAATGTTCAACAAATATGACAAACTCAGTCATATACACCTCTAAACTTACACAAAAGCATCCCTAGCAAAGCTCACGATTGAGGCTTTTTGAGTGTATTCTTTTGTACATGCTTTTCCAGTGTATTCTTTTGTACATTGCATGTGCTTTTGATTTTAAGTCTGATAATTAACCTGATTTTTGATAGATGTACTGATTGATACAGTACCATCGATTATACGCACAGGATACCTCATTACAGTCTTGCTAGATACATGGAAAACCTGAGTGTGTCCCAGCAAGCAATTGTCAGACAGAATTTGCACGTTAAATTCATTTGCCTGCTTTTATGAGTACATTGTGATCTACTCGGCTGGATGTGATTCAAAGTAAGAATGAGTGAGAGCAAGAAACTGCATATGCCTGCTTCTTGAAGTGAGTTGACTGCTGATTTGTCGGTGCATTGGTTTTATGACTCTATTGTGTTAGCCATAATGTCCTTAGCATTAAGTTGAACCTGCATCAGTTTTTTCTGCAGGACAGTGCAATTTTAAACTGGCCAGTTGTGCCATCAGACTAACATGGTTTTATGACTCTATTGTGTTAGTCATAATGTCCTTAGCATTAAGTTGAACCTGCATCAGTTTTTTCTGCAGGACAGTGCAATTTTAAACTGGCCAGTTGTGCCATCAGACTTGCTGCCATTACCCGAAGCCAGTGAGGTTTAAATCGTGCAAGGTTGAGTTTCTCTACTTGATTGAGCCTTGATATTGCCATCCCAAATGTTGTCCTTGTGTGACTAGAAAGTAATTATTTTGCCATCTGATGGGAATTGATGCATGTTACTGACGAAATATATAAATAATTATTTTTTCTACGGCTAAACATTTCACTGTCAGGCTACAATGCAAGAAGATGATAATTTTTATTTGGCTTTCCATTTTCCTTGCATATAGAGTAAAGGTCTGTTTGCTGGCATCATGGGATCTCTAATGTTTGATGCAATATGTGAGGGGTCAGTAGGTATGCTTGTGGGCTTGATGGGCAGTCCGATGACCCATCTGAAGTGCATTGACACATAACAATAAGGTACAGTGGTAACATACATCTTACAAAAGTGTTCGAGGAGCTCATGATCCTGAAAGAATGATAGAGTGAAGGTGATGTTGCCATCTACCTTGGCACTTGGAGAATCATTGTGAACAGCTTCTAAAAAGAAGCAAGCGGATTAGAGAAAGATGAATGTAGATATAGGGAATCAATTGCATATTGCTGTATATAAGCCATAATGAGGTCCTTGTAGGCATAAGCAGCTCGCAGTGTAGAAATCCCAAGCCCAAGCATTACACGTCTGCAGTCTGAAGGACAGACCAGAGCGCGCAGAAGATTTAGGCCTTAAGCTGCTTAAGCTTTAAGACTCATTCAGAAGCCCTTGGTATCATGACATCCTTCATGTCGTGTTCCATGAAATTATGCAAATATTTGGAAGGGGAAGATGCTTGTGGGAGAGGCAGTGGCTATTGCAATAGGTTTGGATCACCATCCTCTCTATGTTTTAGTCATGACTATGGACTAGCCATTGGCCACAAAAGATCTACTTTGTTTTGGCTCATTGCACATTGAGGTCTCTCCATGAGTCTGTGCCTCCAGCAAATGTGGAGAGACATCACACGTCACAATGGCACAACAAGGAATCAATTACTGGATTCCAAATCAAGTGGATAATTGTTTTTCTTACCCCATCGACCTTGACATTGGACTCGCTCATGCTCAATTTACTGCTGAAAGTACACACTCCCAAACCTATTTACTTACATCAGTTGTTGACTGAGAGTCTTTTGAATTCTCTGATAAGAGCTTTGCCTTCACGGTAGACAGCCCACTTACCCCCCTTTCTAGCTATCTTCACCTTCACTAACTCAGTGGCTTCTGCTTTAGTTGGGATCTGGTGAGTTCTTCTACCATCCGTACTTCATACCTTTCAATTTTCTGGATTGTCTGAGAACATGAACTCTTGTAGCTCTTGTTGCAAGAGTGAGTACTACATTAGTCCCATCTGAATGGATTTTAAGCAAGTCATCCTTCGGCGATTCAATACTTGATATTGCTGTCTTTATCTCTTCATAGCTTTCATCATTCATGTTGAAGATCATACCCTTAGTTTTACCTTCATGTTGTACCCTTACAAAAGTTTTGCAAAGCTTGCAAAGGCATCAAGGAAAGGTTCTTAAATTTTATTCTCTAGTTTGCTTGCCAGCCTAATTTGAATCATGGAATAGGCTTAATGAAGTGAGCTCGATTGAGAGTTTGATTGAGTATGCATGTGCTTTGTAAGTTAGGATTGCAGTTTTGCATCTTTTAGGAGGCGGTACATAAGTGTAAGGGGTCCATTTAGTTTTTTATGTTTTGAGAGAGAGAGAGAGAGAGAGAGAGAGAGAGAGAGAGACAGAGAGTATTCCTGTTTTTTGGAAGATTTTGTTTCTTGATTTTCTTGTTTATTTTGGCTTAGTCACCTTCTTCCTTTCTTTTTTTTTTTCGCTTTTGTTTATTTGACGTATTTTAGTAAGCACTGGGTTTGCCCAAGAGACTCCGCATGTCTTTAGAAACCCAGTATAGATGCTTATGCTTGGGCACTGATGACGACATAAGTGATGCTTTGCTTTTTCAAAAAGTTTTTGTTACCGCTTTTTTCTTCTTTTTCATTTTCTAATTTTTAGTGTAGATTTTTGGATTATAGAACAATAAAAAATCTGAATTTGTATGATTGGATATATTCTAGTCTTATAAAGGTATATTTTATGTACAAAGATCCAAATTCTTTCGCTAGAGAAGTATATCCTTGAGAGTTTTTGTGAATTTAATATACATCTAGTAGAAGCTATTGTAGTTTCTTGGATCTTTAGGTTTAGATGTTGATATATATGATAAACGACAATAAGCTGAGTATGGAGTGTTGAATAGCATACGAATGGCTCATGTTGACTCAAATGTCTCTGATATGGATATGGCTAAATATGGAGTGATTACTTCCCAATTCAAAAGGTTCTCTCATCTTTGCACAAGTAAGAGGGCCTTTATATATTAATTTCGTAATTTAATTCTTTTACTCTTAGAAAGGGCTATAATACAAGAAAAGTAAGGAGGAAACTTTGCTCTAGGTAATCAGTATAACTTTTGAATTTTCACTTTGCGTATGTTTAAGATCCTCGAACGTAGAATCCAAATCCAAAGTGGAGGCCATTTTCTCTTTAGTTCTTAGGTTTCCGTGGAGGTGATCTACTCCTAGGTACCTGCTTAGTTTGGTTTTTTCCCACTCCTTTATTGTATGTTTATTATTTATATTTAATTTGAGTAAATAAATAAATAACTAACGAAAGAATAGTGGTAGTGATTGTTTCCTTGTGTTTGCATTGCAGTCTCGAATGTTTCCTTATATGTGTGCTGCTTTATCTTTGTTCCCTTACTGCTTACGTTATCATTAGTGTGTTTTTTTTTTTTTGGGGGGGAGTGGTGGATAGTTAATTCTTTCTCTCTCTCTCTCTCATTTCTTTTTCTTAATTTTTGCTTTGTCTCTTCTGTTTTGCTATTGAAGTTTTTTGTTGTTTGGGTTGGGATTTCAAAGCTGAGCAAGCACTAGGTTTACTCAAGAGTTTCAAAACCTAGATTGTACTATATGTTTGGGTACTTATGAGAACATACCTTTAGCTTTGCTTACTAAGTTATTTTCATTTTTAAAATTTCTCATTTGCTTATAATTTTGTTTAAAGCTTACAAACTTCCTAACTTGACCATTTTTAAAGAAGGATTGGGCACAAGCATGCCCCCATTGTAGTTGCGTCGGACATTCGTGTAAAAATATTGGAGCTCAAGAACTTAGAAGATCTTCATATTTTAGGAAAGTGAGAAGAGTAGATGTTATATGGGAATAGAGTTGGTCAAGTGGAAGGGCTTTTCATGTAAAAACTTGAGTTAACAGCATCATCTTTGGAGCTGTGTCTTGACCAATAATGTAGGTAAAAGCAGGCACAACTTACAAATACTTGCGGCTTTATTTAGAACAACTATAATGGGAATGCTAAGACTAAAAAGCCTCTAGGGGTTGAATAAGGGTTGTGACGCATGGGGGGGGGGTGTGTGTGTGTGATAGAGATAGAGATAGAGATAGAGATAGAGATAGAGATAGAGATAGAGATAGAGATAGAGATAGAGATAGAGAGAGAGAGAGAGAGAGAGAGAGAGAGAGAGAGAGAGAGAGAGGCCATTACGTGGCTGCATTGTGTTAGAATTATTATTGTATTCTAGCAGTGACCAATGTAATGTAATAAGTAGGTTAGGGGCACTTTTCCCTCATTTGAGGTTTCCCCCCCTAACCACAGTTAGTTCACTAACTACGGTTAGTGAAGGATAAGGTTTTGTCACTTAGACAAAACCTTTCCCTTTTGTTGTACTTCTTCACTTCATCTATGGCAAGCACAATGTTCAGCTCTGTAGCTCTCTCTCTCCCCTTTTCTAACATTTGGTATCAGAGCAGCAAGATTCTGCTCTTTGCTTCCTTGCTTGCAAGCTCCCTGCTCCTAGCTCCCGCAAGCTCCCTGCTCCTTGATCCGTGCTCCAGCAAGCTCCCGTCCGTACAAGTCGTAGGGCCTGATTCTGTACATCCGTCGTATAGTCACCGTACTGCTCCTGTACAGACGCACAGTTTTACTCGTGCACCGCTGTCAGGTCCATACACCCGTACAGTTCTTGCATCGCACAGCTCATACTGTCACATTTCGCACCTGCACGTGTGGCGCTTGCAAATTGTCCGCACAACCGCATGCTTTTGTCAGCGCCGTATCGTCGTACAATTGCAGTTAATAGTCCGTACTTTAGTACATATTTTAGTACTTCTTTGCAATGTACACCGTACGCACGGATTTTCGTGCAACTACCATCGGTATTGTTGTTGCAAATCCGTACACAGTACGAATTTTCGTACATTTTGTAGGCTTTTGTACCGTTCGTTGGTGTCTGTACTTTGTGCAGGTTTTCCTCTTGCAGGATTACTCTGTAGGTTTTTCTTTGTAGGTTCTTATCTTTGCAGAGAAATTGGGGCTTTTGAGCTCTTCACAGGCACATTGCATTTTTTGGAGTGCTCTTTTGCAATTTTTGGGCAGACGTTGCAGTTGGTCTACAGGTGTTGAAAAATTTGGGGCTTTTGCAATTACACTGCAATTTTGTAGTGAAATTTGGGGCTTTTGCAATCAGAGTGAAATTTGTGCAACATTTGGGGCTTTCAGACCATTTACCCTCTTTTGTATGCGCTCTCCCACAAGAAATTGGGGCTTTTGCATTTGAGTTGCAATTTTGCAGGTAAAAGAGCATTGTGGAAGTTTGCAAACAGTTTTGGACTCAGTACGAGTCAAATTGCAGACTTTTGCCACTTTTTGCAAATTCTATTTGCAGGTTTTTGGGCATTGAGCAGAGCTTTGTGGTGCATTTTGAGCCTTTGACAGGCTGTGACAGTATTTGTCACTGTGAGCAGATTTTTTTTTGCAGATTTTACTTGTGCATTTGATATCCCAGCAAGGGATTTCACTTGGTCAGTCTGCTGTATTTTTTGAGATTATCTTGTGAAAATGGCTCAGAACAACTCAAATGTGGTGTTCGGGGTTCTCACACAAGAGGATAAGTCGGATGGCACCAACTACTCCTTGTGGAGTTTCATGGTTCGCAATCTGGAGGCAGGGGTAGAGGTATAAATGCAGCACAGGTGGTTGGAGCAGCCGCTCCAAGAGCTTCCACAGCAGAACAGAAAAGATGGGACTCTAGAGATGCACAAGCTCTTTCAGTAATTTCTCTTTCTGTCAAGAGGTTCATTATACCTCATATTCGGTGATGCAAGACATCTATGGCAGCTTGGGAAATACTAGAGAGTATGTTTGCAGCAAGAAATGATGCCAGGGTTTCCTTTCTGAAGTGAGAACTTTCCCATACACATATGGAGGAGGGAGATTCCATGAATTCTCACCTCACAAAGCTTCAGGACCTCAGGGAACAATTGCTGAATATTGATGAAGTCATTCCAGATTCAGAGATGATCACCACCACTCTGAACTCTCTTTCTGAGTCCTATCTCGGTTTCCACACCTCGCTGAATTTGTCATTGAGGGGGGGCAGCAATCCTCTCTCTTTTCACGAGTTGGTAGGACTTCTGTTGCAAGAGGAACAAACTCGCAGAAATATGGCAACTCGGGTTGGCGAGCATGCTATGCTCTCCAAATTCAAGCCCAAGGGTAAAGGGCAGCATAAGCCACATGCCAATCAGCCCACACATCAGCATAAAGCTGATTCTTGACAGCCTTCTTATAAGGCACATGGTGATACAAATAAGCAGAAAAAGAAGGGCATCTGTCATTATTGCAAGAAGCCAGGTCATTATATTGGAGAGTGCAAGAAACGCATAGCCAAAGAGAAGAAAAGGGATTCCGGTATGGCTGTATCCGATGCATCAATTCCACATTCTCATGATGGCGGAGATGTTGGAGCCAACTTGGTTGAAGAGCACTATGCCTTTCTGTCTTGCACTTCAGATTTTTCAGTGGGTAGTTCTGATATTATAGCCACTAAAGATGATGACCCATATGCTTTCTTGACTTGCAGTTACGATCCTTCAAAGGATGAATGCTCTTTTAGTGTTGATGAGACACTACATACTTGGTATTTTGACAGTGGTGCTTCAAAGCACATAACTTCTAAGAAAAGTTTGTTTGTGACTCTGCATTCTTCACCCACCAAGAAGAAGGTAACTTGTGCAAATAATTCTTCTCATTCAGTGTGTGGAGTGGGAGATATTATTCTCACATCCACTGATGGCACATATTTCAGAATTTCAGACGTACTCTATGTGCCAGGTATAAAGAAGAATTTGCTTTTAGTGTCCTCACTCAATAGAGGAGGATTTCAGGTTGTTTTTGATGATGACAAGTGTGTAGTCAGAGACAAAGAAAATGACTATGCTTTGAGGTTGTCTGGCACTTTGTATTGGGGTCTTTTTTAGCTTGATTTATATGAAAAAAGATCCCATCTTGCATTATCAGTTAGCACTCCCATTGTTGCGATGCAGAATGCGGAGTTATGGCATGCCAAGTATGGGCACATGAGCTATGGCAGCTTAATGACACTTCAGAGGCATGATATGGTTGATGCATTACCTCCTTTGGAGTCGCCTCCTCCTCATGCATGTGAAGGTTGCATTCTTGGCAAAATGCATAGGCTTCCCTTCAAAAGGGATGGTGCAGTAAAAGCTACAAGGAAATTACAGCTTATTCACAGTGATGTCTGCGGTCCCATGAGGACACCTGCTTTTGGGGGTTATCTCTATTTTGTTACATTCATAGATGACTTTACCAACTACACTTGGGTCTATGGTCTCAAGGCAAAATCAGAAGTGTGTATGCATTTCAAACACTTTGTGGCTATGGTTGAGAATGAGACAGGACTCAAGGTGCATACACTTTGCACAGATCGAGGGGGGGAGTATATGTCTCATGAATTTGAGACATTTCTGAAAGAAAAAGGCATTATGCATCAGCTTATAGTGAGGCTTACACCTCAACAGAATGGCAAAGCTGAACGGAAGAATCGCACCGCCATGGAAATGGATAGATACATGCTTACAAGTAAGAAGTTGCCTCACAGGTTTTGGCTGAAAAGCCTTATGTGTGTCAACTATATTTTAAATCGGGCACCTACAAAGGCTTTGAAGACAATCACTTCCTATGAGGCATGGCATGGGAGAAAGCCTTCAGTGGACCATTTCAGAGTTTTTGGTTGTGTTGCATATGCCCACGTGCCTATGGAGTTCAGACACAAGTTGTTAGATAAGGCACTCAAATGCATTTTTGTGGGATATAGTTCACAAAGCAAAGGCTATCGTCTCTACAATCCTACTACACGCAAGATTTTTGTTAGTAGAGATGTTATATTCTCTGAAAATTTCGCACATACACATGCTGAATTTCAGATTTCGGCCTGTTCAGATGATGTGTTTGAGGGGATGCTTCCTATAGCATTTGGTTTCCCCGCTGAAACTCAGAATTTACAGCAACCTCCGCCAGCTCCACAAGTACAGATTCAGCCCCTAGCTGAATGGTACAACCTCAGGGTGTGGATGAAGTTGTCAGGCAAGAAATTCAAGAGATACACGCAGCCAAAACAGTCCCGCATTGGTTGCTTCAGACTCTCAGGGAGAGTAGGGTTGAAGCTCCATTGCCTGGCAGAACTCGTAGTTCAGTAAGGCACATGGAGGGAGCTCATTCAGTTGAATCAGCTTATGCAGGTACTCTTCTTGATGAGGAGGAGCCTGAGACTTTTGAAGAAGCAAAGGATAATGTGCATTGCCATGCACGATGAGTTGCAGTCCATTCATAAAAATCAGATTTGGGATGTTGTGGATTTGCCACCAGGTAAGAATGCCATAAGTACACGGTGGGTTTCAAAGTCAAAAGAAAGCCAGATGGGTCCATTATTGGTACAAGGCAAGGTTGATTGCAAAAGGATATGCTCAGAAAAAGGGCATAGATTATGAGGAGACTTTTGTTCCTACATCCAGGATGACCACCATCAGGTCAGTTACAGCAATGGCTGCAAATTTTGAATGGTATGTTCATCAGTTGGACATTAAAACAGCTTTCCTTAATGGAGACTTGTTGGAAGAGGTTTATGTCAAACAACCTCCGGGTTTTGAAATTTCAGGAAATGCACATTAAGTATGCAAGCTGAATAAAGCTTTGTATGGGCTGAAACAAGCCCCACGTGCATGGTATGCCAAAATTGATGCCTTTCTAACCAGCAAGGGGCTGCACAATAGTCCAACTGAGAGCACCCTCTACATCAAGAAGGATGGGGGGGATATTTTGGTCATCATTTTTTATGTAGATGACATGTTGCTTACCGGATCAAATGAGGAAGTAATTGCAGATTTCAAAGCCCAATTGAAAGCTACATTTGATATGTCAGACTTGGGCTTGTTAGTTTATTCAAGAGAAACGTGGCATTGTTATGTCTCAGTCGAAGTATGTTGAAAAACTCTTGGACAGATTCAACATGCATGATTGCAAGCCTATGTCCACTCCCATGGAGCCGGGGCTGAAGCTTACAATGCATGATGCAGGTGAATCAATTGATGTTACACTCTATAGTCAGGCTGTTGGATGCCTCATTTATCTCTGCAATACACGACTTGATATTCAGTTTTCAGTTTCTCAGGTGAGTAGGTATATGCATAGTCCAAAGACTATGCATTGGCAGGCTGTAAAACGCATCTTCCATTACTTCCAAGATACAAAGTCTTTTGGCTTAATGTTTCCTAGGGGGGGTGACTTGCAGATGCATGCTTACAATGACTCAGATTGGGTTGGAGACTATGATACTAGGCAGTCGACCAGTGGGAATTGTTTCTTTCTAGGACATGCTTGCATTTCTTGGTTGATCAAGAAACAGTCTACAGTGGCTACCTCCTCATGTGAAGCTGAGTACAGGGCAGCTTTCACAGCGACAGTTGAATGTGTTTGGCTGCGTCGTTTATTTGTTGATCTTCATCTTTCATTGGAGGGTCCTTTGATTCTCACTGGTAGTCAGAGTGCTATAGCAGTGGCAAAGAATCGTGTGTTTCATGCTCGCACGAAGCACATTGAGGTTCACTATCACTATGTCAGAGAGAAGTTGCATGCAGGATCTATGTGTCAACACATGACAATGTTGCAGACATCTTCACCAAAGCACTTCCACGTGAAAAGTTTGAGGCATTTCGCAGTGCCCTGGACTTATCTCCTTATGGTGATTGATCATTTCCTTGTACATGACATTGGCACTGCAGGGGGGTGTTAGAATTATTATTATATTCTAGCAGTGACCAATATAATGTAATAAGTAGGTTAGGGGCACTTTTTGGTCATTTGAGGTTTTTTTCCCTAACCATAGTCAGTTCACTAACTACGGTTAGTGAAGGATAAGGCTTTGTCACTTAGACAAAACCTTTCTCTTTTGTTGTACTTCTTTACTTCATCTATTGCAAGCACAACGTTCAGCTCTCTAGCTCTCTCTCTCTCTCTCTTTTTCTAACACAGTGGTGGGAGTTGGTGGTGGAAGTTCCGAGCTCTGGAAAGGCAAATCGACAAGCTCAAGGAAATGTGTTTTTGACTTCATCCTTCCATTCTTGACCTCGGTACAACCATTTGTACAATATTTCGCTAAAGGTCTTCATGAGATAGAGAACTTGTTGCAAGAAATTCGGCTAAAGGTCTTCATGGGATAGGGAACATGTTGTAACACTAAAGGTCTTTATGGGATAGAGAACTTGTTGCAAAGTGCCAGCTTGGGATACACCTATCTCACCATCGTCTCATTTGGATTTAGTGTGAAGCTCATAGAATGTAATTTTGTTAAGGTAGTTGCTTCTTTTGCAAAGACATGATGGGAAGGTTCTTCTAGAGAATAGCACAGAGGAGTTAACTACTTTTCCTTATAGAAAATAATTGAAAATCTAGGGACATCTACGACTTAGGATTCATGAACATGTGCAGTGACTAGATTCTTTTGGAATCTATCACATGTACACTTTATAGTTCAACTCACGTTGTCGTTGAGCAAAATGGAGAGATGAGCCTTGGTCCTATCCTGATGTATTCATAGCTTGTATTTTGATCAGCCTCATTGTATCTTTGTTTGTTTGAAGGACTTAGAGACAAGACATACAATATAGGTGTGGAAGAGGATGTGGGGACACGAAACATGTGACTCGGATGTTCTTCTTTCTGACGATTTCAAGCAAAGTTTTCCTATTCATTGATGAGTTGATGTGGATACATGGAGGATGCATTGTTCTTTTGTTGCTAGATGCAGACAGCGTTTTCTCTTCTCTAGAGGCCATCCTACCCTTTAGAGTCATGGATGCACTCGACACATTCTGTCAAGTTTCATGCATGCAAGTGGATGAACATGACAGAAGCAAGTATATATTTCCAATGAGGGGAAGTCATATAATAAGTTGACAGCTTAAAATTTCATAACAACAAAGGGTAAAGAATTTTAGGTGGAATGAAATCGGCTTTCAGCCTCTAAAGCAAAGTAGTTCAGCCATGAAACATTTGCCATGTTGTGCCAAGAAATCTCTTGCCTTAGGTGCAATTTTCTTTCTTTCTTTTGAAATTTGTTTTTTTGTTCGCTTTTTAGAAGATAACAGGTTGAGTTAGTGGTATAGCTTTGTTCGTACAAGAGTGGCTTTAATGAGTATCATTGGTGTGAGATTTCCCCATGCTCAAATAGTCCTTGCTTTGAGGCTGATCATCAAGAGAGGTTACGTGGATCTGCTTGGTGTTCTAGCGAGCTTTGTCCATCCTTGTCAAGTTACACACTTTGAGTCAATACCCATTGGCAAAGGATTAAAGTCATTGAATGATGATGTGGCAGTACACGTGGAAAATATTTCAGAATCGTGGCTATTTTTTTGATAGAGTAGCAAACCAACCATTGAATAGCTTAATGTTAATGGTGAAAGCGAGTCTGAAAACGAGCACAAGAAGCTGTTTCTGATGAGGAGAATTGAGAACGGTAGATGGTTCTTGAAGACACTTCTTTCTGAAGAGAGTTATTAAGCTAGTCAAGAAGGGTAGTAGTCCATGTGCAAGAACTTAGATGCTTGGAAAGTTAGGAGAATGGGTGAAGGCCAAGTTAAAAATGACCAAACACAAGGCGGGTGGCAGCATACACCAATGTGAAGATGGGTGAATGCAGCTTATAAAAATGTGATTTGTTGTAAGTGAGTTTCACAATTCAATATAAGGTAGATAGCAGCATGGACTAGTATGAAGCGAGAGACTTGCAGCTGAAGGATCGCATAGGAAGCGGAGTTGATTATCATGAGACTGTGCACTTCAGGCAAACCGTAACTCTGTGAAAGTGGTGATTACTCTTGCAGCCCAGCATGATCAATTGGATGATTCTTGAATGGTAGGTTCATGCAATGATTCGATTAGCCTACACATTCTATTTTCTTGGCTCTACTTCATAAAACATGCTAAATACTAGCTGCTAGGTGCTCCATGTGGGCCTAAGCAAGGATCAAGTTAGGGATCAAGTTTCCTTTGTTACAGTTGTCTTTATGCTACGCATCCTCAATGTCATTCTAACAAAAGGTTTATTTGATACTCTAGGTTTGAGACCCGATCTGGACCCATGCGACATGGTTGTCATAATAGTCAGTAGTCTATGGCCAATTAGAGTAGCTAGGATAGTTAGGTCTATCTCAAAACAAGATTGTCTTAACAATAGGACTCTACCCATTGCGTGGCACCAACCTACCACCATGTGGTAGACTTGCCTAATTGGGTTGGGCATACTAGGCCTAGAAATAGAAGGCACGGGTTTGAGATGGATCATCTTGAAGAGGCCAGTGTTTCCGTGTGAATGTGTCTTGGGATACACTACCTTAAGGCATATTGGTCTTAGAGCAACGACTTCTCACAATAACCCTCTCGGGTGATAACCTATGGTATGGCACATATGTTTGAGCCTCTTTGCTCATATATCCCAATTATGGGGTGGCTTGGCGAATAGAGCATATGGGAGAGTCAACTAGCTCTCCCTTTTTGCTTCATGTTGATCTATGGCATGTTCTTGCAGTTTACGTGGCATTGGAATTTGTCTCACTCCAGGATGATCTAAAACCGGAGTACTAAGATGCGTGCCATAAGAGGTGTATGTTGTACATGACGCTAAAGACTCTTGAATTTAGAATGTTTTATTTTTTCAAGGGAGGGGAGTGGAATTTAAAACTATTGAAGATTCAGAAGTCTTTATATGTACTCATAGGAAGCATAACCATCATTGCATGTTCAACGAGAGCATATACTATGGTCTACACCCACTGTTGGGTGCTGATGAACTCAGTGAGGATAATATTAGGTAGTCCCTACTATGTGTGATGGAGTTTATGATTTTGAACCTTATGAGTGACGACATGAGATTGAAACTGCACTGTGTTGTGTTTTTAGAGGATGAGTTTGGGCATGTTCTTGGGTTCATCTTTTGCCATATTAGTGGGCATGAAAATTTCACCTTGTGCAGTTTTCGTCCATGTTGTGGCTTGCTGATATTGTGATAAACTCTTTCTATCTTAATTGGTGCATTGCCCTATCAGCTAGATTGTTTAAGCTTCTTTTTTTTTTTGGGGGGGGGGGGGGGCTTAGATGCTCGTTTGGGAGAGACCAAAATGAAATCGTATAGTCTTCACAAGCAGTTGCAGCTTTAATGAAGAGAATGTGGACTATTGTTTGATTAGCCTTCTCCTTTAGTGCTAGCCTTTGTCACGGCTGAGTTTGCCCTTCACCTCCGGAGTGCCGAGTCCCGACAGAAACTCAGTATGAAGACCTTTGTATAAATGGATCCTCAAGTATGTGTGGGTGTGTGGACTTATATCTGTGAGAGCGTATGTTTATATAACCATTGTTGGGCGCTGATGACATCAGTGGGGATGTCACCGTAGCTAGTCCCTACTATGTGTTATGGAGTTGATGGTTTTCAACCTTTTGATGTGTTGTGTTATTAGAGGATAGGTTGGGCATGGTGCTGGATTGATCTAGATATATGGTCTACACCCACCGTTGGGCGCTGATGAAGTCCCTGGGGATGCTATAGTAGCTAGTCCCTGCTATGCGTGATGGAGTTTATGCTTTCAACCTTATGAGTGACAATCATGAGATTGAAACTGCACTATGTGTTCTGTTTTTAGAGGATGAGTTCGGGCATGTTTCTGGATTCATCTAGATATATATTGGACAGCTTGCGTCTTAGAATTTAAAATGCCTTGAGCTCTTAACTGTCAGTACATATTACAAATCTGAGCATAATCGAGAGCCAATATGTCACATGATAGGACTCATAACTCATCACATAAATTGAGAACTTGAGCATAGATGAGCATGAGAATCAGATGCTGAACATGGATGAACATCAAGCATGAAACCATAGCCTTGAGTGATGGATAGGCATTGGAGTGGTGGAGATGCCATGGAGAGAGCAAGTAGCGCTAAAGAGTCTAAGAACATAAGCATCTCAATGTACGGCCAATGTGCATGTTTAGGGAGATGCTTGAGAGGAGGGAGAGCTAGAGAGGCTAAGAGCATAAGCATATCAATGTACGGCCAGTGTGCATGTCTAGAGAGATTGATAGTGTCAACTATGCAATGCATGAAATGCTTTGACCTTTTCCTTTAACTTTGTAACTATAACTATACTAATAGCAATACAATACCTCCCCTCCAATTCCTTCCGGAAGGAAAAAAATTCCCCTTATGGGCAAGAGGCATCCCAAATATCCCTTATTCCTCTAGAGCTGTGTCCCGGTTCGATATAAATTGTAAGGGAAAGGCTGGAGTTGTGTGTTTTTTCTAGTAGTAGAGGGGCAAGGAGCAGCAGGAAAGAAGCAAGGGGGGGAGGAGCAACAAGGGAGTAGCAGATTGCTGGCAAAATCATGCCAATTATATTTAGAGGGGTTTCATGGGTTTTCAATGAAATGAACGGTCGAGGGACTTAGACTAACTGCGATTTGAATTTGAGTTATGATTTAAGCGATTGCCATGTATCACATTGTATCCCGCCATCCTGCTGTTGCAAAACTTCACATACAAGAGCCATGCCACTGGCATGTGACATTTAATCTTTTATGAGGATGCTTTGTTTCAGGTTTATTGCAAGCACTTGGCGTTTCATGCTGCATCTTTGTGTGCGCGCACCAAAAATTCTTTGCTTTCTTCTCATGTAATTTTGTAATAGTTTTTGCTGTGTATGATTATTAGTAGCAAGAGTAAACCTCTGGTAATTTGATGCTGATGGTATTGTGATGACATTGCTTTAACAGTTTTGACTTGACAATAAAGCGAAGTGACTTTAATCTTCCTTTTATGAGTACTTAAAGTTCAATTTCTGTGTTTATGCAGGGGCTACCTGAGTTTGACAATGCTCCCATCCTCTGAAATGCGACTTTCATTTGTTGGAGACAATGGAACTGTGGAAAGGATTGCTGCGTTTAGTTCTACCAGTGAAGATCCTTATGTGGTCCTTGAGAAGCTGGTTTCAGATTCTTCTGCAAGGTCCTTTGTTTTGAAACTGCCTGGCGATAGGCATGCTTATTTCTGGCAATCTGAAAAATCAAAGACTGGGGGTGACGAATTGCTCTCCGAGGTAAGGCATTGGGATTTCTCTAGCATTTGGTACAACTTGTAAACAATATATTTTGATGGTTGTAACACAGTTATGACTTCTTGCAGATGAAGGATCTTCTAAGGCGGCGACCAACATTGCCACAACTTACTGGCATACAGGAGTCTCGTCTTGATGTTTTTGTGAGCCAACTTCGAAGTGCTTTGGCTGCTGCAACATCTCCTTGCTTTCAACAGTCATCAACTTCATCTTCTGCATTGATTGTGTCAGCAAGTACAACTGACACAAGCTCTGTTGGGCCATCCTCAACATTTGGTGTTTCAGTTGCTTCTGGTTCCCTTAGACAGTCACAGCGTTCTTGTTGGAGCAGAACATCTCCAGCAAGGCTGGCAAATAACCAACCGCTTGTGCATGGAAGAGCTCATTCTGGTAACCAAGGAAGTCTTAGTCCTCGTTCCAGTGGCTTCAAAGAAGCAGCAGTTAGGGGTGTGACAAATGTAAGGTCTATCATATCTTCCAGAGAAAAGCATAGAAGACGTGTTGACAATTCCAACCCTGCAAGCCCACTGAATTCAACTAATATTACTTGGACTCGGAACGTCCACGGCAATGCAGATTTAGATGGTATTTCATGTCAACCATCAATGAGCCCTCATATAGCTCTTTCGATTAGCAGTGACGATAGAGATGACACTGGAACTCATAGTGCGGGATTGTATACTTCACTACATCCTGTGTCTGATTCACATGGGCTTTTAAGAGATGTCGATTTACCTTTTCCAAAACAAATTTTTAGTATACCGCTTGGATCATCGAATTGCCCTGCTTCTCCCAATCTACTTCCATCTCTGCTTGGAGGGCCCTCTTTTAATCCAAGCACCTTCCATCCTCCTGTATCTTCTCGTCTACCTGTTTCAACATCTACTATTCTGGCACCTTATTATTGCCCATGTCCCTTACGATCTTCGTCCTTACAATATACTATCACTCCCCCATTTCTTCGATCTGCAAGTGAGGTGAGTGCTATACCCTCCTCTTCACCCTTTTTCTCAGTCAAACCTTCGTCTGCCTTCATATCCCAGACAACTTTAAGTGTTGACCGAGTGTGTGTCTCTCCAATCCCCTTGCCCGTTTCTTCATTGGTGAATGTTCCGACTCCTTTACAGGCTTCAAGCCTTCCTCCTTTCTTTTCTGATCCAATTGTTCATATACCTGTTATAGATTTTCAGTCAACAACCCAGAGCTTTTTGGTGACTGCACCTCCTTCAATTGCGTCTTCTGGAATTTCCCCAGTTCTTCCCAGTTTTGTCACCAGCATGCTACCTCGTGCAGAAGGGTTGTCTGATGGACTAGAACTGCCACCACTTAATCTATTTCAAGGTCTGGGGTTTTCTTCATATAATTTGGAGGACCGACATAGGGATGACAATGATGTGCAGCCTCTCCTTATTGACAGCAGATTTAGAGCTCTTCTTGCCAGCTCTCCTGAGGGAAGGCATGCAAAAGATGGTCCACAACAGGATGCAGATGCTAGCTGGTGTGGAAGATTGGAGAGCTCAAGATCCCCAGTTTATGATGCATTACCACAGCACAGTGGACCGTTGTTAGGCATGGTTCCTGCCATCCTAACCAGCGGCAGTCTTTCGTGTGTTCTTGTAAGATCTCTCTTCTCTATCTTAATTGACTAAGCATCTGTGTTCCTTTCCGGGAAGATGTTTTCGAAGTGCTGTTTTGTGTCATCTCCCTTTTTCCAAAATTAAATGGAATATGAAACCAGGAACATTTTCCCTACCCTGCCCAACACCCTGTTCTGTCTCAATTTGTCAGATAGGATATGTTCTAGGCTATATTTGATATTCTTTTTGTCTGCCATTTTGTAATTGCTTCTCTGAGTTGTCATATTGGCTATCAAGATATTTCAAACTGTTGAAATTCACTCTGCTTGTAAAGCCTGTACGATGGGGTCTCTCATGTGGACATGAACTGTTTCTATGTCACCTCTCATCTCAAGGATGTTGCTAGAAGCAGGCCTATCTTTCTTTTATTGGGTTATACCTCTTCCTTCATACAAGTACTGACTTGTGCTTGTACTTTCTTACAGAACTTCTGTCAAGAGCGAAGCACCAATGCCACATGGGTGTCTGGAAGTCGAGGTCTGTATGGTGGGGTCTGTGAAGCTGGAATCCCTGCCTCGTCGATCGCAAGTGGTAACTTAACACGCAAAGCAAATGCCAGGGACACTCATGTTTGCGAAACATCAGAAGGTGACAGTATCTCCATTGACCTTGTGGATGTGCTTTTGGGAGGCAAATCAAAGGATGATGGAGTCAAAGATGAGGCCCCCGAGGAATGCTTTGAAAAGTGAAGTGTATTGGCTTTGACTATTTGGACTGCTTTCTACTTCTTATGGGGTGTTGGGAGAGCCTCTTTTGTAGATATTGTATCATCCTCGAATAAGTATTAAGGTGACAGGAGGTGAAGACGCCAGGTCTGGATGGCTATAAATCTTGAAGTGCCTGGCTTATTTATGAATTAAGACAGTTTTGCTCTGAATGGAACTGCTTTGTCTAGCTTCCTGGGGCAATTTATCCTTCTGAACCTTTGAGAAATTTTCGACAGGTGATGCCCGTGTCGCAGGAATCTTATGTAGAATAATTGGGCTTTAAAAGCATTAACAATTTGTTGATGAATGCTTCTGGTTACTGTATACATGCAACTGAATCATCATATCTTTTTCCCCTGAAATTATTAGGTATGTGCGAGGTAGTTTTGAAGTGGATTGAGAAGACTGGAATCCATGGATTGCAAAAAAAGTATTATTGTGAAATAAATGTAGTAAATATTGAAAATTGGAGTGCTTATTGCCCTCATTCGTTTCTGAATTTCATGTACATATTTTTGTAACTAGAAAAGGAGTATGATGAGCAATACACGGGGTCCATGAAAAAAATTCGTGTAAATTCTACGGTACTGTGCTTGTTTATTTCCATGGAGTTGGATATACGAGAAATAGATGTTGCTTGAATTAGTATTTGAAGTAATTTCCTCAAGTTCATAATTATGTCTGGAATCTTAGGTTACTCTTGTAAAGAACAAAGGAATAGGTCAGTCAAAGAAGTGTCTATGGATGTAAATCAAAGCAATATATGTGACGCCAAGAACAAAAAAATAGAAATGCATAGATATTTAGCGTGTTTATGTGCATTTATATACCTAAATAATGTTAGCACTTAGCGCATTTTAGGATCTTTCAACCCTTAGGTTGACTTCTTTGGACAATCCCTATAGTTGACTTTTGGGACTATATTAGTTAGTTCATCTTCTTGTTTGCTCCCTTGCATTTCTATTCTCTTCCATTGCTTCGAGTACGTTGTGTTGTTGCCAGTTGACTTTTGGGACTATATTAGTTAGTTCATCTTCTTGTTTGCTCCCTTGCATTTCTATTCTCTTCCATTGCTTCGAGTACGTTGTGTTGTTGCCAGCTTGCACCTGCGCTTTAACCTTGCACCTCGTGCTCAAGCTCTCGGTAGCTCTCTATCGTTCTCTTGACCGTACCTGTTGGCTACCCATTCGGACACTCAAATGTATGGTACATTGCTTATATATGTGTAATATACCAACATCGTGCCTACGTACATACCAATGCCAACGTTGTCTTTGTTTTGTCGTACGATGCCATCACCGTTCGTACATTTGCACGCAGCGCAAAGCATAGTGAGTTGTGAGCGTGGAAGCGCAATATTGTATGTTGGTTGTTGTGTAACTGCAGTCTGTACGTCGTATGGAAGCATTACCGTACAGTTGCTCTAATAATTCGTACACGTCAAAATCAACCATGCGACTGTCATACAAGTATCCGTGTAACTGTCGAAACCTGTAGGAAAATGAGAATCGTCCGTATAGTCCTCAAAACTTGTTCGGATGTTTTGTGCTATCTTGTGCACATGCAAATTCTTCTGTACAAATCAAAATTACTACAAATCTGTCGGAACAATTGATCGTTTAGTTTGCAAATCAACTATACAAGCCGACTTTGAATCTTTTGGTTGCAATTGGGTCGATTTTGCATTAAATTTGCAAGCTTGGGTCAAAAATTGGGGCTTTTGTGTCTCGACATTTGCTTCCCTGGTCACGAATTGGGGCTCTTGCAATTGGGCTGCAATTTTGCAGCAGTAGAAAAAGCACCTGGCAACTTTTCTGGCATTTTTACACTCACTAAGAATTTTAGACAATTGCTACTTTTAGTAGTATGATTTGGCAGATTTTGGGATTGGGCAAAGACATTGCATTGATATTTGTAGGACATTCAAGAGATTGGATCGCATTTGTAGCAAGTTTGGGATTTTTTCACATTTGCCCCCTTGGCAAAATTGCCCTCTCTAAATGTGGGGCTTTTGCTCAATTTGCTGCCATTTGCAGACATTTGCTTGATTCAACTAAATTTGAGATATTCTTGCATTTGCCCTTCAATATGGATAATTTGTCCTTCAAAATTTGGGGCTTTTGCCTAGTGTGCACTCCACTTGGATTTCGGGCACTAGAAATTGCTTTGCAGGGACATTAAGACACTACTTGTGGACAAATTCAGCTTGCTGGAACATTAAGACACTATTTGTGGACAAATTTAGCTTAGATTTGCCTTTGACAGATTTGTAGACATTTGCCCTTTGATTGAGGCTAGTCATTTGCAGGATAGCTATTTGTAGGAGGATCCTTTGATTGGACATACATTTTTTTGCAGGTCATTTTTGGGGACAGATTGTGCATTTTGCTCGTTCTTTCAGTGCCTACTTGGCATTTACATTTGCTTTCGCTACTTTTTTTGTGTTGGTATTTGCAGATTTGCAATTAGCTTTGGAGCAACCAACTCATTGTATTGTAGCCTTGAGGCTTTGATATTTGCAGGTCATTTTCTTTTGGGGATTCTCTTTTGCAATGGCACACCATCAGTCTCTTGGCATGCTTGAGGCCAAGCTTGATGGTACCAACTATCCCATGTGGTCGTACTTGGTGCCCACTGGCAAAATTTTTGGGTATTGTCAATGGATCAGAGGCTAGACTTGTCTCTTCATCACAGGCACCTGTTGCCACCATAGCTACTGCCACTCCTCGTTCATCTTCCAATACTCCCACAGTTTTTACCATGCAAACCCTCCAACACGCAAACAGATTCATTGGGATCAAAGAGATGCACATGCACATACAATGATTGCTGTGGATAGCAAGAGGGAGGTTATGCCTCACATTTGGTCAAACTTTATCAGATTCACAATGAGGCCTGGGTTGCCTATTTATGTAGGCAACTAAATAATGTTAAGATGAACGAAGAGGACAACATCGATGCCTATCTCACCAAGATTAAGGATTTTAGAGAGTAGCTCATCAACGTTGATAAGATTGTGCTAGATTCACAGGTATTGTCTACGACATTAGATGGGCTCCTTGAGTCATACGAGGGCTCCGCTACGACACTAAGGCTAGTGGCTATGGGTAACCCCAACCATTATAGCTTTAATCAGCGTGTTGCCCTACTACTTCAGGAGGAGCATAGTCAACAAAATGGGCTGCTTCTATTAATGTAGAAAGCTTTTTGCTACCAATCACAAAGGCAAAGGGGGCAAGATTTTCAGAAAGCCCAAACCTTCTAGCACTTCATCTACTTCTATATGTGTGTATCAATGGAAGTTTGAATTGCAGATTCCACATAATCAATAGCCTGGTCTAAGATGTATAGAATCTCTACATCTTTCTTGTACCAGCATGAAAAAGCTGCGGGTAGATGACAAGTAGCGAGCTGTGGCAAAAAACCACTAGCTATCCTATAGGTAGATGATAGTTAGCGAGCTACCAGTAGAGGACATGTGGTAGAGAGTCAACCACTAGACTATGCAGTCAAGCTAGACTGTAAATAGAGTCTGATGCACAAAGATGCATCACATGACTACACAAAGGAGGGCAAAATTAGGTAGACGAGAAAATAACAATTCATACGATATATCAAGAATGTTTGATGGCACTAGAACAAGATTTCAAATGGCAAGTACTGGGCTAGGTGGGAGAATTCCAAACAGAGCTCCAAAGACAAGAGACCATGCATGAGTACTAAGAGGAAGAAGAGTGCTAATGGGAGCACTGGGATATGGCTAGGTGGCTAGCATGAGAGTAGTCCTCTAAGTTGGTTGGTGTCACAATACAGAACACCCAAAGGCCAGCCATTGGAAGGATTCTTAGGTCCATCAAAGGGACACTTTACGTTGGCATCTTTTATGAAAAAACAAAAACTCTCTAGCTGAAAGAGCTAAATGAGCTTTGTGATAGTGATTGAATAGAGAGCAAGGGCAGGAAGTCTCACTATAGGCTCTTTCTCAATTTAGCAGTGCGAGAAATTCAAAAACATAACACAATTGCTTTGTGCCCCGTCTAGCTAAATGACTTCGAAATTCACTAGGTAATCATAGCATAGTAGGGTTCTATTCTATCTTTGTTCCAAAAATCTTGTAGGTCATTTAACAACCAAGCACATTATTATGAAATACCATCTTATACATAGTTGAATCTGGTGAGGTCCAATTGGTTTGTTGCTCTGGAAAGGATAATCCAAGAGGTAACAACTTCACCAAGGCGTTACTAAAAGAGGACTTCTAGGTCAAGTAGAAGTGAGCTACTTCTCCACAAAGGACAATAGGCAGGTTACCAAAGGCAAATTACTTTCTTCAGTATTTAGGACAAGCAAGGGATTGATGATGAACATTATCCCTTTGAAATATAAGTCAACATTTGTGTTAATTTCATTATAACTAAATTTGCACTGAGAGGTGGAATGCACGAATGATGCTCTGTGCTGTAGTGGATCTAAATCATCCACCATGTTAAGTGCAAAGGGTTTAGGGTTGACGTGAGCCATTGTCCTCTGATGATAGAGACCTATAGGGAGCTATCTTGAGGTGGGGCATGCATGCTATTTTTCCCTCACTCTTATATGCCACCAGCCTAGTGCTTGTTTTCATGAGGTCCAGTATTCTTTGCAGTGCAGGCTGAGGGAGAACATATTTTTAGATGAGAGTTGCTAGTCCAATCAAGATGTGTTGTTGATGTTGTAGATTTCTATGAATTGTAGATGAAAGGCACTTGCAGAATGACTATCTTGTCTTCACAAAGAAATTTGTGAAAAATGTATGGTACCTTGGTCTTAATTGTAGCCATCTATGATGAGGGACTTGATGCCACTACACAAAGGATGCGTGGACCATGCGACATACAGACATGTAAATACATGTGTGTGTCTACGCTTGTTGTTGTATTTTTGTCTCTTAGATGACTCTCTCTCTCTCTCTCTCTCTCTCACACACACACACACACACACACACACACACACACACACACAAACTATTGTCCTTTTTCTTTTGCATCCACTTAATTTCTTAATTTTCCCTTTTCCTATCGTTTCTAATTCCTTTTCCTTCTATCTCACAAACACTTCCTAATTTTTCTTGATTCCTTCTAATTTCTTTCTTAAAGCTCTAAATCTCTCTCTCTCTCTCTCTCTCTCTCTCTCTCTCTCCCCCACATCTTTATCCAATTTTCTCCAATTTTCTTCCCTATTTTCCCGTCTTCCTTCCCCATAATTTTCCCTAATTTCACTTGATTTCCCCCCAATTATTTTTATTAATTTTTTAAAACTAACTTTTAAAATCCTTTTTCCTTTTGCTAGCACTCCTTTTTTAAACCTTTAAAAGTCTACATCGAGTGTTTAAGTCTGTGTATAAGACACTATTTTATTGTGACCTTGATAACAAGGGAGGGGTGTTTATGACACCTGTAGGATTTCTTCCCAATTAAAGTTAAGTTGGTTCTTACTATGTTTTCTTGTTGGATGGTGCCCGGTATGCAGACTCTCCTCGTCAATAAAAGAGATGTTTATGAGAACTTCACCAAGCTCCAATTGTTTTTGCAAAAATATTATTTTCATTTCTTATCAAAGCTCTTATATATGTTTTATGCAATTTCGTAGGTGCTTGACCTACATACTCAAACTCTTCCTTAATTCTATAATGTTCTCTTTCTATCCTTTACCCTGACTCTTTTGTCTTTTCACTATGCAAAAGGTGTTGTTGTCTTGTCTTACACACACACACACACACACTTGGAGTAAGCACCTTTGGCATTATTTCTCATGGGATAGTGAATTAAATGAAACATAAAAGGACGTAAAATATAGGCCATCTTCTCCTTCCTAGAGTATATGGAATGGGTATTCTTCCTTCTCATTTACTCATGGAAAGAACAACTACTATGTGGGAGCAAGATATGATCTAACCTCGGTGATAGGCGATCTAATTTTTCATCACTTTCTTTTCTGTATGCAAGTTCTCATGAAGGTGGGTGAGTGCTTATGTTAAGCCCCCAATTCGGTTGCTCTCATATACAACAACAATAATTGGTCTTTTTAACTACTCCACATTGACCCCTTAAGCCGCTGGTCTATTGTTGATGTAGGATTTTTTCTCCCATATATAATCGTAATTTGTATTTTTCCCTATCTTTTCTATTGCATATTAATTCTTGAAGCCATATGCAATACAAAGAAAGCTAGTGTATTACTTACGTAGGACTTCTAGTCTCCAAAAATGACATCGTTTGGGTTTTTTGTGCTATATGCAATGATTCTTAATGGTAAGAACAATATACAAAGCATACCTAATGGTTCCACTTGTCATTGATCTACCATGTAAACTCAAAATGGATAAGGCTTTCAATTCTTGACCTTCAACCTTTTGGTAACAGATTCCAAGATTATATTTACTCTAGAACCGTCTCTAGGATCACACCTAAAGCATTCTACTTTATTATTTCATAGTGATTACTTGAACTTCTTCACCCACCATTGGTGTATCGATGATTGGGATGGTCACAAAATAATCCACTTCTTCGATTGGCTTCTCCTTGTTTTGGAGCTAGTGCAAAAAGTACTCTTAGCAATACGAGGCAACATGTAGTAATTTAGCCATTGTCCGATTGATCTTTATATTGTATAATAATTCCCATTCTTTTTACATATCTAGCCTTGGATCTTCATTAGAACTAGGTTCAGTTTGTGATTTGCTCATAGAAGCTTTGGCCAAGCCATGAGACTACGTTGTTATACTTGGCAACAGTCGGTACTTTGCCTTTTAGTTCCAAGATGCAAATTGCTTCTGGGGCTTTCCAATTGACATCTTCTATTGCTAGTGGAGGATCTTTCTCACCAACAATTGGGAGTTATGACCAAGTAACTACATGCATATCCACTGAGTCTGGGAGTTTTACTATTATAGCTCAGCATACAGGATCCACTTCTCCTCATTCCATATCATTCTTGAGTAATTTGAAGTGCTCTTGCTAGAGTGGACAATTAGCCTTGGTATGGTTGTCTCCATAGAAGTACACTAAATTTTTGGGGGGCCTTAATCCTTCCCTCTATTATTTGTACCTTTACCCGTACTTCACTTGGGTTTGGGTGTGCATGCAACCTTTGACTTAGTATCACTTTCTACCTGATTCATGTCATGCTGCCTTTGTCTATAAGGGTTTGCCAATTCTCATATATTTTATCTAGTGGCATCCCTTCTTCATTGAAAAAGAATAATGTATCAACTTGTTTGTATACTCAAATGTTTTGAGGTGGAGGGGGAGACTTCTTGTCCAGCTTGGTTGGAAATCTCTATGGTTCAAGATGAGGCTCCGAGAATGACTGGCTTCCTTTTAGAGTGGGGGGGCTCTCCTTGCCTTGGCTACTACTCAAGTTTCCTTGGTTGTATGCCTACTTAGAGGCACCCTACTCTTCATCACCCTGCAGCTTTTAGACACGCTATTCTTCATCACCTTGGTCTTTGTCATGGAGAGACTCCTTGGGTGGGTGTGATTTCTAGGATAGTGGTGTGCTACTTGTAGGTTTTGTAGTTTCTAGTCCAATTGCAATTTCTTCATCCTCAGCCTTTGGAGAAGAAGGGACAAATGATGGATGGGGACCCAGAGGAAGAAGCATAGATAAGGAGCTAGGGCAACATATCCATGTGCTTTGTGCTACTAGCCAAGCTACCTATCCCATGCATAACCTATATATTATCATACATAAATAGGCCCCAAGCTTGCAATGAGCTTGGTCCTCGTGAATTGCTTGGAGGTACGAGTCAAAGTTATTAGGGTAAAAGTTTCGAGCCAATCAACCTCTTGCTTCTTCTCGAAGCTCGCTAGTGTCTTGGAAACCAAAGTATTGGGTATATGTGCACTCTTCTTCAAGCCTATATACTTTAAAAAAAACCAAAATAAGGGTGAAATACCTTCGTTCATGGCTTGTTGCTGAGATAACCTCGAGATGTAACTTCCCTCTTGGAAGTAGGTGTTGCACTGCTCATTATTGTAGGGAACTAGATGTGCTTTTGGTCCGAAGGGCAGTAGAAATACTTGCTACTGAAGGAGTGATTTTCTGACAATAACATACCAAATTTTAGATAAAAGGATGTGGTCTTTTGCTACATAAGCTATTAGGAGGGTTTCAACAATTGTGACCTCCCAGGTGTCCTCCCATGGTAGCTTTGAAAAACAGTTGTAGATGATTTTATTTGATCATAGAGCATGTCACTTTGGTTGTTTCAATAGGATGAAGAGCTGCAATGTAGAAAGAGGCCTTCTTCCATTGGGCTAGGGGCTGCTTAGGGTTTTATGCAGAGGAGATGCCTTGGCTTCTGCCCACTTGGTTGGATAATCTATGGCAACAAGGATATAGCTATTTTGGGTGTACTAATGTGTATTTTTGAATGGACCTATGTAATCTAGGTCCCAAGTTGAAATATTCTCAAGGTTGACTTAGTTGTAGGGGCCTACATCACATTCTAGGCATCAACCATGAACATCTCAAAACTAGGCACTTCACCATAGTCCTGCTTTGTAATACTTTCAAGATGTGAGTTTTCCATTAAAATGTCCCCATGCGAGTCTACCTTCTTAACACATTTCTCATTCATGATGACGAAGGACCCAACACAAATCCCTTAGTGTGTAGTCTTGGCGGTAACTCACATGTCATGGGGATCTTGGAAGAATGCTATCAAAGCCTCTGTTCCCAAACAACTCCTTGTGGGAACTTTGTATGCACAAGCCTCACACTTGTGTCACCCAAGTGTCTATCGGATTGTGTGCAAGTGATTCCACTAGGGGGAAAAGAGAGAGTAGGAACTTCGTGTGTGCAATCCTCACACTTGTGTCACCCAAGTGTCTATCGAATTGTGTGCGAGTGATTCCACAAGGGGGAAAAGAGAAAGTGGGAATGGGAGAGGGAAAGAAAGAAGGGGATGAGAGTAAGGGGGAGGGAAGAATAGAGAAGGGAGTGAATGGCAATCACAAGACAACTTCGCAAGAGGAAGCAAGAAGACTCAATGCAAGAGAACAAAGAGACAGCTTCTATTCCAAAACTTGGAAGTACACAATCAAGACCAAAGTCAAACTTTTGGCCTTATATACATTTCCACCTTTTGAAGGGAGGGCTAACCCCTGTACTCTCATGTACCTCTCTCATTCTGATTTTACAACCTCTTGGGCCCATTCAATTCCAAGGCAAATATCATATTCTAATCCTCACACTCTCTCCTACATCTCCGCTTACTTTACATGGTACATGAACTATTAACCATGGCGGTGGTTGACATGGCCCCCTTCCTATTCACAATCCATCCCTGGATTGTGTCTGGTGCATGATGTCAGTTTTGATGGCATTGTTCATGATGCAATATTGAGGTATTGTGGGAGATGTGGCAAAATGGATGGAGTGGCTTCCACAAGCATGTCTCAAACATATCTTCCAAGGTTTGAATGTGGTGACCATGAAGATTGTGAACATGTACATAGAGGCGCATGACTTGAGGGAAGAAGGGACCCTCGCTCAAGTTGAAAACCATTTTTGTATGGAGCCGCTGATGATGCTCTTCGACCACTAGGGCAAGTGTAGGTAAGTCCCATAGCAAAAGGATGAGTAGTTGGAAGAAATGCATTGTAGCTACCTCTGTAGGATTAGGGGCTGAGGTGAAAGTACTAATAAACTCCTCCATCTGAGCATCCAAGGCTAAGGAAGAGCTAACTTCCGAAAAGTCAAACTAAGAGAAGTTGTATGCTATATGGGGATCCACTACTTGCATCTTTTCAAAATCGAGCCAGCTCCATCATCGATGTAGTGGCATGTAAGTGGGGTTGATCCTCCGTTCTAGTCCAGTAGGTCCACCAAATGCTGTGTGCTTAAAAAATGGAATTCACCATTGTGGTTGTATACCCACATCGGCATCTGTGCGGGGTACTTGGTTGTCGTATGATCTTGTGTATCCACCTCGTGTATGCCGATCATTCTCACACTGCCACTTTCAGAAGCTACATTGGATGAGTTCAATGAGAGCTCACACCTGCATGATGTCTTTGAGGGTGAGGTGGAAGCTCTATAGATTGCCTTTCCATATATTGACATCTACCATGTCCTCGACCGGTTGGAATGAAGTGATAGCATCATACCATGTGTCATGGTTGGAAGTAGTGTCATGTGGATGTTGATCTTCTTCTTCATACGGGTTCTGGTCCACCTCTTCTTGACCTTCTTCTTCATATGGCCCCTCCACGTCTGAGGAGAGCATGGGTTTGAGTATGTTGTACCAATGAGTGGTACCCATGTCTTCTGGTCCCTCTTGTTCGAGAGGCTACTGTTGCATGTGATGTGTGAAAGGGCTATGAGGAGCTTGTGCTTGTGTTTTGGGCAACAATCCCAACAAGATGAGCGATCTCATTGGGATTGTTGGGAAGGACATGAAATATAAGGACACAAAATCCCAACAAGATAGACTACATCGTAACTATCAGAGACGACTACAAGGACATGAAATCCCCCAATCCTCACATCATTTAAGGAGCAATGGTGGGAGAACCTAACAGAGCAAAGATCGATTTCTATTTCACCAAGCTAATGATTGTTAGAAATGCTTTGCTGGCTATAGTGGTGATCTGAAGAGATAACCATAATTACTATCCCCAAAGCTTCTCGCTCGATGGTGCTATAGTTTTGATTCAGTAGGTGTTAGGAACATGCTAGCATTATATATTGGATATCCAATTAGCCATCTAGCTGAGCTAGAATAACACCCAAAGCATAACTAGAAGCATCCACATGCACGTGGAAAATAACATCCCATCTTGGTTGCCTGAGAATTGGAGTAGCCATTGCTCATTTTTTCAAATCATTGAAAATAAATATCCTTTTCTTTAGCAATCTGTTCATCTCTTAACTTTTGATTGATATCTACAGTTGCTTGGAAAATGTCTATCACACCAATAGGTAAAATATACAACTCCATTTATCGAGATTCAACATCTTGCGGAAATGGATCTTTGACTTCTAGATACTTAGCTCGACAACAGCTCGGAACCTTCCGAGGGTTGGTTGGTATACACACATCGTCTTGATAGTCATTTCTTTTATATGCCAATCATGGAGTACTTTTGCACTCTTCAGCCAAGGTCTTCCCATAGCAATCACAATGAAGCTGATGTATAATAGATATTGTCTATCGAGATGACCACATCTTGCAACATACCCTTACGATCAATTGATCGTTGATCTGCCATACGTACTCAGAATGTCGATGGTTTATATGACTTGAACTTTAGCCTTTGGGCAATTTCTTCAGAATTATGCTCACTCGTGATCGTCTATCCACTATTACACATGGTATAGTTTGGTTCTTAATCTTAACTTTAATTGTTGGGACTTCTTCGTCCACTACTATCAATCCTAGGCATAGTGGCTAAAGTTTGTACTTCCTTGGGTTGCTAGGTGGACTCTTTGATCTACTGAGCAAAGAAGTTGCAATAGTATGGGGCTATTTGCATCGACTCGACAAAAGTTCACTTACATATTCTTGAATGTTTCCCATGCTTGGGCTAAGTTTTGTGCTAGTTTCCTCTAGCACAACTGATTCCGCTTTAGAGTAGGATTTTGAAGATTCTCCCTGCTCGATAACAGAGTGCTAGAATTGTTGGGCATTTCAAGTGCTAGAGATTTCCCTTTTAACTCCCTTGCAATCTTAGCTATCAACTCCTTCTGGGCTTTCCAATGGATGTCTTTACTTGAAGTGTCAATGTCTTCACCTGTCAGCACTAACCCTTTTGACTGAGTGTTCTTGAATGTTTCCCATGCTTGGGCTAAGTTCTGTGCTAGTTTCCTCTAGCACAACTGATTCCACTTTAGAGTAGGATTTTGAAGATTCTCCCTGCTCGGTAACAGAGTGCTAGAATTGTTGGGCATTTCAAGTGCTAGAGATTTCCCTTTTAACTCCCTTGCAATCTTAGCTATCAACTCCTTCTGGGCTTTCCAATGGATGTCTTTACTTGAAGTGTCAATGTCTTCACCTGTCAGCACTAACCCTTTTGACCGAGTGATTACTTGAGCATCAGTTGTATCTGACAACTAGGCCCCACAACAACTACATTTTGGATCCACCTCTTTCCTCTCCTTGTTGTTTTTTAAGAATTTTAAGTGTTCCACCCAAATGGGACAATCAGAATGCAAATGGTTTTATCCACAACAGAAACACTTGATTTTAGATGGATCATTCTTCTCTTTACCATTCTTACCCTTATCCTTTTGCTCGGGATGTGGAGGTTTGTTGCTTGGTGCTTTATTATCAGTTGCTACTTGGTTTGCTGACACTTGTCAATTTTTGCCCTCGGTAAACCAACAGTATGACTCATCATGGCCAAATTTGGTATAGGTGTTACAATACTTAGTCTTGCATTCCTCTTCCACATGTCCACCTCTGGAACACTTGTTACACCACTTCTCATTGTTACTTGGCTTACCTCGAATGCCCAATTCTTTTAAGGCCTTCTCAACTCAATTTTTATCTTATCCTTCTTGGATGGAGTCTCCTTGGTGTCACTCTCAGCATTCTTCTTTTCACTTTGTTTTTTGAACTTTTGCTCTTCTCCAAGGTGATAGCTCAATTCAATAGCTCCTCATAGGTTCTAAAGGTGAATTGACTATTCAGCTTGTGCAAATCTACCTAGGTACATCCTATGATTGAGTAAGCTCGCATAGACTTGTCATATGGAACCATACTCAATTGATTAATAAGAGCTTTCATCCTAAGCACAAAGTCTTGGACAAACTCACCTTTGTTTTCTTTCAGTTCACTCCGCTTTGTTCTCACGTCCTCTTCATTAATATCCGGTCAAAACCTCTGCAAAAAAGCTTCATACATAGCATACCAATCGGGGAAATACCCAATCGGAAATTGATTGAACCACCTTTGAGAAATTTTAATTAAGGTTCATGGAAAATGGACTCTCCATCTGTTGTTGCACCATTGATGTGGCATACATGCAAGAAACTCTACAAATGACTCTAAGGATCTTCATCATCTATGCCTCTAAAATTTTGGAGCTTTACCTTGATGTTGGCATTGGACTTAAACTTGTCTACTCCAAAACCCGAGTAGG
The DNA here is from genome assembly GCF_047967505.1 of Dipteris shenzhenensis. Taxonomy (NCBI): domain Eukaryota; kingdom Viridiplantae; phylum Streptophyta; class Polypodiopsida; order Gleicheniales; family Dipteridaceae; genus Dipteris; species Dipteris shenzhenensis. Next base: position 39,224,084 of record NC_141621.1, read on the forward strand.
TAGGTCTACCGCTCGGAAGAACTGACTCACTCACTCCCCACCTCTTGTTACCTTCATAATTGTGAGGTCACTGTAGACTCCTCCTGGATCAATTGATATTGTCTTCAAGCCTCAAGGTATAGCTTGATGTTTACCTATCGGCCAAGTAGTATCTCTATGTGTTGTGAGAGGAATGCGAGCAAACTACCTTAGTTGCTCCTCATTCACCTCAGATCTATGGTGGTGTCTCTCTCCATCAAAAGCATGCCTATCTTCATGATGTAGCCTGTCTTCTCGCCTTTTTGGTCATACTCCTTTGGGGATGATAGCCGAGTATTGCCAAAGACATTCTTGTCACTCTCTGAGTGGTCTTTGCATTCATTTTGTTGTTCTACCGAAAACATGGCCATCTGTTTGAAATCCAAACTCTTCGTAGATGAGTGTTCGGATTCCATTTACCATGACGGACCTATAGCCTCCAATCTTTTGGGACATCTTGGCCGGACACCATTATTCTGACCTTCTGGCTCTACATAATAGTCAACTTCCACCCCTGGGGTAGCATAGCCAAGTCTTTCTTCTCGTGCTCGTCACTCCTGTTGGACAGTTTCTTCTACCAACCTCCTTCGGGCATTGAACTTTGGTTTTGAGACTGCTTCACCTCACATAGTCAGATATAGCCAGCCATTGCCTTTGACTTAGATATTGTTCATGTCTAACCGTGTATCTTCTTTGTCTCGACGAGCGTGTGTCAACCATCACTTAAGTCAAAAAGTAGTCACAAAGCAATTCAAGTACTTTTTGTGTTCCACACCCTGATCTTCAAGCACTCTACATGCACTCTACTAGTCGATGCCACTCGTATGGAGTTACTTGAATAAATTTTCTATAATACCCCATGATTCCCAACAGTTGTTTTACTTCATCATGGGTTATCATGAACTCTCTCCTTCTTCCCACTAACACCAAAGCTTACCAACTTGATTCTGTAAATCTCCTACCCTGATAGCTCGTCAACTTAGATTTCACTTGACCCTTTCCCAATAGGATCACCAAAATGTTGATGCTCCTGGTCTCTCGCCCAGTTAACTTAGAAGTGCTTGGTTTAATTCCCAACCCAGTGTTGCACTTCATGAAGATGCTTGCTCTTGCAGTCCTAAGATAAGCGTACTCGGGTGCAAAACAAGTACCAAATAAACACTTGGAGGTCGGGATTAGCTAATGGGGGAGAACCATATCATGATGGGATAATACCGAGTTACCACGCACTCCACACTTAGACAATGAAGCATAACAATCGAGTTGAATAGGAGTCAATTACCTATTCATTTTCATTGGATCAAATCAACTTAATACAACCAAGCTACCTCGGCTGCAATGAACACTCCCTAACCTAGCAATTCAAGTAAGAGGAAGAGAATTCGGCACACTGCTCTCTTGTTCTCTTCCCTACCTATTACAAATCCAAATAACTACCTAAACCACCCTTTAAAAGAGTGTGCACTCGGTGCACCAAGCTTCATCCATCACCGCGATCAACGGCACCTCTACTACAAAATGGGAGCTCGACCGCCTCTGTCGCTCCTCGCTCCTAGCCGAGGTCGATGCTTGGTGACCATGTACCACAATTAACCTAACCCGAGGCTAACATGCCAGTACTTGGACTCTCTCAAATGGAGAGGTGCTTTTTGTTTTTTTATATTTTGCATACATGCATGCAATATCATGCGGCATGCATGCATTTTGTACCACGTTGCATGCATGGATTTTGTATTACGCAAGTTCTATTCACTTTATTTTTTAAAGTTTTCTTGCAATTGATTGTACATGTGTCATGTAGCGTTGTCATGTAGCATATCATGTCGCATCTTATTATATAGCATTGTCATGCATCATATCATGTTGCATCCTTCATATAGGATTTTCATGTAGCATATCATGTTGCATAATGTGGTATCATGTTAGATCATGTAGCATCATCATGTGTCATATCATGTTACATCATGCGGCATCATCATGTTGCATCATGCATCATATCCATCATATGAAATGTTGCATGAACTCATATAAATGTTTCATCAGCTTGGAAATATGAAATGTTACATACTCCATGCATTGACATTAAGTGTGTCCATGTGCTTGGGCTTATGCATGTAGAATACCTTGCCTATTATCTACAATTCATGCATAACCACCAATACACTTGCCAACTAGCACCTCTACCTTCACATAGCCCATTCAAATGTCAAAAGGAGATGAGTCACATCACAATGATAGAGCCAAAAGAGCAAGAAAAAGATTGCTTGCATGAGAGGAGGATCAAGAAGAAATTATTAAAGACTATGAGAACCTTTAAAGGATTACCATTGCATTAGGGGAATTTTGGACTAAAAAAGGGCCTCTTGAATTAGGCCCTTAAGATTTGTGATTAGAAAACCAGCCAATGGGAAGGTTGGGCATTAAAAGAATGGAGTATACCATATTTTTCTCTTGTTGGTGGAGAGACTTCCCTTGGTCCCCACTAGGCTCCCACTTGCCTTCGTCTTGCCCCACCACTACTTGGGGCATTTACTTTCCTCCTTGACTTTTGGCTGTTCCTGCCTATCCTCCTCCCTCTCTTGGTGGGCCTCAAAAATTGCACTTTTTTCCCTCCAAAAAAGTAAAAAATTTAAAAGTGTCCCCACTTGCCCAAACATCTCCCAAGATTCCTCCCAAACTATCCCCATTCACTCACAACATCCTCTAAACCTTGTGCTCAACCTCATGCTCGCTTCCTCCTCTCAACCTCCTCCTAAGCTCCTCCTCTCAATCTCTTCCTCCTCTCAACCTCTTCTCAGCCTCCTCTCAATCTCCTCTCAACCTCTTCCTCTCAACCTCTCGAGGCCTCCCGAGGCCTCCTCCTCTTAGCTTCCTCTCAACCTCCACTCAGCCTCCTCCCCTCAACCTTCTCTTAGGCTCCTCCTCTCAACCTCCTCTTAGCCTCATGCTCACAACCTCTTCCTCTTTGCTTTCTCCCATTCTTTCTATGTTGGTGAAGCACTCCCCTTCCCGTAGACTAGATCTATCACTTCAATGTTGTGTAGGACAGATTTTGAAGAAAGACATTGATTTTTGGATTGATCAGAAGGGGTGTGTAAGGGGAAGAGGGTAGGAGGAGTGTGTTGTGAGATACTTAGGGAGAGAGAGAGAGAGAGAGAGAGATAGAGAGAGAGAGATGGATTCCTATGGATTGTGTGTGTTTAGATTTAATAAAATCTAGTGTATAATTAGTCATTTGTGGTGTGCTCTTTAGCTATGCCCTCTCTCCTCATCTCCACTCTTCTCCTCTCCTCTCTCCATATTTGTTCATGGTATCAGAGCATCCTTGCTTTCCACTGAGGCATAATGATCCATGTGAGAGAGTGTGATTAATAGAGAGTGTTCACTTTTGCTGAGTGATAGGATTTTTGTCTATTGAGAGAATTAATAATTTCGTTCATAGTTTCTACTTCGAGTGAGAGAGAAAGATATGCTTCATTGTGAGCGAGGCATCTTGAGAGGGATTTCTATTTCACAGAGAGAGAGAGAGAGAGAGAGAGAGAGAGAGAGAGAGAGAGAGAGAGAGAGAGAGAGAGAGAGAGAGGTCAGATCTATAGCTGCACCACCAGTGTTCGCACCTGTAGTAGATCCTATCATTGCCCGAGCACAGTCAGAATGGGACAAGAAAAACAAATATGCATATCATTTGTTCAATCATAATGTGCAAGATGTCATGCTAGGACAACTCAACATAGTGAAGACATCAAAAGAAGCATGGGATATGTTTGCAGCTCTTTATGAGTCCAAGAACACATCCAAGATTCTCACACTGAGAAACCAAATCAACTAGAGTTTTTACAATAGCAATGAAACTGGTCATGTTTATTTACTCAGAATCAAGGATTATAAGCAACATGAGAGACCATGAATCCTGCATAAATGGTTCAAGTCATCCTAAATGGACTAGGAGAGGGATACGATAATCTAGTCTTGAGCATTGCCATTCAACAGCAAATTCCAACGCTGGAAGAGCTATGGTTAGTGTTACTTGGTGAAGAACTCAGGACGCAAGCCATTCACGCACACAAAGGTCATTCCAATGATCAAGCATTCATAGCTTCATATAGTAACAGAGGCAGAGGTAAAACTTTTCAACGAAGTGGTCATCATCAGCAACAAAGTCATAAGCAAAGTCAACATCAGCATTAGTATCAGCAACCAAGAGGAAATCATTCCAACAGAGGAAGATTCCAAGGACGAGGGAATGCATCCAGCAACATCTCAAGCATTTAGTGCAACTACTATCATAAGTTTGGACACTATGAAAGAGATTGTCACTGCAAGAAGCAGTATGACCAAGGCAGTCAATCCAGCAACAATAGAGGGAATTTCGATGAAAGAGGAAATCATTGTGGTGGACATTCAAGTCACAGTCATTATGCCAATGAACCTGAGAATATGTTTCTTGCAAGCGAGGATATGCAGAAGTCTGAAACACTGTATCTTGACATAGATTGCAATTCGAAAGGGAATGCAGTTATCAAGTCAATCAAGCAGATCAAGATCCTTGGTACATCGACATCAGTGCATCATCTCACATGACAAAACATCAGGAATGGTTCACAGAGATGAAACCAAAGAACATTATCTACACTGCAGATAACACACCAAATCTAGTTAACACTATATTAGAGAATTTGGGAAAATCCCAATTCCCACGAAATAAAATATAGTCGCTTCAAAAGTAAAATTTGATGTTTTTTATTGAAACATTAGCTCCATTAAGGACCCAAGTTTCAATTATGTTGGGGGAGACTAGACCATGCACAATACTTTCCCAATTCCTAGAACCCAAGCAACAAGCTTCCGAATGTTGCTATGGCAAAAGGCCTTAATAGATGTGAACATGGCCCCATGGCCAAAACATTTGTAGATTTGCTAGTGAAAGAAAGATGTTTGTTGTTTTATATGCATCGAAACCACAAACAAAAGCCAATTTATAGGTGTTGCATTAGGAAGATTCATTGGAGTAAATTAAATTGCAGTATTGATATATGCAATAGGATTGTTATAGAGCTTTAACATTCATCATATAAATGTGGTGTTCAAAAACAAAATTAAATTTGCAACAACTGTCAAATTTTATTTGGTATATTAGACGTATCAAATTAATGCCAAATGCATATGTTTCTATGTTGATAAGTTGTAGTTTTGACATATGCAATAGGATTATGGTAGAGCTTTGACATCCATCATATAAATGTGGTGTTCAAAAACACCGTTCCATCACAATAGAGCTCGTGAGACTCCATCACAATAGAGCTCATGAAACTCAGAGACATGGTCTTCATAAAAACCTTTTTTTAAATTGCTTTCTTGTGCTAAATATAATCAAAACCATTGACACATAGCCAATTTTGCACCACATCGTTTAACACAATCATTAACAATAGCTCATCTCTGAAGGAGATATCCTTTATGGTTTGCATAGTAATGTAGCCATGGGCACTCAAATAACCTTGTGACTTTTGAGCCCAAGGTGGTAGCTTAGGGATGTATACAAATATAACATTTGTTCTTTCTTTATAATACATTGAGCTATTTATATATCCAGCAATGTTTCCATACAATACATCTCCCACAATACATTTCACATCTGTTAATGGCTCAATGAATGGATCTTGAAACATTCCATAAGTCTTCATCCTTGGGAAAAACTTGAGGAGAGATCTCCAAGTATCATAATCATACGTTGGACCATTATATACCATCAAATCTTGTTTCTTCTTGATGCTCGTATGTACAAAAAGACCATATCCTGCGCTAGGTATTGTTGATTTCTTTACTTCATAATGGATGCCATTCATTTTGAACACGTGATCAATGGGTATGGGCAATTCATGTTTCCATAAATCATTAGATGCAGGATCAAAATTTGTAATAAGATAGCTCTTCAACTTTTCAGGACAATCTGCAACACCTATCATATGTTTAAAATCAAAGAATCATTCTTTTAGTGGAGGAATACAATCTCACATCATAAAGCATAGAGCATTTTTTGCACAAGGTACTTACTCAATGTCTATTAATTCTTTCACAAAACAAATTGAAACATAATGTTTTGCAAATCGAATCTAACCAAATAGTGTCCAAATATAAATCAGAATGTAGGTACAAATGTTTTAGCTTAGCATTTGTGTCTACTACTCTAATTAACAAGATCACTCAGATTCACTAAGGGTTGTCTATGCAATAAAATCGAATCAAGTTGGCTAAGAATGCCCTTGCAGCATCGGCAGTGATTCCCTTTTCCTTGCATCCAAGAACCATAGCAAAGCGTTTTGCCTCACTATCTTTCAACGGCCCATTTTGGCAATTTTTCCTAGCATGCATTCTTTCCTCTTCATTCAATGTAACATGTTGAGAGCATGCACCATACTTCTTGTAGTAGGACAAGTCCCTCTCACTCTAGTTTTGGTTATAGGTGAAGCAATACCTTTCTTTGTGTCTTTTTTTGAACTATGAGTAGACATAAGAGATTCGACATTCATCCTTTCGAGCACTTCTTTGTTTTTTGCTTTGAATTCAAGGATCACTGGTTGAAAATAATAGAACATATCATGCCCTTCGACAATCGGAGCTTGACCAAATTTGTTAGAAGAGATGGTACTACGCACATCTACTGCATCATCTAGCATTTGTAGATACGGCAATAATTCATGAAGCAAAATAGAATCACCACAATCTATATCAAATTTTGCAGGGAAAATGCAATTTTTTGCTGGATTAACACAACCCATGTAAGGCGAAACGTCAATGAACACTGCTCTTGCTGGTTCGCATTTCTCTTTAAAACAACACACCACTCTCATTAATGGTTTAAACTCCGCTTCCACATTCATCCTATCTGGTCAAATGATTCTACTCTTTGTATGCTTGTGGCATGCCATCACACCCCAAAACATGAAGAAATGTAACTTTCTGTTAACATGATGCTCTAAAGTGTCCAGCATGTGTTGCACCATGCCCTTTTCTCCTCCAGTGGACCAAATGCCAACATGGTAGTGATCAAGCAACCATTGTAGAAACTCTAAACACCTAGGATGGAGAACAAGCCAATGCTTCCCAGTGTGCAAGCTCATATGTTTGTTTGACTTCGAAAAACAATGCTCGAAAAATAACCCTTTCAAATCATTGCTAGTCTTATTTTTGTTATCACCTCTTTTATTTCTGAGGGTGACATTATGTCTTCTCCTTTACCTTCTAAGATTTGTTCCTGCACCTTGGCTTCATACAATGACATTGCATCTTTTCCTCTACCTTCTAAGCTTGCATCCACATTTGTCAATGGAACATTAATTCCAGACATTGCATCCTCAACATTTTCAATCAACCATGTTGAGCTTGGAACTTGCATGCTAATGTTCAAATTAGGCACATAACAAATCATTGGATTAGGTGTCACATGTACACCCAATGCTTCTAGTGAGATTTGAAATTGAGATGGCCAAGATTTGTTGATAAACAAGGAAATGAAATTCATGAGTAGAAACAAACTGAAGATTGAAATGGAAAACCAAATTGTCAAACTTTAGGTTGTGTGCTCTCAATGCAATTTGTTTGTGTGAAAGCATTCATGTTTTTCTTTTTCAAAACAAATTGGATTACTTAAAAAAAGAAAGCATTCATGTTCATATGCTTAGTATACCCCCTAAAGTTGTTGAATCTATACCCTTTCAAGTTATTTTAATCCCCAAAACTACATATCCTTACAATTGCAAAAACCTTTGCATAATAGATAGAGTGGAGTCCAACATTATCTAGCATTGCCCGAGTGTTCCCACTAAGAAAAGATTTGGCCAAGCGGCCAAAACATATTTGAGCATTCATATGAAATGAATAAGGATAGAAACAACAATTTACACTAATTCATTCATCACGATCAAGACTCAACACACTTTTTAACATTTATGAACTCATAAATAGATTTGGATGTGTATCACACTCCATACAATTACAACATGCAAACACATCTTTTCATGAAATATAGAAAATTAAACATATTCAAGAATACATATGAATGCTTGGATTATGGCAATGAGATAGAAGAAATTTCCAAGTAATATTAAAAGATCTTTGGAACAAAATTAATACATCATATGGAGAATATAGCAAGATAACATATGGAAAACATGAACACCATATAAAAGGACAATTTCAAGGACCTATTGCTGCCTCTTCTATTTCCCAAAACTTTGAAGCGTGTTTTTGTAAATGCTCAAGCTACTCTTCATTGAAGGGTTGAAGCTCTTTTTGTCCTGGTATGGTATCAATTTCTTTATCCCCTCCACCTTCAGTTGTATCATCTTCTTTTGGTACCCCCTCTATTGCTAATATTGGTTCTTGCAAGCCAGCCCATTGTCGAATTTCATGATTACTGTAAGCATACATGCAATAGATACTTTCCACCTTTGCCAACTCCTCATAAGTGACACGGCTTTTACAAGAAAGAGACTCTATTGCAGTAAGCCCCTCAGAGAACAAGTCCAATACATACTCATCTTCTCGACAGAAACCCATGATCATGTCTTTCATGATACTTGAATGTTTTCTTTTCAAGGACAATTCAATGTCAAATTCATCATCATCATCCTCGTCACCTGATTCTTCTGTATTACTTGATTTTTCATATTTTTCATCTTCAATATATATTGGTATAGTGCTCAATATCATTGAAATGCTTTTCCTTGCTTACCAGTATACAGGCAATTAAGCCATCCATAGATCCAGTGACAAATATATCTACAGTTTAAAAATTAAGGCAACCGAAGTATATTTTATATTGTTCGCATGTCTTATTTAATGCAAACATGATACATGATCCATGGTCAAGAACACCACAAGAAGGAATTGCACTGGGGTAGAAGCGATTGTCATCAAGCTTTTCAACAAACACCCAAAGCGATCCTCGTTCCAATTTCTACTTCTACTTGGTCCATACATTACATCCAAAAAAGCAACCCCTAGTGCCATTGGCTCTTGGTACACATTATGTATAAATTCCATTCCCTCCATGTTTGAACAGATCGTGTAGAACCTCCAAGGCCAGGTGGAATTCAGTCCATGACTTGCACCTTCATTTTGTCCCATAATCCACCTCAGATACCCCTTTGCAGCATCAGGAGGGCTTCTTTCAAAGCACTAGAGTTTGGGGAGATTTGGCCTTGTGGCCAGATCTTGTGGGCTTCTTTCAAAGCACTAGGGTCTAGAGAGATTTGGCAGTGTAGCCAAATCTTACTAGCTTCTTTCAAATTGGTCAAATCTTTCTAGCTTCTTTTAAATCACCTGGGTCTAGAGAGATTTAGCCGTGTGGCCAAATCTTGCTAGCTTCTTTCTAATCACGAGGGTCTATGGAGATCTGGCCGTGCGGTCAAATCTTTTCAAAGCAAAAATCTTTTCAAAGCACCAGGGTTTCAGGAGATTTAGTCATGCAGCCAAATCTTTTCAAAGCACTAAGGTTTGGGGAGATTTGGCTGCGATGCCAAATCTTTCTAGCTTTTAATAAATCACGAGGGTTTAGGAAGATTTGGTTGTGTGGCCAAATCTTGCTAGCTTCTTTCTAATCACGAGGATTTAGGGAGATTTGGCCGTGCGGTCAAATCTTTTCAAAGCACCAAGATTTGGGGAGATTTGGCTGTGATGCTAAATCTTTCTAGCTTCTTTTAAATCACGAGGATTTAGGGAGATTTGGCTGTGCAGCCAAATCTTGCTAGCTTCTTTCTAATCATGAGGGTCTAGGGAGATTTGGCCGTGCAACCAAATCTTTTCAAAGCAGCAGGATTTGGGGAGATTTGGTTGTGATGCCAAATCTTTCTAGCTTCTTTTAAATCATGAGGATTTAGGGAGATTTGGCTGTGTGACCAAATCTTGCTATCTTCTTTCTAATCACGAGGATCTAGGGAGATTTGGCCATGCGGCCAAATCTTGCTATCTTCTTTTAATACGAGGGTCTAGGGAGATTTGGCCATGCGGCCAAATCTTTTCAAAGCAGCAGGGTTTGGGGAGATTTGGTTGTGATGCCAAATCTTTTTAGCTTCTTTTAAATCATGAGGATTTAGGGAGACTTGGCTGTGCGGCCAAATCTTGCTAGCTTCTTTCTAATCACGAGTATCTAGGGAGATTTGGCCGTGTGGCCAAATCTTTTCAAAGCAACAAGGTTAGGGAGATTTAGCTGTGATGCCAAATCTTTATAGCTTCTTTCAAATCACCAAGGTCTAGGGAGATTTGGTGAGATTTGGCCGTGTGGCCAAATCTTGTATGTTTTGAAAGAAGCCAGGAAGATTTGGCCGCATGGCCAAATCTCCCCATTTAAAATTCAAAATTCAAATCTTAAGATTCAAATTTGAAAATTCAAAATTCAAAATCTTAGATTCAAAATTTAAAATTCAAAATTCAAAATTGAAATTATGAATCTTAGATACAAATTTCAAATTTCAAGATTTGAAAGTCAAATCATATACTAAAGACCCTACTTTCAAATCACACTTCGAGATTCCTACTTTTACAAGACTCTTGCTTTCAAATCGTGGTGTTTCGAAATGGAAAAGATGGAGAACCTGTAAGAATTAGGTACACTTTCGATCTATTTCGTTTTCTTACTTGGATGATTAAGTAGCCATTGTTGTTCGTAAGCTTGTGCTCTTTGGATTTCAAGCGGGTAGGCGAATCTATTCGTTTCCTCAAAAAACCAGTTCTCTTGTTGAATGCTGTAGTTGACCGAGGTGAATTGAGAGGAGGGTACAGACGAAGGGAGAGAGGAGCTGTAGCAATCACAAGAGTTGTCTTTCTTACTGGCAGACGGAAGAGGAGCCAAAGGGGAGAAGCAGAAGAGTAGGGTAAGCATCCGAACGGTGTCGTGAAGATCAATCCGGCTAGCTGCAAGCAGATGAAGGCCAAGAGCTTGACCCACACATAAGAGCCTTGGAAGAAGACTTGTAAGAGCTCGAGAGGAGGCTTGCTCCAGAAACGCATGGAGAGGAGCGAAGGGTTCTGGGGCCACGGAGAAGCAGGAGCACAGAGAAGAGGAGCGAAAGGTTCTGGGGCCACGGAGAAGTAGGCCACGGTTCTGGTTCTGAGGCCACAAAGTGGCGTAGGAGCAGGATACTGCCAGAGACGGACGGGGAGAAGCGTTTTCTTAACGGAGAGGAGCGCCCTGAAGCAAGAGAAGCAGGATATTTTCAGAAATGGGCGGAGGAGCATCTTAGAAGAGTGGAACGTCGCAGGAGCACGGTTCAGATAGAGACGGATGGAGAGATGTGCTAGGAGCAAGATGTCAGTTGGGGATGGGCAGAGGAGCATCTCAGGAGTGGAATGAAAAGAGCAGGATGTCACTTGGAGAGAAGGATGCATGGCGAGCCTCTCGGGACCTCTCATTTTGACATAGTTTTGAACTTTTTTGCTTGCAATTAGCTAACCAAGGGTGGAGGAGTATTTTCCAAGAACTACCCCATATTCAGACAAGCCTATAGTCAATGATAGGTACTATCGACAACTCATCGGATCTCTTGTATATCTGACTATCACATGGCCAGATATCTATTATGCAGTAAGTTCACTAGCACAGTTTATGGTGGCAAATCCATAATAGTGTCACTAGAATGTAGCCAAAAGAGCCTTGAGATACATCAGAGGTACAAGAAAGTTTGGAATAGAATACAGAGGAAGTCATCCAAGGTTGCATGGACAATGTGATAGGGACTATGTCGGAGATCATGAGACCAGGAGATCTACACAAGGATATGCATTTTTCCTTGGTCAAGGTGCTATATGATGGTTGTAAATCAAACAGCCAAGTGTTTCTTTGTCTTCAACTAAAGCAAAATATAGGGCACTCACTACAGGTGCATGTGAGGCTATATAAACATATTACTTTGATGATACAAAGGCAACAACAATATACTGTGATAATCAATCCGCTCAAGCATTGGCCAAGAATCCAATATATCACTCTAGGACAAAGCGCATCGATGTCAGAGAGCACTTCATCAGAGAAAGAGTGTTACTTGGTGACATCACACTACATCATTGTGATAGCAAAGAGAATGTTGCAGACATCTTTACTAAACCACTTGGTAAAGAGCTTTTTGAGAAGCACTGACAAGCTCTTGGTTTGATGCAGAGGAAGGAGATTTCCATTAAAGGGATGTGATGAAATGTAATGTTCAGCCCTTCTTTGATTCCCCATGATCATCATCTTGAGGGAAGGCCTATTTCATGATGTTGATCTTGAGGGAACATGTTGAGGAACCATCTCAACATCATATGTTCAATATTGTGCATAGCACTAACACATAGAATGCTATAAAGGAAAGGGTTAGAAACCCTAACCCTAACCCTAACCCTAAAGGGATTTGTATATATTCTACATTTTAAACTAAATCTAGTGTCCAGTTAGTCATTTGTGGTGTGCTCTCTAGTTGTGCTCTCTCTCCTCATCTCCACTCTTCTCCTCTCCTCTCTCCATATTTGTTCAATCTGAGCGTCCTTGCGTGTCGGCTTGCAAGGGTGGATCACCTGCTGAACTTGTGGAACCGAGAGGGACTGATGCTCTCAAGCCATCTATTGTGCGTTAATAGAGCCACTGGTAAGTTTGGATATTGGATTCACAAATTCAAAATTTCTCAAATTCTGGGTGAGCAATGCAGCACGGGTTTTTGCGTTGAGAGCCAGCCTTCTCCAAGCATGGGGACATGCGAGGTGCAAGCTAGTGGAGTCGAGTATAGCTAGGGGGCGGGGGGGGGGGGGGCGGGGGGCTCTAAGAGCACCCTTTGGGGCGTGAAGTGAGGAAAGGAGCATATATACCCAAAAGTGTCAAATTAACAATCCTTAGAGAAGATGGGTTGTGGGTGGTAGAGGAAGAGGGAGGGAGCTCCAATGGCGATGGGAGTGGGGTGCTGCTGCTGCTATCGCACCCATGCCATGGCCTTCACTGTTGCACGCCCCCTCTCCTTTCTCCCTGCCTTTGCTTTCCCCACCTCCTCATCATCTCCCCTCCCTTCTTTCGGCCTCTCCAGTTCCCCTGCCTCCCATTCCCTTCACCGCATTGGCATCCATCACGCTTGCAGGCTCCTCTCCAGCAGCTCTAAGATCAGCATGAGCTTGCGCACAGGAATCGTTGGTCTGCCCAACGTTGGGAAGTCCACTCTTTTCAACGCTCTGGTGCGAGCTTTTTTTCTGGGCTGTTTTAGCTGTCTATGTTGGATTACCCAAATGGTCTTTGTGTATTTTCAGTGTATTGTACGTTAGAAGTTTGCATTTCTAAGGTTTTAAACAATCCAATGTACCGTGGATATGTGGCTTGCTAAGCTTGTCATTGGCAATGAGCGCCACGGGGCTGATTTTCTTCCAAGTGATCGCTTCATCTTAGCCCTCCCCTTGTTTCAGAAAGTGGTGTAGTTTAATGTAACCGATCAACTGCAAAGGACCCATCCCAATACTCTCAAAGTCAGGACTTCTTGAATTTATAGGTTTCATAAGTTTCCCTGGTTTCACGTTTACGCAAAGAAATACCTTCGATAATTGGGCATGAGAGTATTGTGGAGCCTCAGCTGCAGGCTGAACATGGCTTATGGGATCGAAGAAACATTGCAAGAGTAGCAAAAATGTAACGTGAACTTGATAACATGGTGGTTAGTAGTGTGCCGCCAAGGAGTTGTTTAGTATCTTCCAGGACCTATGTGCCCAATGCATTTGTGAGACACTGTTCAGAGAGGAAGTGGGCAATGGTGTCATCTCCCTCTAAAATGCAGAGCATTGTAATGCATACAAGGGAATGTGCTACGTTACGATAGAGTTGCAACACTTTGGTGTATTAGGTCGCCTAGAAGTCTGCTCTGATGTACAAACAGCTAGGAGGCAAGGCAGTCTTCAGGGCTCTTGCAGCCTCGGACTCTGCAATACTTGAGACATGCGGAAGCAACAAAGAAGTATCAAATGAATGGACTTGATGGGATAATATGTTGGTCTACTATGTCCAAGGAAAACCAAGGGCATGATAACGAGTGCTTTTTTGTTAGTGTTGTCACGAGCATGACTGACCATGATTGGAGGCATTGCACTCACCTGCATCCGAGTTTATCTCAACCTTAGGAGAAGGATTAGACTCCACATCAAGGTGGAGGATAAACAGTAGCAAAAGGAAGATCTTCCCAACACCCAGTTTGGTTTGAGCCGTATTTCAATACAACTGCTCGTCTAGTTCCAGTTAGGATGTGCTACGATGAGGTTGCGTCTGCAAGGTAGCTGTTTCTCTTTTAGAGTCGCAGCACATACGTTTGATATGGAAAGCAGCCACAAACCATGAAATACTTGTTAATCTTCATAGTGGCATTGACAATGGTATTCTCTATGTCTTGGTGAGGAACAACTATCTTTTCGAAGTAGCAGGCTCTACCTCGTGATTACAGATGATAGTTGTCTACTCTTTGGTGGCATAAACCAAAATGTGTTGTTGATTAACTGTGTCGGAATAGAAGGGTCCATGGTCTTGGAGAGAGCCCTTCATGGGTGTACCCCCTTGATTAAGGTTTGCAACGTTACATTCATGGTCGACGACATTTGCTACGAGAGCTTTTGTAATCAGGTTGCTCCAAGGCTTGTGAGTGTTTGGGTGTATGTTGCATGATCACATGTGGGCTTTCTCATCGGCTACTTTGATGTGGCAAACTTAATTGATTGGCTCATCTATGATGGTAATTGGTGATTGGGCGCTAGGACGACTACCCAGTGCATGAGGAGACATGTTGCATGAGATTGATCAATCAATGACAGTGGCTTCAAGGGGTGAAGGCGGTTTCATCAAGACAGTGGCTGGGAACTTCTACAAAAAGAAGACAGTGGTGTTCTCTCTTCCTCTCTTTGTCCAACCTCTTGTATGAGGGTCGTCATTGTTTGCTGGTCATAGGTTTGCACCTAACAAGGGCTACAATGACTTCTGTTGGTCGAGCCCCGACTTTGAACAGAGAGGGGATATCCCCAAGTGTAATCTTTGCATCAACCCTCTGTCTGAGCTATTGTGTCACTGGCTCTAGATCTCGATCATGTCGAGGCCTCGTAGTATGGGGGTCCACATGCTCTGGCTGGAAGAAATCCGTGATCGAGCTCTGAGAAGAGTCTACCAAGGAGGAGGTCTGCTCCTGTCTCCGTGATCAAAGTAGACACCTGCGGTGCCTGATTGCCTCATGGATGAAAGCCTCCAAGCATCTCTGGTCTAGATAGGAGAGAAATCGGGACAACACCCTAGAATTTTCTTTGAAGAGGCAGTAGAAGCGTCCTCGTATCTCATAGTAAACTGGGCACGTGAAAATGAAATGCTCCTCCGACTAGACCTCCTATATTTCACATAATGTGCATATGCGCCTCTCCCGAGGTAGACCCTTTGCCTTGCCACTCTCAATGCGTAGTCTATGTGAAGAGACGCGAAACTGCCCAATAGAGATCCTCAGTGAGTGGGGTGATGGATCTTGGCTCGTATAATACTATTGCTTGCAGTAAAAAACGAAGATCACTACCTTTTCCAAAAGCTGAGCATCTAGTGCATGAAATAATAGTGAAAGAGATGCAAAATAGACATAGGCGACAGCTTCATTATTCATCTCCTCAGCTCAACCGAGCCTGTTGGAGTTACTAAACACACACACTTAGCTACAACCATACATAGATAGAGGCACATGTGCACCAACTTCAGAGACGATTGCACCAACATCAACCCGTAATCCCAGGGGAGACCCCGGCTGCTAAACGCACTCTCAAAGTGCTGCATGCAGCCAGCCATGCACGTGTCAAGTGGCAGATCCAATCAACCCCCCTTTCAACCATGCTCCGATCTTGCCCAACCTAGAGTTTGCTTTATCGCCAACATGGGGTAAGTGGATCTGCATATATCCTGGTGGGTCAATGAAACCCTTTGTGAGATGTAAACAATGACCCTTGTAGAAGTTGAGTTTGACTGGAAGCTCGCTCGGTCTGAACTGTTAGATTCTCACTGTGCCCACCTGTGAGCCCCTGATTTGAGGGGACAAGGGGCAGTGAGAGGTAGGAGGGCTGGGAGAGAGACTTAGGCCAGAACTAGAGGGAGGATAGCATGGCAGATATAGGCGACCAGCACACGGGCTGGTCGAAGCCTGCAACAGCAAGTATAAGGGGGCTTTAGGCCTCACATAAAGGCTCCTGGAGCAGGGCAGACTGGCTGCCCAGGGCACCCTTATATAGGGGCCGGTCAAGTCGGCCCAACTAGGGCCACCGACCAGGGGCAACCCTGGTCAGTTTAATGAGGCCCATATGGTCGGCCACATGACAGGGTACCGACCGTGCTGGTCGGTCATCTAGGGCAGTGCCTATAAAAGGCCCACTTCTCCATTCAGCGCAGCATCCAGTGCGATACTGAAAGCCCTTCTCCAAGGCTGTGTTTAGCACTCAGATCTGGTGCAGTTTGTGAGAGAGTCCATCAGTTTTCTCCAGCACTCTGCTATGTTTTGTATTGCTCCCTTGGAGCCATTTTCTGCCCACCATCCGGTAGATGAATATACCCTCTCTCTCCGTCTATATATATTTTTGAGTGTGTGTGTGTTGCATCTGTGATCATCTATTTGAGTTGATTGTGTGAGAGTTGGAGAGATCTTGGGTGGAGGATTGAGTGATTCTCTCTTCTTTTTAACATGGTATCAGAGCCATAGGCTCTCAACTCTTCTTCATCAAAGCACTCTCTGAAGGAAGGAGTCCCTTGGCAGAAAGGCAATTCTGTTTTCAGCTCAGGCTAGCACGGGAGGTCAGTACATCTTGTTTGCTTCAGTTTTTCAGTTTGCTATTCACCGAGATGGATCAGCGTTCAGAAGCCTCTACACCCACTGTTCGTCCTTCCTCCTCCTCCAGTCATCTTCCTTCATTCATTCCCAATTTTGGTGAAGCTAGAAAGCTCGATGGGACGAACTATCCAATTTGGAAAGTCAAGATCCGAAGCCATCTGGTGGCACGGAAGCTATGGAAGATAGTGATTGGGACCGAGATGAAGCTGGAGGACATTGTGATGTTCTATTTGAAGCAGATGAGGATGAACTCAGTGCATGGGAGGAGAGGGATGCTCAAGCCTTAGCAATGCTAATTGGCATGATAGCAGATGCTATGATTCCTCATATCCAGTTGGCAGAGACATCTTCAGAGGCGTGGGCCATACTGAAGGAGCTGTATGAAACCGATAATACAGCTCGTATCATTACTCTTCAGCATCAACTTTATAATCTTGATATGAATGAGGGTGATAGTCTGCATGACCATCTGACAAAGGTGAAAGTCGTGCGGGACCAGCTCGCAGCGGTTGGTCAGAAGGTGGACTCGAGTCAATTGGCGTTACACTCCACAAGTTGCCACGAAGTTTCAAAAGTTTTGTGACTACGGTCACTGCGGGTCAACGGACTAAACCAATCACCTTTGAGGAGCTTGGTCCACTCCTGCTTCAGGAGGAGGCTCGAGAGAAACTCTTTACGTAAACCGACGAGAAGGCATTAGTTGCCAAAGACAAGCCTGGAAAAGGCAAGCCAAAGGAGTTCAAGAAGTTAGAGGACGCTGATCGAAAGAAGAAAATGAAGTGCTTTCACTGTGAAAAGCTTGGCCACTCTGCCAAAGAATGCCAAAAGAAGAAGGCGGATCATAAGTGGAAGAGAGAAGCCAGGAATAAAGAAGAACCTAAGAATGATTTTGCCAATGTGACGACTGGACAGTTGTTTTTAATCAGCGAACATTGTTCAGCGTATGTAGTCAGTGAAGGAAAAGAGGGTTGGAATGTTGACAGCGGTGCTTCAAAGCACATGTCTAATAGAAAGACTTGGTTCAAAACCATGGAAAGTACACACCCGGATTCCAAAGTTTCTGTCGGGGATAGCCGGACATGTCTTGTGAAGGGCATTGGTAGCATTCCTTTCATTACGACCGCGGGTGAGGAGAAGGATATCTCTGGAGAATTCCCACAAGAGGCCTCGTTTCGGGCCAGCAAACCACTTGAGTTGGTTCATGCTGACATTTGTGGCCCAATGTCTACAGCATCGTGGGCAGGATCTAGGTACTCACTTCTCTTTGTGGATGATTTCAGTAGAATGACCTGGGTGTATTGCTTGGCTAAAAAGTCACAAGCTTTCGAGAAGTTCAAGGGCTGGAAGGCCAGAGTAGAAAAGGAGACAAGGGAGAATGTCAAGATGTTCCGTACAGACAAGGGGGGAGAATTCACCTCCAATGAGTTCAACACATTTTGTCGCAAGCATGGGATCAAGCGACAACTCACCACAGCACATACATCTCAACAGAACGGGGTAGCCGAGAGGAAGCACAGAACCACCACAGAGATAGGGCTTGCTATGCTCTGAGGGAGGAACCTTTCTAAAGCCTATTGGAGTGAAGCTGTTAATACAGCAGTACACATTCTCAATAGGACCAAGAGGAAGGCCGTCAAGGACAAGACTCCATATGAGGCATTTTATGGTAAGAAGCCCTCTATCCCTCATCTTTGCAGTTTTGGTTCTAATGCATGGGTGCATGTGCACAAGGAAGAAAGGACTAAGCTTGATTCATGGAGCAGAAAATGTATCTTTGTTGGGTATAGCAAAGAATCCAAAGCCTATTGACTCTTCGACCCAGTACAGAAGCGGATCCTTATCAGTCGGGATGTCATCTTGAACCCTAGGAGGAGCCTCAGATTGAGGAGGAGGAGATTGTTCAACCCCCGAACCCACCCCGCCCCAGGTTGACCATACAAGAGGTGGCGAAATCGAAAGCTGATGTTCCACAAGGTACTGAGGAAGAGCAAGATGTTCCAGAAGCAGTTCGAGTTCCTCCTCCCACTGAGAAGCATAAGAGGTTGCCCCAATGGTACCTAAGAACATTGGAAGACTCTCAGGTCACCGATATACTTGAGAGTGGCAGTTCCGGATTGCGTCGGTCCCAACGTCTTAAGAAGACCCCATCCGTGAATTTTGTGTTGGTGGCTTAGCTTGAAGAGCCAAGGACCTTTGAGGAGGCGAAGGACAATCTAGAATGGCAGGCTGCCATGCAGGCAGAGATGGATGCTATCCTGAAGAACAATACCTGGGACTTAGTGGCCAGGCCCCCACGACGGAAAGTCATCGGCACTAAGTGGGTATACAAACTTAAATACAAATCAGATGGTAGCTTGGATAAGTACAAAGCAAGGTTAGTGGTCAAAGGTTTTGCTCAGATTGAAGGCATGGATTTTGATGAAACTTTTGCTCCCACAGCTTGCATGGTTACTATCTGGACAATGATTGCCCTTGCTACCCAATTCCATTGGCCTATTTTTCAAATGGACGTAAAGTTTGCCTTCCTTAATGGAACCCTGGAGGAGGAGGTGTACGTCGAGCAGCCATAGGGATTCCAAGATCCAGGGTCCCCATTAAAGGTCTGCAGGTTAAAGAAGGCGTTATACGGGCTGAAACAGGCCCCCAGAGCTTGGTACCAAAGGATAGATGTATTCTTTCAGAAGATAGGGCTAAGTCGGAGTCCTTCTGAGGCAAACCTGTACTTGTTCATTGAGAAGGGGTCGCAATTGGTACTCATCCTCTATGTTGATGATCTTATCTTGACAGGTGACCATGTCAAGAAGATTTCCCAGGTTAGGGAGCTACTCATGTATGAGTTTGAGATGACTAACCTTGGGTTATTACACTACTTCCTTGGGATAGAAGTAAAGCAGGCCAAAGACGGGATCTTCATTTCACAGGAGAAATATTGTAGAGAACTTCTAAAGAGATTCCAGATGGAGGATTGCAAGACAGCAGTAACTCCCATGGAGGTCGGGCTCAAGCTAAGTGTTCATGACACATCTTAGCCGGTCGATACTCCTTTGTACCGACAATTGGTAGGAAGCTTGCTTTACCTTACCAATACTCGACCTGATATTTGTTATGCAGTTGGGCTATTATGCCAGTTCTCTGCTTCTCCCAGGAAGAGTCATTGGGATGCAGGTTTACGGGTGCTAAGGTATCTAAAGGGTACTTGCACCTACGGGATCACCTACACCAAAGGCATCGAACTAGGCGGGTTCTGTGACAGTGATTGGGCGGGTGATGCTGACACCAGAAGATCAACAACAGGGTATTGCTTCTTACTTGCATCTGGTGCCATCTCTTGGCTGAGTAAGAAGCAACCCACAGTGGCCCTTTCATCTACAGAGGCTGAGTACAGAGCCGCATGTACCGCAGCTTGTGAGACACTATGGTTGAGGTGGATTTTGGAGGACATGGACGTGTGTCAGGAGGACGCAACAGTGCTGATGTGCAACAATCGGAGTTGCATAGCCATTGCCAAGAATCCAGTGTACCATGCGCGGGCCAAGCACATCGAAGTTCATTACCACTTTGTTCGAGAGCTCATCATCGACGACGTGATCGAGTTCATGTATTGCTTGACCGCCGACGACTTGTCCGACCTCTTCACGAAGGCACTCCCTCGAGAACAGATGGAGCACCTCATCAGACGTATGGGGATTGGCCCATAGTTGTGACATTGAAGGGGGGTGTTAGATTCTCACTGTGCCCACCTGTGAGCCCCCGATTTGAGGGGACAAGGGGCAGTGAGAGGTAGGAGGGCTGGGAGAGAGACTCAGGCCAGAACTAGAGGGAGGATAGCATGGCAGATATAGGCGACCAGCACACGGGCTGGTCGCAGCCTGCAACAGCAAGTATAAGGGGGCTTTAGGCCTCACATGGAGGCTCCTGCAGCAGCGCAGACTGGCTGCCCAGGGCATCCTTATATAGGGGCCTGTGGCAGGCCAAGTCAGCCCAACCAGGGCCACCGACCAGGGGCAACCCTGGTCAGTTTAATGGGGCCCATATGGTTGGCCACCAGACAGGGTACCGACCCTGCTGGTCGGTCATCTGAAGGGGCCTGGGCAGTGCCTATAAAAGGCCCACTTCTCCATTCAGCCCAGCATCCAGTGCGATACTGAAAGCCCTTCTCCAAGGCTGTGTTTAGCACTCAGATCTGGTGCAGTTTGTGAGAGAGAGTCCATCAGTTTTCTCCAGCACTCTGCTGTGTTTTGTATTGCTCCCTTGGAGCCATTTTCTGCCCACCATCCGGTGGATGAATATACTCTCTCTCTCTGTCTATATTTATTTCTGAGTGTGTGTTTGTTGCATCTGTGATCATCTATCTGAGTAGAGTGTGTGAGAGTTGGAGAGATCTTGGGTGGAAGATTGAGTGATTCTCTCTTCTTTTTAACACCAACCAGGTCTGGAATGTGTGTAGCTGTAAAAGATCCTTGCGGATGACCTGGTTGACCTCCTATGACAAGAGAGGAGAGAATGGCGCATCAATGCTATACTCGAAGGAGGGAGTCTATTCATGTGGAGCCCCAGTCGCTCAAACCATCTCTCTGTGCGTGCATACCGGCATCTCTGGTCACCTTTGCTGCTGATAGTGCCATATGAGAGGACAATGCTAGCCATGGTAATCTGCTGCGCCCAGAAGTGCTATGTCCATACCCCTTGACCCGGTATAGGTAGGTGATAACCTGAAATACTGCATACAGTTGTAGTGGGGATGACCCAAACTCAGCTTGAATAATCTGGTGAGGGACAGAAGGCTTACCGCGGATCATCCGCGATAGCATGAGAACTTGTAGCGTAGCCGCTCCACACGAGCCCACTCCTTATCTGACAGATCCTACCCCTAACAAGGGCTGCCGTACATCCCCGTTGGACGGACCAAGGAGTCAAACAGCAATCCCTTGGTCTGCTGATCCTGAAAGTGAGCGGAAGCACTGCCTCTCTAATTTGGCCAATGAAGCGTATCCCCTACCCAGGCAGCTTACTCCTGCGTACCAATCAATGATACTCGCGTAGCGTCCCCGGTATAAATGAACTGTGCTAGAGAGAGATTTAAAACAACAAGACACACACACACCCACACACACACACACACACACACGTCCAATGTGGACAAAATCATATACAAAAGATGGGCACAGTGTACCACCCTCTATCAGCAGGGTGCTCACTAGACATGGACGCCTATGACTCTCAAAAGTTGTTCTCCTACCTCCTCGTGGCACCTTCAAAACACTCATCCTGTGTTGCTCTCCTAGAGCTTGTGTGGGCTTCGTGATGGTACCCCCCACAAACACACCTTCCTGCTGCTCCAGATCCCTTGGACAGCCTATCATAAGACACACACACACCCACACACACACACACACGTCCAATGTGGACCAAATCATATACAAAAGATGGGCACAGTGTACCACCCTCTATCAGCAGGGTGCTCACTAGACATGGACGCCTATGACTCTCAAAAGTTGTTCTCCTACCTCCTCGTGGCACCTTCAAAACACTCATCCTGTGTTGCTCTCCTAGAGCTTGTGTGGGCTTCGTGATGGTACCCCCCACAAACACACCTTCCTGCTGCTCTAGATCCCTTGGACAGCCTATCATAAGGCAGTGATAGTGCATCTGATTGATGTGCCTGTTGCTGCTAGCAGACCAGATCTGGGCACCTAACCAGCTCCACACCCTCCTAGAAACAGTTGCAATCTTGCCATGCTTCAGTCCAGCCTGTTGCGCCTCTGTTCTGTGCTGCTCTAACCACCATTTCTGCTCCAAACAGATCCAGGATGCTGTGCAGTCTTTCTCTGCTTGTTGCAGCCTCTAATGACATCCTGATGATACTTCCTATGCTGCTCACATGGCGTCTTGCATGCTGCGGCGCTGACTTTCTTCTCAGCTTTACCCCCATGGCATTTCTAAGACCTATATGGTGAACCTCCCCCATGCTCTCCTCATTTGGGGGCGCACAGATGGGGAGGTGAGGTTCTAAATCCATTAAGGGAGGGATTGGAGACATAGGACCCCCTAGAAGTGAGATAGCCTAGGGCGCAGAGGCAAGGGATCACGGAAAGTGGGTTTTGGAAGGGGAGCAGAGTTGGGTTTGTAATTAGGGCTGTCTGGAGGAGGTTGAGGGTGGGCAAGGTGGGAGGCGAAGACTTGGGAGGGAATTTGGTGGATGGGGCCATTGGAAAGGAAGGGTATAGACTAGGGTCCTAAATGTGGTCATGCCAAGCTCGCCGAGATCCAATCCTTATGTTGGATTCACGCAGGCGTAAGTCAAATAATGGTTCAAAACCACAGCCTGAGCTGTTGTGCTGCATGCTCCACATAGTGCTTGTCCCAAGGGGAAAGTAAATTCGATCATGAATGGCAATGGGGATCGGGGACGCTGCCGTGAGAGATCCTCTAGTTGGACCAAAATCTTCATTATCGAACTCCACTTTCTGAGTCAAAATCAAAAGCTCCTGTTGATGTCTTTTGTCTTCATGAAGAAAGGGGAAGAAGGAAGCCAAGGAGGTGTGGGATGGGAGGGAAAGAAGGACAAAAAGAAAGGGGGATTGAGGGGCAAAAAGGGGGCAAGAAGAAGTTTGAGAATGAAGTAAGTGGAGAAAAAGGGGGGCTGGGGGGGGCTTACAGGAGGGAAGAGGGGAAACGGAGGAAAACATTCTGTCTTTGGGCAGACCCGCTGCCTGAAGGATGCACAAGCCCCAACTCAATCTCCCATTGCTCGTGGAGTTGTAGGGGTGTGTGGCAGTGCTCGCATTAGGATCATCTCACCGGTGAAGTGCTTCAGTTGGGTGCTCACGTGGTCGATGTTAGCATCGACAGATGGCGGATGGGAGGCACAGCTTTTCTATAGAGATGGTATGCCCTGCTTACCTAGTGATTGGAGAGACAATCGGGCACCCCTCCTTTCCAGGTAGTGCCTAGCACGATGCAGCTTGGGGATGGGGGGGCACGGCTGAAGACCTCAGGCTTAATGTGGGCTTGAGGACATAAGGGCTGACTGAAGGGACGTCGGGCACTCCTGGCTAGGTGAGGGTATTGAAAGCTGTCAGTCCAAAGGCTGTGAATGAGCTCACAGGGTCCTAGTTGGCAGAAAGAGCAGAAGGCAGAGTGTAATAAGCCTGCAGCCCTACACACAGCTATACAGGGTAGGAGACGTGTGAAAAACCAACCGAAGGCACATGGAGAGGCTGTCACAACGCAGACAAAGGGTGGCAGCTAGCAGAGGGAAGAGGGAGATGAAAGAGCAGAAGTGGCCAGGGGAGGAATGAGGGAGGGGACAGAGAAGGTGGGTGAAGGGGTGAGGGTTCAGAGAGGATCACAGTAAACAGTGTAATCGTCTATTCGCAAACTCAAGTCTGGCAAAACCTTTGCAATTACGGGAGTAGTTTACCAAGTTTTCTTGCTGGGCATCAAACAACTGTGCCTACGTGGCTTTGTAAGCCATTGGCTTTCTTTGGTAACCTTTAAGCTTTAAGTGGATCAAACATTGCTGTTAATGTTGAATGTTCCATTATTTAGAATGTATGGTCATTATGGAGAAATGTTGAAACAAATGTTCAAAATTTTGATCCTTAGTGGAAGTGAAGAAGATGAAATGGGGCTATTCCAGCGGTGTTTGCACAACTAGAGATGATAAATCGGAAGTTTTTAGTGTCGAGGACAGGAAGCAGGGCTATTCCAGCAGGTTTTAGTAACTAGAAAGAAGTGTTAAGGGATTCAGTAGAAAGAAACACGAGAGCAAATTTTCAGCGAGTCAATTCCATTGTCATAGGGACAAAGAAAACAGAAAATTGTGCTATTCTGTCAAGGTCTGCATAACTAGGAGACTGTTTAAGAGGATTGCATCTGAAACTATGCTTTTCTGTTGTGTAAAATATTACTATTTCTTGTTTCAGTCCTAGTCTCTCAAGATTTGTTCTTGCTTTTGCAGGTAGAAAATGGGAAGGCTCAAGCAGCAAATTTTCCATTCTGCACAATTGAACCCAATGTTGGAGTAGTGGCCGTGCCAGACTCGCGGATAGATGTGCTTTCAAAGATCAGTAAGTCACAGCGCTCAGTGCCAACGAATGTGGAATTTGTAGACATTGCTGGCCTGGTCAAGGGTGCCAGTCAAGGGGAGGTGAGCTGCCTTTGCCTGTTTCATTCAGCTACTTTATCAATATGCCCCTGTGCATCAAGGGCATAAGAGCATGACGGCACCTAAATCTTCCATTTAGGTGTCACAAATATTGGTGAAAAGGGTAGATAACTAGCAGGGATTTCAGTTTATTCTAGATAGCTCAGTTTAGATACAGATTCTTAGAGTGTTATTCTATGATTTATGTATGGTGTTGGCCCTCTGATGATTGTGAGTTTTCATCGCTCTTTCTATGATGGTCTTAAGGGGAGTATTTGCTATTTCTCCTATGATAGGTTGGTTGTTATTCTTTTATTAGCATATCTAGATGTTGCATGCCTACTGTCCTTGTACAAATATTATACTGGCTGCTATTGGTGATGTTGTAGAGCTGGTTTCAAATAAGCGTTTCGGATTTGATAGTGCAAGCAAAAATGTGTGGACTTTCTACATCATCTGATTAAGTACATGAAAGAATACAGGGGAGGCTCACCGGACTGTGATGCCCTCCCGCAATCGCACAGGTAGAATCAATGCACACAGTGTGATTGCTGCAAAGGGAATTCCAATGACTAGCTACAGTGGACGCACCAAGCTGAAAGTGCAGCAACTGTACCACAAAATGAATAATGAACCATGATGTAACTTCCTTCTGCGCCAGCTTTCTGATGGTTCTCTGGCAAGCAACCTGTCTGCAACATCCTTTAGACACTGCCCGGACCTGCAGCATACCCCAACCTGTCCCAGACTGCTGCTGCGCAACTGTTCCAGCATGAGTTGCATCCGTTCCAGACCTTTCTAGGCCTGTACACCTGCACCAAACTGCTCCGTACAGTTCCTGCTGCTCATGCCTCTGTCACTGTCCAAACAGCCAGGTATGTTGCCTTATACTGCCCACATGGCTCAATGTTGCACATTTAGCAGCCCTTAGATCTTGTTGTACTTGCTGGCCACATGGCAGCCCATGTGCTGCCCATGTGGCAGCCTTTCATTCTCTGTTAGATCTGCCCATGTGGCTGTCTATCACCTGCCCACATGGAGTAGTGGCCGTGCCAGACTCGCGGATAGATGTGCTTTCAAAGATCAGTAAGTCACAGCGCTCAGTGCCAACGAATGTGGAATTTGTAGACATTGCTGGCCTGGTCAAGGGTGCCAGTCAAGGGGAGGTGAGCTGCCTTTGCCTGTTTCATTCAGCTACTTTATCAATATGCCCCTGTGCATCAAGGGCATAAGAGCATGACGGCACCTAAATCTTCCATTTAGGTGTCACAAATATTGGTGAAAAGGGTAGATAACTAGCAGGGATTTCAGTTTATTCTAGATAGCTCAGTTTAGATACAGATTCTTAGAGTGTTATTCTATGATTTATGTATGGTGTTGGCCCTCTGATGATTGTGAGTTTTCATCGCTCTTTCTATGATGGTCTTAAGGGGAGTATTTGCTATTTCTCCTATGATAGGTTGGTTGTTATTCTTTTATTAGCATATCTAGATGTTGCATGCCTACTGTCCTTGTACAAATATTATACTGGCTGCTATTGGTGATGTTGTAGAGCTGGTTTCAAATAAGCGTTTCGGATTTGATAGTGCAAGCAAAAATGTGTGGACTTTCTACATCATCTGATTAAGTACATGAAAGAATACAGGGGAGGCTCACCGGACTGTGATGCCCTCCCGCAATCGCACAGGTAGAATCAATGCACACAGTGTGATTGCTGCAAAGGGAATTCCAATGACTAGCTACAGTGGACGCACCAAGCTGAAAGTGCAGCAACTGTACCACAAAATGAATAATGAACCATGATGTAACTTCCTCCTGCGCCAGCTTTCTGATGGTTCTCTGGCAAGCAACCTGTCTGCAACATCCTTTAGACACTGCCCGGACCTGCAGCATACCCCAACCTGTCCCAGACTGCTGCTGCGCAACTGTTCCAGCATGAGTTGCATCCGTTCCAGACCTTTCTAGGCCTGTACACCTGCACCAAACTGCTCCGTACAGTTCCTGCTGCTCATGCCTCTGTCACTGTCCAAACAGCCAGGTATGTTGCCTTATACTGCCCACATGGCTCAATGTTGCACATTTAGCAGCCCTTAGATCTTGTTGTACTTGCTGGCCACATGGCAGCCCATGTGCTGCCCATGTGGCAGCCTTTCATTCTCTGTTAGATCTGCCCATGTGGCTGTCTATCACCTGCCCACATGGCACCTATCTTATGCTGGTGCACCTCCCCCATCCAACTCCTTTTGTTATCATGAAGAGAATGAAGGTCAACCTAGCACGCCAAGTCTCTTAAAGCTTGTAGACTAGTTGTCCCATTTCTAAACACTATGGACCAAGGCATACCATGATGCCTGAAATTGGGTGATGAATAATTAATCCACCTCTAGAAACTTTGATAGCCTTTTTACAGAGTTGAAATGAGCTTGCTTAGCTAAACGAATGATCATCCATATTTGATTAGACCCATGAAACATCTTGGAAAAGAAGTGATGTACCTTTGAAGGCCTGAAGCCTTGTTGTATTTTTATATGAAATGAGTGAGCTAGCACTAACGGTTGAATGAGAACGTGAAGTGGATTTTCGTGGTCAGTGCTACAAACAAACTCAGTTCTCTGTGATTCTTGTATATTATTGATGATTTCTATGCACAAGAATGGCTTGAAGACCGACACCACAAGCACGTTCTTTTGTAACTAATGGCTTGGTCAAATCAGTAATGACAAGAACACGTCCCAAGCTGTTAGCCTTTTTGAGGTGCTGGAAAGCTTCTTCTGGAGCATCCGTCCATACAAATGTGATAATTTTCTTTGTGAGATCATGCAGCCATATTGCAATGCCAGCGCTTCACAAAGTGAAAAAGAAAGGATCCAATACCGTGCACATCTCCCAAAGTTGGCCACCTAACAATTGCCTTCATGTTTGCAAGAACCATTTTGATACAATTTGCTGCCATCGTGGGACCCAAGGGAGAGATTTCTGAATTATTCTGTTAGCCTTTTTGAGGTGCTGGAAAGCTTCTTCTGGAGCATCCGTCCATACAAATGTGATAATTTTCTTTGTGAGATCATGCAGCCATATTGCAATGCCAGCGCTTCACAAAGTGAAAAAGAAAGGATCCAATACCGTGCACATCTCCCAAAGTTGGCCACCTAACAATTGCCTTCATGTTTGCAAGAACCATTTTGATACAATTTGCTGCCATCGTGGGACCCAAGGGAGAGATTTCTGAATTATTTACCCTTCTTTGAGTTCACCAAGAGGGTGAAACCAACATTATAAAAGAAGATAGCACAATATTTTCTGTAGTTGCTAAAAACAATCCCCATCATTTGATAGAATATGACAAGAGAGTTGCTCAAACTAAAAGTCAATAAAAAACTGTATGGACTACCATCTTGTGTATATCCTCGGAAACCATGCAGACTTGATGATATCATAATACATCAAATCATGTTTCAGCTTGTGTTTTCCAAAAGGCCAAAAATGAATGTGGGAAGCCCAAGAGTCTTTTGCAACCATTTATAGTGCCAAATAGACCATGGAAGCACGTTGACATCTGCTTCATAATTGGTACGCCTAAAACTATTCATGGTCATAATATGATTTCAACTACAATGGAACGTTTCAGTAACGAGTACAGTAAGAACGTGAAAGCTCCTAAAGCTACTCAACTCCTGATTTCATATATAGTTGTACATCATCGTCTTCCAATGTTCAATGTATTTAACAGAGACAAATACCTTCACCAGTAACTTTTATCAAGTCTTACTTGAATACCTGAATATGAATTGAGTTTTCCCACTTCATTCCTCCACAAAATGGGTCTATTATTGAAAATTGATGTGCATGACCAACAGTTGATGTCGGGACGATTTCTACCACTTGCAAATTTGCTTGCAACAATGCAGTTGATACATCCTCAAGAGATGCTTCATTTGAAGTTCTTGTTGGTTATGACTTTACCTTCACCACTCTTGCACACAAATGACCTTAATGAATTTGTAAGGGATATCTAGGCAGCTTATAATGGAAAAGTCCTAGGCAAAGCAGAAGAATGCCACATATAATTGATGAAGAACTTTCAATTGAAAGAAGAATACTCTTCTTAGGTTTGAAAAGGCAAAACCAAAAGGATTTCCATCGATAGGTGTCATGTGGGTAGATATTCCCCTCCATAGTTGCACAGGTGGAAATAGATGCGTAGACACAATGGAATTGCTGCGAATTGAAATGCGTTAGAATTAAAGCATACAATTGGAAATGTAGCAACTGAACTGTAAACACACAATTAACCCCAAACATCAAATCCTAATTGAGGAGGTGTGGAGGTGAGAAGGTTCTTGGTGGCTTCTCACAGAAGCCAAGGCTTCAACCCCATCCTATGTTGCACAGTGTGTCAATTAGAATGCATCAAACACGTGCACTAGATGCAATACTTGCATGTAATTGGATTCCGTGGATTGAGTGGGGTGGTGAGTGAATTTGTGACACGTGGCAAGGCCACAAGAGTAGACCAATGGAATAGTGCCATGTGTCAATGATCCCCTTCATCCATGATGGATGTATTTGGGGGCTTGCCGCATCATGTAGCCCTTAAAAATCTCTACCCCCTGTCCATGACGTAACATCATGGATATCCTATCCTAGGACCTAAGGTCTATGTACCAATAATTTTGACCTTTTAATTAATCCTAACCCAAAATTACCCCAAGGGTAATTTAGTGATCTAAGTCCAAGGTGGTGAAGGTATTGGGCAATAGCTCTCAACCAAGTACCACCATAGGGTGAAAATGAACTTTTGTCTTATGGCAAGCATGGCTTGATTAAAGTCTAGAAAGATTGCCTCAAGAATTCAGGATCAATGCATGACCGAGATGGTTATATCCTATCTTCAAGATCGGCGGTTTGTTAGATGTGTTACATGGGGCCATAATCTCAGGTAAGATTGATCTCAAGTTTGGTTATCATCTGATCAAAATCCGATCCAACGATGTTTACAAGATCGCTTTCAAAGTTAGATTTTTGCATAATGAGTCTTTGATAATGCCGTTGGACTTGTATCAATGCTCCGGCTTTATTTATCATGGTGATGAATGATATGCGATGTCCATATATTGAAGAGTTTATAGTCCCTTTTTTTTTGGGGCAAAAAAGTAAGGAACCTTTTATTAATGCTTGAAAGACTTCATACAAAACAGCAGTCCCGCAGGTGCTGAGTATGGAAAAAACTGGAAAAAGACTAAAAGAAGAAGGAACCGGCCTGTTCTAGAGAAACCCAGCTCACTGCCTAAGGGGATCTCTGGTACGGGGGCTAACAGCCAGGTGGGGGGACTATGCAACCAGTGAATCCCTTGCGGAGTGAAAATGTAAAAAACTCCTGCAGGCCAAGCCTTGCAGAAACGAGCGCGCCTCGCGACTGTCGCCCTAGAGCTTGGGGTCCCACGCTCCGTAGTGGGGCGGAGGGTGTAGATGATATCTTGCTAGATGGTGACCAAGGTAGCCGAGGGTGGAACTAGATGCTCACCCATCACCAGATTGCAACGAGCAACCCAAATGTTCCACGCCGTGATACTGGCTACTACCTCCCATACGATGTCCTCTGGGGGAGAATGAGGAACGAGGCTATCAGGAGGGACCGCCTCATGGAGCTCTATCCTCGGAATGCTTTGACTCTGTATCGGGTAGGCTGGGGAGACCTCATCAATCTGGAACGCGTGTCCTCCCTCAGTCAACCAAGCCACCATCCCCCATGTGTAGTCCCCTCTGGACTCTGAAGGTTCTGCATACGGGTCATAATCGTGAGAGCTGCCATCCGAATCTTCGCTACGCTATGACAACTCTAGAGGCAGTGAGGGATCGTCTCTAGAAAACCAGTAGAGCAACAATGACACTGCCCCTCCACCCGCATTTGCTCCAACCACGGGCCAATGTGCAAGCCTTCGTGGGCGGCCAGCCAGAGGGAGTAGGAGATCTTCCTTGGCCGCAAATTGGACCATAACGGCATCCAAAACTTGGAACAGACCTCCTGGGGCACTCTCTGGGCCACCCAATGCCTCTGCCTCGAAGGGGTCCAAATCGAAGAGTCCATTTGAAGCCTCCTGCCAATCCATGTGGTGTAGGAAAAGAAGGGACCTCGTCCACCTGCTCGGCAAGGCCACTCTTGGAGGGCTAACACCACTCTTCTGGATCCCACTGGACCTCCCTCAAAGGCCTACCCTCTCAAAGCCAGAGGCGTCATCTGGGGGCATCTTGCTCTGGGTTACTGGGAGGATCAATGTGCCACTCCTTCCCCAAACCTCCCACCACTGTGATCATTTGCCAATGATTCCCATCTAGAATCCCATCCATCTCTGGGTCTCTCTCAGTGAGTGCCTGAAGTAGGCCTTTAGGTCCTACACGGGAAAAAATCTCTTTGTCCTGCCTCGCCGCATCATCATCCTCAAGGGGACCCCAATTTGAGAAAACTGACCCAACCATCTGCTGTCCATCCACACGCGAAGTCCCTCCCACTAGGACTAAGGGGTGGCTAGGTTGATCCCCCTCATCCGCTGCCCCGCCCCCTCGCAAATGCGCTAAGGTGCCACGCCTCGCTTCTGCCTCCATGGGTAATTTGCTCCATCTGCCAAAGGAGCCCGCCAGTCCACTGTCCCATTGTGCCCAACCAATGTGAGTCCGCTACGCGAGCATACTTCCATCCTGATCCCTGATCTCCGGGTGCCAAACAAGGGGCTAACGCTCAAACTCCTTTCTGCAGCGGGGCTGAGCACGAATGAGGCCCCCTGCTAATCTTTGCCAGACCCTATGGAGGCTCCTTATCAAGGGGGAACCATTCCCCATAAGGGGGGCCTCTGAGAATATCCATCTTGAATACTGCCACTGCCCCCCAGTGCGTGGGGTGTTCTTGAGAAGCCCTCATTGTAAGAGGAGTTTCCAAGGCTCTGCCCCTGGGGTGAAACCGCGCACAACCAACTTGTCCAAGAGGGCTCTGCTCTTCATCTCCGGATCAATGTTACCCAAGCCTCCCAATGCCTGCAGCATGATTATTGTCTGCCAAGCTTGTGCTGTCCGATGCCCAAAGGAAGTTTTGAACCAACCATCAGAGCTGCCCAATGCTCCCTCTGTGAAAACAAGGCTCTCCTGTGAGTGGGTGCTTGTTCTAGAAAAATTGCCTTATGTGACTTTGCTGGGGGTTTGGTGGGCAAGTAGTCCGTGTCTGTACGTCGGTGTACTAGGATGGACACCGGCTCAATGCCAATCTTTCGTGCCCACTTCATCATGAAGGAGACTTCCACCTCGAACAAATCTGCATACTTCTGGAGTGGCCAGGAGTATGCCTGGTCAATCTTTGCCTCAAGCGGCAATCTGATAACTCCTACCGCCAAACCACACATTGGCTTCTTGCGCGTGAAGCATAGCTGAAAATTCACCTCAGCACCATGGGCGTGCCAAAGGTCCAGTCCTTGTGGCCCCATCCACTTGTCCATCATGCATGAAATATTATCTCCCGCATAGCATCAAACACAACTGGGGACCACTTCTCCAACCGTGTGGAGGCGAATTGGAATCTCCAAATTGGGTCTCTGTCTGGGAGCCCACTACGTTGATCGAACCCCCTTTCCGAGGCTGCAAGATCACAAGCGTTACCTCTAGGGGTAGAGGGCAAGAGTCCGAAATCTCTAGATAATTACAGGGGACCAATCTCCAAAAGTCCCACGGTAAGGGACGCCCAAGCTGGAAATTGGGAGCTGTTGACTCGGAGGACGAGCCCCTTCTCTCAGACTCCCCTCCCGAATGGAGAGGGGACGAGATGCTATGATGAGGAAGCGAAAGGAGGTGCTGTCTTACCCTTGCTCATTGGCAAGGGAGTTGAGGCAGGTCCTAGGGAGGGAGGGAGGGGAAGGGGTGAGATTGAAGAACCTGCTAAGGAGATGGAGGGGGAGGGGGGGAGACTGAAGAACCTGCTAAGGAGATGGAGGGGGGGGGGCGGAGGGGAGGAGGCAGAGGGAGGAGGACAGGTGGTGAGGATGACCAAAGTAGGAGGGGCAAGGGGAGGGGGGGGATGGGGGTGGGGGAACTTAGGGGGAAGGGGGAGGGGGAGGGGTGGAGAGGGAGAGGGATCCGGGGGGGGAGGGGGGGGAGTAGGGGCGACCACAGGCCCCCCTTGCTGATCTGGTTCAGCGGGGCTCTGAATCTGCTCCTCCTCAACGGCTGCTAGGTTAACTTCCGCAGTTTTTGCCATTGCACATCAGGAGCTCCTAGGGCTCGTTGCTGATACAAGGGTGAATGCGGACGCTGGACCTCCATTACGGGAGGGTATCTTGGTTGAACAGTGGCCCCTGCTGCTAGGGGGTGGATCTTTACATATGGGCTCCTATTGCTCCTCCTCTGTTGGTGCCTCTCGGAATACTCTCTCTCTCTCTCTCTTCCCCCCACCTCCCCAAATCATCCAGTCCTTGACCTCTCACATATACCACGCCCCACTTCCTGGACCCTCTTCACTAAAGGGGGAGTGAAGGATGCCGTAATGAAACTTCATAACGGCTGAGCGAAGGATCATGAGGGGCTATGCACTGAGCTCATTGCATACGGGATTAATCTCCTAGCCCCGATCTGAGCAAAGCTCTTTAATGAAGCGGTTTGCTTGGGATTTCCATGCACTTGGACCATTAACACTATCTCTCCATCCACAAGGTAGGGGATCCCATGAGCCCGGAGAACTTCAGGACCATTATGATTAGTCATGTCATGTCCAAGATTCAGTGCTTGATTCCGAGGTCAGTCGATTCACAGAGTGCCGATGACTTAGAGCAGTAGGACATGCTGGATTCCGATGGGATCTGGGACCATAGATCACATTCTCACGCTGAGGTGTATCATCGAGGAGGCAAGGGCACGGAAGCAGAGGGTTTACAGTTGCTTTGTGGACTTCCGCAAAGCATTTGATACGGTCCCGAGAGCCCGCCTCCTCTGGTGCGTAAATGATGTGGGTTATGGCTAGGAGATCATTTGGGTTGTCATGGCACTTTGCAAGAGAGCCTTAGGCAGAGTCTGGGCAGGGTCGGGGTGGACAGACGAGATCATGGACACTATTGGTGACAAACAAGGGTGTCCTTTATCACCTACCCTGTTTGGCCTCTACATTGACGAGCTCTAAACAGTGATGCAGACACTTGGGGGGGGGGGGATGGATGCTCTCTTGTTGGCACTTTGATCCAGATATTGCTATATGCAGATGACGTGGCACTTTTGTCTCCCTCAGCAAAGGGGATCCAGAGACACCTTGATGCACTACACTCCTTTTGTGAGTCTCATGATTTGAAGGCCAGCCTTGGTAAAACCAAGGCTATTGTCTTCAACACATCTCGAGTTGTCATGCACTAGGAGCAATTCACGTTTGATGGGTCACCTGTTGAGATAGTTTAATCATACATGTATCTTGGGGTTGTCTTCTTTGGATTCATCTTCACTATGAGACCCGCGATGTAGGCCCGCCTAGGTAGGGGATACGCTTCACTGGCTAGACTAGAGAGACAGTGCTTTCGCTCGCACTTTTAGGATCCATGGACCAAGGGGTTGCTCTTTGACTCCTTGGTCCGCCCAGCGGGGATGTATGGGAGTCCCTATTGGGGGCCAGATTTGTCGGATACAGAGTGAGCTCGTGTGGAGCGGCTACAGGTTCTCATGCTATTGCGGATGATTTGCGGTAAGCTATTAGTTCCTCACCAGATCATTCATGCTGAGTTTGGGTCATCCCCATTTCTGCATTTAAGGTCATCACGTACCTGCATCGAGTTAGGGAGTACGAGGATTACACATGTGGGCCCAACAGACTACCTTGGCTAGCTTTGTCTGCCTCTACGGCACTTTCAGCAGGGGGACCAGAGATGCTGGTATGAACGCACTAAGAGATGGTTTGAGCAACTAGGGTTCCACATGGATAGACTCCCTCCCTTCCAGTACAGCATGGATGCTCTGTTTTCTCCCCTCTTGTTACACGAGGTCAACCAGGTACTCTGTGAGGATCTCTTGCAGCTACATACATTCCGGACTTGGTTGGGACCGAGTAAGCTCCCAGTGAAGCTCAGCTTCTATAGAGATCACTGCTTGCGCATCATAGAGGAGGGTTTCATCGACCCACCAGGATATGCGCAAATCCACCTACCCCACTCATTGAGGATCTCTATTGGGCAGTTCTGGATCTCTTCACATAGACTTTGTATTGAGAGCGGCAGAGCAGAGGGCATACCTAGGGAGAGGTGCATATGCACATTATGTGACATGCAGGAGGTTGAGACGGAGGAGTACTCCATCTTTAGGTGCCCTGTTTGCTATGAGATTTGAGGGCGTTTCTACTATCTCTTCAGAGATAGTTTTGGGGTTTTGTCCCGATTCCTCTCCTACCCAGACCAGAGATGTTTGACGGGCTTCATCCATGAGGTAGTTAGGCACGCAAGAGGATACTTTGATAACGGAGATAGGAGCAGACTTATTCCTTAGTAGATCCTTCTCAGAGCTCTATCATGGAGTTCTTTCTACTAGATCACATGGACATCCGCGAGATGAGGCTCCGACATGATCGCGATCTAGAGCGAGTGACCCGACAGCTCAGACAGAGGGTTGACGTGCAAGTCACACTTGGAGACATCCCCTCTCTGTTCAAAGTTGGAGCTTGACCGACAGGGGTTATTGTGGCCCTTGTTAGACGCAGAGTTATGACTAGGAGACGTGACAGGGCACACCCGTGAGCAGCCAATAATAGTCTATCGCCGATTTCATGCCTCCATTGTTGCCTCATCCACCGTGATTTCCTGATGGCGATGATGATGATGATGATGATGATTTGTAGTCGACCACTGGCATGACTGTTGTACTTAGAACTATCATTTTGCATTTTTGCATTTTGCATTCTACATTTGCGTGGATTCTCATTTAGTAGCTTCACCCCCATAGCTTATTTGTACCAGCACAGTGCCAAATGCTCGACCAATAGAGGGGAGGATGGCTTTATATTCCTTTGGGAGCCCCGAAAAGCAGAGCATAACCGAAAAATGTGGAACATGGTGTGTCGTGTCCATGTCCTCCACTGTAAAGCCATGGTACCAAGGGAAGAGGTACACCAAATGCGGGCCAAGGAGGATGGGGCTTTGCTCCACAAGTGTTGAGGTAGTGTTGGGGGAGCTCAGTGGATGAGGAAGACACCTCTTCCGTAGATGGTGACCTCCTGAATGTGGTCATTCTCTAGTGCCAAGCTCACCTAGATTCACTCTCGCACGTGTCTCCTTCTGGGTGTGAGGCCCACAATTCTGCCCACGAGCGCCTTGTCTTGGAGGGAGTGAACTGCTTGTTGCACCTGTTGCTTGTCGATTGGAGAAAGAAGGATCTTAACGGTTGTGGGATTCGAGGGTGCTGACATAGAGGCCCTCTGGCCAGACCAAGGGTCACCATCAATATTTTCTTTCTCCGAACAAGCACAAAATCTCCCGTTGCAAAGAGAGAAAAGATAAAAACCGGGTAGGAAAGCAAAGAGGAGGGATGAGGCGGAGATATGTCGATGGAGAAGATGGAGAGGTGGCAAGGAGGGGAGCGGAAGAAGGTAGGCTGATGGAAGCAGGGGGAAGGCGGCAGAAAAGGGGGCGGCGGGGGATGGCAGGGAGGAGGGGGCGAAGAGGCGAGGAGGAGGTGGAGAAGGCGGGGGGAGGCGGCGAGGAAGGCGAAGGGGGGGCCGGGGGCAGCGGAAGGAGACAGAGGGGCAGCGGGGCTGCGGGAAGGAGGAGATGTGGGGGGGAGACGGAGGAGATGGTGGGGGGATAGCGGGATCAGCCAGGCGGGCACTCTAGTTTTACAAGAAGAGTGTTGTTGAGCATTGTGAACACCTAAGTAAAGTGTTCCCTATTTTGAGGAAGGCTAGTTTGTTTGTGAAGAGTAAGAAAACTGTGATGTATGATCCTCTCAGATGATAATGTAAGCTTATATGTAATCAGGATGAGGATCCTTTGAATTGTAGCAAGGTGATCACTGCAAGACTTGACACATAAAGGTGCATACACATGTGGATCAATACTAATGTTATTACCAAGGAAACTCAATACAAATAACGCTAGGATTTTACGACTTTCATGATGAGCACAAAAGTGAAAGTCTTTCGAGTTCTTGAACTATTGGTGACCACGAGATAATCCTTGGTTAGGTAAAGAAAGCTATAACCAAGAACACCAATAAAAGCAATCGGATGAGAATTGCAAGCTTGTCTTTTCTAGTACGGGAATTGAATTGCCTTCCATTCTTAAAATGAGGCCATAGAGGTCCAGTTAGTTAAGAGGCATTTTGGCCCATTTTAGGTTCTTGAATCATTTTTATCTTCAAATTTGTGAAGTGTCCCCCTAAGCACTTTGCCCACATATGATTTGCTAGAGGTAATTGAGCTTTAGTCTTGAAACCTGACCAAAAGTCTTAGAACTTGAGCATGTTTCTTCCACTACAAGATCTTTTTTTACTTGAGAAGCATTGCAAATCTAAGCTTTGTAAAACTCCAATGGTTATTTACTGATGCTTAGTAAGTCCCTCATACTTTAGTAAGGGTTATGCCTCGTCCTTCATACCAACTCTGAATCTTTCTAGTTGAGGTGGACTGCTTAAAAGGGGAGGGGCTGTTACAAACTTCAGTGACAAAATACTTTGAGCGATGAGCATGGTCTATGATGTGTTGGTCGACTTGGCTGAATAGTATCAAAGCTATTCAACATGGTTAGATGGTCTTAGACTTTTTTTCTATAAGTCTTTGAGATAAGTTTGTGTACAAATAAATTTTGTCCTTGATTAATTTTGGCCTTAACCCCCATTTTGGTTTAAGAATAGACGCATTGTTGATTTATCAATCTATGTGGCATGTCTAATTGTTTACTTCCAAGCCATCAACACACGTGTGCTTTCAAGAATTCTTTGTGCCACAGTTGGTCGCACGGTTAAGGGGTAGGTGCACTAGAAGATCCTTGATGATTTATTGCTATATGGGGTTAACACAACCCAATATAGCAAACATGAATTTAAGTTTGGGGATTAAGTTAGACTAGTGCTTGGAATTGGGTGTGCCCTAGGTTGCCCTCACTACTTTGGTAAGCAATTGGGACTATTAGTGAGAAGTGCCGTTGAGGCCATTTCATGTAGCATATTAAATACTTGATTCAAATGAACATGTACTGTTCAATTTGTCAACATACGACTAGAAAGGGATTGAATAGGAATTCTTTGATCAAGGGTATTAATCAACACCCATGATGTGACCGTTCACCAAAATAAAAATGCGATGTCATAATATCTAGACTCGATGGTTCCAAACTTTGTGAGCGGTTACCATGAGGTTAGAAACGAGGCATTTCACATTGTTTACTGCAGATTCTCCTAAAGCAACTAAAGACTTGGTTCAAAAATAAAAGCTCAAAATGTCTGGTTTGCAATGAGCACAACCATTGATTTTTTTGAAATGTTGGGAGTTTGCTATACTCTGGTGCAACTTGAGCGTTAGCTCAGTCATTTTTAAAGTCATGAAATTGTTGACTAGGGACAAAAATAAATGATGATTGCTTTAAAGCTCTTTAACTAGGATGCAAGATATATTTCTATGGTGTTTATAACTTTACTTGGATATGTTAATTCCTAAAAGGATTTTTTAAAAAACTTAAAAAATCTGGGGACTCTTTACATTGCCTTTATGGTGTTACCAAAGCTGATCGATTAACTGAAGCTGCTAAACCATACAAATAATGCTTACCTTTTTGTTACAAAAACATGGGGGAATTCGGGCGTAGGCCATGTGTTGCTTATAAAGATTACTGATTGGAGAGGTTGTTTAAGAAGATCCTGATCTTTTGGCTTGTTTGCAGGGTTTGGGAAACAAGTTTCTTTCTCATATTCGGGAAGTAGATTCCATTGTCCAGGTGACCCTTATCCTTTTTCTTGGTTCTGGAATCTGCATTAGTATAATCTGACAAACTCAAACAGAGTTTCTCATGTGAATGTTACCCCTACACGATTATACTTTTATGGGCCAAAATCTCAAGAATGAAGATGCTGGTAATGTTTCTACGTCTTATGAGTGTTATCTAGACACTTGACCATCAATTGGTTGAGTTATTGCTTCATCTGTAGTTTTGGCCTGAACTACCTGATTTACTAGGTGGTATAGAGTGTGAAAGAAATGTTGATCTTGCTTTTAAACCTCGATTTCAGTATGCTGCGCTTTAAAATGAATTGAAAACCTAAAATCCTTGAATTGGGAAGCTTGTTTTGCATAATTTTTAGATTTAGATTTGAGAAGGATAGATGCATGGGCTAGATATTCCGCTTTACATGCTATTTTTCTTCTTCTGAATGTAAAACCAGGGAATGGGCTACCCATATATCTCTGTCAGCTGCCCATGTGTGCAAGCTGTTCGCGGACCTGCATACATGGCCTGAATGCCATGCTAGTGAGCAGATCTGCTGCATTAGCAAGGCTGACATGTCAGCATGAAGCCGCATCATGAGTCTGGCTACCACGCCACCAATCGGCTTGATCTGAGATCCCTGGACAGCAGAGAACACTGCCACATGATCAGTCCATCAATCTGACTAACAGATCTGAGATGAATGATTATGGAGGCCATTACATCCTGCCTTCACCTAACCTAGGGTTCATGGGTTCTCCTCACAAGAGGGTCTTACATGTGAGCATCTACATCCATGTGGGTGTCCAGACGGCAGAGCATTGATTCTCCAACTAATGATTGTGATGGACATGCCATATTGAAAAACTATATGGTGATCGATGCATACCAGCATTGCTTATCTCAATTGAATTCAAGTTTTATGTAGTGATTGCCCATTCTGATGGTCTGGCCATACTCTGTAGCTCGGTCAAGGTAGGCGATGACATGAAGCATGGCATCTATTTGCAAGGGTCTAGTTATGAACTCTGCAAGTATGATGTCATGTGGAGTGCACCGCTTTTCCTGAATCATGCATGAGAGCATAGCATCTCAATCACTACTCATGAAGCTTGTACATATAAGATTACTGGTCTGCCTAGGAAATTGAAAAGGAGGGATGCTGTCTCCACATGCTATATTGAAAAACTATATGGTGATCAATGCATACCAGCATTGCTAATCTCAATTGAATACAAGTTGCATGAACGATGAGAGATATCTTTATGTAGCGATTGCCCATTTTGGTGGTCTGGCCATACTTCGTAGCTCGGTCAAGGTAGGCGATGATGTGAAGCAACGCATCTATTTGCAAGGATCTCGTTATGAACTCTACATGTATGATATCATGTGGAGAAACCTTGATACAAACAACGCTACAATCTTCAACACCGACGAGACTCAGTTGACCTTGAGTCATTCACTCTTGCACAAAAGTATTGAGATCATCAAATCCTATCTTTACTCGGGTTGCATCCTTACATGACCCAAGTTCACCATAGAACTGACCAGCCCAAGCATGCTTGACCAAAGGGTGCAGCATTAGAGAGGCTGGAGTCAGAGTGTCTCGAGGCCCACTTCCAGCATGTGGATACAATATCCCTCCTTTTTCGATTTTGTAGTCAGACCAGTCATCTTATATATACAAGCTTCATGAGTAGTGATTGAGGTGCTATAATTCCTGATGTTCTCATGCATGATACGGGAAAAGCGGTTTGTAAGATGCCCTTTGCAATCCCTCTATTGTGTCCAAAATCAACAGCATGCCATCAACATGGAGGAGGATGGGGATGAGAGTCTGTGCTGATGTTGACTCGTGTCCACCCAGAGTGTCCACAAAAGAGGAGCCCTGGTGGTACAATTTGCTTGTGACTCTCATATGGAGCCATGACTACAAGGTGACATTGTGTGCAATGCCAAGAGCGGGCCCACCAAATCAAAGGCCTTTCAGAAATCCACAAAGCAATGGTGCACCCTTTGTTTCTGGTATTTGCTCTCTTTGATGAGAGCTCTGAAGGTGAAAAAATTATGTTGAATAATGCTGTCTGAAAGCAGCCTGATCAATGTTGCTTGCTCAGTGCTCCCGCTGATGTTTATCTTGAGTATTGACTCACAGAACTTGCGTTAGTTGAGGGCCTACTGAAGAAGTAAGCCTACACAGCAGAATAAAGTCAATCTCTCAGACTGTATTCATCCACAGGTGTGGGAAAAACCACTCAGAAAAGAACTAGATCATCCAGCAATGTGCTGGGTAAAACCAGTCAGAAGTGACTGTACTGAGGTCTTAGGGAGCACAGATGATCTATCACTTCTCTTGCTCTACCTGGAGTTAGGTTCAGTGGGATGTACTGGAGTGTAGGAAAAAGCGCCCCCCAGCAAACCCCCGTCCCCCCCCCCCCCCCTCCCCCCACACCCCCATCTTCTTCCCTTCCGTCCCCATCCACTCATGTCACCCAACACACCCAAAACATGGCCGATTCAACTAAGAGTCACCTGACTGGTCCGTAGAGATGTCAACGTGGTTACAGCTCCCAGTCTGGCGCAACCCTAACTGTGGGCCTACACCATTTTCTACAGCCCAATACTACCCAGGTTGATCCCTAAGTCCTTGTAGCTTGCTTCTTTCGATG
Source organism: Dipteris shenzhenensis (assembly GCF_047967505.1). Taxonomy (NCBI): domain Eukaryota; kingdom Viridiplantae; phylum Streptophyta; class Polypodiopsida; order Gleicheniales; family Dipteridaceae; genus Dipteris; species Dipteris shenzhenensis. The sequence goes on from NC_141621.1 coordinate 39,265,683, forward strand.
TACTAGATGATGGTACTCGCGTATCTTCTCTGCGTCCTTTGCAAATCTAAAATCATGGCTTTGCAAGGGGAGAATTGCACTAGTGCCACTCCCCAAAACCATATAGCTCACTCGGGAGATGATGCTTAGCCTCCAATTTAAGTTGTCGGCATAAAGCTTTACACTTACCAGCTGCTACAGGGTATTGAGCCAAGAGGCGGCGGACGCGTGGAACGGGTGGTGTGTGGAAAAATGTGTAGGGCATCTTTGTGGAGAGAGCGCGTGACCGGGGTGGCTTGATCCTCTAGGAGCGGTATGTGGTCGATGTATGTGAGGTGAGTGGAGAGGCGTGCGGAGTACTTTAGGTTTTAGGTTGTTATAGACGTGTATGTCGTGATAAGTTGTGTGTTACAAATAGACCTCTTTAGAATTGTAGATGCATGTGATTCATCATAGGAATTAGACTACCAGATGTGCCATTCTGATGTTTGATGTCCTTGCTCCACAATGCAAACTGTCTCTATTTGTGTACTGGGGAATGGCCTGACGATGATAGTAACATGGTATCTCCAACATCATGTTCACAGGTCAAGGGATCCCTTTGTAAAATCAACATGCTCACATTCAAGGTGGTTCGGAACGTTAGGAACATACGTTTATTGATCCTTCTTCCTTTAGACAGAATAGTCAAATGGAGTGTCATTGAACTTATCCAATTGGTGAGAGTTAAAAGTTGAATCTTGTTCAACATTGATTAAAAAAGGGCCACCTTCACACTCTAGCTCAAGGTTTATCATACAAACGTCTAATCTTCATGTAGAGTCTGCTTAAGAAAACTTAGATAAACAAAAATAACAATGAATATTAAGTATGATTAGCCATGAATTCCTTGGTCATTAGATACCCTTCTTACCTACCATAATAAGAGCTCAAGGTTTAACATATGATGCCTAATCATAAAGTGGGGTCATCATGGCGGCCCTGAATGTTGTTTCATATAGGAGCAGTTGGAAAATTAAAATAACAGTGAGCCACGTCATATCTTGGTTGTTAGAAACTGTTCTTTCCTGCCATGCAACTACCTTTTTGAATAATCTGTTATGATCTGGCCCGTTTTCATCGTCCCCTCCAGCTCTTGCTTCTATAAACAGTTTTTTTCATCTTGGGACTTGAAATATTTGCTGGAAGAGTTTTAAGGTCTTTCTAGCTACCTTAATCTCACTATATTCACAAGTGCAGAGTTTTTTGACCAGGATTATTTTACTGTGGCTTCCTTCTGATCCATAAATTGTTGCACATTGGAACAAACAATGTTGCATTTGGCAGGTTGTACGCTGTTTTGAGGACAACGATATTGTGCACGTGAGTGGTAAAGTAGATCCTGAAGCTGACATTGATGTCATAAATCTAGAGCTGATATTTTCTGATCTTGCTCAGGTGAGTGATGGTCTAAATTGAAATGAAATCCAGATGGTTTTGTTGGACGAATTAGCATGCACATCTGAGAATAAATTTGAAAGTGAATTTCGCATTTTTCTTTTCTTTCAACATAAGACAAATGTTATCCTTGAAACTTGCCAAAGTTCTGGTTACTTTTTTGAGTTTTCTCCACCAAAGGGAGGGAGACTTATGGCCATATGGACATTGTAGATAAGGAATGCATTCGGAGCTTGTTTGTTTTTTGTTCTTTTAGGCAGTTTGGGGTTTGGCTCTAAGGGGCCATTTGACCAGCCCACAATTGGAAAGGAGTTTGTTTTGCCAAAAGGATGGGACACTCATTTGCCCTTTGCTGCTGCTACTTCTCTTGAGTGTTTAGATAAACGCTATACATTGTTTGAAGCATTATAGGAGGAACTTTAATGTTTTTAAGCTAATCTGGAATTTCTCTAGATGAGGGTAGTGCAGGGTTTATGCAGAGATGCACTTTTTTAGAGTGCCATCCTCTGGAGAAAATCAAATTCTAGGACCATGGCCAAAGTGCTGGAAGGGAAGGCTCTTTACGCGATATATTTAGATAGGAAACCGTCGTGGCTCATTTAAGAGTTTGTAGTTCTTATGCTCATGTCATTAAGGAAGCGAGGACAAAGTGAAATTGCAAGAGTAAAGGATGTATCTTGATTCTTTGTTGGGTACCGCAATGAGTGGAAAGGTCATTTGCTGTACAATGGAGAAACAAAGCCACTTGAGAAGATGTACCTACAATAGTGTGTGTTGCTGTTGGGCACATGGTCCTTGTTGTGGGGATTATAATGTATGTATAGGCCATTGGTGCCAAAGAGTGGTATTGCATGCAACTATTAGGTAGAAATGGGTGAGTGGATAAGGCCAGGAATAGATGGCCTCTTGGTGGCCCTATTAGGGTGGCTAGATCTTTCTGGAAGGCCCTATCTTGTGTAGATCTTAGGCACCTAAATTTGCTCTAGAGTGTCAACTTTTAGATGTGATAATCTTAGGCTAGAGGGCCATTTTTGGTAAAATGCTGATTATAAAAGCATGTGGACTCCCTCTATATAAACGCTGGAGGTATATGAGTTTGGAAAAAGACACGTAGGCAAGAGCAGGATCACTCATGAAGTATTGATGTTCATATTGCAATCATCTCGTCATCTCCCGAGTTGTTGAGCACTTCTCCCATGATTCTTCTTCTCTTGTAGTATGCCTCATTATCCATTCAGTATTCGCATTGTGTGTATGTGTGGTGAGAAGGCCTCAACAGGCCTATGAGACAAAGTACATCAAGAGAAGAAACTCATACAAGCCTCTACTGGGCAGAAGCAATGGGCATGCTAGGGCCTTTACTGAGTGCTATGCTAAGCTAAAGAGCTCAAAAGCTCAAAATCCAAACTCAAAAGTTGAAAGACTGAAGCTCAAAGCTGACAGCGGAAGCTCATAAACTGAAACCGGTGTGGCTCTCCGTGGGCTGCAAAGATATCCTGGATTTGCATTTGTCGAGTTGCCTCTCGTCTCTGGCAGTCTCCTCTAGAACCTCGATCGTGTGTGCTCTGGTCACTCTCCGTGTCGTGTGGTTTGTACGTCTCTAGCTCAACAACGTTGCATTGTCTCTCCCCGCTGACCCGTACTGCCCTCATGTTAGCTAGCTCCTCCTCCTCCACCCCACTTTGTCTTGGAGCTGACTTAAATGCTTAGAAATCCGTGACATGTCGTTGTGCTAGGTCTACATCAGCCTCCTGTGGCATGGCCACCACTTGCTGAAGTTAGAATTGTCTCAATAATGTCTTTGTGTCTCAATGACATAGAGTCCAATACAAACATGGTCGTGGAAGTGGATCTACTGTGAGAGTGGGCCAAAGCTGTGCCCTTCTTGAAAGAGGCAGTGATATCACCCTTGGACCTTATAGTATGTTGGGCAAGCACACATGAAGTGCTCCTTTGTCTCAACCCCCCGTCCCAGCGTGCATAGTCTGCAGATTTGTTGCTCTTTGGGTGTGCTTGCCTCTCTCCCTACTTCAATCTACATTTGATGGGACGAGACCCGCATCCACCCAATGGCTATCCTCAGTGCATGTGAGACTCCTCTGTCCTCTAGGTATCGGGGCTGCATGATGAGACCATCCTCCGATACTCACAAGAAGTGGTTGCGATAGAACTAGATCTTGGTAGGGAACTCTTGGTCTCCTTCCCAAGCTCAAGACGTATAGAGCTAGAGGAGATCTAACCGTACAATACAGTAAATCTCATCTCGTGGGATTAACTTGGGCGGTGTGTTCATGCTGTACTGAAAGGGAGGAAGCCCGTCCATCTGAATGTCTTGATCGGCAGACCATGTGGAGACACGTGCATACCATGTTGTGTTGACCCTGCTCTCTGCTAGCCGTTTGGATGACTCTAGTGCCTTCAATCGAGTAACTGTGGAGGAAAGTCACCGTCCAAAAGATGGGATCAATCTGAAGCGGTGTCATGGAGAACTTTGCCTATACTATCTGATGAGGGACGGAGGGCTTACTCCGAATCATCCTAGACCCCATGATCACCTATAGCTGCTCAAATCTCCTCTAATCTTTCACTAACTAATAACTGCCCCAAAAAAGTGCTGCATACATGGCAGTCGACCTCACTAGGGTGTCGAAAAGCCAGCCCTTCGTCGGCGGATCCTGAATATGTGCTTGAAAGTATTGCCTCTCTAGTTGGGTCAAAGCTCCCTATCCTCGTGTGTCATGCCGTAGCTGCATGAATCATCCTGAAAACTAGCCCTGTGAAGACTGCTCCAAGTACGTGTAGGACTGCACTATCTCCACTAGCTCCCCTTGGTAGTCGGTGCAGCACAGCACAACACATGAGGTGTTGAAGATTATAACCTTGGCCTTCCCAAGGCTAACTATCAACTCTCTCTCTCTCTCTCTCTCTCTCTCTCTCTCTCTCCAAGACACCTCAGGGCCTCTAGATGTCTCTGCAATACCTCTGCTGAAGATGATATGGGGACTATGTCATGTGCATATAGCCATATCTGTATCATCAAGACAGTCAACAGTGATCCCTCGCCTTCTAGTCAGTCAATAAAGGATGTGATCTCATCAATGTAGAGCCTGAAGAGAGTCGGTGAAAGGGGGCATCCTTGTTTCACTCCGATGGTGCTCTCAACCCAATTTGATAGGCCTCTTGAGGCACGAACTCTCCCTCTAACGGACTCGTACATGCTCATCACCCCCCAAATCATGATTTGCATCCCTAGAAGTCTCTTGATCATACAGGATCGTGGGACAGTTTCGAAGGACTTCTGGAAGTCTACAAAGCAAGTGTAGACTTTTTGGTGCCTCGACCTCCTCAATGACAGCCCGCAGGGTAAAAATGTGGTCTAGGGTGAAGTGGTGTCTCTGAAATCTTGCCTACCCTATAGCTCGCTGCCCGTGTGCCTTTGTGTAGCCACTCATCTTCATCTCTAGTACCGACCCGTAGATCTTGGCCAGAGTGTGACCAATCATAAGAGTGGTAGTTTCCAGTGTGCATGGAATCCCCTGCTTTGTGTAATGGTACAATGGTGGTAGTCCTCCAAATTGGTGGGAAGCCGTGACATATAGCATGAGTGAACATCCACGCTAAAATCGGAGCCATTACCTCGTCCCATGTGCGAAGTGCTCAGTGTGTGGCCCCTAATGATCCGGTTATGGAGCCGACGGAGTGCAGTCTGTACATTCTCTGCATTGAACAAGTGACATGTAGTGGGCATGGGCATAAAGGACATATCAGGGGAGAGAGAACGGAGCGATGGAAGCTACGACTTCATATTGTAGTGCAAGATTGAGGGAGGTCACACACATATTGAATGATATGCAAGCGGTTTTTTTTCTACTCTTGGTTTTCAAGCAGGGTAGCCTCAGCCTCTACAGGGATCTAGTGAGGTGAAATCCTACAGGGATCTAGTGAGGTTTCACCTCCTCTAGGTAGTCTAGTCTTTCAGTTTGCAGTGAGGGTTTCAGCCCCTTCATACAGTTGTATTCAGCCCATTTGGGCATTCATTATTCAGTTGTATCTATTTCCTCTTCGGAGGTCCACTACATTCTCTCCCTCTGATTCTCTCACTCACATCCATAGCATTACTTTGTGTATTGAGTGCATCATCTTGCAGTTTGCAATTAGTGAGCAGGAGAGAGAGTGAGGATAGTCTATCTCTTGCTACAGAGTGCCCTTCCCATTGGCATATAACAGGACATATGTCCCCTTACTCCTCATTCCATCCATGCCTGAAATATTGGAGAGAGCCTTGTGATTACGTTACTTCCATATTATGCAGGACTACCATTAGGTTGCTGCCCATTCTCTGACATGATGTGTAGGCTCTAGATGTAGATCATGTAATCTCTTTTAACAGCTCAATGTAGGTTTTCAACTGGTTCCTGCAGTCATATCGACATCTCTTGTATGGATTGTCAGCTCTTTTTTGTAAAGGTGGGTAAAGTATGTGGAATCACGTTGTCCAAGAAAATAGCACTGTTTGAGCAAGTAGTGTATATTTAGTACAATGGCCATGCCTAATATTGGAATTAACAAGACTGGCTGAAAATTGATCCTCGTTCCTTTCCATTGAAGTGCACAGGTTGAAAAAAGAATGGAGAGGCTGAAAAAGACTAGAGCAAAAGATCCTCAAGTTAAAGCCAAGGTTTGTCATGATTTTGGTCTAGGTGCATCGCCAAAGATGTCCTCATATCTGGTCTTCTTTTCGAAGTTGCAGTCCCATGGATGATGTATTTCCACAAAATGCAGGAGGAGATGGAGGTATCGGCTCTTAAAAGAATAAATGATGCTTTGCTCGATGGCAAACCAGCACGTGCGGTTGAAATGTCAGAAGATGAAAGGAAGTTGGTACAACAACTCTGCCTCCTGACAATGAAACCTGTAATATTTGCAGCAAATGTGGCAGAGCATGATCTTGGAAACCCTTCTAAGAACTGCCATGTGGAGAAAGTTAGGAGTGTTGCCAGACAAATGGGTTCTGAAGTGGTGGTGGTATCTGCTCAGGTATTCTTTTGATCAAAGTACCTATTAATCACTGGATTTAGTACATTTTAATGTTTGCAATGGGGGCCTACATGTGATTTTCTAGCTGTAGATACCTGGTAAAAGACTTCCGTTTGATGTGCATTTTAATTTTATTACCAGTTGTTTACGGGGTGTGGAATTTTGGTCTTATTAGCTTCATCTATAAGGAGTGTGCAGGTTGAAGCTGAGTTAACAGAGCTGGATCCCATTGAGAGGCAAGATTTCCTGAAGTCCTTAGGGGTTTCAGAAGGGGGGTTAGGGTCATTGGTTAGGGCAACATATAATCTCTTGGGTTTGCGGACATACTTCACCTCTGGGGAGAAGGTACTTTTGCTATGCTTGCAGTACAATCTAATCACAGAATTCTATTTTCCAGTACAATCTAATCACAGAATATAATTTTCCATTTGAAGTCTTAAAAGATATTTATGTTGTCTTGGAACTTCACCACTGCAAAGTTTAAAGGATTGGGCCATGGTTATTTGTGCATAGTCATGATTTCATTTCAACTAATCATGACAGGAAACCAAGGCCTGGACAATTCTTGCAGGTATGTTTAGATAGTTTCTATAGAACTCGTTATTTCCCAGTCGCACGAGATGCTATTGAGTTAGTTACATTTTTTGAACACAAACAGGGATGACGGCACCTCAGGCTGCTGGTGTTATTCATTCTGACTTCGAAAGAGGTTTCATTCGGGCTGAGACAGTAAGTCAACTGTTTGTCATAAGCTCTAGCAAAGACCCTCAGTACTTGTCTGAGCTCTGTTCAAACTATGTCCCCTGTGCTGTTCGAAAAGTCTAAACTTTAAATTCTAAAGTCAAACGGATAGGTTGGGGGTGATTGTATGTTCCACATGCTCAAATTACCAGACAAAGTAGGAGCGATAAATTTAAACAGAGATTTCTTGAACTATAAAAATCAATTGTGATAGTCAATAACCATCCTGTATGCCTGCCAGCCCTGTTCCTGCTTCCAAGAGAATGTCAAGGCATGTATCATACAAATCTGTTTCATGGTTGATTGCCCATCTGCTGATACAATCTGCTTTTATTGCATTAAGAGTATCAGCTGTAGAATTTTTTATCACGGTAAACTGCTGTGCAGGTTGCATACGAAGATTTTGTTGCTGCAGGGTCCTTTGCAGCTGCCCGAGAAAAAGGCGTGGTATGGTTAGATATAGAAAAGCACAGAATGTCTTTTACCCTTTTGCAATTTGCATCTTTTTCCCTGAAGGCTTTCCTGGTGAGTTATTGTGCTGGATTGATTGTAAAATTAAATGTTGTCTTGCAGCTGAGGTCAGAAGGAAAGGAATACATTGTACAAGAAGGAGATGTCATGCTTTTTCGCTTCAATGTTTAGAGCACCGTGTGACCTGCAGATACTCTTCTCTGTGTATCTCAATGTGCCACAGTTTTGTAAGGGGTTTGCTGGCACATTCGTTGCGGTTGACTGGCATTTTGTAGCACAGCTTTGATAGGTCATCCGCATGACGATTGATTTAATCAGTTGCCCTACTGATGATGAGAGAACATTCTTGGTAATGAGGTATTCTTTGAAGGCTTGGCTTGCCAACTTCGGTTTAACATTCAATTGAAGCATACACGTATTGACCAGTTTAAAATAGTGATCGTTGGGTCATTGGGCAGCATCTCCACAGAGAAGCTGTAAATATTATTATTACTTGGAAATCTGATTAAGTTGGCAAGTTTTTTGGAGCCATACCAAGTTTCTGAAGCATGGATTCTTCACATATTTATTGTTCAACTTCTATCATTGAAGAAAATTGGATTTATAATATAAACGTTCAATCAGCAGGTATAAATATGCAAGGTAGTCCAGATCATTGTATACAAGCAGAGAACGACGATAGTTCTTTGAGCAGACAGGCAATCCTTAATCTCTAATGGATCGACGTGACAGATTGGGATCGTTGATGTGTGACAGCATGTTGGAAGGAAGAAGCTAGCTGCTTTCAAAGTGTCCTGCGTACAACTTAAAATCATCTGTCATACTGTCCACCGCTGTTCCAGTTTTGGTAATCCCTATTTCGACAGCATCATTTGTATTTGAGGATACTGTTACAGAAACTATAATTTGCTTCTGTGCCCGCATTTGTAATAATGCTCAAATCCAAGCCATGGCAGCAGCCTCCGGTAGGGATGATTATCGTTGTACACATTCTTGGCATGAGAGAGATCGACGATTGCCCCTTATTTTCATGCAACCTATCTTGACGGCACATTTTCCACGAACAAGCACCTGTCATTAACTTATCAACATACCTATTAGTCTCGTTTATCCAAGTCACGATAACACAATCACAATGATTGGATTATCATATTCCCTTCCTCTCTCAAGGGGAGGCATCTTCTATGATGGTACACAAACAAGCGAGTACAAGTGCACTGCCCTTAGAGGGACGAGTTGATTTGGTAGAGAGACAGAGAGGGGGAAAGAGAGACTAGTTGATTTGGGAAGGGGGAGGAGAGAGAGAGAGATATATGTCGTTGAGAATAGAAAGTTTTAAAACGTGGCCTAAAATAATTGGAGGGACATTTTTTAAGAACAGTGTAAGGAGAGCGCCTCCAGACAGTGCTAATAGTGACCACTTCTCTAGAATTTAAACTAATTGTCCTTGCTAGTAGGAAGAAATGCACGGGTACTCGTCATTGTTCACAAAGAACTCGCAAACTAGATACAATGAGCTTGTAACATTTTCATTTTCACCTATAAATTTTTATTTCACAATTTTTGTACGGATGCAAAATTTCAGGCAATTCAATTATATTTTGGCTTTAAAATGTGCAAATTCACAAGAAAAACCTTCAAAAATTTGAAACTCCCTATGTTTTGTGATTTGTTGAGAAAAATAATTTTTTGTGAAAGTTGGTACCTGTCTGCAGCACGAGGGAACTTAGTCGATGTAGTTGTATGCGTGGTCGTCATCTTTGCTCTGGTCCCTATACATAGCCAAATCCTCGCATGGTAGCTATGCGTTCGTTCCTCTCTTGCCAAGCAACTTGCAATTCATTTTTTAAGAGAGAGAGAGAGAGAGAAGAAGTCAATAATGTTATTTGTGGATTGTAAGTGCAAGTATTATTTAGTTTGACTTAGATTAACCTAATGTAACCTAGCCTAACCTAACCTAATCAAACCATACTTGATCTTTGACTAAGCAATACAGTCATGATATTTGACTAAGCAATAGAGTAACAACTCACACCCCACACACACGATGGGTTGTAGTAATGAAAAGGGAGTGAAAAACATACTGACAACGAATTGATGGGCAATCGTAAGCAATGAAAGTGACAAAATGTGCATGAGTAACAAATGTGTTGTAGAGAGCTATGAGGGGAGGAAATAGGGCTAAGGGTAAAAGAGGACATGGACTTGAGAGCAAGAGAGGTAGACAACTTTGACAAGATGGAGGGGAGATGAAGATGGTTGGAAGAGAGAAGGGTAACTAGGTTGTGCTTTGTTTTTTTGGTCGCGGGGGGGGGGGGGGGGGTTCGAGATGAAGGGGTGACAGAGTAAAAGATGATTTAGGGTGCTTTAAAAAAATTAAACACCCCCATTTATTGCTTTTAATTATTTAAACTATTCAAACTTTGTTCTTTTCAACCCCTCGCTTCAATAAATACTAATGGGGTGTGCATTTTTTGTTGAGTAGGACGATAGATACATCTTTAATTATATTATTATACATTGGAAGGTGACGCTAGGGTGTGATGTGGCAAGCTTATTTAAGATGCAACACGATCATCTCTCATCAACAATGAATTTGGGGTTGTGGATGTCGATTTGGGATTTTGGGATGCCAGATTTAGTGGTCCACTAATTTGGAAAGTTTACATGCCATGTTTGGAACTTCCTCCAACTTTAAAACTTGTCACTTTTCTCCCCCTTCCATGTGGCGAGATTCTCTTAGCCTATAGTTTAACCTTGTTTCCTCCATTCTTAATGATTAATTATCCATGTTTTTCAAGTAAATTTTCTTCGCATTTTCCATTGATCTTCGTTATAGGTTTGGTGCATTGGTTTGAACATTGTTGTGTTAGTATGCAACTTAGTGGCTTAGTTGAATAACAAATATTTCTCGAACATTGTATTGAGCGTAATATGCTTGTGTCACAAGTAACCAATGTCTCTTGCTCATGTATCGCAATGTTCCCACACCTTGTCACTAGCACCACTTTACACCACAATGCACGAATGTCTTTAGGTTCAAGGTTCTTGAGATGAGACACATTTGCACACCTATCGACACCTTCCCCAATGGCTTCTGAGGAAGGCATGCTTGTTTTAACACAAATGCACCAACTAAACCACATGGGGAGGTTGGTGGGGTAGTAGATATGGAGTTTGGGTAAAGACATGAGCTACCCATGTAGTGCAAAACGCTAGGGGTTCAACCTGAGCATAAATGAACTCAGGTGGAGAGTTGAGCTACCCATGTAGTACACAATGCATGAGTTTCAACCATGTTACACGAGTAATAATTAGCTTTGTTCAATGGCTAGGCCACATAGATCAAGTTAAGGAGAGACATGACATGCAACACCTTTCCTTAGAAGCCACGCCCATGTTCAATTTGCTTAACCAATGACCATTTTGTGTTTCTTGCACATAGGAGTGATCAGGGGAGCAAGAGCTATCCAATGATGCAAAAAGCACCAAATTTTGAGCACCCTGAAATTCAGGGTCTCTGCACAGTCCAACACATGGCAGTAGCTGACTGGGACACCTGACCGTGATGAATTTTTGCACATCCATGCCTTACTCCGTCAATGATGGAGTAAGGCATGGATGTGGGGCAAATCAATGGGGGATAGTGTCCCCAAGCAAGCACCCACATGTATCCAAATGTCCTTTGTACCAATTTGCATTAGAAATTTGATTCAAATTAGTACAAGCAAGTCAAATGAGAGAATAGGGCATGAAGACTAGACATCATTACTTGGTAGTTCAAATTAAGGGATACAATCTAATTCCTTCAACATTGCAAAACCATTGGAAAACCTTATAAAAGAATTGCAAAACCCATACGTAGTCTCCACTTTTAAGCCAAGATCCTTCTCCATAGCATTTCCCATCCAATCCCTCTTACCCACTTCCCTTCCTCTTATTCCCTCATGGCCATGTGAAGGATTGCACCTCTCATGCCTATGTCACATTTCCTTCCCCCCCCCCCCCCCCCCATCCATAATAATTTTGGGCCCTTATTTCGATTGATTTGAAATCCCACAAACTTGCAAGCTGAAGCTCTCTATATTCATTGGATCTGCACACAACGCATGCTGTTAGAAGAAATGGATGAAGAGGAGATCCAACAAAGAGCATAAGAAATAGTTTGCCATTACAACAAAGTCTCAAGGTAGGAAGGTTGCACATGCTCTTTCCAAGAATTTTTATGTGGGAACGGGTATAGGAAAGAGTAGCCAAGAAGTCAAGAGTCCCAAAAAGGGTCTATTGGGGATATGAAGCTACAATGGATCCTTTTTATTTAGGAGCCATTGCAACAAGGCACTATAGCATCGGACCTTACTCCTTGGAAAATTAATTGGATGGAAGAACAAAGGAAAAGAGATGTGGATGCGATCTAGGTCCTAAGTGCAATAGATGAGAAATTGATTATTGAGTGGCTTCTATCAAACCACACATAGTCTTACATTGCATGACTTGGAATGGTGGAGGTTTCCCGAATAGGAATTTGGAGTTGTTGTTGATGAGAGTAGCCCAAGAATTGAAACAAGATCAAGCTACCAATCTAAATCCCTACTTTGTATCAAAGTCCTATGATAAAATTAGAGAGCTTGTATATAAAATATCAATATCAACTGTGCAATATATGGAACTATGATGAAAGGGTATGCCGATTAGGCATGGTTGCAATCATGAGAATGCTTGCAAGAAAAGGGACCCAATATGTGAAAGGACTTATGCCATAAGAAAAGGGGTGGGTCTTTGTGATGTACTGTGTTAATGCAGAAGGTAAGGCCATCCCTAATCCTTACATCTTTATAGGGGAATCAAAGACTAATGCAGAAGATAAGGCCATCCCTAAATGTAGGGGGTAAGGCCATCTCGAATCTCTACATACAATGGAATCAAGGACTAGGAACTACCTTCATGAATGTGAGCCATATATTTACATTACCATCCAAGACAAGACTTGGATAATTAGACTTTTTCCATTTGTGGATTCACCCTTTTTAGAATTTTGTCCTGACGTTAAGCCTTTCTACTAAGGAACAACTAGTTTTTGGATGTCTACAACTTCCACATAATTTGGTGTCTATTCTAGTTTCAATAGATATTGGTCCTAATATGGTCACCATGCCTCCTCATATTAGTGATAAGCTACAACCACTAGACATGGCTATGTACAAACCATTTAAGACACAGTCAAAGCATCGTTGGCATGTGTGGATGTCAAAAACTAAGTGGAGGGAGGTGTGTAGAACTACACTTGTGTTAATTGTATCCAAGAGCTTCAAGACATCTTGAGAAAAATAAATATATGTTGAGGACTTTAGACCTATTGGCATTTTGCCCCTAGACATGTCTACTCTTGACAGATCTTTTGTGATATCTCAATAGCACATGTATGTTCTCCTTGATGATGTAACCCAAGCCACTCTATCCTTTTCTACCTTACACAAGGGCAAGCAAGGAGGTTGTATGTGCTGAAAATCCAAATAAATGGAGAGGGATAGCTATGTGTGGAGGGGCCAAATATTCCTTCTTTGGTCTACACTCATAGCAAGGGGTGCCCTCTATGGTGCCAAATTTGTTATAGAAAGGGCATGCAAAAGAGCAGATGGATGTGGTAGATGAACTACTGAAACCTTTCATAGAGGAGAGTCCTTAGTATTGCTTTGATATTTTCAAGCTCTAGAGTGACATACTTTTTGAGATTGTTCATTCAATCTCCCTCATGTCCTTGAGTGCTTAGTTCACTCGTTCATAGGAACCTTGATAAAAATACACATCTTAATGTAGCTTCTTGGGATGTAATATATTAAGAGATGTGCTTACATTGTTGCAATTAACTACTCACCTCAAGCTTTTCAGTTCATGTATAAATGTTCAAAATAAATAGGACAAGAGAAATCATATTATGAAGGCAAATACTAAGTTTGAACTAATCAAGTGTTGTAAAATAATACAATATCCTTCTTAAGTCGATTCTTACATTCTAGTTTAAATCCTTTGATAATTTGATAAAATCATCGAGAAACAAGCAAGTATTTAGTGGTCCTAATAGGTTCATGTCATCCAAATTCCAAACTTAGTTATAATTTATAATTAGTTTAGATTCCAACATTCTTGTGAGGGAAAATGGATTTGTATCAAATCAAAACATTGATCTTCCGAGAAGGTGTAAAATCCACTTTTATTTTGTCTTTAATTTCTTGTGATAGAACCTCAAAATTGTAGAAACTATATTGTGCTTGTGATATTATTAAGAAAAAAAGGACTACGGTGAAGCATTTTAGTCTAAGATTGCCTAGTGAAAGAGGACCTTCCAATGATGTCATCCCATAACTTGTATATAAGTTTTTCATCATAGGAAGGGAATTTCTTTCAAAATCCTTTAAGGCCACAATATTCTCTCAATAAATCTTTCTAAAGAATGTGTGTGCGTGGGTGGGTGGGTTTGGCATTGGGGGGGAGGCACACCATGCATGTGTGCATGCATGCGTGAGTGTGTGTGTGTGTGTGTGTGTGTGTGTGCATGCACGTGCACATGTGCACACATGCATGTGTGTGTTGCTTAGGCAATCCTTTTATGATTGCATGTCTGTTCATCAAATAGATTACTCTGTTTGCTTGTCTTACAATGAAATATTTTGGTATTATAATTGTATGTCTCCTCTTTAGGGACTATTTCTTGTAATATGAACATACATGGATTTCACTTAAAATAAAAATATGTGCATGTGCATGTGTATTTCACTAAAAAGAACTTTTTGTGTGCATGCATGCATGTGCTCCCCCCCACCCCACACACAAGCCAAAATCAAAATTGAAAAGACATACTAGGATACTACTAACTCCAAAATGAAATGCAAAAAAAACGTGGAGACTGCAATGCAACTACAAAATACCATGACTGAGTGTGTGTCATGGGGTGTGAAGGATCAAACTCCAGCCTATGAAAATTTTCAAAGTTCAAGGAACATTTATGCTTACTCTATGAGCGATGGATAATTTACACATGACATTCGTAGTGAACCATTTTTGTATTCTGCAAACAATATTCATGAAGATCTTATGTCTACTTCAATTTTGATGAAGTAAAAACTACAAAACCAATGTTGTTTCCATTTTACTATGCCACTCTTTATGCTTGTGATAGGAGTTTCATTCGGCTTTGTTTTTTAGTTGGATTTCCAAAGTTGATTCCTTTTCTCGGTTTTTAGTGGTTCTTGCATAGAGATTTTTAGTTAGTTTTTAATATTATACTAGTTTATGTTATTCAACAATTGATGCACCTTTCCCAACATATAAGATGTTGCTCTATGTAGATCCTTATTGTTTTGCTATCTTTCCACTCACTTCCATGATTTTGTGTGTCGCATATTTTTCTTAATGATTCAAATCTTTTATTGGTATTTTATCCCATGTCATCCCTTGCCTCTCTTTGATCTTTCAAATTATTTAGGTAGTTCCTGCAATAGGGATAATCAATCATACACCTTGAAAGTTGATCTTTCAAATTATTTAATTCAAATCTAGTTTTGACATGCTTTTGATCCTCCTACCACTTGTGTGATCTTCATGTTATAGTGTATGAGAGACTTGGCATATCATGCCAATCCAAAATATTATAAACAAGTTGAAACCTTGTCCATGTATTTTATGCTGACCACAAACATGCTTGAAAATAACTTAATTTAATTCTTTCATGTGATGAATTCTCTATAAAGGAGAGATAAAATTGGTTTTTATCAACCTCCAATTATAATCCAACAAGTCATTGTCTGTAAATATATTCTTTTTTACTCAAAAAGGGAGTTTGAAAAAAAGTTAAAGTCTTGCATGGTAGAACAAATAATTTTATGTTGAGTTTGACAATAAATATATAGATAACATAAATGAAAGTGTAAAAAATGTATCGACAAAATTGATAGTTAAGCTAACTTTGATGACTAAAATATGACATGGTTTCTAGCATGAAAATTGATGGATGAATCCTGATATGTTTTGACTACATTTACGAATTTCAATTTGGTAATTTCTCTCTTGAATCTAGATTTCTTTGAGCTTGGATCATACTATTCAATATGTTGACTTTTATAGACTACTATTTGCATGCAAGCTTGGTCGACTAAAGTCATTTAGTGTTACTTGCTTTTTCAACGCATTTAGTTTACTTAGCCTCAAATTCTAGGTCCATATGTATTTCTTTGATTGGTTTGCCAACAAAATGTAGGATGGATACATAATATAAATTTGTCATGCATATAGGTTAAAGTTGTTGTGGCAAATACTTCATTTCTAGTATGATAGATTGTGCTTGTAGTAGATGTTTAAGAATTTTGTGACCTTCAATACCAATATCCATGAAATCATTGGGATTATACCTTTAATAAGGTGTATAAATCCCCTTTTGGTCTTTGTATACACTCAAAATTTCTCCAATCTCAAACTTATTCACATTACTATCCTTAGGCCATCATAGTAGGATTTCAAGTCTTATACTTAAGGTTCTTGCATGGGCTTGTATAATATGTGGACTATGAGTCATAAGGCTTTGAAATATTTAGGAATACAACATGTATATTTAAAATTTATGTAGACCTAAAGCTTTCAAGAAAGGACTCTTTGAAGTTCCTAGTCCAATTCTTGCTTTTATATTTGATAATTAAATAATATAACAAAAGTTGAAATGAAGGAGTTTATTCAATAAATTTAGAATATGCCAACCATATGGATTCAGATTTTCCTATCCCTTTCAAAGGATTAAAAGAAATGAAATGGTTTCAACACACATATCATAATTCTCAAGACAAATCATAGCAACTAAAAATTTAATGAATAAGAGGAAAGAAAGAAATGGATGATTAGATGACAAAGCTTTTTGAATGTTTCCCGGATTACATACTCATGTAATTGCATGCAATTTTTGCATAATTTACGTGCATGAACATATTTTTCATGAAATGACAGATACAACCATGGAAACATCTTCATGTTATTTAAAAAAAATAGAAATTGACAATCTATTGCCAGTAGTATGAACAATACCACTAGTAGATGATAAATCTACCATTGATAGATGCAAGCTTGCACTTGATAGAAGTAGCACTACCTCCAAGAAAGGCACAAGTACCGATAGTAAACTTGGCAAGAAATTGGACTACTAGTTTTATTGGCTGTAACGGGTGTAGTACCACTGATAACAATAGTTCACCACCACTGATCATTGTAATATTAAAGTTGGTAGCAATAATATTACTATTGTTAATGTGGGACTCATAGATAAGAATCACAAAAGAGGTGGCCATGCAAACAACACACCACTATCCTCCTTTGAGTTATTGCTACGACTTAAGAAGAGCCCATATAGACCATCACATCATACTTTCAATGGTGGTGGAAGCCTTTCTTAGTTTTTCCTTAGGTTGCCATTTGATAAAGGGTCCTTTAGGTGTTAGGTTGATGCAAACTTAGAGGGATGAGTAGAGATGATGGTGGAAAAGGCAAAAGGAAAGATAGAGGATGTAATCATAGGAGAAGACATGGTATAGAGAACAAAGATCTTTTGTGCCAATGTGCACCATCTAATCCATGCTCTCCTTGTTGGACTAGCATGTTTGCATTAGGCCCAGTTGGTTCTACATAGACTTGCATCCTAGAAACATCTTGCTAGATTTTACTTCATATGGTGCATGTAAATTTTGAATCATTGATTAGGAATTGGCAAAGATGTTTTAGAGAAGCATAAAAGGACTTCAAAAAAATGAAGCAGATGTAGGATAAGATTGAGGAGGATCGGGCACACCAATGTGAGCAAGATCATCCTAAAAATATTGGCTTGCACCAAGTTATGGATTTTTATAATGCAAGGGAGATATAGTCTACAATCTAATGTGTTTCCCCTTGGTTGGATTATCAACAAAATGGTGCGATGCCCATAAATATCTCAAATTGGGTGTTTGCATGCCTAACTAGTCACTTTTGCAATCCATTATGTTAGACATTGGTGACAAGATGATGACCAAAAACCCATCGATGAGGCTTACACCTAAAGATGCAATGCGAGAAAGCCAAGTGTTTGGTTGTGATGGGGAATTGGCTATGTAGTCTAGTGACAATATGAATCTTGCTCTAAAGCTTGCAGACTAGTAATACAAGATAGAGTATTTGTACATGCTACCCACATACTAGTAGTGATACAAGACAGGGTATCTGTAATACAAGTGTTTTGTTGTGATGTGGAATTGGTTATGTAGTCCAATGAGAGATGAGCCCTACTCTAAAGCTTGCAGACTAGTAATATGAGACAAAGTGTTTGTACATATGTTTGTTACGATGATGGAGTGATGATGCAATAAAATCCAATTTGAGTCTCATTTTTGAGCCTTTGAGTCTACTTTCCTAAAATTTTGAGTCTAGATGATAGGATGCTACATGTGATATGTTGCATCCTATCATCTAGCATCATCATGCATCATATCATGTTGCATCATCATATTGCGCCATGTTGCATCCTGTCATGTAGCGTCACTAGGCATCATATTATATTGTGTCATGTGGGATTGTCATGCATTATATCATCATCAACATGTTATGGGATGCATCATATCACTATCTTGCATCCTATCATTTGAAATTTTGCTGCTATGAGAAGAGATTGAGAATAACTCTTACATGTGCTTGAATTGTGAAATGTTATGTGCTCCATGCATTGAGGTGACATTTGCCCATGTGCTTGAATTTATGCATGTAGAAGTACCTGCCCACTATTTGCAACTCATATGTGACCATTGAGATTCCTGCCAACTAGTGCCTACCTTCACATAGCCCATTCCAAATGTAAAAAGGAGATGATCCATGGCACAATGATAAAGCTAGGAGAGCAAGGAAAATATCTGTTATATGAGAGGAGGCTCAAGAAGAAGAGGGGCATGGGTGCGCGCACACGCGCATGTGCTTGCCGGCATGAGTATGCATGAAGGCATGCATATACGATGGGACTACACGTGTGAATGGGGGGGAGCATCTTGGTAGAGGACATGCAGCATGAGAGAGAGAGAGAAGATGTGTGCGAATGTCGCTACGCGTGTGTGCATGCGCTAAGGTTAAGGCGTGTGCGGGGGGGACTACACGTGTGAACGGGGGGGAGCATCCTGAGAGAGGACATGCACGAAGGCACGTTCGACGAAGGGGAGGGCCTCGAGTTTGAGTTGGAGGGACTGAGAGATTTCGTTGGAGACGAACAGCTGCGTCTCTTTGGGCATCACCACTCCCACCTCCGCTACATAGCTCCCTCCACATGAATACGCCCTCACCGTCTCTATCTTCTCTATCCTTTCGTCGTGATTCCAGCTTACATACGTTAACTTCTGTAGTTCCTCCACCGATGCCGTCCTCCCCACTAGCCACCTCGCATTCTTCCTCACCGCCACCGTCCAGCATATTATCGTGTACATCGCCAACTGCCCACACACAAACCGCACATCCAACTTAGTACCCCGTTCGCAACTCAATCGTATACATCCATTGCATCCATTCAAACAAGCTGTGTCGCTTTTTTGTGATCCAAAACACCTAAGAATCTCAATTTTTGACGATACGGTCTACCGGTGGTTTTGTGATTGGCTTACTAATTGCTCAAAGAAAGGTGGTTTTCCCAAACCGTGAGGATTTCTTCTCTCTGAATATTCCTACGAGAAATCAAGTTCTGTGCAAGACCTTTGATCGATGCATCCATTGAACGGTCTGCTGTACAGTGTACTTACTAATAAGGCACCCAAAGGATCGATCCACCACCGAAATTTCGAAGCCAGAATCGCAGAAGCAAGCCCCACAACATTGGTCAGTGCGTCGAAGAAATGGTCGTCTGCATATGCTCTCACTAGCTTGCTCTTAAACGTTTGGCAATAGGCCGCCAGAGCTAACATCACCACTATTGAAACGCCCATAATTATTATCACCAAGTACGCCTTCTTTCCGTGCAGATCCACTTGCTTTTCCTGCAAACCCACAGTCTTATAAGCAAGGTCATCGCGCATTATGTTTCATAGCAAATATACACTTTATAATCCAAACACTTGCCTTGGTAATGAGCCTCTGCACTGAAATAATCAGCACTTGCAGGCCCATAGCTGCCATGACTGCTGAGAACACCAGAATGCCCTGCAGAAGATAAAACCTGTAAGCCTCTTCGCCCGATTGTTGAAGGCTTGCAGTTGCTGTAGACAGAACTTACCACAGGCTGCATCCGTTGCTTCCCTATAGGATAGACATGCGGGTTGGGCTTCTTCATTTTGACAGAAGTGTACCAGAGAATAAGGCCAGACATCAAGTCCAATAGCGAATCCAAAGCGGACGCAATTATAGCAAGAGATCCGCTAAAGGCTGCCACAACCACAGTGGCTACAAATATCGTCAAGTTGGCTGCGTTGGAAATGTTAATTGCAAAGGTCTCCCACCATGAAGTGGCTTTGATCTCAGCCTGATTAGACATTGCAGACCGAGTAGGGAATCAATTGGGCATCTGTTTCTGTCTTCCCTCCACCCAGAGCCCCTCCCCCCTCAACTCCCTCTCTCTCTTTTTCTCTCTCATACAACTCATGAACAATTTGTGTACATCAACTGACCATAATCGTACATACAAATGCTCAAAAGCTCCAAAGCCATGAAACCTACAGCCGAAGGTTCATTAAGTCGCGTTGCGTCATCCAGTCTTCCAAATTCTTCCAGCATTTGATTCTGGCGCTTATTATATCCATCGAGTTTTTTTTTAGACGGATCTGCAATTGCAAACATGTCTTTATACAGAGATGAATACACATATCTAGATGACTCCACCTCTACACCAAAGCGAACAGTGCAGTTTTCACCTCACGATAGTCATTCACAAGATTGAAAGCCATAAAGCATAGCAAGGACTAACTGCCCCACTCTTCTAGATTCCCGCCGTCCCGACGCCTTGAGCCTACTGATCTACTCGCCACACATTAAGCTGAGCCCAGGAGCCCAGGAAACTGCAGAACTGTAAAGATGGACTGATCCAGCAACTTACGGAATGCCCCGAAGCATTTTTCAGGTTTAGGGCGGCTGAGAGGGTCGGTGGTGGGCTGAGGCAGTGAGTCGGGGAAGTAGGCTTGAAGCTTGTGCGGTGTCAATCGCCACTCCATGTGGTCCGAGGGGGGGGGGTGATCGATTGGAGAGATGGGCAGTGATCTGTGAGGGCTGGGAAGATCAAGGGCGCCAATGGGTCCTTCGTTGCTCACCTCTTTACCCGCATCCATGAGCGACAGATCAGAGGATATGAGTTGTGTGTGCGTGAGAGAGAGTCTCAAAGAGAGAGAGAGAGAGAGACCTTTACTAGAAGATCACAAGTGCTAGCTGACTAGAATCCAAGGTAGATCCGTGCACCTTGCAAGTACATTGGGAGATGCTGTGCTTGCGCATGCTCCCATTTATGTTTCCAAAAATGCAAGGTATACCTTGGACCGGTTGCATTTCCAGATTATGTACTCCTTTCCTTGTCCCATTGTCCTCACCCCACTTATCCCATTTGATATGCGTGGCTCCTACTTTCTTACGGCCTTTTCCTACCTACCTTGATAGCTTTCTTTTTTCACTAATGTTATAAGATTTCTCAGCAATGTTATAACAACACAATTCCATTCCCATTGGTACCCATTACGTTATGCATAAATTTGTCTTAACAAGAAATTTGGGACCATTTTTTGCATAAAATGGTATATCTTTACATTGTGATATCCATTCTCTTAGTTTACAATTACAACGGCTTCTTCTTTTCAAGGGCTTTCAAATGAGTACCCTCCAGGGGTCACTTAGTACAAAATGCAAGGTAATAGGTTCGTTGAAGGAAGTGGATTTTTTAAATTGGGGGACTTACAAGCCATTTACGGACATGAAGGGAGCCTTTAAAAAAAAACCTACCGAACATAATTATGGTATTTTCATGTATGGATGGGTCTTTTAAATTGTAAATTACAACCCAAGTATATGTATGAAAGAGGGGGTAAACAATTACACCAAAAAATATAAAATTTTAAATTCACGATTTTGTCAAATATGTGCTTGCTCACACGTATTTTTTGGGCGTTTAGAGAATGACCGTTCAAGCGAGTACCCATCTCTCTTTGGTCTTAGCCTTCACTGTCGATCGATAATTACACAAAAAAATTAAAAATTTTAATGTCAAATATGTGCTTGGTTGCTCGTCTTTTTGGGGTTTTTAGAGAGTGACCGCCGTAGGTGAGTACCCATCTTGTATAGTTTCTACTTGGACTCGACGTTCACAGTCTAACATTAAGTTAAACTCTTGCTTTCTATATGTCAACTTGTTTCCCGCATAAAAGGTTCTTAAAGTACCTATTTCTTGGGGGTTGAATTCCCAGCACCTTTAACATGCCATTTGAGATTTAACATAACTAGACCCCCTTAAATTCCAATAGGAATGCATACTCGTCAGAATCTTCAACTAGTCCTTAACTAGTGGTGGGAATAAGCTCTTAATCTCATAATGAATTCTTTCATCTTCACCAATAACACCCTCTTGTTCCATACTTCTAGGGTGGAATATATGAGTGGGTGAGTGAGTGAGTGTGTGTGTGTGTGTGTGTGAGTGAGTGAGAGAGAGAGAGAGAGAGAGAGAGAGAGAGAGAGAGAGAGAGAGCAATAACCTTACTCTGTAATGGATTTGGGATTTACAAAGCCAATTTTTTTCAAAATTAGTTCGTCACTTTTACAAGCACACCCAAAATCTCTACTTACATCCGCCCTCTTAGCTAAATAAATCATTGGATACCTATTTCATGGGTTTTAAAAAATATTCACCAACTTTGTGGCTGCCTATTCTATCGTCTCTTTTTTGAATTACCAATTCTTGGTACGCCAATGGAACTTCCCATAGTGGGATCACACAATCTTGATTGCTTCCAATAAAATGGCCTTGTAATGGGATCTTTTTCAAGCATTAGATCCTTGCACTTCCAAAGCTCTTGGCTCATTGTTTAAGCATGATACAAACATATGTTAACAATTTCAACATGTTGCTAAGACAAAAACCAGAAAGACAAAATCCATATGCATTGAAACAAGTGCTTTACCTTATTGAGAAGAAAATCAAACATCAATGCTAGTCTAAAGAAACAAGATTTGATGTTTGCAAGGCATGCTTTCTACTTGAGTACATGTTGCTAATTGGGGAGGTGGTGGTGGTTGGGGCGGGGCGGGATTAGTTGGGGGTGGGGGGGGGGGAGGCTCTTAAAGTATAATTGAATCTAAGAGGGAAAACTAAAATGCACCGCCTGAATTTCTCTTCCCCTCATCACACAGCTTACACTTAATCGATTTTTCAATTTTTGAAAATTTCCTTGGTCTTAGATATGAAAGTGAAAACCTACTAAGTATAATGTTTTTGCTTCAATTATTTCCTTACTTGCAATATCATAGATGAAAGATGTATGAAAACTTTTAAAAAGAAAAATTTATTAAGGCTAATATTGTGTCCTCCCAACCTACACATCACAATGTTTTCAATGTTTGAGACATGTTTTTTGTTTTTCCATTCACAAATGGATCCTCCAAATCAAAGAGCATGAAACTTACATTCATGTGTGACCTTCACAAGGGATGGGGTTACATTTCTTTAAGGGGTTTTACTAAATACCCTTATGTGTAATTCGTGTTGCTTAAAATTTAGATAAAACTTTTGCAATTGCAAAGCCCCATTTTTTTGTCCTCATCTACTCTATTCACATATTATTGAGTGGATCCCTTGACATTGTCACACCAACTACCCCCTAAAAATGTGGGAAAAATGTCTTTAATCTATTCATTTAGATTGTGGGGACCTTGAGAGATGAGGAAAGAGAATAATAACTTACATGCCTTCTTTTGTACTATAAATTAAAATAAGTTTTCTTTTATCATTTCCAATTATGATAAAGTCCAAATCTCTTGCTTGTTTCTTGCAAAGAAGTTTGAATTTCTGGCTTCTTCTCTGCTCTCTCTCTCTCTCTCTCTCTCTCTCTCTCTCCTTTAGCTTGACTTCATCTGTCACCTATATAACCGAAGGTGGGAAACTAAATGATCTAGAAGGTTTTCCCTTAGTTTTTCTTTCATGAAGATTGAGTTACTTGCTTCTCAAAGTCAAATAAGACTGTCGATGTAATTGGAAATTTTCCATTATGTTAATAGTCATTTTTTCCCTTCATGGGAAAAATATCATTAAGTTATGGCTCTTGAAGAATTTTTCCTAATTCAAATATGTGTGATTCTACATAGAGATGTCAAAATAAAGTAAAAGTTATTTCAATGAAAAGTGTTAAACCAATTAAAAACATCACACATGTATGTATTCACACCACACAAGTGGAGAGAGAGAGAGAGAGAGAGAGAGAGAGAGAGAGAGAGAGAGAGAGAGAGAGAGAGAGAGAGAGAGAGAGAGAGAGAGAGATGGCATGTCTATTATAAAATAGGTACATATAGGACTAAAAAAATAAAATTTAGCAAAGAATAGTGCTTGGTATTAAAAAACACAATAAAAAATACAATATTACTATTTCCCTCCACATGATGGTTATTAATAGATTGAATTTTTACTTTTCCATGTATAATGAACCAATATAATTGCTCTACACTTTCCACCACCCATTGATATTATGTAGCAAACACTATGGTATTTTTGCCTTGTCTTCATCTTCTTGTTTGCCTTGTGTAGTGAGAATTTCCTTGATCAAGACTTAAGAGTTCTTTAGACTTCAAACTAGCCATGACATTATCGAGTAAATGTATTGTTGCTTTGTCTTTGTCTTCTTTGTGCTCTTGCATAGAGGAATAGTTCCCTGGTCAAAATTAAGAGTTCCTTATACTTAACATTAGCCATGACATTCTAGAGTAAATTTGATAGACTAATGTGACATGTAGGCCCATCATCATGTCTACAAAGTAAACATCAACCTTAAGGAGGGCATCTCCTCAGGTTTGTGTGATTAGTGTGTTAAACAAAAAAGTTGCCACAATTCTATCATAGCTTCTTGCTTGATGTTAATAGGATGGCCTTACAAAGGTTGGCTTTGACAAGTCTATTGGAGTCCCCTAAGCTAAGGGTGGGTACCTCACCATCATAGTGAAGGGTGTTAGTTGGGGTAGATTTTAGATTGCCCATTTATTTTTGTAATCCAATACTTTTTCTTTAGTTTCTTCCCCTCTCCCTTTATTTTTTAAGGGCATGAAAGATGGGGCTAACCAAAATGAAATTTTTCTCCCATAAGAGAATATATGCATGGCTTTTATCATCGCTTATTGCATCACCTCATTATTCTCTTATATAAACACTCAAATAATTCTCCATGCTGGCTCTACACAAAAGTAAAATAGTCGTCACCTTGGCATATTTAAAAACCCCATACAATGCATTCAGGTAAGCATATAATCAAAATATCCATGTACTTCATATTCTATTTTCTTAGGTTGTCATTTACCCATAATTGAAAGCATGCATTTGTTGGGCATTGAATTGGAATCCCTTCTATCCATCCACAAGAAATTATCTTTACCACCAAAAATATTTTTTCATATCGAGTTGCAAAAATGATAATTATGAGGTAAGGACCCACAATAATTGAGTTTTCCTTGATTGGACCACCCTCAAATGTGCTTGCTCATTTTACTTGACCTTCTTGCTTCTCTCATTGAACCATATGATAGAAAGTACGGGAGGTCATGGTAGGGAAGTTGGGACATCCTCTATCAAAAACCCTAATTGTAATCTTGAAGAGCAAAGTATCCCAGGGAGTTCACTAAGCCCAGGGAGGTCACTAAGCGATAAGTAAGATAGCACGTGAGTTCATATGAAGGGATATTATTTTCTTTGCTGCATTACAAAAAACATAGATAGATAAGTGCTATAAGGGGTACTTAAGACCTTTTTTTAAAAACACATGTGATGGAGGGGAGTTTTACATAGTCAAACTTCCTAGTATAATGGAGAGATCCAAGTAGTTTAATGAAATAATAATGTTATGCTATCAAGATGCTTAGGTACACTATGCATGAAAGACTTGAGATGACTATAGGGATGTGGAGAAATATTCCATCTTGCTCTTAAAGTAATCATTACACAACATTCCAAGTTAGTCAGCTAGAATTACGGTATTACTCCTGACATAAGAAAATTAGGGTGGATGACCTAGGATAAACAATTACAAATGCTCTAAATAGTATCCATTGTATTATGAAAATTTGAAGTCAAATCAATTATGTGAACAAGAATAAGTACATTTGCAAAATTCCACCAAGGAAATTGATATTATAATGCCATGTGAGCAAAATTTTATGAGAACAATCAACACTATAATGCTATATTATCATCCCTTGCAAAGCAACCTTGAATTAACAAGCTATTTTAATTACCTTCTCCATTATAGAATTAATCAGCTGCATCTTGTGAGATCCAAAAGGTTGGGAAACGGTTTTTATAATCTATGATGGGAAAGAATTCCCATGACTCATCATATATCCTTTGGATATTTGTTTTTTATGGATTAAACGTTGGTATTTCATGAGATTGTGCACTTCCACCCATTAATTTCAAAATCCACAATGAACATACACATACCAACATGTATGCATAATGAAAGAGTGTTCCTTTTTGAAAGCAACCTTTAAGATGCAAAAACTTTATCGTATTAAACATTTTATGAGCTTGGGGGAATTTGTGTATACTTTAAGATGTTCCAAGGACCATTTCCTTCTTAAAACCTGTAAAACTACCACACTTCTTGATTTTGAACAATTGCTCGAATTTTAAATATAGTCTACTTTATAAATATTGTGTACTACGTTCCAACTATACTAAAACCATAAATTTTAATGTCAAGATGGCATTAAATTATATTGTTTTATTCTAAGAGTTAAAGGCTAAATGTCAAACCTTGTATGATGTATATTTTTACGAGATGAGTGGAGGTAGGGTAGCAGCATAGCCATTAAATTTTCTTGTACTATTTTACTCTAAGGGTCTAAAGTTAGATAGAAATCTTATATTTACAAAGATGGAGACTAATGGAGTAAACTAATATATAAAAGTACGCCCAACCTATCTTTTATATCCATGTGTCCATTATTAGATTATAGCATGGTACCTAGTTAACTATAAGTTTCTACCAATTCCTCAATACACATACATATGTGTGTATGCACATACGTAGATACTTACATATATGCATCTATGCATACTCTTGTGAACTTACCACAAGATACTATTTGTACTTGGAAAATAATTTTGTAAAATATGCATTGTGAAGTACGAGGCTAGAATGTAATGTACATGATAGGTAAATATAAGTTTTGCGTAAACTAAAACTACATTGCACAAGCACCTACACTAAACTTGGTGCCTTTAACTTTTGCAAAGGACCTCGATCCTAATGTGTTCTTGTGTCTATGTTGAGCATCAATACTATTCTCATCGTAAAAATTATTTAAAATCTCTCTCTCTCTCTCTCCCTCTCTATCTATCTACATACATACATTCATACATATCTATGTATGTATGTAGTATGTATGTATGTAGGAGAGAAGGGTAAGGAGCAAGACACAACACTAGGGCCCATAAATAAGGGTTGAACCCCCCCGAAGGTCTTTATCGCAATAGAATAATCTTTGTACAATTGGCTCTTGAAAGAACATAGAACTGAGTACAATTCTAAATGAATATGGGAGGCCTAGGGCCTTTCTTTTATAGACTTGGTCTAGAAAAAAGGCCTAGCAAAAAGCTAGGGCTTGCTTTCTAAAAGCTAATTTTACAGAATGCCAAGCTTTTTAGTATTTTTCCTTCTAAATTTGGTGCTCTGGAGCTTTTAGGCACCTTTTAATCTTGTGGGCTCTCCTTTTAATGAGGAGCCCCCTTGTTTATACTTTTTAAGCCTTGTGGGGCCTACTTTTTAGACTTTTCTCCCCACTCTTGGGTCATTTTTGCACTCTCTTAGGTCCTACACATGGCACATACATGCGTACATGTACATGTACATGTATGTGTATGCGTATGTGTGTGTGTGTGTGTGTGTGTGTGTGTGTGTGTGTGTGTGTGTGTGTGTGTGTGTGTGTGTGTGTGTGTGTGTGTGTGTGTGTATGCGTATGCATATGTGTATGTGTATGTGTATGTGTATGTAAATGTACATGTATATATATATATATATATATATATTTCCTTTCCTTCTTCTCTTTTTATTTTGGTTTGATATCTAAGTAAGCATTGGATTCATCAAGGAGACTTTAAAATCTTTGTAATTGAGCAACATATTAGACTTCAATAATGAGGAGAACGCGTCACCGTGTGGCTAATTTCTCATTATGTCCTACCCTTTAATGTGGATGATAAGCTATACTTTCAATTTTTTTCCTATAACTCAAAAGAAAACAAAACCCCTTCTATTGAACCCACATGCTATCTTACATTATGTATTATGTGCTTCTCTCGTGCTAGCCTGCAATTGCACTGTTATAAGCTCTCTTTAATGAGCTTGTTGCTAACTTGCTTTTGTATTGGCTTAAGCATTCAATGTTTATAGAACATAATTTATCAACACGGAGGGTATGATGTACAAAACCACTACTTAGATTTAATTTCAACAAGCTAGTGATATCATTTGTGTAAATGGTCCACCTCTACATCCTCAAGATGCACCCATTTTTCTTGAGACTAGTGCATCCAATAAGGAAATGGCACATTGTTGCACACTGAGCTTCTTGGCCTTCTATTCCATGCCTATTCTCTAGCAATACTACTCAAGCAAGTGCCTCATAATATTTTAAGGGCCCAAGAGAAGTACTACTTTAAAAACTATGTGAGAGGAGATGCAAAAATAGCAATGCCTAGGCTAGTAAGAGAGTTGAAACTCATGGAAATAGATAGCCTAGAGTGAAACCCCAATCTATGAAGGGCCAACCAAGACAAGAAAGTTGAATCCAGCTATGGAAGGAGAAGAAAAAAAGCCCATGTACATCAGTAACCAACTCACACAAGAGAATTAAAGAATTACTACGAAAATATCAGGATTGTATAGTTTGGTTCTACAAAGAAATGAAAGGGATTTCCACTAAAGTTGTGGTACATACCATACCTATTATGAAAGGTTCCAAACCTAAGATATACTGGACCTTATATAGGACAAATCCAAAGTATGGCACCCGTTTGTATGGTGAACTATAAAATCACTAGATGTTTTTGGTTTCATTTATGAAATCAAGCACATTGATTGGGTGTCATCAATTGTGATTGTGCCAAAGAAGAACAAGAGGCTAATGATACCTTTGAATCTCAAAAACGTCAATGTAGCTATTAGGGGTTAGCTAGGCACCAATAACTAAGTCTAGTCCTAAGTAGTAGTCTTATCTTTTAATTGTCATAGCCAGCATGCAAAAATAGTTATTAAGTTACTTGCATGTAACTTCTTGGTACTCGTGTTAAGAGTCTCTGCAGTCTAATGACAATCTCACATTGCAATTTATCCAATTCTATGTTGATCTTGTACTGTGATATGATGATGATGAATACAAGGAAGTATTGTTTAATTTGTATTTGTTGTTTCCAATGCAAAGTTGAATGATTATTTATTCCAACTTGTTTTCAATCTATTTTTGACTCTGTGCAGACTAGACAAGCTCTGATTGAATTTTGACTAAGGGTGATTATTGCCTTCATGGAGGATCTGGTAGCGAATGTCAGACACATGAGAATGGGAGACTCCTACCCGTAGAGGCCATACCTATTTTACTAGGGCAAGAGCCAGGTCCCGAGGCCTCGAGTAAAACCAACTTTCAACATCAAGATGGAGAAAGTAATGAAGATGCCAACTATGTGCTAAGTAGAGAATTATGTTCAATGGATTCTACTCACAGTTGGAGTATTTAGAAGTAGAAGAAATAAATTCAAGACTGATCCCAGCTTCACCATCCGAAGCTTTCATTAGAACTACCTATGGATCTTATCTAGTAGCAAGAGTTTGTATTGTAGCTCGAAGAAGCTTGTTCAATCCGTTGCTGCCTCAACCAAGAAGGAGACAACCTGTTCCACCACCTATCATCATGGCAAACCCAAATCCACTAGTGAAAGCCACAAAGTTTGAAGGGAAGAAAGGACAAGACATCGACAGTCATGTAGGGCAGTTCGAGACTCGATGGATTACAAGCGGTTTCTAAGGACTAGCAGATGCAGTAAAGAAGGAGAAGTTTGCAACCACAATGGAAGGGAGAGCAATGAGTTGGCTCATGTAGTATAATCTACCACACTTTGCTACATATGATGGTCTGAAGGGATATTTCTTGGGAAGATTTCAAAAGGAACAGACACCTGAGGTAATGCTTAAAAGGCTTCACAACATGAAGTTGAAAGACTTATTGGTGGAAGATTATGCACAAAAATTTAGAAACCTATATGGAAGACTTGCAGCAATGCAAAGACCTTCTGAAGAACAGTTGGGAGACTATTTTTACAAAGGGCTCAAGAAGGAGCTGTGGACCGCAGTAGCAGGCCTTGAATAACTTGCTAGAGCAAATGATTTTAATAATTTGGCTAAAACTGGTCAAAGGGTAGAAATAAGATCTGGTGTTTCAAAGAACAAAGAAAAGAAGGTGAAGAAGAAAAATCATAATGACTCTAACTCAGAATTTGATGAGAAGGAGGATTCCAACTCAGAGGCTGAGGAGAGTGATAGTTCAGAAGATGATAGTTCCGACAAAGGTTTGGATGAGGAAGGAGAAGGAAAAAAGAGGAAGAAAAAAGGAAAATACAAAAAGCCTAAAACAAAGTCTAAAACTAAAACCAAGAAAAAAGAAGCCTAAAGAAGACTCTAAGCTTGAGAAGATAATCAAGGAGCAACTAAAGAGTATAGGAGTAGAGTCAAAGAAAGAGAGGGCACCATGTGAGTATTGCTCAAAAGAAAATCATGATAAAGAAAAGTGTTGGTATAATCCAAACTACAGGGAGAGATTGCCTCCTCATATGCAGCTAGCAGGGCAAGCTGCTCAAGCAGCGGCAGTTGGGAGCACAAGCTAGCCCAAGATATAACAATGCAACACCTAGGAGACAACACAACTAGAACTGAGGTGCTCAGCCAAGACAAAATAATGAAGCATGCACTTATTGCGGGCTTGAGGATGATGGACATTGCCAAGGCCCTCAGTGTGAGTGCAAACACATAAATGAAAGAGGAATTCCTATTGTACAATTTAATCCTAGATCCAATGCAAACCCTCCACCACAACCACAAGTAGGTGTAAATGTTCTCATACTTGAGACAATTGTGGAAGAATCTAAAGTAAGGGATGACAAGAGGATTTTTTCAAAGAAATATTGCACTCAAAGATCCATATAGCACTTGACCAATTGCTTAACCTAGTTCCTGCCTTTAAAGAACGGTTGTGCCAAAATTTTCATAAGGAGCAACCCTCTATAGCTGAGGTGGGAGTAAGATTGGAAGGTGAAGAAGATGGGGAAATCTATGCCTCTAGTGTGGAGGATGTTGATTATAAAGTACCTACACTAGATGTGGTGTACAAAAGACAAATAATTCCAGAAGTACTTATTGATGGGGGATCTGGTGTTAACATTCTTTTTGAAGAGTTGTACAAGCGCTTTTGTGAGAATGAATTGGTCCCAGCACCTTTTCACGTTAGAATGGCTGAGTAGATGAGAATTCAACCACTAGGTATAGTGAGAGGTCAGCAAATCAATATATGGGGATTGACATTTACAATAAGTTTTGTGGTACTGAGAATGGATGAAAAAGAAAGCTCTTACTCTATGCTACTTGGCAAACCTTGGCTTCATGCTACAAAGGCTAAGCAAGATTGGGGAACTGAAAGGATTACTGTTAGGAAGGGAAAGAAAAAGTACAAGATAAGCCTAGCCTCGAAGAGAACTCTTCCTAGGCATATGCAACCCATAGAGGCAGAGGTAGTTTATATGGTGGCAGAGGTGGAGGAGGATGAAGAGGATTATTTTTTCAAAAGAAACCCGTGTTTGAAGTAGAGCTGGTAGGCATTCTACAGAGTATACAAATGATAAGAAGACTATTTCCAATACAAATTTGACTACACAGTTCAACTAGCCAGCCAATTCTGACCAGAAAGCTGATGTGGCTCAAAAGAAGCCAGATGACCCTGATGCTGATGAAGAAATAGTAGAGGGGAGTCTAAGAACTCATTATTTCAAGAAGAGAAAGCCTTTGAAGAACATATAAGC
This sequence comes from Dipteris shenzhenensis, assembly GCF_047967505.1. Classification (NCBI taxonomy): domain Eukaryota; kingdom Viridiplantae; phylum Streptophyta; class Polypodiopsida; order Gleicheniales; family Dipteridaceae; genus Dipteris; species Dipteris shenzhenensis. The sequence goes on from NC_141621.1 coordinate 39,297,625, forward strand.
AGAAGATGAGCTTGAAGACATGAATCTTGGTGACAAGGATGGTTTATGTCAGCCTTGAATTGAAGGAACCTTTCAAGGAACCTTGAATTCAAAGATGGTATATGTCAGCCTTGAATTGAAGGAACCTTTCAAAGGGAAATTGAGGGAGCTATTGCTAGAGTTCAAGGACATTTTTACATGGCATTATATAGATATGAAGGGAGTTGATCCTTCTTTTTGGCAACATAAGATAAATCTTAAAAAGGATTACAGTTGTTCCGCAAAGATGTAGAATGAATCCTAATTAATCCTAATTATGCTAAGCAAGTCAAAGAGGAGTTGGATAAGCTTCTTAAAGTTGGGTTCATATATCCTTTGGATAAAGTCACTTGGTTGTCACCTATTGTCATAGCTCCCAAAAAGAATGGCAAGCTAAGAATATGTGTGCCAGATTATAGGAAGCTGAATGTAGCAACTATTACTGATCCATTCCCTTTATACCTTTTTGTGATACCATGTTGGATGCTATGGCAAGCCATGAGATTTATAGCTTCTTGGATGGATTTAGCAGTTACAATCAAATAAGGATGTCTTACGAGGGCAAGTACAAACTGTATTTGTTACTGAATGGGGAGTATTAGGCAATGTAATGACTTACGGCTTGAAGAATGCTCCACCAAATTTTTAGAAGTGGATACAAGAGGTGTTGGTAGACTACCTTATTTCCTTCATGAGAGTACTCTTGGATGACTTTATAGTCTTTGGTAAGAGGTCATATCATTTAGATCATCTCAGATTATGTTTTGAGAAATGTTGGATGGCTCAATTGAGCTTGAATCCAAGAAAATGTACTTTTGATGTGGAAGGAGGTGTGTTATTGGGGCACATTATATATGACGATGGAATGGCTATTGATTCAAGAAAGGTATCTGTCATATAGAAAGCTTTGTTCCCAAGAGTGAAGTATGTATGGGGATTGAAGTAGTAGTAAGCATTTGATGTTTTAAAGAAGATGTTGGTAGTAGCTCCTATCCTACAACCTCCAAATTGGGAATTACCCTTTCATGTGCTTGTAGATGCTTCAGATGTGCCAGTTGGAGCAGTGTTGATGCAAGATAAGCACAAAAAGTGGTTCCGACCTATGCACTATGCCAACAGAGTGTGGACAAAGGTTGAAAAGAACTATGCAGTCACTGAGAGAATGGTATATGCTTTACATAAGTTCAAAAATTACCTACTTGGTAATAAGGTTATGTTCCATGTCGACCACTAGGCTTTGATCTATTTGGTGACTAAACCACACCTAATTGGAAGAATTGCAAGGTGGATGTTGTTGTCTCAAGAATTTTACTATTAGGTAATTCATACACCAAGAAGATAGATTACTTAAGTAGGCTCATCTCAAGAGAAGATTCTATTAGAGTACTAGATCAACTATCAAATGTAGACCTGTTTGTGGTCCGAATGGAGGATCCACAAATTTGGTATGATCGGATGCTATTTTTCCTTATTGATGGACTGATTCTTGATTCTTTTGTCAAGGGATCAAAAAAATAAAATGGTGCTACAAAGTAAGCCTTATTTGGTTATTTCTTGTGTACTTTATAAGAGAGGCATTGATCAAATGATTAGAAGATGTGTGCCAGCTCATGAATAGCAGGTAGTGTTGACAGAGGCACATGCTAGAGGACACTTCTCAGGGAGGTCATCACAGGCCAAAAGATTATGCAGGTAGGCCTTTGGTAGTGTTGAAAGATGCTCATCAATATGCAAAGGAGTGTTTAGCAAAGATGCCCATGCCTTCTTATAGTCTAAGGGACATAAGTCTTGAGAAGCTAAAATCCCCCTTAGCTAAACATGATATGATAGACCACATCACTCAATTTATAAGGTCGTATCAAAGCATAGAGTTGCAACTAGATAATTATGGCACAGTGACACATAATAGCTAGAAGCCTATTCATATCTACCTAATCAAATCAACAATGCAAAATTCTTTTGCATTTCCAAATACAAAAGAATAGTATCCAATAAAACATTTAGATGGTAGATTTCAAAAATTTAGGATGGGTTTTCACCTAGCACAAGGGCACAAAATGAGGGAATATGACATTATGTGGTCCTCGACCTAGTATTATGCAAAGAAGAAACGAGCACGTCTTTTCTTTGAGCATCTTGGTCTGAGCACATTTTTTTGAGCATGGCCTATATTGTGAGATATGGTGCCATGAGCACATAGATTAAAGGGCAAAGGTATGTGATAAGGAAAGAATTAAAGTAGCCACCCTAAGATGTGGACTACATGATGTGGAGATGTGGATTGAGGATATCCACAAGGAGAGATGTGGATGAAAGGATCCCACATGTGTTGACTATTCAAAGGGCACTCTCTATATAAGAGGCCTATCATGTATGATTGAGTACACACACACACACACACATTGCAAGAGATATAGATTTGCTATCTCCCTCTCATGTCTTATTTAGTGTGCTTTGAGCCTCCTTAGTTCTTCCATTGATCTTGTGTGCACTAGGTTTAGCACGATCTTACATTCTTTGACACTCTCCATTTCTATTCATTAATGCCTCCATACTATCATTAACTAGCTCAAAATCTCTGAATGAGTCCACCTCTTATAGATTTATTTGAATTTGTGATCCTAATTTGCTTAATCTATGCAAAATCCTCACTTCTAGTGCTGTAGTCTCATTAGCAAGTTCTTAAGAGGTAGCTTGCCTCTGATTCTTTGCTGATTTTAATCATTTCTCATATGCTACCTTAGCTCTAGTCAATTTAGTATGTGTAACCTCCTCTATTTGGATGTTTGCATCTGTTGGCTTCCTTGAAGGTCGTATTAGAAGCATGTCCCTCATCTTCATATCTACCCAATCTTGAGGATGTAGTATCTTATCATATCTTTAGCATACTCTTTTGAGAGTATTTGTGTCCTTGACCATTGTTGTTTTTCTATGACATGAGAAGAAACCAAAAGTGTGTCCTAAAAAAGCTCAATTAGGAAATCTTCTACTGCCTCTTGAAGTGTCCAAATAGCTATTCTTTGCCACCTCATCCCAAGGTCCAACTATCACATACCTCCTTATCCAACCTCTCAAAGGGTGCCTTAGGAATGGCAAATCCTATTGCCTTTTGTGCTTTCCTGATTCCTCTCAAGGCACTTATGCTTTGTTTGAACCTCCTCGTATTTTCTTACTAGAGAATGAGCATAGGCTTTCCTTTTCTAGCATGTTTAGCTCTGCCCTATGCACTATCCTATTTCACTCTTTGCTGTTGTCGTTTGCCTTAACATGATGATGATGGTGTTGTTGCTGCTTGTGTTATACTTGGGATGTGTCCCTGTTCTCTTATAGTTGGTTTTGTCCTAGCCATATCTCTAGATAGCTACAAGACCTAAAAAATGGACAAATTGACCAATGAATATATTTTGTGTAGAAGAAAGCGATTTGGAAGGTTGAAAATTTCCCAAGAGAAAAAATCACTTTCTATTGTACATTCTATAAAAATTCATTAACGATAGGTATACTTTTATATATTTCTCACTTGTGGCTATGTTTGAGCTATATCCCTAAGCTGTACTACTATTTGGTGCAAGAAGAATAGGTGAAATTGAAGTATAAACTCAATTTTTGGCACAGTTGTGGATTTGGGAAAGTCTCAATGGGGCAAATTGCATCTATTACACAAATTTGTCAGATAGAATAAAACAATGTACACTTTGTGAATATCTTGATGCGAGGGAGCAAGGAAATCCAAGATGGATGCAAGATTGAAGGATGACTACACCTTTATTCATATGGTTGTAGTCCATGTGACAATATTGTATAAACTACCACAATGAGGATCAGTTATTGCATCACCTTATTCATGTATTTGTTGGACTTTAGCTTCCTAAATATGGGCATCACAAAATCAATAATACATCACCACTCCTGACATTTGCAAGGTTGATCGGATCCTAATGGACCCGGTGTCGTGTCTCATGTCCACTATTTTACTGATTCCCTTTTTTGGGCCCTGCAAAAGGTCCTATGGTGTGAGGGGTATTGGATGGTCCATAGTTAGTGAGTTAGTCTTTTTAATTGTTTGACAAAGTTAGGTGAGTTAGTGCGTTCTAGGTTTAGGTGGTTAGGTTTAGCTGGTTAAGTGTAGTTAGGGTTAGTTAGGTTTTTCGTTTAGTATATATTCCTATTTTAGGATTAAGTTAGTATTATTGTGTCTCCCGCCGGCTTCGTGTTCCTCCTCTTTGGTTCTTCTTCTCTATGCCACCTCCCCGCTCCTTTTGCTGCTCTTCTTTGCCATGGTTCTCCTTTCTGTGCTGCCATCTTCTCCCTTCTACTAGTTCTTCATATCTCTGTTGCCATCTCCTCTGCTTTTACCTTATCTTTCTGTCGCGATGTGCTCATGGTCCTGACGGCTCTTCTTCTATCTTGTGTTTCTGGCGACAGCTTCTAAGTTCTATTATCTGTCCCTCTGCGGCAATCTTGTGGTTTTGAACTCGGATTATGGTAGTACGAGGGCTTGAATCCTGTGTTGTTCGGTCATTTCGTTGATGCCCGCTGTTATCTTTTTCGGTGTTCACTTCTGTGTTTCGAAACGTTTCTATGTGGTGCCATGTTGTATTTGGTGCCCCAGTCTATGGGCTTGTACTATTATAAATTCGGGCTCTTAAATGATGGGGTCCATCTGCTCTTTAGCGAATCCATGGCTGCATATTGGGTTACCTTGGTCACTGTCATGTGGTGTATTCTGGACTGTGGTTGATGTGGCGCCATGACAAGTTCGGTGCACCTTCCTGTGGACTTGTATTGTTAAATTTTGGGCTGCTCTACCGAATCCAGGGCTGCATGTTGGGCCGCCTTATGAGGTGTTGAGCTGTGCGATACCTGCAATTCTGTTTTAAATATGCATTTAATGGCCGCGTGTATTAAAGATTAAGGACGAGGAGATTTCCTATGTTCTGTGTTTATTATATAGGTATTTCATTTGAACAGTTAATGGCCGCCTCCATTGTGGAAAATGAGGATGGTTGTTAGCTGGTTAATGGCCGCCTCCATTGTGAAAACTCTACTTTTTTCGTTGTTTTAAGACTAGTTATGCTAAATCCTTCGTCGTTTGGCAGCGTATTATGCTAGTTGAGATGAATGAAGGTATAAATTACAAAAACTGGGTGTATGTCGTGTAGCTCAGCCTATCGTTGTGCTATACGCGTTGTGCTATACGATAGTAGGTAGTGTGTGACATGTGTGGCACGTGTTCCTTGTGTTGTCATGCAGTTCTCATTTTCTTTAAGTTTGCACCTCTATAAAGCTGCATGTGCATCAAGGTCACTCTCAAACCTTTTACTTCGCATATGTTTCTTGGCAGTTCGCATTTTCGAGATTCAAATATTGTCATGGCTGATTGTGAAGGTTTGCGCCTCTGCATCCCTATCATGTATTTTCTTTTCATCATTAGGCTTTTGTGAGCGTAAAAGGTCGCATCAACCTTTTGTTCGTTATGTGCATTGGACAGTTATACGTTTGCTTCTCTTGCTGTCCATCATATGCACTGTATTTTTCTTAGTTTCGTAGTGTATTGCGTTTCCTTGGAGTGTTTGCTTTTTGATGTACCATTTGTTCTTTGATGTGGAATGTGTGCTTCTTGAAACGTGTGTGTGCCTTCATGTGCTCACTGTTTTAAAGCATAGTGCTCTATTCTTGCAATACTAGTTCTCTATAGCTGTAGATGTCCTTCTCTTCTCATGTTATTGTAGTGTTGTTTGTTGTCTGAAGTCGTTGCTTGGGTAGGTATAGAACCTAACCCCCAACATTTAAACTTCAAACCTCTCTCCTTTATGCAGATTTTTAACATTTATGCTGTTATTTTTGTCTCTTACAAAGAGAAAAATGGGTTATCAAACCTTTGTACTCATGATTATTTTATGAATAAAAATTCTATATTAGAACTGTTTTGTCATTTGATAAAGAAGTTGTAGTTGATAGTTGCACCCATTTTTTGGTATGATGAAAAAAATTATGAAATTAAACATTTTATACGATTTTGTTGCTTCACAATAAAATCTTTCCTTTTAGTAACTCTAAAATCAAATGAAAAGTGACTGTAATAATTACTAAAACAGTAAGTACAGTTAAATCGTACATGGTCTTTAAAGATGAGAAAACAACGTAATACAAAGTAGCATAAAGCATTGTAATGCACACTTTAAGTTTTCTATTTTTACAATTTAAGTTTACTGTGTTTTTTATAATGTTTCAAGAAGGCAATTACATATTATATAACATATAAGTATCTGTAACTATAGATTTTTTTTCTGATGAAATAGAAGTAATGTTAAAGAGAATTCCATTTTATCCACAGTTTGTATTTGTATTCAGGAAATGATTTAAGAAGGAAAAGTTTTGGCCTTATTCCAAGTACAAGAAAATAGACTGTGTAAGATATGTTACTAATGTATAGGTATACTTGTAATGATGTTCAATTAATCTTGTTTGTAATTTCTTGTGCAATCTTATTACAGGATGAACTGTTAATGTGTTCTCTGTAATTCACTTCAATCTATTTAACAGCAAAAGATCTACTTTAATTTTTCCTAATATTTTGTTACTATGGACAGAGGTTTTTGGTGCTGTTGAGTTAAAGGGGACAAATGTCCAGCCTCAAGAAAACTCTCCATCATTAAATGTTGCAAGTCCTTCCTTTGTTAGTGGTATTGCATCAGTCTTCCTTTCTTCTCCTCCTCCCATTTCCAACAACAAGACTCTAGTAAAGAGGTCTTTGTTTCAGTCTCCCAATTCTAATGAAAAAAAACCACGAGTTGTTACAGTCAAAGAAGAAAGTCCCTCCTTCATTCCTTCTGTTGATAATGTTCCTTTCCCAGCATTATATGAAGTAGAGAATTGGGTTGAAGAGGAGAGGAATGGTCCTGTAGTTAAAGCTATCCTAGTTCTAGACATTGATCTAACTGTCAAAAATTGTGTCTTTGATGGAAAGGTCCTGAACAAGTATGGTACATGCATGCCAGCCAATGTCAATTATCCCAAGTGCTTAAAAGTTGACCTTGCAGACAAGAAAGGCATAGGGTGCATAACTTTGCACATAGATGAGTTGTTCTATAGTGATTTCATAAGGTTTCTGAATATTGGAGACTGCATTTGAGTTACAAACTTTTCAGTATGCAAGAAGAATCCTAGGAATGATGGTGGCACAACTAATTATAGTATTGCATTTGACCCCTCCACTCGCATTGAGCGCATCCCTCCCTACATTGTTGTTTTTGAGATATACCTTGAAGGCACTATTGCAATTTACAACAAAGAAAAGTGTAAGAACTTGATTAACAAAGGAGAGGGCAACCAACTTCCTCTAGCCACTTTAGTTGTAAGAGTCATCAAGCTTGGCACGTCTTACAAGCAACGCAATGAGATAAAAGTTAGAGATGGTGAATACCTTGAAGATCTTATAACAGTGATCCTTCTTGCTTGGTTTTAAGTTCTTAATGCCCTTTCTTAGTGTGCAATTGCATCATTAATCAGTTAATGATTTGGCCTACTGTTTTTTTGAAAATGGTAGCTTACTTTTTGGAGTAATAGGCACTCAGATTTCCTCAAAGTAGCTGAAAGGTTCAAGACATTTGGAGAGGCTCAGTTTGTTCTTCACAATGTGGGCTGCAAGAAAAACACCCAGCCTATTGCATTGAATATGCTAGACATCACTATCATCACTCCCTTAAAATATCCAAATCTCACTGTCTATTTGGCGAGGGTTTTTAGCACACACATCCAACAAATTGGTTATGGAAACCAGGTCCAAACTAATATGATTTGTTTGAAATTGTTGCTTATAATTGATATGTATCGCTTCATAACCTTTGTACTAATGAACCATTCTTTTTTTGCATAGGTTACTGGTGTTCTTTCTATGACGGGCATGAATTCTGCTTTGTACAAGTCCTTGTATGGTATTTGTAAGGAGAATAAAATATCGATGGATTGTGAGAAAGTGTTTTGCTTGGTTTGTGATAAAGTCACCTCTCTTGTTAAAATTCCAAAAGTAAAAGCTCTCATTACAAGCACCTAAGGAGCTACTGTGGAGGTGGTGTACAAAGACTCCCTAGTGAACAAGGTCCTACCGCTCCCTCAACCATTTGTGGTGCTTTGTACAAGTCCTTGTATGGTATTTGTAAGGAGAATAAAATATCGATGGATTGTGAGAAAGTGTTTTGCTTGGTTTGTGATAAAGTCACCTCTCTTGTTAAAATTCCAAAAGTAAAAGCTCTCATTACAAGCACCTAAGGAGCTACTGTGGAGGTGGTGTACAAAGACTCCCTAATGAGCAAGGTCCTACAGCTCCCTCAACCATTTGTGGACTTGCTTGAAGTCATATCTCTTCAACAAGAAAGCTGAAGGGCGTTTCTTGATTAACATGTTCGGTGTTGTGACAGCATATGTTGCTCCGAAGGTTGAGGAACCACAAAACAACAACTGATGATAGTATTGTAATCAATATTATTTATTGTATCAAACTCCCCTAAACAATGAATTGAGTGTGTTGTTCTATAAAGCTTCCCTACTTTCTTGCTCTTCATTTCTTTCAATGTTTTAGAATGTTTCCAATGTACCACTTGTCCTATTCTTCATGATTTGTTTTCAATAATCTCAAAATTATTTGAACTATCCCAATCGCCCTTATACTTTCATTGAAACATGAGGTTTAACAAATCATTATGTGATGTTTAGTTAGACATTGGCTTTGTTTCCAAATATCCTCGCAACAAGTGTATTTTGCTTTTTATATCATACTTGCTAAACTTTCATATTTCCATCAAGGCATTGAAAAAAATGGTCATACACAAGATCACAAGCATTCTACAATCAAATAATGAAGAATTAATGCCATTAAACAATATGCTATTCCATGAATCTTTAGTTGAAGAAGTTTACAAAAGAATAGCAAGTACCAATGTGTATCTTAACGAAATCCAAAAAGAAGAGTTTTCCTTCTCACCGCATGACAATATATTTCGGTATGCATTGGTTGAAACACTTGCATTGAAAATTGAATTGTTCTTTTGCAGCACAGACATATGTTATCATTATTTTGAAAGTAATAATTCCTCCACAAAGAAATTCACAATGAAAATTGCAATAGAACATCCACATATGAGCCTTGGGCCTTTTCCAAGGTTGTTCTTTGGCTCCCCTAGAAGTATTGGTTATGAGAAGCTCACATATTTGGACATTGTGAAATGGGAAATAATGCACAAATCATTGAGATTTGCTCAATCAATTCCTAACCTTTTCTTCAAAGCGATAAAGGTTCTCATAAAGCAAGTCATGCAATCAATATGGGTTCACCTCAGAAAAGGAATGTTGTAAAACAAAGTTCTCTACGCAAGAGATGTGAAGACTAACATAAACATAGAAAGAATGCTCCATTCGGATATAGGATATCGAGATTTTGAAAGCCTTGAAACATCACCAGATTATAAGGAGAGGCTATGCAAGGATGCTTTATTATTTTTTTGTGACTGAATTTCAAAATAGAGGAAGCCAACATGAACATGGAATCATATGGGTGAAAGATGCACCAAAATACAAAATAGAAAATATGGAGAAAGTACTATCCTTCATAAACGAACACATTACCCATTGTGATAAAAGCTTCTTGAATAACAATATGAAAGAAATACAAACACATAGGCATACATGAACTTGCACCAAGAACAACAAGAGGGTTTGTCGATTTCACTACCCAAAACCACCTCTACTTGAAACAATGATTCTAACACCAAGCCAAGGAGAAGAGAGAAAGAAGTACCAGCTCGTACAACAACACATTGATGAGGAGCTCAATAACTTGGAATCACAAACAATGATGTCATTCAATGACTCACTCGAGCACTTGGAAATTCACATGGAAACCTACTAGAACCTTCTCCTACACATAGTGATAATGCACCTCAATGTGCTTTGTTCTAGCATGATAGACTGGGTTATTTGCCAAGTGTATACTGCTCATGTTGTCACAATAAATGACAACTGGCCCATCTATAGACTGATGCATATCATAAAGCAGCTTATGCAACCAAGCTACCTCAAATGCAGCCATTGCTGCACCCTTGTACTCAGCCTCTGTGCTCGACAAGGCAACTGTAGGTTATTTCTTGCTACTCCAAGTGACTGCAGCACTCCCAAAAGAGAACATATATCCCACTTGTAGATCGTCTATCAGAAATACTACCAGCCCAATCAGCATCAGTGTATCCATGCAACTGTATCTGAACCCCAGTCTCATAAAATAGTCCAAGCATCACAAAAACAACATTGTTTCTAAAAAGAGAGCCAAAAGACATTTACACAAATGCATTCAACAAAAAGATCATTTACTTATGGCAATAAAACATGGACATATAGTACATCATGGATCCATATGTAGCAACCTCATATTGTACATCTTATATTACCAAAATGGACAACAACATAACACAATCACTGAAAAAAAAAATGAAGACTTGCATGCAAGAAAGCTCATCCACTCAAGAAAGAATGTGCAAGATGGGGAATGCTTTTCTTTACTCCCAACAAATGAGCACACAACTCACTTCATTCATTGCATTGTCCTTGTCGCTACACAAATCCACCAGAGAGTGTCAATTTATTAACACAAACGAATATTATGGGACAACGAAGAGTACTTCAAAAAATTGTGTTCATTGACCCAAGAGCAAAGAGATCTATTTGACGATGTCATGATACGTAAAAGAAAAAACCCAATAGAGAAGATACACTTGTTTTTGACTAGAGGAGCTGGAATAGGGAAAACTTACCTGCTGGCTGCTAGTGCAAGGGTTGCTACGCCATTACAACCAAAACACACCAAACTTTAATCTAGAATTGCCTAATGTCCTTATGCTTGCATACACAGGCAAAGCGTCATGCAACATCAATGGCAACACAATACACTCCGTGCTACACTTGCCAACACATACAAGGAACCTCACCTCATTAGCTAGAGACAAGCTAGAGACCCTTTCACCCCTATACGAACAATTACAACTTCTTGTGTTTGACAAGATCTTGATGGTGGGAAAAAGAACTCTAGAATTCATAGATCTACGTATGCGCGCAGTCAAAAGAAACCACACAAACTTCTTCGGAGACGTGGACGTCATTACTTGTGGTGACTTCTACCAAGCGAAGCCCGTTAAAGACTCCTGGTCTTCAAAAATAGAGCTGACGAACTACAAACCATGGCCAATACTTATTGGCACACAAAACCAAAATGCTATGAACTCAAAACAACAATGAGACAAAGCAACAACAAATTTGTACGAGCATTGAACTTGTTTAGAAATTGTACACACTTAGAAGAAGAGATACAATACATCAACCAAATGTGTCACCGTTCTGCACCAAAAGATCACACATTCCCACATCTCTATTATTCAAATGCCCAAACAAACAAACAAACACAATAAATTAGTATTGGATATGTCCATAGGCACAAAACATGTATTCAAAGCAATAGATCACTTCACCAAGTCAATACCCACAAAAAATAGATTTTTGGAAGATCCAAAGGTCACTAATGGACTCCACACAATTATAGAAATAAAAGAGGGGATGTTGGTAGAGCTTTGTTCAGGAAATATTAACCAACATGATGGATTGGTAAATGGCACTGATGGAATATTCATGACATCGACAACAGATATGGGGAAACAAATTGTTGGGCTACTTTTTCCTCAGCCAAAAATCAGACTACATACCCGAGACAGTAATAAACAAGCATTTAGTGCAGGGATACACAAAGAATGGACACCAATTCATAGAGTCACAACATAAGTGCAAATAGGGCCATCAAAGACAAGCATCCTCACACGAGAACAATTTCCAATTCAGCCTGTAGCAGCACGAACAATACATAGAGCTCAAGGATTAATCTTGGAAAAACTTGCATTCTCCCCAAAAGGCGTATGAGCACACGGATTAACATGCACAGCACTATCTAGAGTTGAGGAAATAGAGAACCTGTACGTGCTAGACCCATTGCAAGCTCAAAACTTCACTGTGGATAACGACGTTAGGTTGGAAATGGAGCGCTTCAAACAAGAAGCAACATGGAAAACAATTTTGCATCCAACAAAAGAAAATAGAGGAATGCAAAAAATCATCATTCAATCTCTGAACACAAGATCATTAACAAAATATGTTGAGGACTTGAGGGGAACAACACATTTGATGAACTGAGATGTTATTTGCTTATAAGAGACAAGAACACCACAAATAAATGAATCTCTCAACACAAAGTTGCGAACAAATAACAAATTACTCACACTGTGGAACATGCACACTAGTTAGAAAAGGCATCAAAATTATCGTCGTGCAAAAACACGTAAGCCAAGGAATAGAAATAACCACTGTAATAATAAACAATAATAACATAGAATACAATGTCGTCAACGTGTACAGACCACCATCTACAAAACACAACATTTTCATATCATACATTCAATGTATCCTAACACAAAAAATTAGAATAAACTCCCCAACAATCTTAGTTGGGGATTTCAACATTGACATAATGAAAAAATCAACAGAAATAATAAAACTACAAAGTATGATGAATGAACTAAACTTCAACTTGGAATTCAAAGAACCAACAACAATTTATGGTTCTCAGCTAGACCACGTATGGACAATGAACAATCTCACAAAGAAACAGGCACTGCTTACGCATATTGGAGTGACCATTCAATCACCTACATTTGCATTTACGAAACATAGGGCATAAAAGAAAAAGAGGCCGCAAATTAGTGCATCAAAATCCAAGTCTGCAACAAAAATAAACTTACAAAATCATTGCAAATTTTTTTTTGAAAAAATAGGAATTGCAAAAGCGGGGCCTTAGTTGTTCCTTAAAATTTTGATGAAATTATGAGTAGTTTAAAAAATTATTAAGGAATCGACTTATTTTAAATTAGGTCGTTGATTCTGCCTTTTCTCTTAGGCAATCTAGTGTTTAAGAGAGATTACCAATCGAGAGCACCCATGGTGAATTTGAGCTCTGATGCACATGGGTACTGAGAGGAAGGTGCGTTTGTTCTTTCTGGATGGTGAATTTGAGCTGATTGATTACCCATGAGGACACCCTCCTCAGCTTCTGCTGTAGCTGCTTGGAGATCTGCTTCTCCACTCCAACCTTGCAGGTTTGCCTCAATCGCAACCCAACACTTGAGAGAAGCTCGGGACTTCTGCCACCGGTTTCCACACCCTGGCGAGGGCGCAGCTGGTAGTCAATACATCCGGCCGCATCAGTTCATGCACTCCACAGAGGATGGTGCGTTTGTTCGTCCTCTCATATTATTGTAACGGTTAAGGCCCTTTGCGCCACAACGAGCTTTTGAATCCTTAGTTTGATGGGAAAACCTTCCAGGTAGTGCACTGGCAGCAGACGAACGACGGCGAAAGTTCTATATAGACCCTTCCAAGTGGTTGGGCAACGGATTCAACAAGGTCAATGCCGGCTAGGCATCAAGAAGATGACATTTTTTGTTTTGGTTCTTTCTTTTGTTATAAGGAGTGGGTCGCTATCCTATTTTCTTAGGTTTCCTGTCTGAGTTGAGCATTGCTGGTTTGTACAGAGAGATCCTAGGCTACCGAATTTGGAAAGTAGTACTGCAAGCGAGACTCTTTGGATAGACGATCGTTCCAACCCTTCTTGTGTAGAAACATATCTAGCCGCTTTGAATTGTTGTGATCAACATTATGGGCGCCAAGAAGGACCAGCCTATCTACAAGAGGTGGATGTGAAGCGTGCTGATCAAAGCGTGAACCGTTCCAGGTGTTCCTTCAAGCATAAGGTCTCGATCCCTTGAATAGGCTGCATTTCCTAGCCAAGTTGGCTGCAGAGTTGAGTCAATTCGCATTTCACAGAAATGGATGCATCATCTTCCCAAAAAAATGACGTTGCTATCTAAGTAGAAGTTGTTCAATATCATGCCTCTTATGCTATTTATTATTATCTTCGTCATGCAGGGTGCCAGAGAACAATGATTCTTTTGACCTTTCCAAAGGTTTTACAAAGCTTTGTGAGGAAGGTCGGCTTGTTGATGCGCTTCAAGCTGTCAAGATCATGGACAAAGAAGGAAGCCGCGTCTCCACAAGTATCATATTTTGTCTTTTGCAAGGATGCATAAAACAAAAGGACTTATCAGCAGGCAGGGAAGTGAATTCCTTGATTATGAGATGTGGATTTGAGGCAAACACCTTTTTGGGGAGCCATCTGATCCGTATGTTTGCCTCCTGTGGGGATCTGTTGGAAGCAAATATAGTATTTAGCAGATTGCCTGAACCAAATGTGTTCACATGGAATGCAATCATTTCAGCACACAGTAAGCTTGGACAAGGTGAACGGGCTATTGGATTGTTTCACAAGTTAGAGCAGTCCAGTGTGAGACCAAATGAATACATCTTTGTTGCTGTGCTGAAGGCATGTGCTAACACAGCATCCCTCACAGATGGCAAGCTCATTCATTCCCATGTAACAGAAAGTGGCTTTGAGTCAGATTTGTTTGTTGGCAATACTCTCACTGACATGTATGCGAAATGTGGGTGCCTTGGAGATGCACGCAGAGTGTTTGACAATTTAATAAAACGAGATGTTGTATCATGGAATGCAATAATTACAGGGTATGCTCAGCATGCGCATGGTGAAGAGGCTCTCCAAGTTTTCCAGCAAATGCAACTGGAGGGCATACAGCCAGATGACGTTACATTTGCCAGTGTTGTAAGAGCATGTTCCAGCATGGCAGCTCTAGACAAGGGCAAAGTGATTCATGATCATATCATTGAAAGCAACTTTGGAACAGATGTCTTTGTCGGGAATATTGTTATTGACATGTACATGGCATGTGGGAGCCTGAAGGATGCTCACAAAGTCTTTAAAAATCTGCCAAAGCGAGATGTGGTGACATGGAGTTCAATGATATCGGGATATGCCCAACATGGACATGGTCGCCAGGCTGTAGAAATTTTCCACCAAATGCAAGAAGAGGGCATCAAGCCAAACCAAGTAACATATCCTAGTGTCCTGAAAGCTTGTGCCAGCTTAGCAGCACTTGATCAGGGTAAGCAGATCCACGTGCATATAATCCTAAGTGACTGTGAGTTTGATGTCTATATTGGAAGTGCCCTTATTGACATGTATGCCAAGTGCGGGAACATTGATGATGCACATGATGTGTTTGACAAGTTCCCAAGGCCCAATGTGGTGACATGGAATGCAATGATAGGAGCATATGCACAACATGAGGATGGTCAAGATGCTCTGCAACTTTTCCAACAACTTCATCAGGTGGGCATTGAGCCTGACAAAGGCACATTTGTCAGTGCCTTGAAAGCATGTTCGATTGTAGCAGCTTTAGACTGGGGCAAGCAAATTCATGGACAGATAATGGGGAGTGAATATATGGACGATTTGTCTGTCAGCAACACACTCATTGATATGTATTCGAAATGTGGAAGCCTTTCAGATGCATGTAGAGTCTTTGAGCAAGCTCCCATTCGGAGTGTAGTTACATGGAGTGCAATAATTGGAGGATATGCTCTGCATAATAACTATGACGTGGCCTTCCAACTTTTTGAACAGATGCAAGAAGAAGGCTTGAAGCCAAATGATGTCACGTTTGTTTCCCTGATCTCTGCATGCAGTCATAAGGGCCAAGTAGGCCAGGGCTATCATCATTTCCAGTCAATGCAAGAGAAACATGGCATTTCACCTACGCCAGAGCACTACTTTTGCATGGTTGACCTCCTTGGCCGTGCAGGACGCTTGACAGAGGCTGAGGATTTACTCATTAGTATTCCATTTGAAAGGAAATTGTTGGGTTGGAAGTCATTGCTGAGTCACTGTAAAACATACCATAATGTAGAACTAGGAAGACGCTGTTTTGACCATATACTCACACTTGATTGTGAAGATTCTTCTGGATATGCTCTTATGTCAGATATTTATGTTAATGCGAAGATGTGGCGTGAAGCACATGAAGTACAGGATCATAGAAAACTTGCCTCGGTTTGGAAGAAGCCAGGGAAGGCTGTCATTCAAGTTGACAATAGACTACATGACTTCATTGTGGGAGACATGAGCCACCCAAAAAGTGATAAAATTTATGCAACACTTAAAGATTTATCTATGCAAATGAAGAAGGCAGGAATCTTGCCAAGTTTGGCTTCCACACTAAAATGGATGTCAGATGAAGATAAAGATGATGCTTTGTGTGGACACTGTGAAAGACTGGCTATAGCATTTGGGCTTATCAGTATGCCTGCAGGCACAACTATCCGAGTGTCAAAGAACCTAAGAGTGTGTCCTGATTGTCACATTGCTACCAAGTTTATATCCAAGGCTGAAAAGCGGGATATTATGATTATGGATACATACCGTGTTCATCACTTCAGAGATGGATTATGTTCTTGTAATGACTATTTCTGAGTCCTGATGTGTATGCAGATCTTGGTTAAAACAAAATTTGATGCTACCCATATGTGAAATTTTAATCAATGCATACATGTCTGGCTGTTCAGATCTTACACAATTACCTGGCAACCCGGCTGTATAAGTCCCCAAATGTGTGTTTATAAGGTTGTCGTACTGATGCTAGGTTTGGTTCATCTGCTATGCAAAGACATCCTAGCTGTCATAAGCTAGTTTTCTTCAAGTCCATCTACTTTGGAGATGGGTCAAGTTATATATATATATATATATATACATACATATATATCATATGATGATAGGGCCCACTCCAGTTACCATTGATTTCACGTGACTAAATTTGATCCACTGGAATTTCTCTTTGCAAAATGAGGTAAGGAGTTAGTGCACGTACCGCTACTCTAGAAAGGAGGGAAGGAGTTAGCGCATGTCCATCTACTCCACAAAAAAAGGAAATTTGAATATTGATAGGAGTGTGAAGCTAGGAGGTTGGAAAGAAAAGGAGGAAAATGTAATAAAGATAAAGGGGGGAGGGCTAGTTTGGAGTGTTGGTCTGCCAAGTGGCAGCAAAGGGAGCTCTGGATGTGGCATAATATGCAGCCATTTCTTTTCAATTCAATAGATTCTCCCGCCTTGTACAGCTAAGGAATCTTTTATCACTCAATGTGTAATTTGATCACTTTGCTAATATACAAGGGGTATAATGAACAAAGTACATACAATCTTAGATATGAAGTCTTTCTCCTATGGTGTATTGGCCTTAGTCATGGTGAACATAAGCTCAAAATAAAAAGTGGGGAGTTGGACATCTTTGACAAAAGAGTTAAATAAGCACGTGCTTTTTAAATAAGGAATTTAATATTGCATCGTTCATTTTGCTATATCTGAGAGAGAGAGAGAGAGAGAGAGAGAGAGAGAGAGAGAGAGAGAGAGAGAGGGAGAGAGAGAGAGAATCTTGATATATCTGAGAGAGAGAGAGAGAGGGAGAGAGGGAGAATCTTGATTTTCGCTCTCTTTGCTTAGTCATCTTTTGTGTGAGAGAGAGAGAGAGAGAGAATCTTGATTTTCCCTCTCTTTGCTTAGAGAGAGAGAGAGAGAGAGAATCTTGATTTTCGCTCTCTTTGCTTAGTCATCTCCTTCCTTTCTTCTTTGTTTCTTGTTATCTCTCTCTTTTGTTTAATGAATGAAGTATTGGGTTTAGCCAAGAGACACAGCAGGTCTTTAGAAAATGAAGTATAGCTGCTTATCCTTGGGCACTAATGACAACATAAGCATCGCTCTGCTTGCTAGGTATGTCTACCTTTTATTTTTCAAAAGAATTTGCTAGCTCATTTTTCTTCTCTTTTGATTTCTCTTTTATTTTCAATGTAGCAACTAGAACAACAAAAATCTAAATTTGTAGGATCTATATATTCTAGTCTTACAAAGCTATATATCTATACATACAAATATAATGGTTACAGACATGCATTGTGACATGGGCAACTCCCCATGTATAGTATGACAGCTGCCCCTACATGACTAGCATAAAGATTGCTCCCTCCTTGTAAGATTACCTACTTCTTAACCCTGTCATGGCCATCACCATCGCAGGAGGAGCTTTGAGGTATCACAATGCGAGCAGCTTGCTTGATGCGCTTCTTCCCTTTTGTGTTGTGGTTTCTTCCTCCTTCAGCTCCTTTTTGTCCAACATCATGCCTCAGGCATGAAATTTTATTAATCGAAGTAGCCATATCTATCGCCATCGTAGGAGAAGCTTGGAGACAATCACAATGCACAATCGTAGAGTAGCCCAATTCATGCGCTTCTCCCAGTTTCTTCGTTCTTTAGCTATCACATCTCAGGTTTTCTAAATCGTAGTTAATATATTTGACCAAGATGCTCTGAAATTTATTTTAAGCATGCAAAGTAGTATATTACTATAAGGATTGCTTTAAGAACACGGTTGAAATCAAGTTCTCTCCATTTTTGAACTCATTTTTCATGTGGCCTGCCGGAGACGGTGCAGGGAAAAGGGGGCGAATTGAAAACTGAGAGAGAGAAAGAGAGAGAAGAAGAAGAAGAAGAAGAAGAAGAAGAAGAGGAAGACGAGAGAGAGAGAGAGAGAGAGAGAGAGAGAGAGAGAGAGAGAGGGGGGGGGGGGTTGGGAGAAAAAGATGGAGATACAAATAGCAAGATGTAGGATTTCAAGGATACAAATAGCAGGTGCAACTTAGCCCAATCATAAAAATGTGCACAAAAATTCATGAAAATGTAATTTCCACTTAAGTGAGCCGTTACTATAGCCTTCCCATCCAAGGCAGGCCAAAAAGAAACTCATGACTTGACGGTTGCTCTGTAGTATCTTTTGTTGTCTGTTTTAAGGTCTCTACGTCACGACTCACAACACCACATATGCTTGCATCAATTTTCCATTTATGTAGGAGGTCTTTCAGTTAGGGTAAAAGTAGTATAACGTGGCTATCAAAGGTCATTCATAAACTAGGCGGTGCAAAGATGCCAAAGGATTGCCATTCTAAGCTTCAAGAGCTTGAACTACACTTAACAACGCTTTAATATGAATGTTATCTTTACGAGAAGTACCTTAGCTTTCATTCCTCCCTAGAGGATGTATTTTGGAGCTTCAAATGCTTGTCTTCATTTTCTTGGACTTTTGTATTTTTCAGTATATAAAAAACTAGGGTATCTTGGCACACACCACGGTATTACTATTCAGAACTTGTTATGATGTTCTTTTCTCTTGCCATCAAGCAAGACATGACAGATAAATTTGAGAATCTCCTATTTGTTGCCAAGAATGCTTTGATGGCCTGATTGAATGAATTTGGTTGGCAAGGTGCTTGCAACGAGACATTATCACATGAAATCAAATTGCTTCAATCGATCCTGATCGCGGAGCTGTGTACAGCTATCTCGTGGTTGACAGAAGTTCGTGGGGATTGAGGTCCATTCCTTCTAATGAAGCGATATTACCACCAGCAAATTTGCAAGAGTTTGCAAAGATGTCCGATCGTATAATGATTTTATCGGAGGAACCTTGGACAATGCTCGCAAGCAATAATATATCTCTATTTGCCACATCATCTAAAAGAGGATATTAGAACAAGTTATTACAAAATTTATTGAATGAATTCTTTTGTTGAATCAGTTCATGAAACCATTGCAAATGCTATATGCAAAGTACTCTAGACTATATAGGATTATAATAAGTTATTTAAAAACATCAAAAATTTATTCCACACATAAATGGAAGCAAGTGTTCATTTAATCATCATGCAATTGGGAGGTGCTGAGCTCAAAATTGGCTCAATTTGTGCCAGGTTACCGTGTTACTGAAAATTGCAAAAGATTCAAACCGAACTAGCAAGACAGAGAGAGTGCATGCTAGCAACTTGCTTTGTGTTAATGACATTTGCCATAGCCGACTGTTCCTCCTAGGATGAGTTAGCCCAGCTTTCGTAAGTAACAAAAAAATTAAAACTTTTGGAAGCATTTTGGTACCATTTAATCTTCTAGAAAGCTTATAGTGGTGTTTTATCTATTATTTATACACTGTCGAGTTGCTAAAGTTAAGGATAGTGGAAATCATGCTAAAGTTAAGGATAGTGGAAATCATACAGGATCTCTTACGGAGTGGGCTTGGCAGTGTATAAATAGATAAAACACCACCATAAGTTTTCTAGAAGAGTAAATGGTATGAAAAGGTTTAACTATTTTGTTACTTATGAAAACTATTTTTCAACAACAAATAGTAGAAAAGTCATACATTATAGTAGAAGACATATGGGAAGCTACAATATCATGTGTAAAATGTGTTTTAGAGTCATTGCATCTCTTAAGCAAGATGACCAGGACCAAAATCTTGTGGAAACTATTTTGAGGGACAATCTACTTTCTCTTGGAAAGTATTATTTTTGAATTCATTGTGGACATTTAATTTGTCAAATTTACTAGCAATTTCACATCCACCACCGTTTGCTACTCTTGTACTATTTTTCACGATCTTATGCTCTGCATGCATTCAATAATAAAGTGAAGTAGGTACTACTTGATCTGCAAGAATTTGGAATGTCGCAAGCCATTGCATGCATTAATACTTCATTCTTAGTGCATAGGAGTTCTTTAGGAAAATTTTGATTGCTTTCTATCTTTTACAAGGTCACTGAAAAGAAAATAGCTCTAGTAGGGATAGGCATTGATAACTAAGCCCTTACAAGCATGCTAGGAAAGGTGGCTTGATGCCATGTTGTATTTTAGAAGTTGACATATACGGGCAAGGGTGCTTACACACTACCGTGGTGAATCTTGGGCATGTGGTAGAAGGTTGTATATTTAAGCCCAATCATTTCAATGTGCATTTAATAATATGGCTCTTAGTGGCGGGTAGGGGTGCTTACACACTTTCATGGTGAATCTTGGGCGTGTGGTAGAAGGTTGTATATTTAAACCCCACCAGCTCAATGTGCATTTAATGTTGTGAAGAAAAAACCCCCCGCCCAAGCCCTTGGGCAGGGGGTCTTGGCTGCCCAAGCTTGGGTAGGCTACATGATTTTCAGGGCCAATTGGGCCTCCCCATGTGGTTAAATGCACCTGTATTTTTGGCTGGTGGGCAGGCAAGCCGATTGTGTCTAAACAACTAGAGTACATAAGGTAGAAGCATGTAATTGAATCAATGTAGTTATGTTGCAATTATGTGCTTATGATTCATCATGGTGATGGTTACTAGCAGATTCAGCTCTTCACATCAGCGTATGATTGTGTGTGATTAGACTTAGATTCTTCATTTCAATAGAGTAAGACTTCTAGCTCTCTCTGATTTCTTTGTAGTCATCGCTTTTGCACCTGCAATTGATTAGGCAGTATGATGTCAAGATTGAGTTTTTGAGATCCTCTTTTGCATAATAGGGTGAAATGTCTTCAAATGATGAAAGAAGCCATTAGTAGATTCTCCCTCAAAATCCTGTCACCTCTTATCACAATCACCACTTTTTTTTTACATGCTTCTTCCCTCCACCTTGGTATTATAGAACAACACTAGATGATGCTAGTCATGTTAACCCACACAGCCCCAAGCTCTCATCCCCTTGATGCAGCCATGCATCTCTAGAGCCTTTCTCATCTGTTGTAGCCCCACCTTCACAATGCATATAAGCCGAGATCTTGAGTTGCACCATACAAGCCCACCATCTCCACCTTGTAAAGCTCACACCAAAAGATAATAACACACTTTTTAGTCCTTGGATAAAAGTAAACATGAATCTTGGACCCCTGGGTACTCCTAGCCAACACCACCCACATCTCAACTGCATTTTTACATCAAGCAACATATAGCTCCATGCATACAATGCCCCATCCCCATTTGAGTTGAGCCACACACTTATGCCATTATCCGATACTAGCATGAAAAATCCTATCACCCGCATGGAGGTAAGACTTCAGGTAGAGAATGCCTTCCTTAGAGGTGTCCATACTCTCTGCATATGTAGCACATCATGAGATGGTGGGGTTGGATGTATTGTTGTGATGCTTGGGTAGAGTAAGTGCATGAACAGTAAGTCATGTAAGATAACTAAAGAGATAGCACACCATTGGTAGAAATGTAGATCAACCTTCATTAGAAGCCATGCAACACTAACAACTACTTGCGACACCCGTAGGGGACTACTAGAGTGAAAGCGGGAGGAGTGACATGAGTGGTGACATAGGTGGGTGCTTAGTGCTAGAATTTGTTATTGATGTTGGGGTAGAGACCCTTTTAATAGTAATAATCTTTGTCCTCATGTCCTCCCTTCTCACAAAAGGTACAATACTTCCTTCCTAGACATGCTTATGGAGTGTGTCTAACTACGTGACAGATATTACTATTAGAAATGAGGGGTTAGCCTAACCATGGTTAGCAATCATGGATGATAAGCATGGTTAGGCATGATGATGATGATCATGGTAAGATGTAATTAACACTAATCATATAAGCATATGACAATATATGATGGAAATGCTAATGTAACAAATCATCCATTGGATTTTGCCTCTTAAATAGCTAAGGAGTACAATACTTATCTCATGATAAACATGATTAGAGATGGGATTATGTAGTAACAAAAAGTGCCCCGATATTCTCTCCCCATAATTTGTGGATCTAGGTAGCTTCTTCATGATTCTCTTCATTTGGCTTGGATCTATATCTGTGGATATTTTTACTTGTCTTCATCATTTGAGCCTAAGCACACCTTTGGATCTTGGCTCCCTCATCAAGTGTGGCTATTGCTTACTATTTCCCAAAAAACTCTCCCAATATCCACAAACATGCTATGGAATTATCTATTTTCCATTTATCTTGCTTGGATTTACCTGCCTCTTAGGGTTTACCAACTTTTAATTTGCCTTCGATTTACTTGTAGGGGGTTGGACTTATGCTCCTTGGTCCTTAGTTGTTATGATGATTAGCCTCATCCTTGGAGGCTTTATTGATGCCATGTTTTGTTGTTGAGTCACCTTGAGCCTTCTTTTCATATTAGTAAGTCTCTTTTGCATGATTTCTTCTCTTGCTTCTCCCTCAAATATTGCACTTAGTCTTTGTCTTTGGTGTGGTCCCTTGAGTTGCCTTGAGCCTTATTTTCATATTAGTAAGTCTATTTTGCATGATTGCTTCTCCCACCAGAAATATCATACTTAGTCTTAGTCTTTGGTTTTAATGGTCCCTTGAGTTGCCTTGAGATTTCTTTTTGTAGTAGTAAGTCTCTTTTGCATGATTGCTTCTCCCACAAATATTGCACTTAGTATTTTTCTTTGGTTTCAATCGTCCCTTGTACATGAAGCTTTGATGATGATCCTTTGGAGCATCTTCTTCTTGATGAGGTGGTTCATGTTCTTTGTCTTTTCTCCCCTTCATGGATCCTTGAATCCTCTTCTCCATGCATTTGATGAAGTCCATTAATGCAAATAGTTTGTGAGAATGATGATGGAGATAGTTTGTGCACTCATAATGGCCATTAATAAACCAAAATATCCCATATTCAAGATTGGAAGGCATGATGATGAAATGAGTCTACGTGAGCCTATCAAGGGTAGTGTAAAAAACCATTTTTAATGACGAATTGTAATGAGCTCATTAATGCTCACATCTTTCCCTCTTAATGAGATCATGGAATTGAGGGATATGAAATGATGTTTTGGATATTATTACTTAATGGTTTTTCTTAAAACAAAGCCTAAAACCACCATAAGTACCCAAAAATGAACATGTAGATAAAGATGGAGATTTGAGCATCAAAATTTCAATAATGGGTTAGAGGTTCACCAATTTGATGAAAGGGCCATTTTTAAGTAATGTATTTGGAGAGAGTCAAAGGAGCCTTGGCTATCTACTGCAATGCCTCGGGTGCGCGGATCAATTGGACAAAGTCTATAGGTTTCTTCACGAGCCATGAGGAGACACAGGAGATCCGTGAGTGGGGAAGTGACTTTGGCTTCAGTTGGATACCGCAGGGCCAGACAGCACGAGATTACCTCCAAGGCAATCTCGTGCCACATGCCTCATCAATCAACATCAAAGGCACTAGCCCTTGAGATGCCTAATATCTTTACCCTCTTATAGAACTCCCCCCCATCTAGTGTCTTGAAGTAGATCTCCTTAGGGAGAGACTCTGGGCACTCCACCACTAGACAAAGTCTGGGGACCCTATCATCTGCTACAACTGAAGCTACTGTGTCTAGTGGAGGCTCCAACACTATGCCAAAATTTTGATCAATGGACAAGAGAATGGATCTATATTCTCTCAACAGCCTCAGGAAGAGGAGCGTCATAAAAAAGTAGGGTACACAGTGTGTCGTGTCCATGTCCTCTACCATAAATCCATGGTACCAAGGGAAAAGATATACCAAGTGTGAGCCATGCTTTGCTCTACAAGGGTCAGGGTGGTCTTTGGTGAGAAAAACTAAAGGAGAAATACTCCCCTACCATAGACGGTGACGTCCTAAATATGGTCACCTTCCAATTCTAAGATCGCCTAGATCCACTCACACACCTATCGCCTTATGGGAGTAAGGTCCACAATAATGCCTACCACTACTTTATCTTGCAGCAATTGAACTACTTGTTTGACTTGCTACTTATCTTCTAGAGAGAGAAGGACCATGATGGTAGTGGGATTAGAGGGTGATGCCATGAGAGCACCTCTAGCTAGACCAGGGTCTCCACCAAAATACTTCTACTCCAAGAAAAAATGCTACCATGTGGAAGGGAAGAGGGGAAGGAGAAAGGAAGTAGGGCTAGAGAAAGGGTCAAAGGGGCTTGAAATTTGGAGGTCACCTTAGAGATCTAGAGTGGAGAATCAAGGGACGCTTGGGGGTTGAACCATAGCCCAAACCGTAGCCCAAGGGGTAGCCTCCACTAATGAGAGCAAGAGTGAGAGCTAAACGCAGGTCTACTCAATAGTGGACTGAAATGAAGTAAGTACAAAAGAGAGATGAGGGGTTTTGTCTAAGTGACAAAACCCTATCTTATCCACTAACCGTAGTTAGGGATTAGACTGTGGCTAGGGGGAAAAACTTCTAAGAGGGAAAAGTGCCCCTAACCCACTTATTACAATACATTGGCCACTGCCTAGAATATGATAATAATTCTAACACCCCCCTGCAGTGCCAATGTGGTGTACAAGGTAGTGATCAATCACCAAAAGGAGAAGTTTAAGGCACTGCGAAATGCCTCAAACTTCTCACGTGGAAATGCTTTGGTGAAGATGTCTACAACATTGTCGTGTCGACACATAGATCATACTGATCTCCCCTGCATGCAACTTCTCTCTGACATAATGATAATGAACCTCAATGTGCTTTGTGCAAGCATGAAACACAAGATTATTCGCTACTGCTACAGCACTCTCACTCTATCAGTGAGAATTGGAGAAGGAGACCCAATAAGAGACGAAGACTAGCGAATAGATGTCACCGCCAAACACATTCAACTGTCGCTGTGAAAGTTGCCCTGTACTTAGCTTCACATGAGGAAGTAGCCACATTAGATTGCTTCTTGCTCAACCAAGAAATGCAAGCTTTTCCCAAAAAGAAACAATTACCACTAGTGGATCCTTGCCAAAGTCTTGAGCTTGCCGTTACGGCCCCATATTATTGACATCATCCACGACACATAGAAGGGGTTTGTCCAAGAGCGTAGCATCCTGGACAAATCTTCACTTTTTGGGAGATAGTGAATTGGTATAGGGAGGAGTCACAGCCGCTAGCCGTCCTTCTCTTGCAATTTGAGAAGGCCTATGAAAGGGTGGAGTGGACCTGCCTGGAGGGCACTATGTGGAGATTGAGTTTCTCAGACACATGGATCAGAGGAGTTTTAGCACTTTATGTGGGGAGCTCTAACCAGATGCTTATTGGAGGATACATGCGCGAGGCCTTTCCTCTCTCACGCTCGGCCCACCAGGGTTGCCCACTTGCTCCCTTCCTCTTCTTGTTCATAGCAGAGGCTTTGGGCTACTACTTGAGATTACTGCTGGTGGGCCTCATGGGGTTGAGGCTCCCAATCCGACAGGAGGAGAAACAACAAATTTTAGACATTGCAATGATCAAAGATTCAACCATCTAATTTTAGACATTGCAATGGTTGATGGTAGTTCTAACCACTCTCTTTCACTGAAGAAGGGAGACAGACATTAACATTTGTACTATAAATGGCGCGATTAGCACTAGTACTTTGGATATTATAGGGCATAGTGCCAAAATGATGACGGGACCTTGATACTATAATTTACAGGGTTACTACCGATTGGCACTTCCAATTATTAGGCTCTAAATTCACATGATCTAAAAACATATACTAGGTGATAGTTACCGTGATACACCTATGTAAAAATCTAGATAATATAACCCTTCTGTTAGTATCTAGCTAGTATGAAAGGAGTTCTACAACTCTGATACTGTACTCTAGCTGAGGTTTATCCCTAAGGTTGGTAAAATTGCATGAAATAAATAAAAACGGACTGCGAAGCATAAAAGAGTTAGATGCAATTCATGCCGACAAAAAAGCTCTGCCTAGTCTACTTAAATACCAGAGTCCAAAATTATAAGGAAGGCCCTGCAATTTCTTGCACAGATATTTGTTGTTGATATGTTTTCTTGATGAAAATATAGATCCTCACATTGATGCTAGTTTTTAAACCCTCCAAGGGTTCACTTTTAGTAGATTGTTAAACAAATCTCAACCCTTGAAACTTTCAGGGAAGTAATTGATTCTATGCCCTCTACAATTTATCATCATTAGAGGGACCCTCTATGTGAGGTCGAGACACTTGGATTAATCAATGTATCCTTCTTGATCAGGAATTTAATATGGTGGACATGGATAACAACTGTAGCCAGGCCGTGAAGCCTGCAGCCCCATAATGTGAAGTATACATGGTCCATTCCCATGTTTTTACTGTTCCTCTTGCAATAGGTGCATGAGGGTGATGCATTTTGAATTTACAATTGGTGTATTCATACCATTCCACTGCAGGGGCATCGTTATTATCAATTTAATAGTTTGGAACTTTCATGCTACTTGTATATGAGAATGCAGAATTCAAACATTGTCATTCTTAGACCTTTCTCAATCATAAGTTCCACTCTGTCCAAAGTATAGATTGATCAAGAACATAAACATCCAATGAAATGGTCTGGTTTGTGTAAAAACCCGATTACAAGGCACAATTAATTAAGTCCATATTATTTCCATGGAATCTCTAAGTAAGTATTAAAGAGTGCCAAAAACTATCAAAAACCATGGTGGGTATCATAAAGTGTTCTTCATTGGCCATTGTACTTGAGCCCAGGACCATTGTAGATTGGTCTAAGTTTTTTGTCTGCATCCCTTCAGTTTCCTTCCCTTTTATCAAAAATTTGAGGCAAGTAGCCGGACTCACCTGCATCCATCCATAAGCATAGCATATGCCCTCCGCCTAAAGGAAACCATATAGGTTGGTTATTGGGACAGGAAACAAAGAAGGGACCAATGCCCTTGCACCTATCCCGTAGCCATGTAGGATGAGCATGCTACTTGTAGCTCACTATAGAAGTTAAGGCATGGCCTAGGCAAGGGCAACACAAGCTAGGTGCATCCTTAGGGTTGCACAACAAACCCAGGGGGGGTGCAACTAGGAGGTAGGAAAGAGAAGGCAGAGAAGGAGGGGCAAACTAAAGAGGGGAAAACTAAGGTAGGAGGGGCAAATTGAGGTAGGAGGGGCATAAGGGGGGAGCAAGGGAGGAGGAGCTCAAGCAGCTCATTCTACATGATGGTGCTCTTATTTAGTGCTTCCTTGGTGGCTACAAAATCTGGCATGGGTTACCGAATTAATAGTACTTCAATAATGGGATGGCCACCTTGGAAGATTTGGAAGGAAACAAATTGCCAAAGTGAATCAAAGGGATGAAATTTAAGCTGCTATTAGTACACATTGACTTAGTATTGATGGGTCGTGTAGCAGGGATTAGGTCAAAGATCATTGCTGAGTCTAGGCATGGACTAACAAAAACATATAGCTATAGGGGTGAAAAATCTCAAACATGATCAACTAATTATGCCAAGGTAAGGTGGAGGGAACATCACAACAAGGGAGCTGACTGGACATGTGGCAATAGTGGACTGACCTAGGGATTGCACAGTAGTTAATGCAGTAGGAAGGGACAATTTTACAGATTGTTGCTAAAGTAAAAAAAGTTGTTTTTATTTGTTGTACATCCTTTTGAGATTAGAGTAACTATCACCTAGACTCCCTTGCAATGTATCTAAGCATGGTTTACATGATATGAGTCAATATTGAGCCCCTCCCTATTCTTATGCACTCCTGTCCTCACTTCATACCCCCTATAAGATCATCTTGACCTGGAAAAGGAACTAGGGATGTCTTTCTCTTTGGATACTTGGCACTCGCCGCATGACTTGTGGTAGGATGGTTAGCCATGCAAAGGGCATGGCCACAAAGGACATGATAGATGGAAGGGACTTCTAATTCCATGACCCCAACAAACATTTGATCAACAAGGTATACAAAGGCACCATTGCTAAGAGTAGGCCCAATAGAGTGGAGCCACAAGGATGCAGCTCATATTAGTGGTGGGGTGAGTGTTGAACCCCAAAACCGATGAATCAAGGATATAACAAAGTGTGAATAAGAGTTTACCAACTGAAGGGTATTGAAGACTTCAAATAAACAAAGTGCCTCAGCAAAGGGTAGAGGGAACAAATAGACAAATAGCTACTAAAGGAGGGAGCATCAAAAGGCCAGATTGCACATTAAGGCCATCAAGGGCATCAGGACCCGATGCTCAATGTGTACACAATGCCTAGTAGGGAAGATGCCCTCTTTTACACTACAAGAGATCCATGTTATGTATAGACTACTAGAGCTTGGTTGTAGGAGAGTGAATGTCAGACTATCATAGGGTTGTGCAAGCATGGGTGAAATTGTATGAAG
The DNA here is from genome assembly GCF_047967505.1 of Dipteris shenzhenensis. Taxonomy (NCBI): domain Eukaryota; kingdom Viridiplantae; phylum Streptophyta; class Polypodiopsida; order Gleicheniales; family Dipteridaceae; genus Dipteris; species Dipteris shenzhenensis. The sequence continues at coordinate 39,326,581 of NC_141621.1, forward strand.
ATGGGTAAACAAGCATGCATGAATGAATACAACCATTGCAGTAAAACTAGAGTTGCAAACCCAAATAAACAACAAACACTTGTATTATAGAGTTGAGGCCTTGGCCTAATACAAATACCCATAGCTCGTGCAACAAGGTATTAGGTGCAATCTCATGACCACTTGCCTTGGGTGGAAGCATGGGAAATGATCATGGCATGAAGTGAGAAGAGGAGTAGCACTAGACAATAAATCTAGTCAGAGGCATGTGGCTAGCTCCCACACCAAGAAGACACCATAACACCATCTGACATCAAAGTCAACCTACCATACAGATGATGTCACTAGCCAACATGAGGTATTTAACTAGGAGAAGCCTATCAATCGATACCTATCCAAAGCTAAGGTGCCTACTTGCTTGACACGAGCCTTTTTGAATGTAAGGGGTAGTACCCATCTGCAAATGTCAGGTGCTAGATTAGTATAAAAAGATAGAGAGCCTTAGGGTCTATGAATCTTGCAACTAAGGCTACTCCTATGTTTGGAGTGTAGCAAGAGTTTTGTTGTAATCTAGCAGTTTTTGTGGCTCTAAGTGATAGAAGTCCAACCATTGTAGCAAATTGTGGAAAACTCTCTCTCTCTAGGAATCTTCCCCTTCTCTTCTAGTTCTTTGCCCCCCTTGTGTTCAAGCATGCACTGCACATTTGCTTCCCAATTTACATTTTCTCATACCTTCTTGTCATCTACAAATGGTAATTGCCCCACATCTTAGACAAATAAAGGGCTCATAAGATTAAGGGTAGAATCAACTAGCTTGATAGCACGAATTTGATGTTAGGAATTGGAGTTAGTGCATTTTTCAACATTAACATAAAGTTCAGCCCATCATTTAGCCTTGGCTTGCGGTCAGGTGTGCATTTTGAAGCTTTTTCTTACTTAATGCCTGCCTTTGAAACGAAAATTGGCTTCATGTCATATGGAAGCTCTACTGTAAGTGCTTTTCCCTTTTATTCCTTACCTACTTTGGATGCAACTTGATCTTCTCCTTCCAATGAACACCTTGGGTTGGAGGTGGTGCCTTCTCGGAACTAGACACTGGTCCCTTGGATCAAGTGAATGCATTGAGGTTAGCTACTTTTGATAGGATCGCTCAACATTTTGGATCAATTTCTTGCCTTTTTATGTTGCTCTTAAGCATGTTAATAAGTTATTGCCATAGCTTGCATTCTAACTTGATATGACCATTCTCCTCATAGAAAAATAATCTTACTCTCAGTGGGTCTCACTCTTAGTGCTAACCACGTGCTTCTAACAGAGAGCAATGCAGCAGAACAAAAGTACAAAGCTAGAGCCCAAGCTCACGACATGTATACACTGGATATTGCAAACATGCAAAACCCAAGGCAAGATGAATCCTAGAAGGGAGGCCTGCCACCAATCGAGAATCAAGAGATGCAAGCCATGTTACACTCCTAGATAGCTCTACTCATGGATCAACTCATGCATTTGCTCCCTAAATTGTGCAATTATTTAATTTGGCTTCTTAATAGTACTCATCATTCATGGTCAAGGCTTGCTCGTTACAAAAATTAACGGCACTCATCAGTCATGGTCACAAAACACATATTGGTTTACTCTTGGTCTTGATGTAATAGCCACTTCTCTCCTAACAAGTGTGTATCAGACAATTGCTAAAGCTACAAGTACCCTACAGATGGCTTGGGTACACTCAATCCAAGTTCTTATCTACGCACAAGTCTTAAAATGCCATAGATTATATTACTCACTTGTAGTAATATGCTAGTCCAAGAAACTCCTATAGCTCATTTCTTGATATCATGTACTAATATTCAATTTTAGTGCTCTCATGACTAACAATTTCTCTTGATCATTCCGTTCACTTGTTCGATTCATTTTGTAGCAGGTCTCATCGTCCACTTGCTCTTGCTCATTCTGTTCACTTGTTCCACTCCCATTTTTCAAATTCAAATACATATTTGTCCATAAGCATGTGCATAAGCTCTTGAACGTTGTGGAAACATTGGCAACCTTTTTCTATCATACCTCAGTTGACTAGTGAGTGCTCTCAATGGATGCTTAAATTAGTGCTAGTATTGCAAAGATGCCCTCTCTCTTTCACTCTACTTGGTTTTCCTAACATTCTAAGGGTGCTTCATTGTGTTAAATCAAGCATTTGCTAAACTAGGTTTGTTGCAATCATTGATAGAATTGGAATATGCATACAAAGTGTAGAAAGAAAGAGTGAACAAAAGCAACTTCTATTTCTTCAAAAAGGCGGCTTGTAGCTCAATACAATAGCCATGGCTACAAAGGCGCGTGTGCAACAGATAATGCTGGTGCTCTCCCTCCCTCCCTCCCTCCCTCCCTCCCTCCCTCCCTCCCTCTCTCTCTCTCTCTCTCTCTCTCTCTCTCTCTCTCTCTCTCTCTCTCTCTCTCTCTCTCTCTCTCTCTCTCTCTCTCTCTCTCTCCTCTGCTTGGGCTCTAAACACTAGCCTCTATCCAAAATCTAAGCAACAAGCTAGCTATGCTAGCCATAATGAATGACAATCTAGCAATAGTGGAGCAAAAGTTGACCCATTTTAGTAAAGTTTAAAACTTAAACAAAAAGAGGAAATATTGGTCATTGGCTTTGATGTGCTTATAAAAAGAAAGAGGAAATTTAGTTGCTGATCCTTCTCATAACTAGTAATAGGACCTTGTAGCCAAATGACTACATTTGCATCCATAGTGGCAAGAATTTCTTGATAAATGGGATCCACTTCCCATCGTTCAGCATTGTTCTTGAGCATCTTAATATGCTCTTACCACAACTTGCATTCAAACTTGGTGTGATTGTCATCACACAAATAGCATTGAGTCTATGATGGGCCTTGATTTTTTCCCCATTTTTTCCTTTACTTTTATTAAAAATTGGATTTGCATGAATTGGATACAAAAGGGTCTAATACCCACAAGTGTGAGGTTATTGAGAAGAGGATACTCCTTCCTCCTCTTTGATAAAAATGATTTGGCCTATAAAGCCATGCACTAAGGTCTTTGGGCCTGGAGAAACCAACCTCTTTAAAACAAGACATCTTTTACTTTTTTGTATCCTGTACCAATGCCAAAAGTGTTTGGAAAGAAATTTAGATGCTAGTAGGGAAACCCATTAATTGAACAGCTATACGTTTTGGATATGAAAAGAAAGTCAAGCATGACATTTGGTTTTTCAAATAAGAGCTCATTTTTATGGTTCATCTAGTTCTATAGAAATAATTTACAATTCAATGGGTTCATTTGCCTAGCTCCATTGGCTTCTTTACAGAGATATAAGAGGTCCAAGGGATTTGAGACTAGGGGAGGCCCTTGGTTTTTGATGGATTTTTCATAGTCAGATAGTTAGATACCTTGAATGCCTAGTACTAGAGAGTGCGACACAAGCTTCTCTATTGGAGCTTGTCCAAACTCTCCTTAGAAAGTAGGGCCTTAGTAACCAATCAAGTCCTCCTACTTAAAGCATGGTACATAGCCTCTTGAGGAGGCTTTCACACAGATGCATGGGGTAGCTCAGGCACTTGGTGCATGACATCTTATGGGCAGGATCAGACTACACGAGAAACACTAGAGCCAGAATTTCATGGTAGAAAGTGATCATGCTTGAGGCACTAGGAGGCTTGGGCATCATAGACCTTAAGCCTAGGTGCAGAGACCTAGAATCTCTACTTCAATGAGGGATCCTCTAAAATACCCCACACATATGTGGCTAGTTACAGTAGTCTCACTAGTGGATTTTCTTTGAGGCCCTCTTATAGGGAAGGGATCCCCATTGATGAGGAGTCTTGACAAGTTTTGATAGTGGCTAGCAAGAGGACTCATTTGAGTGCACCCTCGCTACTGTAGGGAAGAATTTGAGCAACAACTGTGGGGGTTAAGGACCGTTGTGCCTTAACCCCGATTATGTAAAATTCTGCACCCACCAAAACACATATATATGGATGACATAGAAGATTAGGGTGTTCTGCAGCCAGCAAAACTTGTGTGGATCTCTCTTTTGTCTCTCCCTCTCTCTCACCTTCTTCCATTCTGCTTCCATTGTTGAGATCTCTCAACTAGTATGAGAGCGCGAGTGTTCTAGTTGAGCTCGGGTGTGAGCTTGCTGGAGCCCGAAGTTTGCTACCATGTAGCTCTGTGGGAGAAAGGAGAAGCTCTGTTAGGTGACTTTACCTACATCTTGGTGCACGGAAACCTTGCAGAAACCTTTCGGAAAGTTCTCTGAGTGGTTTTGGGGCAAAAAAATACATTTTTTAATGATTCCCCTATTCCTTTCAACGACGACTAAGAGTCTAGAATGACCTGTAGAGGAAACCATTGCCTGCTTTTGGTGTCCATTGCACTTTGAAAGTTTGAAACCCCTACATTCTTGAATTTGGGATCATTTCATTGGATTTTTGACTCACTGTCTTTGCTTTAACGTTTTTTTTCCAGTGTGTTGTAACTCAAGTTTCAAGCAACCATTCACAGATTTGTCAGTTTCAGTGGACTCAGGACTTCCTAAAACCTCTGTGTTGCTCATCATTCACATTCTAGTGATGTTTATAAACATATCTATTTGCATAAATGTTTTTTGGTCCGTGTGTTGGACCTGGTGATTGGGACCATAGTTTCCAACCATTTGTTCCATTACATTCCAGAGGCCCAAAAACCCCTACCTATTAGCTCTTGCATGATTCCATGGAGATTTGGAAAAGTTCCGTCTCTTTGAGACATTGAATCGTCTATTTCTCTATCAAAAATCCACTCAAAGGTTCAAACCTTTGATTTTTTTATTACAAGTCAATTGCAAGGGTTGACTCCCCATTTCCCATTCATCAGTTTTGGGATTTTGGAGTTCCAACAGCCAACAGAAGAGAGATATTTGCAAGCGTAATAAAATGAAACATGGAAAAGGTACCTTGATCCACAAATCAAGGGAAGAAAACATAGAGGCAAATTTTGTAAGTGCCTAATCCCATCCCTAATCATGTTTAGCATGAGATAAGCATTGTATTCCTTGACCTATTCAAGAGGCAACATCTAAATTATAGAAGATTTATCACAGTATTTCCATCATTATATTGTCATTATAATCCCATGATTAGCCTTAATCTACATCACACCATTATCATCATCATTATGCCTAACCATGCTTATCATCCATGATTATGCTAAACCCTCATATGCAATATGGTATCAAAGCACAAGAACATCTCTTAATCCATCATTATCCCATTAATCCCATTTTAAGCCATAATCCCCTTCTTATCTCCTTCTTCACCTTGTTTACTATGTACCCTCAGCCAAAAAAGTGGTTGGTCCACCCAACCCCTTCACCATTGCCATTCTTTTAGAGGTACCTTCACCAATTTAGTTGACAGCCTATAGCAAATCTTACAAGAGCACATTCCCATTTTCCCCAATCATTTTTTTTCTTCAATCAAGAATTACACCTTCTCACGACCAAATCAAGGCAATGGAGCTATCCTTGGAGATTTCCCACATGGCAAAGATGGTGATGAGGTCCATTAGAGTTAAAACATTGTCTTCCATCAAGTTTAGGCCTAGGGTACTCATAAAGTCAACTTGATATCATTCGCATGGTTGGACATGCTATTTTCTTGTTTTAAACCACATCTCATACATTAGTATAAAGAAATACACAAATTTGGCATGATCTTATCGCAGGTGGCTTTGTTCGATGGGTGTGATAATTTGCACAGGCTATAATCTTATTTATTTAAAGGGTTGTGTAAAGTGTCATGCCCATAGAACACCATTTGCCCTGTTGGGCATGCTTATTTTCTTGTTTCCCACCACGTACTCTCATACCTAAGTATCAAAAAACTTGCTCCCATCGTATGTGCTTTTTTCTGATGGGTATGATACTTTGAACACACCTTAATCTTATTTACTTTAATTCCTGTGCAAAATATCATACCCATCAAGCATCGTTTGCATCATTGGGCATGCTGATTTTTGTGTTTTCCATCACATCTCATACCTGAATATATCAAAAAATATGCATCTGCTTGCTCCCATCATATGTGTCTTTTTTCAATAGGTATGATACTTTGCACACGCCTTACTATTATTCAATTTATTGCCCGTGTAAATCTTCATGCCCATTTGATATCATTTGCATGGTTCGACATGCATATTTTCTTATTTTCCACCACGTCTCATAGCTTAGTATAAAAAATACGCACTTGCTTTCTCCCATCGTATGTGCTTGTTTTTTGATTGGTACGGTACTTTGAACATGCCTTAATCTAAGATTATCACAAAAGCAGGCCAAGCGCTTCAAAAACTTGGGTTCATCTAGGAATAGATACTTGATGTAATATACTGGAACCCATCTCTTTGAAGATTCATCAAGTGTATATGCAAAATCAGTGAATTTCACTTGCATATAGTGGATGATCTATGAAATCATCCTTGGCTCGCATATGTGTGCCTAGGACATCTAAAGTCCTATCAAACACAAAAAATAGCTCTTCCTTGTGACCTGCAAATGCAGTTCGCGAGATAAAATCATCAAACCTAGCTCTAGCTGAATCCATGGCAAATAGTGATGATGACTGATGGAGTAAGTTTTGAGGGTGGGAGTTTCTATGGCTCTCTGAAAGTGAAAGTGAGAATGTAACGTAAAAATGTCTCTTACCCCTTTATATATATCAAAACTTTTTGATTAGGCAATGATTAGTGTGCTAACTAAAGTTTGTGGTGATTGAAATCAATTTGGATCCATTTAGTCCACTTGTATTTGGTGGAGATTCTCAGTAACTTGGTTCTTACTCAAGCTCTTTTACATTAGACTCTAAGGTTGGGAAGCACACCTTTGGAATTTGGCTCCCCAATTATGTGTGAGTATTACTTCACATTTCCCAACAAACATACCATCATGTTTGGCATTTTGGATCCCCCATTGTGTGTGGCTATTACTTTCCCAACAAACATACCATATTACTTTCTTTGTCTCTTGTTGAGATTTTAGTTTCTCAATCTCTCTAGTCAACCAAGCTAGGTTATTATCTTCTTTCTAGATCTTTAGGGAAGTTATTGTCTTCTTGATGGACCTTGAGGTATTTTAACTCGTGCTTGAGTTGGTCTTCTTCCTTTTGTATCTTTTGTAGCTTTATAGAATCTAGCTCCATGCTCAACTCAGTCACTAGCTCATCTCGGCCTATCTAGGCCTTGTTGGCCTCCAATGCCTTGGTTTCAAAGAGTAATATAGCACTCTCTAGTTGAATAGCTAGTTCTTGGAACTAGTCCATAATATCTCTTAGCCTTAAGTTTCCTCTAATTTTTTGTTGACCGAAGCAATGTAGTGCCCTGGTGACCCACTAGTGCACACCCTGCACTCACCAAGGTGAGCCTGTAGCTTAGCCATGAGCACCTTGGACCACTGGTGGTTACTAGGATGGTGGGGCATTGAGCATATCTAACAGCATTTGCATGTTCAAAATGAGAAAATGTGCATGTTCCACTATACAAATGATGTCCAATCGTTATGAATCATTGTGAGTATAAGGTACTTAGTCATTAAAGGTATTTTCAAAATTTTTTAACAATGGATAACATATGTCTATGGTATAAGCATACCGATGCAAGACCCTAGGAATTAATCTTTTGAACCCATGATGACAAATTGAGGGACCAGTACCTCTTTGAATTCTAAACACCTTAGAGTTCATGAGTATACAAATAGACTAACCTAACCAATAATCACCACCTTGACTTTATTGAATTGGCAACAAGAATCGAAGGCATGGAACACCTTGGCAGATGGTGGAGAGATGGAAATTATTATAGCTTCATGGATCAAATACTGGTGTAGCCTTTCAATGTAAGAATTTTGAAGTTCTCCTTGAAGTGATTCTTGCCAAGACTTCTCCACCAATAAACTTTCAAATTTTGGAAATGGCATACCTTATGTTGCTTACCCCAAGTAATCATGGTCCCAAAAGAGATAGTGCTAGTATAGAGTGAAAATGGCTCTTCATTTCAGACTACTTCCAAATCGAGAAAAACATACATGAACAGTTACTGCCATGGATAATGATGTCCATGCCAAGCTCCTTATGAGTACTAAGAGTGGCTAAAAACCAAGGCAATAGTAGAAAATATTCATGCCCAATATTGACATAGCCAATAAATCTTGCCTTATTTGTGTTGGAAATGTGACCTATTTTCCAATCAAGATAGCTACATTTGTAGAGGAACAAAAAGAGGAAAATAAAATGAAAGTACCTTGCACCTCAGCTGCAAACTCCTTGTAAATTTCTTATCTTTTGTTCCTGGATACAATTCATGCTCATTTCTATTGAGGGTGTGCCCTATGCTATCGTGTATGTGTTCATCTCCATCTTAGTATACAAGTTAATCCATCAAATGGCATCCACAAGCAATGCTTCAACACATTCGATTGGCCAATCACCTAGCTACAATTCATGCTCATTTCTGCTGAGGGTGTGCCCTATTCTGTCGTGTACATGTTCATCTCCATCTTAGTTTCCAAGTTAAACCCTCCAATGGTATTCTTATCTTCTGTACCTAGCTATGGCATCCACAAGCAATGCTTCAATAGATTTTGACTGGCCAATTACCTTTGTTTCTTTCTCAACATGATGTGCTAGGGTCAATTCCATCATCTCTTTTAAGTCATTTGTAGAGGTTTCAATACCAACAAAGTCTTCACTACAATTGTAACCTATGAATGCCTCCATAAATAATATTCTACACGTCTTTGAGTGCTTGCCAAACCCATCATCCCCTCCAAGCCAACAACTACATTCAAAAACAATTCTTATGTGCTTTTAGGCTGACATACAACATAATGTCTCATTCGATGGTCTTGTAGCTTCAAATTCTCATTCTCAAAACCAATCGTTGGAGCAATGTTGGGAGATGGGAGCTCGGCAATAGTATTTCTATGGATGACCCCCTCCCCTCCCTCCCCTTCCCTTCCCTTGCCCTCCCCCTCCCTCTCCCTTCTCCCCTTCCCTTCCTCTCCCCCTCCCCTTCCCTTCCCTCTCCCCCTCCCCTCCCTTCCCCTCTTCCCTTCCCTCTCCCCCTCCCCTCACCCCCCCCTTCCCTTCCCTTCCCGCTCCCCTCCCCTTCTTTCCCCCCTCTACTCCCCTCCCCTCCCTCCCCCCCCCCTCCCTTTCCTCGCCAACCTGGCCATGCACCGTTCCTCACCTTTTGCTCCCCTCACTTCATTCCATCACTTCCTTTTTTTCCCTACTCGCCCACAACCATGGCCGCTAGTTTTAAATGTATTTTTTCAAACCAAAAAATAAACAAATCCTTGCGTTGAGCTCACATTATAATCAACCTTACTTTCCTACCCCCTTCGCAGATTATATATAAGGCAGCCCATGAAACTTTGCAAATACCTTTATCATGCTTAAATCCTTAATCTGACACTCTATACCATATACCCTAAATGTCAACCTTTAAACCCTAAGCCCTAAGCCTTATACCCTATACCCTATACCCTAAATCCTAAATCCTAAACCCTAAACCCTATGCCCTATTCCTTAAATGCTATATCCTACACCCTATACCCTAGACCCTATTCCCTTACATTTTAATCCTTGAACCCTAAACAAGATTTTGTTAACAAATCCCAATGCAAAAATGTGTGTGAATGGAGGGATGTCATAATCATTCTCTTTGAAAAGTTTTATAAGGTAGGACTGTACTATAGCTACATTGCTATTTGCTATAGCTACACATGCCCCCTTGGTTGGCTCATTCACTAGTAGGTTGATGAAGGAAAACTTAAGGGGGTCGAGCGACAAGGAGATGCTTGGTACATCAACAATTTGATGATGAAACAAATTTTAACTCCAAGAAGACATTGAGTGTACTCTTGCTTGTCTTGAAACCTTTTCCCTAGCCTCAGGCTCTTTGATCAACCACTCTAAAATAGGGCACTGCACATTATTCTTGGATTTTTATAGTACAGTTTTATTTAAAAAATGGATGCACTTTTTGCTTTAGAAATGTTTGGGAATATTTCAAATGTTAAAAATGTGTTTTTTGAACCGATCAAACTGTACCAATTGATCGGGTACACATCACATGGTATTTTATTTCACCACACAAAGTCATTAAAAAACATTGCACAGTGTTTTATTTTACCATGATGTGTCATAGAAAACACCAGGCAGCATACGGTGCTCGGTATCACCATGTAGTATTGATTTTACACACGCTGACTGGACATGTAGTGGGCTAGGATTTGAGTTCCCACATCCCGTGGGGTAAGAAGAGATATCACACAGTGTTTCTGGGCTGGGTCTATAAAGAGGGCTGATCCCCCATTTCCCTCATGTTTCGGCCGGTCAAATTCACCTTCCCTTGAGTGATGAGTTTTAGGTAGAAATAAGATCATAGTTGGGTGATGGCTGGCTCGGCCGACCAGAGTCATCTCGCTTTGGTCTAGTATTATATACATATATATGTTGATAATTTTATATAGGTGTTAGTACAGCTGGATGTTTTTCAGGTGATGGCTTGCTTCGATTGGCCCAATTCATCTCATTGACAACCTTCCCAACTAGATATGTGATCGCAAACACTTGATCTAGATCATCTTGGTTTTATGATGTTGTTATATGTTTTCTATTTGATTGTCTCTCCCCCTTTGATAGGGTCTTATTGACTAGTTTATGATGTATGGATATACATTTTGGATGCTTTGATTTAGTCTCTTACGTATGTAGACTATTAGGAGTTTTATGTTTCATGCTGTGAGTGCTCAATTTTATTTTTTTTCTATACGACAATTGTGTTGTGTGTTTTTTATTTAGTCTTGTACATATGTAGACTATTAGAAATTTTATGTTTCATGTTGTGAGTGCTCACTTATTTTTGTATGACAATTGTGTTGTGTGTTTTTGTATGTACAATTTAATTATCATTGTCATCGTAGAATGGCAATTTGAGTGCTTACATAATGGTGGAGGAGTGGATTGGAAATAAGATCATAGTTGGGTGATGGGCTTGGCTGATCAGAGTCATCTCGCTTTGGTCTAGTATTATATACATATATATGTTGACAATTGTATATAGGTGTTAGTACAATCGGATGTTTTTCAGGTCATGTCTTGCTTCGATTGGCCCAATTCATCTCATTGACAACCTTCCCAACCAGATGTGTGATCACAAACACTTGATCTAGATCATCTTGGTTTTGTAATGCTATTGTATGTTTTCTATTTGATTGTCTCTCCCCCTTTGATAGGGTCTTATTGACTAGTTTACAATGTATGCATATACATTTTGCATGCTTTGATTTAGTCTCTTACATATGTAGACTATTAGGATTTTTATGTTTCATGTTGTGAGTGCTCAATTTTATTTTTTTCTAAACGACAATTGTGCTGTGTGTTTTTTATTTAGTCCTGTACATATGTAGACTATTAGGAATTTTATGTTTCATGTTGTGAGTGCTCACTTATTTCTGTATGACAATTGTGTTGTGTGTTTTTGCATGTATAATTTAATTATCATTGTCATCGTAGAATGGCAATTTGAGTGCTTACATAATGTTTGTTGTGTGGATTAGATCATTGCCGCCCCTTTCCTCATGGCAGCCACCCAAGCGCGCACACACACACACACACAAGGAGAGAGAGGGAGAGCTTGAAATTTCATATTCAAATGTGTGTCTGCTAGGTGTGTATCCGACATGTTCTAGGATTGAGTGACAAGCATATTAGAGTTATTCCAACCACCAAATATTTGCTAGACAAAATGTCACCCATGGAGAAATAGAGGAGTCTGAGGTGAAAGACATATTGAAAACCAGCAAACTACACCCTCGAGGAAAAAAGGTTTTCAATATGTCTGAGGTGGAGGAGTGGATTGGAAGGGTATATAGGGTGAAGGTTGAGGGTGTGCCAAGTTTCAAACCAACCATGTCTTATGCTGGTAAAAAATTGAAATACGATATTGCACATGTGCATGCATCGCTCTGCTGAAGACAGTAGAGCTAGCCATGATTATGATGCACAGAGTCGTATGCCAAGCATAGGTTACACACATGACAAGGAGCTTTGTTTAATTAATCCCTTCTTTAATGGAGGTAGTATCCATGACATGTTCATGTGTCTACCTCCTAAGTACGGCACTTATATCAAGTAGGTACATCAATACTCTCCTCATGAAGAATCTTGCAACAAATGGATCCGTCACCACTGACTAAGGTGAAATCACCGCTGACTAAGGTCAAAGTGCTTTCTAGATTTGCACTGCTATTGTTAGTTTAAAAGTGCATGCGTGAGGATTTAGACACATAGTTTAAAAGCCTACAACTATATGTTAGATTTCACAACAAATGGTAGATTGGTCAGGTGGGAATTATTGATTGGGGGAAGAGTCTACACTAACTAAGAGAAATTATGAGCAAGATGAGGCACTTGCTCCCCTAATAAGATTTCCTTGGTTTGCACCAGAGTTATTGCAAGGAAATATGCAAAACCCCAACAAAAAGACACATGCTCAGAAATGTCAGATTGCTCTACTGTGGGTTGGCTGTTTGGTGAAGTGGTACACTTCCTTGTGGGTACACAAAAGCTTTCAACGACAAGCAATACATGTAAGGGAATGTGCTCAAGCTCTTGGTGATTGTAGAAATGGTCTATGCAAGGCTCAACCTACCCAAAAGGATGACAATGGACATTGTCTTGACAAAATGGCATGCGCACCATGTTGATCAAACCATCACAATGCAACCAATATATGAGATGAAGACATGCTTATAAAATTTCTCATTTGTACACCACATCATGTGCCAATGTACATGTTTTGAAAAGTTTTGTATTAAAAAAAAGATGTATATTTTATAAACTCTTCAAGTATTTACAAAGAGCTGTATATTTTATAAACTCTTCAAGTTGTACACGCTTCGAATAGTTTTATATCTAGCGAGCACTATTTATTATATGGGTCAAACATTAATGAATGTTTCATTTTTTCCCATAATTGTAGACATATTTCAGTCATTATTTGTATGAATAATATCATGAGACAATTTTGTGTGACTAATGTTACAAACTTTATACGATGTCTTTTACATTAGGTTTTTTATTACATTCTCGTGACAATGGCATGATCCTTTCATCCACACAAGCTGAGTACAAGAAACAAGACCCATGCACATGCAACAAACAACCATGAAGTTTTTAATGGATGTAGTTGACAGTACCTTGCAACCATCTAGGAGAGAAGAGGAAAAGGAAATTGCCATTGCCAGCCCCTTCCATTACCCTCATGGTTGGAAGTATGATTCTCACGACATTGACATCATCCTCATGACCATCCACACAAGCTAAGCTTGAGGCACAAGACCCATGCCTCATGGCCGAAAGTATTATCACATCAACACCGTTGTCTCCAACCAAGAGATTGACGTTGTATGGGAGTAGAGATGCATCAACCTTTGCACTAACAGTGCTATGAAGGAGAATGCATCCGTTATGTTGGAGCTCTTGTATATAAAGAAACCTCATAGTGGGTGCATTCCTTTATATTTTGCTGATGTTATATGCAAAATTCGTGCTGGGCCATCCTATGAGCTTTGCTTCCTATCCTCGAATACTCGAGTAGCTACATTTGACAGGAGATGACCATTGCCTTGCAAACATCGGGAGTCGATCTTCCGGTGACACAATTTGAAATTCAAATATCTTCATGTCAAATCTTTTGCATTTTTTCAAACAATTTAAGTGCAGCACTTGCTTCAAGATTTAGGGCACGTTCTTATGAGAATTTTTATACCGTGTAGTCTCCATGAGCTATGATGACCTTTTCATGACCATCAAAGAGGAGGTAGGAGTAGAAGAGGACCAAGGACTATGCCCAGGAGGAGGAGATATTACCATTCCTCCCATGATGGTTTGAGATACAATTCTAGAGCATTGATGGGTGCTAGAAGAGAACGAGCGGCTTGTAAATGACACAATTACATGTGTTGTTGTCCCAAACTGGCCAAAGGCTAGATATAGACAATGCCTATGCAGAGCATTGTTGGCACGAGATGCACAAGCCACTCTTCATCACATCGAGCATGGAGGCATCATCTCTTCAATAGATGCAATGTTTGTGGGTGTCACCATGCATAAGCCGTCCATCATTCCAGCACCAATTACGTTTATTGACAATGGGCCATGCTATCCTATCTGCCAAGATCTTTTCAATATAGCTACAAGCTACTATGCCCTACCTTGCAACCATCTCTTTCACCTAGCCTACCTCATCAATACTTTGAAGGTTAGAAGTGCATGTGCGACATGCAAAGGTCAAGTGGCCCGTCAACTGTACAACGTTCTTGGCATTGAAGCTACCTATTCTCCTAATCCAAGGCTACGTAGACTTTACTTTGCAAACTTTGCAAACTATGAATGTCAAGAATGCAATTTGCGGTGGTGACTTGTAGTGTAATGATGTATCATGTAATCATGTTGAAAACAAGTTTGCTTGCAAATATTTTAATCAATACTCTTTAAATGTTTGAATATTTAAACCAATTGTGTTGAAATTTTGTTTTAAATATTCACCATTCTTTAAATGTTAAAACACTTAATCAAAGTGTATGAGAACTCTTTTTTATTAAGTTCAACAACATTTTTTAATAGAGTTGTTACAATGGCACTCCTTGCAATCACCTTGATTGTGACCATCATGCTCCTCATGTCTCTCTTCATGTGCAGATGTTGGAAAGTTATGTACAAGCATGGCATCTCTATAGGTTGTGGACCCCAAGCAAATCGTCAAACCCAACTGGCACTTGTCTTCCATCGTCACTAAATTACTTTCATAACCAATTCTTTAGTTGGCTCCACCTCTTTTTTTTAATGTACCAATGCCATAAGTTGGCATATTTATTTTCCATGATGCCTATTTGTTGCATAGATGCTTGCAGATAATTGTGACGTCTTTGAATTTTCAAATTAAAGAGTACTTGTCGAATTTGAATGTTATTACATGAAACATTGAATGTAAATGCCAATTGAACACCATGTTTTTATGTGAATCACAAAATGGTTGCAACAACAATCCATCAATCTTATAATAGAAAATGGTTGGAGGTAGGGTTCTTTACAATTTAAAAATACAGAAGATAATTCCCAATGGCTTGTCTCATACATGGGTCTCTCAACCTTGCCTCTTATGGTTACTACTGAGACTAGAGCACAAAATGGTTGCAACTATTATAGCTCTTGCTCCCTTGCACTTTGCAATGCCTTTCCATCACCCAAGAATTGCAAACTCATTCTTTTTCCAACTCCATTGCAATGCCTTTCCATCCATCGCCCAAGAAATGCAAGCTCATTCTTTTGCCAACTCCATTGTACTGTTTACGCAGATGTTACATCTCCACCACTTGCCGACTATCATCGTTACATAATATTCCACCTTTACAATAGCTACAATCCATGGCATATGCCATGTTGTTGTGTTAATATCTATGCCAAAATCTCCCCTCAAGATGGTAGCCACTCTCTCAATGCCTTGCCCTTTACACATGGTGATTATGCCCCACTCATTGCCCGAGACGTGCCACAACATTCTTGCACGTGATCCTCTGTTCTCTTCATGGTGGAAAATGTTACATCTTGCACTTGATCCTCTTCATGGTGGAAAATATTACATCTTCATTGATTCCCAATTAGCGTGGTAATGTAGTCCCATGTCTTTGCTGGAATTCGAGTCCTCTTTGGAGCCATGCTGCATTGGACATCAAACTAGGAAAAGAAACAAAATTGCTTAAACATATTTCATAATCGTTGAATCAAATGTTGAGCTTCTATATTCACAACATATTTTGATAATCATTGAAACCAATGCTAACCTTCCATAATTGCAACATATTTTAGTAATCAATGCAACAAAATCCACATGTAAGCTTACTAGACCTCAAGAGAGAGAGAGATATCACCAAATTGTCTCCCCCCCCCCCTTTATGTGAATGGATGATCATGAACGTGTTAATCTACCTATTAACATAGGTGTGCGATGGCACAATTGCCTTGCCCCATGTTCCTCTCTCTCTCTCTCTCTCTCTCTCTCTCTCTCTCTCTTTCAAGTAAGCATTTTTTTTCTGTACCATGATCATTCGCATCATCATGCTTTGCTAGCGAATGTTGGTAGTTCACATACACTAGTCTAGTAGCTAGTGTTACTCACATAAACACTTCTATGCATGTTTGTTTTCACTTCAAATTTTATGAGTCATAAACATACTTTCGGGTTGTAAAAATTGAAAAATAGTGACATAATTTTTGTTAATGCAACAAAACATTGGAGTTTGAAATTTGAATACTATTCAAAGTATGATGACATTGTACATCACATGGTGGCATCACCCTCGGTGTCGCTAGAACTTACTTTAGCTTACACTTCCTAATTGATAGGAACATCATGCAAGGGACACGGGAGATCACAATGTATTGACTTTGTCATATCTCCATCACTACGCTCTCCCTTAACATCATCCAATACTCTGATCACTCCAATTTTGTTCTCACTGAAGGAATTGCTACTAGGCTGTGATGTGCGTGTGTGTGTGTGTATGTTTGTATATATACCTAGATGAATCCAAGAAAATTCCCAAACTCATCCTCTAAAAACACAACATAGTGCGGTTTTAATCTCACGATAGTCACTCATAAGATTCAAAACCATAAACTCCATCTCGCATAGCAAGGACTAGCTACCATGACATCCCCACTGACGTCATCAGCGCCCAACAGTGTGTATATATGTATATATATATATGTATGTATGTACACACACACACATATGTGTGTGTGTGTGTGAGGTGTTGATGTCCCACACTCTTCCCACAATCTCCTTGCAGCTCTTTTGCTAGGTCTTTTATTCTTGGATATGCAAATAATCCTTCCCTATTTTGAAAGGTGGATAATACCCTGATGAGAGTAGCATATTCAGCATTATCTTCAAAGAATTGTCCCAAGAGGTCATGCCAAGGCTTTACTTACATAAGCACTAACAAGAATTTTTTTTCTCTAGACTCTAAGCTAACCTAGTTTCTAAAGTGGGAACCCACTAGCATATTTTTGATACAAGTATGAAGTCATGGGCCAAAAATTGCAACATATGCAACATCACTATTTTTATTTTTTTGCACTTAATAGTATATGGAAAGCATGGACTATAAACCTATATATACTACAATCTATCAATTGTAATTTGTTACTGTCTACAAGTGTGGCACTATAATTTTGCGAGTTGCTACGAGCAATTTCGAGATTCACTACCAGCTAGACTTTGAACGACGTACTATCGGCCAATGTAAGCGAGCCAAAGTTCAAAGTATTCAAAGTCAAGTATTCTGTCTACACTCTTGAGTCCTACTTTATAATTTACTACTCATAACAACTCACACGTGGAGAAAATTTTATGTTATGCTTGGCCAGCATTTACTTAGTTAAAACCTCATCTAAACCTCTCTTCTCGTCTTCTCTCTTCCTCTCTTGTGAACTACTGCTATTGCTTCTATCACGAGAGCCATCGCTGGCATCCTCCAAGCCCCCAAGAGGCTTCGCCTGCTTCAACGCCATCCCAGCTTCACCACTGCCTTCACCAACACCTCTCAGGGGGACCTCAAAACTGTTGCCGATCACCCATCACCCAACATTGCTCCAACGATTGGTTTTGAGACTGAAAATTTTAAGCTGGACAACCGTCGAATCAGACATTCCGATGGACGCCAGCTTAAAAGCGCAGAATAATTGTTTTCAGATCCAGTTGCTGGCTTGGAGGGGATGACGGTGCCGGCAAGGACTCAAAGAAGCGCAGAAGAATTGTTTATGGAGGCAGTCGCAGGTTACGATTGTAGTGAAGTCTTTGTTGGTAGTGAATCCTCTGCGAATGTCTTAAAGGAGACAACGGAATTGACCCCAGTTGAGAAAGAAACGAAGGCGATTGGCCACTCGGAATGTGCTGAAGCGTTGCTTGTGGACGCCATTGGAGGGTTTAAATTGGAAAATAAGACCGAGATAAACACGAACGCGACAGAAAAGGGCACGCCCACAACCGAAACGAACATAAATTGTAGCCAGGAACAAAAGATGTTAGACAAGGCAGCCGCACTTGCAAAGCTCAATTTGAAAATTTGCGAGGAGGCTGTTGCCGAGGCGCAAGGTACTTCCATTTTATTTGCCTCTTTTGTTCCTCTGCAAATGTAGATGTCTTTACTGGCAAATAGGTCGCATTTCCAACACGAATAAGTAAAGAGTTATTGGCTGTGTCAATGCTGGACATGAACAGTTTCTACCAGTGCCTTCGTTTTCAGTCACTCTCAGCGTACTCGTAAACAACTTGGCATGGACATTATTATGCATGGCAGTAGTCTCAAATGAAGAGCCATTGTCACTATATACTGGCACTAACTCTTTGGGATCCCGATTACTTTGGATAAGCAGCAAAGGGTCTACCATTTCCAAAATTTGAAAGTTTACTGGTGGAGAAGACGTGGCAAGAAGCGCTTCAAGGAGAACTTTAAAAGCCTTACATGGAAAGGCTACACCAGTATTAAAGCCAGGAAGCTGGAAGGATTTCCATTTCTCCACCACCTGCCAAAGTATTCCATGCCTTCAATTCTTGCCCATTAGATAAAGTCAAGGTGGTGATTATTGGTCAGGTTAGTCCATCTATATACTCATGACGTCTGAGGTGTTTAGAAAGTCAAAGAGGTACTGCTCCCTCAAGTTTTTCATAATGGGTTCGAAAGGTCATGACGTCTGAGGTGTTTAGAAAGTCAAAGAGGTACTGTTCCCTCAAGTTTTTCATCATGGGTTCGAAAGGTCGTTCCTAGGGTCTCTTTCTAAGCTTACATGAAACCCAAAAATGTGCATTTGTGATCACAGGATCCATATCATGGGCCAGGTCAAGCCACCGGCCTTTCTTTTTCTGTTCAGGAGGGAATTAAGTTTCCGTTAACTCTCGTGAATATCTTCAAGGAGATTCAGAGTGACCTGGGATGTTTGGCTCCATTACATGGAAATCTGGAGAAATGGGCACATCAGGTGTGTTGTTTTGCTTGGTTTTCCGTAATTGCATTATTTGGCTGCCATTTTCTTGCTACTTTCTTTTTATCCGGGAGGGGGTGGATTTCTGTGCTTGCACATATGGATGAATAACCATGTGTCTTGGGAGGTATGTTGCTAGTACGTATTTCTTATTTATCATTGCCTTTGAACAGGGAGTGCTTTTGTTGAATACTGTCCTTACAGGTAAAGAGCCCATGTTTTATTATTTCTAATTTAAGATAAGATGGATAAATCTGTCTGAAACGTTGGGATCTTTGTCTGGTCGGATTAGGCATGGAATCATTTGCTCTCGTACAGGTTTACTTTTTTAGCCTGAGCATAATTTTATGATCGGATATATATGCTTTGATCTGCAGTACGTGAACGTTATGCAAATTCGCATGCCCAAAAAGGCTGGGAGCTATTTACTGATGCTGCCATTCAAGCAATATCACAGCAAAGATCCGGGGTTGTTTTTCTTTTGTGGGGGAAGCTAGCCCAAGAGAAAACAAGGTGCTTTTTTTGTGGATTGGTTTTGCGAATTTGCCTCCCAGCCCCCCTTCTTTGACTCTGCCCTTGTTCTACAGAATCCCCACCTTCCTTTCGAAAGCGCTCATCATATTTTGAAGGCTGTGCATCCTTCAGGCATCTCAGCCTACAAAGGCTTTTTTAACTGCAGGTTTCTGTCTAAACATTAAAATTGAGCTTTCCCCCCTCTTTTCGGGCAACGAAGCTTTTCCCCAATTGTTGGTTCACTATCAAGGTTTTGTATGTAAAGCTACGTAGGGAACTTTTGGCCTAATTGAATCTGTTATGGGCAGGCATTTTTCGAAAACAAACAAGATTTTGGAAGATCAAGGATTATGTCCAATCGATTGGCAACTGTGACGTGTGTGCCAATTTGTGCAGCTATCTTTACTGCACTTTTTTGCTCAGAAATGCTCGTTTGAGACTACAATGAAATACCTGTCCTCACATCCAGTTGTTACTTGGATGAAATGAACGTGGACTGCTTGTTGACTCCTTTCCGCTGAATCGGCTCTTCACCTTCGGAGTCCTGTCAGGAACTTACAAAGCTTTGTATAAATGGATGCTCATGTGTCAGTGGGTATGTGGATATGTTCATAAGAACTTTATATGTGTGAGAACATATGTTTGTACTTGGTCTACAGCCATACTTGGGCACTGATGATATTGGTGGGGATGTCATAGTAGCTGGTCACTGCTATGTGTGATGGAGTTCATGGTTTTCAACCTCGTGATGAGAATAACACTGCACTATTTTTTAGAAGATGAGTTTGGGCATGATCCTGGATTCATCTAGATTTATATCTGTAACAACCTGCACACCTTGAACACTTTTTTAAAAAGAAAATTCTATGGTAGGCAACTTTCAATACAGTAAAGTTTATAATATCAAAGCAACTTGTGCTGCTTTGCTTGGACAGAGGGTGAATGTTGGATTTCAGTGGCAAAGTACTTTTCATTGCATATTAAGAATATGTTGACTCTATTTGATGCCTGCTGTTATAAGGAGCATTGGCTTTGAGCATTCATTAGACTTCTGGGACAAAAAGGTACTGCGTTCTGCTGATTTAAGAAGCATTATCAACAATGAATCATTTTATATCTTGTCCTGGTGCAGTATGTCTCAACTTAGACAATCTTTGTTCCAGGAGTCCTTTCACATCTGAATCAAGGAGATTGCCAGGTACAACTCACCACTTCTATCGGGACTTCAAATAGTGGTACTTTGGTTTTCAGGAAAGAAAACTGGGACATGCAGTGTGGTTGAACGGGTAAGAGATTTCCCAAAATTTGTATGTGCAATGCAAGCTGCTTGTCTTAAGCTCAAGGGTGATGCAATGCATACCTGCAGAATCCAATACAACCTGTGAAAACTTACAAGCCCATTGAAGCAACAGCAGTCATGTGATGCAGCTTTGCATCTCCACGGCACCAGTTATACCATGACACATCTCTCTCTCCCCCCCCCCCCCTCCCTCTCTCTCTCTCTCTCTCTCTCTCTCTCAGCCCCCCTCCCCAGCCGCCATCTGCACCTTGCCTTGCTGCCTCAGCCCCTCCCACCGCCATCTGCTTCATCCTCCCCACCTGCTGCTCGATCCTGCTGCCCGGCAGCCCCATGGCGAGATGGGGCTGAAGGCTTCTTTTTTAAGGTAAACATTCAGATTTTTGAAGGATTCTTTTTTAAAATCAGAAGGGATTATTCATTACTCTAGCACAAAGAAGAGGGTAGACAAAGCTTAACTTTAGTCCTTGGCAATGGCGCAAAAATGTTAAGCTCTCCTCTCGGGATCAAAGAGCTAGAAATGCAGGTTGCCGAGCTCAAGCAAGAGAATGAATTGTTGAAAGCCCACAACCCACTTGAGAGGGGGAAATCCAATCACCTCTTAAGAGGAGTTCAAAATGCAGAAACAGAAAATGAAAAGCTCAAGGAAGAGATGGCTGCCCTACACAGATAGATAAGGGAAAGGCTGAAATGAAAGAATGGAGAGAAGTGGTCAATAAGGGCAAAGCAGCTCCAAAAAAGAAAGCGTTTATTTGTGATGCCTTAGAAGAAGAAAAGAGTAGTAAAGCACTAAATGTCCTCGTAAGAGGGCTTGCAGTTGGGGACACCGCCATGGCAGATGCTGAAGCTTTGATCACTAAGATGGGGGTCAATCTCACCTTTGTGGCAGCTTGGAGGGTAGGATAGGATGATGCACCAATGAGACCTATGATTGGACAATAGCAAACCAGTCTACCTTCATGAGCATGAGGGCAGCCCTGAAGGGGATTAGAACATACTTGGATGATGATCTCACCTTCTTACAATAAGAGCATAGAAGAGAGGGGATGACTCGAGTGTTGGTTGTGAGGCAGGAAGGCAAATGGGCTGTATATCAAGATGGTAAGGTAATCATTCGGGAGAGGACAAAGAGGTGGGAGAATATAGTCATGACGGTGTCGGGCCTTTGAGACAGAGCCACAGGGCAGATTGACTATGGCTGTTTGGAATTGTAATGGTATCCTCTGGTCCGATCCAGGTGGTTTCTTGGAAACATACACAGATAGAGATCATTTTCGATAGTTAGACACATGAGAGTTCAGAAAGAGGGCTGTCCACAGTGATAGCTAACACTTGGGAGTCAGCTTATAGAAAAGAGATGAGGAGAGATACAGGGACACGAGGTTTTTGGAGGCGTGGCTGCCCTCTTTAGATCACACTTGAGGCCATTCATATCCATCATGCGGAAGGAGCTTGCATGGCACATGTGGGTCCGGATTCAGCCACCTAACACACAACGGATCTTTATGGTGGTGTGCTACATTCTCCCAGGTACATCATCTTATGCACGTGAAGTCACTGTTGTAGAAGGTCACAGTCCATATGAGATGATTTATGATGACAGGAGTTCTCCAAGCAAGGAGAGATCCTTCTGTTAGGTGACTTCAATGCACGTCCATGCACGTGCATGAGAGAGACAAGTGGGCTTGCTAGACTTTGAGATAGATCCTCTTAGAGTACCATAGATGGACCCAGCAGATCTCGGGATAGCGAGATTCCTAGATGATGCACCACATGTGACAGGATACGAGAGACACTTACTTGAGATGGGAGCCATACACCATTTGATCATATATAATGGCCTCCATAGATGGCCATTATCCAAAGGATCCCACATGGTTGTTTATAGGCGTCAGCCACCGTTCATCCGAGCAGTCCTTTTCTGTCCTTTTTCTATGCCACTCTACTTTTCCCCCCCTCCTACTTGACTCATACTTGTCCTTCAATATCATGACCACGCTGTCAGACAGGATATGATCTCTCGGCATGTCCTGGATCCAAGTGCACTTTGACCATGCTATCGATGCAGTATACATGAGCCACTTGTCTCGTAGGAGCTAGTGATCCCCTTTGGAGATACAGACCTCACTCACTCTTCCAAGACATGTGTTTCATTGGTTCACGATGTTGCCATCAGATCCTTGCCCATGACATGCTTTGCAGCATGCCCTGCCACCTGGAAGATGCCACAAAAACCATGGTATGATGATGAGTGTCGAGAGCTGAGATCCCACCTAATGCAGGAGTAGGCGTTGGGGCATCTGACGAGGTTGGAGACACAACGGATCTCAAGGCGTGTAACATGATGGAAGAGACTGTCTTTCCTCTCACATAGGATGGCTAAGGTAGTTTACTCTTTTGGAGGGGGAGATCCCACCATTGCATGGGGACTTCTGACTGAGGGGAAACCACCTATTTCAATCACAGATCCAGTTATATGGCATGCATATGTGACATGATTGGTGATGCCCCAGCCTAGCCCCCACTTGACATGTCTTTTATCCCTAGGCCTGCCACGTGTATGCTATTCACCACCTATAATGTGTAGGTAGCAGCACATCGGTTTCACAGCCAACGAGCACAAGATCATGAGGAACTACAGATTGAGCACATGGAATAGAGATCTTGCACATGGAATAGAGATCTTGGCTCCAATCCTTGCGCAATTGTTTAATCGAGCTTTTTGGTTTCTCCCCTGCTTGGAGCACTACTACCATTATCCCGATACACAAGTCAAGAGACCCCATAGATATTGGGAATCACTGCACGCTCATGATTGGCCACACATTGGTCAAGATCTATGGCTTGGTATTGGAGAGATCGATAACTTCATCGAGACACATGGGCAGTGAGCCTTAGGGTACGTTAGTTTCAGGAGACAATACTCTACTCCAAATTACATCTTCACTCTACGTGCCATCATTAAGGTGAGATCAAGATCTTTGAAAGTGTACACTTGTTTCTTTGACTTTCGGAAGGCTTTTAAAACTGTCCCACAGGCTCGCATGTTCAGGAGGCTCCATGAGATGCGGGTTCTCGAGGTCATGATATGGGGGGTGATGAATTTATATGAGGTAGTCAGAGGCAGAGTGCGTGCCTCAGGAGGAGCCCATGAGGTTTATCAAATTAGATAGAGAGCACGATTGGGGTTAACTAGGGATGCCGTCTTAGATTACTACTTTCATTGATTGTCACCAAAGTGAGTCTTTATCGGATTAACTACGGTTAAAGAAAGTTAACTTTGGTTAACTAGAATAAGGTTTATTGCTTTTACTTTTGCTTTGCATTGGTAAAAGAGAACTATGGGGACACCCACAAGGGACTAGGATTAGTCCAAGAACTAGGAATGCATGCATTTTGCTAACCTCTAATGGGTTAAGGTGTTGGACCTTGTTTGTGCAATGTGTAGGACTCAAGAGAGTGCAAAAAGAATCTAAGATGGGGAAGAAAAGCACAAAAACCAGGTCCCACGAGGCCTAAAAGCATGGACAAGGGGAGCACCTCTTTAAAAGGAGGGCCCACAAGATTTAAAAAAGGCACCAAAAGCACTAGATTTAAAAAGAGAGCCTAAAAAGCTTGGTTTTTTTATAGCTTTTAGAAAGCAGGCCCTAGCTTTTTGCTAGCCCTAGTTTATAAAAGAAAGGCCCTAGGTCTTTTGGATTCATTCAAGAGTTGTACTCAGCTTCATGCTCTTCTCAGAGCCAGTTGTACAAAGTATTTCTATTGCAATAAAAATCTTCGGGGGGGTCTAGTCCTTATTTCTGCACCCTAGTGTTGCTTGTGCTATGTATCCTTCCTCTCTCCCTCTACTCTATATTGAAGAATCTTTGAGATAAGTGTTGCAATTGTGATTTTCAGATTTCAGTTTGTGTTATGCAGTATCTATCGCGGAGAAGTGAAATATTGTAAAAATATTGCGTGGAAGTAGCAATCTTTGTTCTCTCTCTTCCTCCTCTTCCTCTCTTAGTTTGTTCATATTTCCAGACGAAATCTGATGCTACTCCTCGTCAGATGAAACTATTAGATGCTATTTGTTCCTGTTATCTATGAAATTCAAAATCTATCTCGATTGTCTATTGCGAATCGATGATCGAGGTTGCGTTTCTACGAGTAGTGATTCATTTTTAGGGTTTCAAAGCTCAATACAATTTTGTTTTAGGGTTTCTAGTCCGGTTCCAGTGATATCAGAGCATAGGATTTCCACTTTCCGGTGGAAATGGTCCAAGGCTAGCACACAGTTGTGAATTAAGGTGATCTGCTCCTGTTTTTGTATCAGTTCGAGTGTTGGAGGGTGAGGCACACCAATTGTGATCTGATTCTAGCTTGAGAAGGTGGGGTGCTCTTGGTGAAATACTACACATCTAGGGGGGTGGGGCACTCCAGTTAGGAGGCTCGTTGCAGCACTAGGAGCTAAGGCACATCTTTCAAAAGGCACAAATTCGTCTTAGCCGGACGTTTCTTCTCTCTCTATCGTCCTATCTCTTGGGTTGTTTTCATCTCTTCTCTGTGATCTATCAAGTGGGAAAGACATTCATCTTGTCATCATCCTTGGTGACGTGCTTTCAATCTCTTGCTTAGAATTCTTGCAGCAAAAAGCACTTGCTTTTCCATCTGCTTCTCCCAAAAAAAAAAGCACCCTCTTTTTGTGCACACACAGCCTCTTGTCTCCAAAGTGGCATAAAAAAATCGGTAAAAGTAGCAAAAAGCAACGAGGTCCAGGCCCATCAGGAACACCATCAAGAGATACTTCTGGACTAGTAAGATTCTCTTTGTTTTGAAGGATTGTAAGTTATTGTACACGAGTGATATAGTCTCTTTTATGTGGAACCAATTTTTTATCAACCATAGGGTTAAGGCTATGGACTATTTGTTTGGTCTCATCAAACGTTTGTATGCATTCTTAACACTCTCTTAGAACATTTAATGCAACTTGTCGTAGTACAATTGACAAACCTCGTGAATGAGTGATGAGTGACGGTTACTTTGATATAGGTGAGCTTTAAAGTACCAAGACAAAAGAGTCTCAAAGTTGTTATATCTAGTTTATGGGTTTGAGCAGCTTATGCAAAAGAGGAGAAGTGTTAGAGACTACTTGTATATCTTTTATGAATTGAACAGTTAGATCCATGATAGATTTAAGATCAGACCCTATTTGAGGGTAGTATGTTCAAAGTTGGCAAGTTGATAGTCATGCGCCTGATTTTTTGATATTCAATTAGGGAATTGAGTTATGATAGCTAGTCATGATAATCAGTTATGTTCTTATGGAGGAGATGATCAACAATCCGATCCTTAATGGTGGTTATTATTGACCAAGTTTTTCAATTTCAAGTATATTATCTCAATTCTAGAGGAGTTTCAATTATGAAATTCAAATTTTTTGTTTTCTTGTGGAGCATGACATGCTTAAGTACCATCCCTCAATATGGCAGCATTTTATGGTCATTATTGACCCAGTACTTTCTTCAAGATTCTATTATTCAATAGTTTCCATTGGGATTTGTTTTATACAAGAACTCTTATAGTTTCTCACGGATTATTATGGCTAAAGCGACAAAGTTTTGAGTCATCTGTCAGTTATATGTCCTTTTGGAAAGTTTGAGAACCCAAGTTTATGTCTAACGAACACGGTAAGTGTTTGGTAGGAAGACCTTGAGAATTCGGAGCACTTGTGCACTGAATGGAATCTATTTTAGAATAGTTCTTTCCGAAGCAATCCCAAGAAGAGGTTCACACTACTTGGACATAGTAACAATATATCTGCAAATCACTTCATGAGAGAAAATTCAAGGGATCTCTCAGAAAAAGAAGACAAAGAAAGGCTCCGAGAAATATATAAGGTTAAGTATCTCTTTTATGTTAATAAAGTTTGTCTTATGAAGATCTAACCCTTGTATGGCAATGCAAGGAGAATACTGGATTGTTTTCTTGAATTTGTTTCAGGGAAACACTACTCATGAGAAGTCTTTAGAGCCTGATGCAGTCAAGTATCGGTACAAGTGATCATTGGCCAAGTGTTTCTTTCTCTTATTTGGGAATTAAAGGTGGAGTTGCAGACAAAGAAGTTGAGTGGCATACAAAGCCCTTGGAAGAAGCAACTCATCTTAATATGGAATTGTTGAGATTGTCTGCAAGGAAGATGATAGGCATAGGATAGAAAAACTGATGGATTTTGGTTATTAGAATCTTATGACTGTTTTGGAACACTTTCCTTCCACCATTAGCATAAATGGCAAGAGTCAGGGCTTGTGAAAGGCAAAGTCGTCAACTCCATAGGAAAGAAGAGCATGGATTTGGCAAGAGAAAAAAAGGGTTTGAATTTGCCAAGAAAAGAAAAGTGTATGGCTGCCTAGCTTAAAGAGACGGAAACACCAAGAAAAAGAAGGGCCTATGGCTTGTCCAATGCTCTTAAAGAGCAAGAAACGCCAAGAAAAAGAAGGGCCTATGGCTACCAATGCTCTTAAAGAGCAGGAAATGCCAAAGAAAAGCAAGAATCTCCATGTGAAAAGCAAGTGTTTTAGATGCAAAAAGAGGGGAGTGTGGCTGCCTAGTGCCCTGGAAGGCTAGTCGGCCAAAAGGAGCAGAGAATGCCACAACACCAATCTAAGTTAACAATCAGAAGTTACTAGATTCCAAGATCCACTCTAGATGGAAGAGATGGAGGATCTCTAGGAAATAGACTGCGTGCCGCACAGAGAAGTAAAGCACCCAGAGGAAAGCTTACTTGTGGCAGGTTTCTTGCCAAGTACCAAAACTATTAGGCAATTGATGCCAAGAGAGGAGGTATCCCCAAGTTTTACTGTTGTATCAAGAAGCTTTTCAGTTGAGGACAACTGATTAGAAGCCGAGGGGATGTCACCAATTGGTATTTCTCCCAAGAAATAAAAAGGAGTCTTTATCAGATTGACTACGTCAAAGAGAGTTGACTTTGGTTAACTAGAATAAGGTTTATTTTGCTTTGCATTGGTAAAAGAGAACTGTGGGGACACCCACAAGGGATTGGGATTAGTCTAAGAACTAGGAATGCATGCATTTTGCTAACCTTTAATGGGTTAAAGTGTTTGTGCAATGTGTAGGACCTAAGAGAGTGAAAAAAGAACCCAAGAATGGGGAGAAAAGCACAAAAAGCAGGTCCTACGAGGCCTAAAAGCATGGACAAGGGGGGTGGCTCTTTAAAAGGAGGGCCCACGAGATAAAAAAAGGCACCAAAGGCACCAAAAGAAAGCCTAAAAAGCTTGGTTTTTGGGTAAAAGTAGCTTTTAGAAAGCGGGCCCTAGCTTTTTGCTAGGCCTAGTCTATAAAAGAAAGGTCCCAAGCCTCCCAGATTCATTCAAGAGTTGTACTCAGCTTCATGCTCTCTCAGAGCCAGTTGTACAAAGTATTTTCTATTGCAACAATAAAGACCTTTGGGGGGGTCCAGCCCTTATTTATGTGCACTAGTGTTTTGCGTACTGCGTATCCTTCTTCTCTCCCTTTGTTCTATGAAGAATCTTTGAGATAAGTGTTGGAATTCTGATTTTTAGATTTTAGTTTGTGTTCTCCAGTTTCTATCACGAAGGTCTTGTGAAATATTGCAAAAATATTGTATGGAAGTAGCAATCTCTGTTCTCTCTCCCTCTCTTAGCTCACGTTCAGATTCCTAGAAGAAATCTACTGCTGCTCCTCGTCAAGTGAAGCTATGTTGTTTTTCACTGTTATCTATGAAATTCAAAATCTATCTTGGTGATTAACTACTACGAATTGAAGATCGAGGCTATGTTTCTACCAGCAGTGATTTGTTTTTAGGGTTTCAAAGCTGAATACAGATTCGTTTAGGGTTTTTGGTCCGGTTTCATTGATAGCTTGGGAGGGGAAGCATCACTGCTCGTAGACCTAATGGTGCAGACACTGCTTTACACCAATGACATAGTCCTTATATCCTCCTCCGCAGCAGTAGCAGGTCTCTAGAAGCATCTACATGCCCTAGAGGTGTTTTGTAGGGAGAGGGACTTGACAATCAACCTTGGCAAGACCGAGGTTATGATTTTCAACACCTCATGGGTGGTGCTTCATTGACATACTTTCACCTACCAAGATGAGCCCCTAGAGATTGTGCAGCCCTATACATACCTTGGAGTAGTTTTTTTAGGTGAAGTCTTCAAGATGGTCCCTGCAGTTAGAGCATGACTCACACGTGGCTAGGGGGCTCTTGCTCGACTAGAGCGACAACGTTTGTAGGCACACTCTCTAAACCTTCATATACGAAGGGATGACTTTTTGATACACTCATGAGGCCAACATCCATGTATGTAGCACCCTTTTGGGGAGGGTGATCTCTCGATGACCGACTGGAAGAGGTTTGAGATTATGGGCTCCTGGATGATCCAGAGTAAGCCCTTAGTCCCTCATCACAATATATATGTAGAGTTTGCCACCATGACACTCTCCAGATTGATGCTATCTTTTAGATAGTGACATATATTCACAGGGTTTGGACTCTACCTAGTTGTGGAGATCGCCGAGACGTGACACGAGTCAATATGATGACTTGCAAATAGTGGGGTCAATACAACCTGGTATGCATATATCTCCAGATGGTTTGATAGCTAGGGGATACAGATGGATCGAATCCCACCCTTTCAATATAGCTTGGATGCCTCGTCTTCCTTGATCCCACGAGATGAGATCAACCATATCATATGGTTGCTAAAGCTTTACGCGGTCCGGATTTGGGGAGGGGACCATGAGTACCCCACTAAGATCCATTTCTACGGCGATCATTTCCTTAGGATATCGGGGGACGGAATGATCATCAGACTCTCATACCTAGAAGACAGATGTGTCTCACATTTGCTGAGGATTGCTATTAGGTAGATGAGAGTCTCATCCCATCAATTGGGGATAGAAGCAGGTAGAGTTTCCCGGATACCGAGAGAGCAACGGATATGCAAGCTTTACACACTAGGGGAAGTGGAGACAGAGTAGCATTCTCTGTGCATATGTCCAACATACTATGAAATTTGACATCCCCAAGAAATATAGGAGTTGAGGAGGAGGCGATAGATGAGATGAAGGCATCACGGACTAGGGAGAGGGGATGACACGGAGCAACAGAGCAGAGAGTAGCTAGACTGCACAATGGGGGTCTAGCCTATCATAGCCTTTCTTTGAGGTGAGCATTAGAGTCGAGGGGCCACTTTGACATGGCACGTCAGATGCAGAGGTCTCAAAAATCACGTTCTCGATCGCCATTACATGGGTCAACACAATAGATGCATCTCTGAGATATCCTTGCATCTCAATGGAGAGCCACCATATCACCTGGATATGCTTTTGGAATATTTGCATCTCCATATATATTGTTTTTGAGTTTTTTTTATTTTAAGTTTTCCATAGTACTCTACGGAGGTCTTAGTGAACCCCTTGCCTTAGCCCATAGTGGCTTGTATGAGTCAATTGTGATTGTACTTTGTCTCATAGGGCCGTGAGGCCTCCCAAAGACGTTAATACATCTCTATCTCTCTCTCTCTCCTTTTCTCTGTGTGTGTGTGTGTGTGTGTGTGTGTGTGTGTACATGCT
Source organism: Dipteris shenzhenensis (assembly GCF_047967505.1). Classification (NCBI taxonomy): domain Eukaryota; kingdom Viridiplantae; phylum Streptophyta; class Polypodiopsida; order Gleicheniales; family Dipteridaceae; genus Dipteris; species Dipteris shenzhenensis. The sequence goes on from NC_141621.1 coordinate 39,357,067, forward strand.
ATTCACAAGGGAAAGTATAGAGTAAAGCAAATCAAAGAGGTGGAGATTGGAGCGCTACCTAATACTCCAGTAAGAGAATTCAAGAAGTGGTGATTAGAGAGCAACCTGATACTCCAAACCAAACTTCTCACAGCACAACCTTATGTATTTTTTCCACCCAGCATTATTTAGGGGCATCCAAGAGATTGAACTTGTACGTGTAGAGTTGATCTAAAGCACGTGTTTTAAATACCTTTTATTAAACTTGCATGGTTAAAGGGGCCTCCAAGAGATGAAACTTGCAATTGACCTAAAGAACTTGATTGGAAATATTTTTCCTTGAGTAAAATGGAGGTCCATGAAAGTTCACTCTATGATAGGCCAAGCCATTCTAGCACTAATACAAAGTTCTCCACCTAAATCTAAAGTTTTCAGAAGTTCAACTAATGTTAACTTTAAATAAATCGACACGCTTGCTTTGCTACATCAAATCAATAGCAAGGTTCATATGTGTTTGTCCAAATGTGGTCGATTTGAGACCCGTAAATTATTGTGGAGGTTTTGTTCATTAATTGCATATGATTTTCTTCCATGAGATTTTGCAGTTGCAGTTGCAGTTGCTTTTGAGAAGCTTGTAGCATATTGATGTTGAAATCTCCAAGCACAAAAGTTGGATAGAGTGATGGCCTTTGTTGTAGTAGGCGTGCGATTTGTTCTAGGAAACTTTAGAGGTTGCATGCTTCGGTATGGTATATTACCGGTACAAACATCACTTGCCTTGGATTTGGTCGAAAGTGTGCCATGATCATTTCAAGGCAGGTCATTGTAATTGTTTGGTGTGAAACCAAAGAAATCATGTGTTTGTAAAGTGATGTACCCATTCTTGCAAATTATATAAAAGTAGCAAACGCTGATGTCTTGATATAGTGTTCTGGGTCCATGGTTCTAGTTTTGTTAAGGCAAAGAAATCATAGGGTTGGATGTGAGAGTGTGCATTAATCTCCTTAGAATGTAGTTGTAAAGAGCGAGTATTTAACATTTGTATAATGATATGTGTTTGGCTCCATCTTTTGAGGCAAGGGGCGTCGAATTGCCAAGTTGCAGTTATAAGGAGTCTCTCCATTTCAGTGTGGCCACAGTTATATCCACATGGAAATGTTTGCTATTCAAGGATTGAGGAGGTAAAGGTTTGATTTAGAATGTACTCTTGAGAGTGTTGTATATGCAATGCCGTGTTGTGACAGCCTATAAGTTCGAAACACAATGTTTCTAGTGTTGAGCCTTGTGCATGGTGGATGATTCTTGTTGAAGCCGGTTGAATTGGAAATTTTATTTGTGAAGTGATGTAGTTGTTATTGCTCCCTATTTGTATTTCCTTTGTAATTGGCAATATTGTAGTCTAGGATTGTTCAATATGATTTGCATACAAGTGTCGAGTTTGTTGACGAGTACATGCTCCAACAACGGGGCTAGAGAATTGCACCCATATAACTTTGTTTGAGTCTCATTTGATTTGGATGTTGTTACAGCCTTGAAGTGGCCATCGGCTCCATTCATAGGACCATCAGTTCTATTGTAGTAGCTGCTAGCACAAAGCTCAACAATGATATTTGGTTTGAGCTTTAGTTCTTTGCGCAAGCCAGTAGTCTTGCTGGGGTCATGCAAGGAAAGAGTTCCTGAGCAATTTCCATGTTTTTTATCCACAGCTTGGAAAATGTAAATGTTACTGCTTGTATGCTAGAACACCATTTCGTTATGCACATGCACTAGTTTGTTTGTACAAAATAGATGAAGTATTGTCAAGTCCAGTGGTGTCTTACAGTAACATCAAATTAATTGTGTCAATGTCTTGTTTACTTTGTGTGTTCGTTCGGAATTTTTTTAAGATGTTAGTGAACAATAAATCATTTTGGCGCATGAAACTGATGAGTTGTAGCATTTGATCCATTCTTTCCAAAAAAATTGCTTTAAAGGGTTTCGATGTTGGAATACCCACTTATCACATATAGGGGGTAACTAGTATAGGTCTCCTATTATTACGATGTCCAAGCCTCCATACTGAATGTTGTGAATGCGATTGATGGCACTTAACCGCTTATCCACAAAGTTAAGTATGTGTTTGCCAATGAGTGATAACTCGATAAGAGCTCAAAGGTCCAAGTATTGTTTTGTGAGCTTGTCTAGTTTGTCAGCTACCAATTTAGGCAAGTTTTTGCAGTTTATCGGTATATTCAATGTGGAATGGAGAGTTGTGCCATTCATATGGCAAGCAGCCCTTCTCTAATATTTTCATAGTTAATGGGTCAGAGGTAGAACCTTTGTTATATAGACACAACACCTCTTGGTGAAGACTGTGTATGAATGTTGTCTTGCCTGTTCCAGCAATGTGTAAATTGGCTCATCTGGTCTATTTTTCTTTTTTCACATTATGTTGTTAAACGCACACCTATTTTATGGATTCAGTCACCGTACTTGGGAGTAATGCTCTTCTGTGGAGATTAATCATGCCGATGGATGTAGGTATTGGTAAGCGTCAACACCTTCTCTTTTTTTATTGTTTCTAGTTTCTAGACAAGGAATATCAATTGGTTGATCTTTGACACAATCGTAATGCATCATGTCTATCATATCGGATGAGTCCAACAAAATAGCGTTATTGAACGTTTCAGCTCATACATTACCATTTGGGTTCATAGCCATCTCATGCACCTGTTGCTCGAAGTTTGTCTAAGCTTCCACATTTTGATCGTTTGGATCTATCCGAAAATTGAATTTTTTACACGCATCGTCAATCCGATGGATGTGTTTGCTGTAATCATCTTGCCATGTTTTATGTGGCTATTTTAAGTTTCTTTTGATTCACAGTAAGGAATGTAGAGCATCAATTGTTCTTTATAATAGTTTTTTGGGTCTCGATGCTAATTGAAATGTGTGAACCTAATACATGTGGTTTCTTCAGCCTTTTGTACGTTGTCCTATTGTATTCTAATACAAATTCAGAAAGTGTAATTAGCTCAAGAACTACTGGTTGCGCTAACGTAGCAATCTATAATTGAATCACACATGATGTCGGTTGAGTCATCGGGTAATGTTTGCAAGACTTTATTAGGTTTTAGGACAGTGATACGCTGTTGGAATGGTGCTATATTTATGAACTGTACTGTAAGATAAGTGTGGTGCATCGGCAACAACAGTGAAAGGATTAGGTAGATTGCTCGTTGCACTGACATCTATTGCAAGTCTAAAAATGCAGGTCCCATTTCTTGATTCCTTCAACCATGTCATTGCTGTCTTGGTTTGATTTCTTTATTATACCGTTAAACGCTTTAGTTATTGTATGGTCTACCTTTGTGGGATATGAAGTACAATATGCGGCCGCTGCATAGGGGTCTAATATGAATTGAACATCAGTTTTGGCATCCCATAATGGTGCCAGGAACTTTGCAAATGGGTTTGTCCAAGTGTCTGCTAACTTTCTCTGTAGAAACAACATTAGCCATTTTAAATTTCCTCGTAAACACAGTATATATTCATCCTTGTTAGTCTTAATTTATTTAAAATTCTGTGAAACTATGCAATGAAGCAGAGGTCGTGTTGTTCAGCTCCCTATACATTCTTATAAGGTTAGATTTGATATGGAAGGAGTTGTCGTGGAGAGGTTCCAAGATTGTTGTTTCATCCATTAGTGGTTTTAGAAAATGAAATCTACAAATTGCTTTACCCTTTTTTTGGCATGCCCGTGTATGTCTATGGTATTGTGCTGCTTGCAATGACTCAGGGAGCAACGCTGCCAGGTCACAAGATATGTATTGATCCACAAAGCATGATTTACCATTAAAATGGAGTACCCCTCCACCCAAAGCAGGGCATGATCATGCTCGTTCCCACGATTTGAAATTCGATCACATAGTAGAAATCCATGATCTTTCCAAAGAATTGTGAATCAACCTTCAAAAGCTTTCTCAAGGCTTTTATGCTGTGGTCATAAAACCATGCGCAAGTGATGGGGTCATCATGAACCAGATGGTGCATTGGAAGCTCTTTTTAATCAATGTTGTGCTCACTCGACCGCAACTCTCTCAGTGGACTAAGCGCTCAGTGTTGCACTCAATCGACTGCAACTTTCTTAGTCCATCAAACAACGCTGACCAATTTCTCTCCCCACTTGTAAACATCACAAAGAATGTTGGTGGGCCTAGGTGGGGAACCATTGCAAACCACCTTTTCCTCTAGTATTGCAAGTACTGTCAAGATGTTCAGATGCTTTCAAATTCTTGGTAACCAATATCTGATTTCAAGAGTACATCTAAGTTGGATTTGGTTTTGACATCTTTACCCTACCATTTAGCCATGCCTTTTGCATATGAATCCACACTAAACTAGCAACAAAGTGTATTAAAATTTTTACTACTTTGAAGAAAAGGTTTTGGATGTGTGTTGCAAAGCGTCGGTCCCAATGCAGGATCTCCCACTGAGTATTTTTTTTGGTAGCTGAGGATATTGAGCATACGCTCATACCTTGGCTGATCAAAGAGTAGAGTTAGATAGTTCAGCACTTCGTAATGCTTGTCTTTATATATACCTATTTGCTTTTGGTTTTTGCTTGGATTGATTGTCGTTGTGATGGCTGAGATTGTATCAAAAATCTCAGCTGTATCGACATACCCATGCATTAGTGTGCCTATGAATGGGGTCAGCCTCTTGTTCTAGAGCCATACTTTCCTCTGTAAAGCACCTATTCACAGTGTCACTATTTTGTTATGCATTCATCCTAAGATCAAGACATCCTCTTTCTTGTACAATGGTGTTTCAATGAGCCATTTTAATGCTTTCATCATCACTAGATTTGGGCAAACATTACCAGCAGTGTATGGAGTTTTATACTCTAGTTTTTTCTTTATTGTGATTCCAATTATCATGTTATCAAATCTGAGGAGGGGCAAGAAGCAAGTTTAGGAGCGAGTTTTTTATAGCAACTAGCATGTTTTGTTACACCTATTCCACTTAGGAAATCTCTCTCTATTCTCTCTTTACGGCATCTCTCTCTCTCTCTCTCTCTCTCTCTCTCTCTCTCTCATATGGATCCATATCAAGTCTACATGGTGTGTAGTTTGTAAACACAAAAGGCCTTTATTTTATTTTTACAGCTTCTTAATTACATATCTCTCTCTCTCTCTCTCTCTCTCTCTCTCTCTCTCTCTCTCTCTCTCTCTCTCTCTCTCTCTCTCTCTCTCTCTCTCTCTCTCTCTCTCTCTCTCATCTTTGTTCTATGTGTAGACCCTTTATCTCTGTCTACATCTTCTATCCCACCAATTTGGGCCAAAAAATTTAGCCCAAAAGGGCTTCCAGAGGAGAGCTCACATGCATAGAATCACCATAGAGATGAAATTTCATGAAGCTAACAAGAGGAATGAGCTCATTTGACGTATTTTGATCGTTTTGATACCAAACATGACTATATTTGGATATTTCTGGTAGATGCCTAACCAATCTATTTTAGGATATGATGTCATTATTAGGATTTATAAGAAACTTGGTTTTTTTGTACTAAAAGTCTCATTATTAGGCTTTATAGTATAAGAAGAGTTCTTTTGTGCTAAGACTTTCATCATATATTTTAGTTTCTTATTTATAAACTCATTGACTATAGATAGGTGGTTGGTTGCATCAGAAAACATGTTCAAGTGATATTTCTTCTTTCTTCTTTTATCTATTAAGTGTTGCATAAATCTTATATGGGTAGCTAGGTGAATCATCTATGTTTGATGTTTCATGTCAGTGAACCATCCAAGTCTATTAAACTTTTTCGATCTTGACACGGTTTTGACACTAGTTCCCTTGAGCTTGCTACATGGTCATGAGAATCAAATCATCTAGATGAGAGACAAAGAGAGAGAGAGAGAGAGAGAGAGTTTGCAAAAAGTAACTAATTGTGAGAGAGAAAGAGAGAGAGAGAGAGAGAGAGAGAGAGAGAGAGAGAGTTTGCAAAAAGTAACTAATTGTGTGTCTTGTGCAAAAGCTAACATGGATGGGATGTAGAGGTGTAAAAAACTTGTACATTGTCTGAATACAAATTCAAGGGTGGAATGTAGGAAATATTCTCAATGTGTCATTGTATAAGTTTTCTATCTAAAACTCATGAGAACTTGGAAAATTATTTTGTATTGGGAGAAAGAGAAATGGATAATTTTTTGAGGATCTTGCTTCAAAAGTCATACATATGATGAAAAGTGAGGATCCACAATGGAATATGGAATGTGTAATTTTTTTGAGAATCTTGCTTCAAAAGTCATAAGTATGATGAAAAGTGAGGATCCACAATGGAATATGGAATATGGATTTAATGATACATTTTTTGTGAGCATTCACACAGAACTAGGGAGAATGAAAAGTGTTTATGCAAAATGGACACACACAATAAATCCAAAAGATGTGAAAAATAATGAAGAGTTGATTGATTGGTTTTTGTTAAAGTGGAAAGCGCTTGTGACTTCAAAGAGGAAAGAAACCCATGCTACTTGTTCAAAAGAATGTGTCAATCCCAAAGGATTAAAGATGCCATCTTTGTTCTTTCTACAGGAGCAGATTCATTTACAAGAGAAAGATTACATGTTGGGTGAAGGCTTGTATGGAAAGGTAGTGAAAGACAACATCATTGATGTACAAGGTTTTGATCCAAAAGAAACCTATTCTATCAAGATTCTCAATGTGTTAAAGCCAATTAAAAGAGAAGAGAAAAGGTCCATGAGAGAGTTAATGGCCAACATTGAAACAATGCAAGCCCAATTACCTCATAGAGGACTTGTTTGCACGATTGCTCATGTGATAAACCCTCCAAGCTTGGTATACCGAAATTGGAATGGTGACATGTTATAGAAATGATCAAGGTTTAATTCTATGACCTAAACAATGTGGGAGAATAGTTCAACCATTTATCTTGTGTATGTGCATAGGCCATAAATTAAGCTGGCACTTTGATGGCAACTTAAAATATATGCATGGACAATGTCTTCTGCACAATGACTTGCACCTTGCTAACATAATGCTTCACTTTGATTGTGATTCTGATAAGGTTTTCATAGGAACTATTGATTAGGGATTAAGCTAGAATGATAAATATGTTAATGATGGCAAGGATAGATGTGACCCTCAACTCATAGAGAGATGCATGATAAGAAAGTGGTTGGATTTGAAATTGTATACTTTTCCATTTGCAAAATTTTCAAAGGAAACTAATATTTATTTATGCTTCAGATCTTGCAATAGAGAATAGAAGAAATTAGGAATTCTATTCCCAATGCTAGACCTACTGCAGCAGATGTTACTCACACATTCCAAGTGATATTCAAGGAGACATGTGAAAGTGCATTACGACATGATGCACTTTAGTCTTTTGTATCCAACTTTGATAAGTGCACTACACTTTTTATATAATGCCAAAACCTTTTTGATTTTCTTATCCAATACTTGATCCATTTATGTATGTAAGGAAAGTGTTGATTGTTGTTTTTTTAATAAAGAAATTTATATAGTACATGGCTCATAGATTTGATTCATAGTGTTTTACAAATGCAAATATTATTTGAAGATGACGTAATGTTTGTGAAGCTTGACCTTATTCTCTATTTACTCTTTCTTGCTCCCTTAAGGTTAGAATTATGCAAGCTATTGGTTTATCCCATCTCCTAATCATCCATTAGGATGATAATTAGAGTGATGCAATTGGATTTAAAAAACATAAAAAGACATGCCTTTGAAAAGATGATGGTTGAGAATACTAGAGAGAGAATAGGACTTATAGATACATATAGTATCCTATCAATATTTGGATGTAATGTTAGTCTAGCAATGCAACTTCTTGATGAGATGAATGCCGCTATAACACTAGAAACATAGAAAATATGCTCTTCTACAAAATATGTTCTTTTTAATGTTATAGTTGTATTCATGTGGTAGACTTCTATTAATTTTGCAATCATGCAGTAGACTTGTATGAAAATTCATTAAGCTATTTCTTCTCTTTGTGAATTATGCTATTCATTTTTAAAATGTATTTATGCTTAAGATGTACATAGCTTTTATTACATATGTGTTATATTTGATTTGCAATACTTGAAGTGCAAATAATTTTTAAAGGTAATAAGTTTGATGCTATTACACTCAACATATTTTTAATGACAATAATTTTTGTGCTATTTTATGTTCAACTAATACAAGAATTTTTAAATAGGTACTTACCATGGGGAGAAATAATAAAGTTCAAGCTTTGGGGGAAATTACGAAAATGACATCTTTTTTATTACCTTCCATGTCAGTGGGCATTAATGCAAACTCAAACACAAAACACCAAATACACCAGAGAATTTACTGTCAAACTCTTCTTCCATGAATCATGAAGAAATTTACGAGATTGTAGAACATGCTTTAGGCACACAGCATCATGCTAAAAATCAATGTTCAAGATTGTTGATTAATGATGATAGTTTTAACAAGGATTTGAGTTTTCAGGTCTTCGAAGTAGGGCAATCAAGCTTACATAATTGTAATCAAGGGAATGCAATTATAATGGAAAATGCATCAATTGGCACACTATTGACAACAATGAGGCGTTGGATTTACGTGGATTGGAAAGTGGAAAAATCTTAGAAACAATGTCATCCATGCAAACACCAATGGAGGAGCCCTTGAAAGTGCATCGAAAAAATGCAACTCCTCAAGTTCGTAGAAGAGAAAGAGAGCTTGGGATATTTGTAAAAATTTTCAAGAAGATTGGGTAGCCAAATATCCTTGGTTGGAGGTAGAATAAGTGGACAATGGGGATGTACCAAAGTGGGCCATTTGTAAAATATGCACATGGGCAAGGAAAAAGGAGGCAAGGGTGCAATTGAAGATTGATACTATTGAGAAGCATTGTGGGAAGGTTTACAGTAAATGTTTACTTGCACAACAATCTACAAGAAATAAATGTGAAGGATCATTGCAAAAGTGTTGTGAATGTATTGATGATCAGGTTGATAGAGGAAAAATAGTTCAATTTGCAGCTATTATGCAAATATTGAAGCAAGGACACTCACACTGATAGACTTCTCAAGTTACCAATCATATCTTCCATTTTTTTTCTTTCCTCATTTGTCAAGCATGCATTGATAGTAGTGCAACAGATACGGCTAACCACATGAATCAAGTTGTAAGATTATTTAAATGAGACTTTAAACCTGGCAAACTACTTTTTTGTATCATTGGAAGAGTACATAGCAATATATACTACATCATGGTTGGGTATGCATTTGTATTTGGTAGAAAATAACAAGAGAAAACTATATTTTTTACATGTACACGAGCTTGATTTAGCATCCAATGCTAAAAACTTAGTGCGAGTTTTGATTCGAGCTTTAAAGATTATCGGGGATTGACGGAGTTTGATATGGTCAAGAAACTTGCTTGTATTTTGCATGTGATGGTGCCTCGGTCTTGCAAGGTTGTCAGAATGGTATTTCTAGACAATTAGAAACAAAATATGCTCCTTATTGTGTTGGGATACATTGTATGGCACATCCTACAAATCCAGCTTACAAAGTTGTATCCACAATAGTTGAGAAAAAATATTTTAGAAAAGGATTTGTTTTGAAGGCCTAAGATTTGTTACAAGAAAACGAGTTGTTCTAAAGGCAAAAAGTTTAAAAATTACATTTTTGCTAATAGCCATTCACGAGTGTGGTATAGGCCTTCTATACTCCTTCTATATAATGAAACCAATGAAGAAATACACCTTAGAAATTTGATTGTTTCTAGAGAAGGAATACTTTGGATGAAACACTTTTGGCTCATGTGCCCTGCAAAGGGGGGGTAAATCAAACTTTTCTCATGTTCCATGCCATTGCTTCCTCAATTTTGTATGTGAATTTGGTTATTGCTTGTTCATGTTTATGCTAATGCTTGAATCCATTTTTCAAGTTAAAATTTTACATAGTCCGAAAGTGAATTGAAATTCAGGATTAAAATGAATGAGTATTTGCATATCAAAAATGTAAAACTTTAACAGTATGAGACATGTAGGCTTTAAATTTAATAAATTTACTGAATGACAATTCTTTTTTAGATTATAATTAAAGTTATTGAATACAACCACATATAGAAAACTAGTTATTCTTTGATCAATTGTTTTGTAAATGCTACACATAGATTATAGTTTTTCTCAACCCATAAGCCAAGTATCTTATTTGAACATATGCCATCATTTTGTGAAGGTTTAATATATTATCAATACCCAAATAATTTAATATATGTTACCAATCCCTCAAGCAAGATACCTTGTTTTGGTGTAGTAATATGTAATGTATGTATACCTCTCTCAAACCCTTGCTTTTCGCTTATTAATATGTAATGCATCCATACCTATCCCAAACCTGTGTGCATATGTTGCATGACTTAGAAAAATATGTTCTTCATTCTTCTACTTAAAAAAAATAGATATTTTAGGTCGTGGCAACATATTTAGAACTTATCCTTATGTTTATAAAGTTCTATATGGAATGGTTTTTCTCTTCGGTGGTTTTTTCTTATTTTTGCAAATGATATGTAATGTTTGCATCGGACCAAAAAGGGCATCACAAGAAAAAGCTTATGTGAGTCAAACTTTTAAGGCTATCAAAAATTGAAAAAACACATTGCTACTATCTATTCAATGTTCATGAATGAGAGATGAAGTATGGCACCTGGGATATGGAAATACCAAGCTTAATGTATGGCACTGGGATATGGAAATACCAAGCTTAATTGATGTTATTCCCTCATTGGTTCTACTATAGATGCTGTCCATATTTATATTCATTGTCTATTACAAAATTTAATATTTGTCAATGTGAATTTATAGCTTTTGACTTCTCACACTTTTCATCAAATACTTTTGTTCGAAAGTGTGTGTGTGTGTGTGTGTGTGTGTGTGCATGCGTGCATGCATGTGCACATACATGTGTATATGCATGTGTGTGTGTGAGTGTGCGTGCGTGCGTGCATGCTTGTGCCCTGTGCATCTGTGTGTGTAAGCCCATTCATGCGCATGTGCGCATGCATGCATGCGTGCGTGTGTGCATGCATGCATGTGTGTGTGTGTGTGTGTGTGTGTGTGTGTGTGTGTGTGTGTGTGTGTGTGTGTGTGTGTGTGTGAAGACTCAACAAAACCCCGATTCATAGTGAAATGAAAACAATTTTGGTAATGGAAACAAAAGAGAAAGCTTCTATGAAACATTACAAAAAAACCACTAGGTGCGCAAATTGCAAAAGGTTTGTAGAATGCATGACTATGCAAACGATTTTTGCTTTTATAAGTTGTCGCAAGCATCACTTTTATTAAAGAGGGGAGTGTGCATACCTGCTACCATCCAACAAGAAAAATCATAAGAACCATATTTTAACTTAATTGAGAAAATAGGTGTCATAAACACCCCTCCCTTGTTATCAGCATCACAATAAAAATAGTTACTCATGCTATAAACTTATAAAGCTAAATTTTGATACTATGTTTTCAGTATAAAATCAATTAGGGTGAGTTGAAGGAAAAGTGAATATATGGTTATGTAGCGGAGGAAAATTTTAATGTAATAGATATGAGAACGTAAAAGGGAGAAGGAGGAGGCGAGAGCTTAAGATTTAGAGCAATAAATGTAATATTAGGACTTAGAGCATAAGGGAAGGATAATTTATAAGAAAAGAGGAGCTTAAATTAATATTTAATATCATTAAGTGTAAATTTTAACAACAAAAACTAAACTTAAAAAATTATATTAACTAAAATAGGAAGACTTAGAAAATTTTCAATTTAAAAAAAAAAGAAAAACTTATAAAGAAAGGGGGGTTAAGTTAAAGGGAAGGGAGAGTAAGTTATAAGAAAAAATCCAAGACAATTAAAAACATATGGGATGTAGGGAGAGAGAGAAATTAAAAAAGAAAAATAGGAAATTTAGAAAGAATTAAGAAAAAGAGGCTTATCAAGGGAAGGACAATAGGAGTAAGTTTCAATAGTAGGAGTAAAAGAAAAAGGGAAAAGGGGGAGGGGGGGGGGAATGTGGAAGGGGGAGAATTATAAAGGTAGATAAGAAAAGGGGTTATATGTAGGGAGAATGTGAAATTAAATAGGGGGAGAGGATAGAGAGGCATGAAAGGCTGCAAGGGAGAGGGGGGGCGGCAATGAAGGGAAAGAAGTTTCTCTATAAAGGAAAAGTAAATGCAAAAGAAGGGTTATGGAAATAAAGGGTAACAAAGGGAGAGGGGAAAAGATGAATAACAATAGAGTTGCAAATACCCATAGAGAAAAGTAAATGAAAATTTAAAAGGGGGAGTTGAAGTCGTAATATTAAACCATTCGTAAAAAGCCATACTTGCAAAGATTAGCTTATAGGTAGAAAGCTTAGAGGGGAGAATTAGCATAAATGAAAAAAGGGGGGGGGGGGGGGGGGGGGGAGAATTAAACTTAAGGGTACTTTACACATAAGGGACATGTGTAATTTATGGAAGCAAAGTCGCCGAAAGTTAAGATGGAGTGAAATGGCCAAAGGTTGAGGTAGATCCAAAGTAGAGAGATGCGGTTAAGCTTCATAAATCAGGTAGTGGATCGCTGGGGTGGTGGAAATACAAGAATTGCGATGATTTGAGGGGTTGTGCTAGCAATAGTACATCCGGGGTATGGAGAAACCATAGTGCTATGCAACAAAGTAGCTATGGAGCCGAGTGCTATGCAAAGTAGTTGGGTATTGTGGAAAGTAGCAGTGAGACAATTAGGGTATGGAGAAGTCATAGGAGTGGTCGGGTATAGACAATGTTGTGTGAAGCAATAGCTATGGAGAAATCTACGTATCACGACAGACAGATAGAGGTCATGGTGACCTGAGGCAAAGATAAGGAGAATATAAGGCAGCAAGGCTTGAGGGGTTTTTAAATCGAAGGTGGAAGGTGTACTCGAGCAAATGATGGTGGTCGGGAGTCGAGGAGATTAGTAGTCACAGGAAGTGGAAAAGAATAGTCGGGGGGATGGGGGAGAGACTTGGTTAGGGAGTAGTTTGGGATTGGTTAGGGAGTAGAGTAAGTAGAGGTGTGGTTAGGGAGAGAGCTAGAAGTGTAGTTAAGGAGAGAAAGAGAGAGAGAGAGAGAGAGAGAGAGAGAGAGAGAGAGAGAGAGAGAGAGAGAGAGAGTAGAAAAGTAAGGAAGAAAACATTTGGAAAAGAATTAGGAAAATTTTAGGAAAGATTTAGGACAAAATAGGATAAATTAAGAAGACATTAGGAATAATTTCAAAGAAAATGGAAAATTTTAGAAAAAATAGTGAGAAATAGGAAATAAATAGGGGAAATAGAAATTAGGTGAAAATTAAATGAAATAAGGAAAGAGAAAGGGAGCAAGAAAAAATTGAAAATTTAGGAGAAAACTAGGAAAAAATGAGAGGAACATAAGAACATAAGGGGCTAGCTTAGGGGGAAAAAATAAGTTTGGAAAGAGAGAGGAATTGAGGGATATTAGGAGAAAGAGAGGGGAAAGGGTAGAGAATGTGGGGGGGAATTTTATTTGAAGAGAGAGAGAGAGGAGAGAGGCAATTTTAAAAAAGGTTTCCAAATGGGTAAAAAGGGAAGGAATGTCAGTTGCATGGATAAAAGGGAAAAATAGATTGTGTGTGTGTATGTGTAACTTTCACTAAAAAAAATGTGTGTGTGTGTGTGTGTGTGTGTGTGTGTGTGTGCGTCTAAGACCAAGAAATCCACTAACATAGGATTGGTTCTATATAATGATTTTAAGTGCTAAATTTATATTTCCATTATAGGACACGTGGGTACACATTCCACATGCAATCTGCACATTCATCCTTTTTTTATGAGTTACTCTTTATGAGAAGTCATGTACTTGATTCTTTACAAAAGATGGAATATTTTTTTCACCGACCCCTTTTGCCCCTTTTTGGTACATGATTGTAAAATTGATTGTTGCTAGTGACATGCTTCACAAGAAATTTTGAGAGGTTCAAACAAGTTAGTTGGATTTTTCTTATAAGGATGTAACATATGAGTACAAAGGTGCACTTTAATGAGTTTTAAATACTAAGAAGAGAATATACATCTCTCAATGGGTCACATATAAAAGATTAAAATTGTGGTAGGATGCCACTTTTTAAACATATCTAGGTTTGGAATTAGAGTCACACCATCTTGTTATGCTTCTTCCATGCATGGGAGAGGCACAAATGGTACTTAAAGGGTAAAAGGCACAATATACAAGTAAGATGGAGGATATTGTGGATTATATAGTGTTGGGTAAAGGTGGGAGGAGTACGAGGTTTGATGATTGAAAAACCATATAGCGGAAGGAGCTCTCTCTCTCTCTCTCTCTCTCTCTCTCTCTCTCTCTCTCTCTCTCTCTCTCTCTCTCTCTCTCTCTTCATTATTAGAATGCTACAAAGGGTAGAGTGGACAAGTGGTCTTGGAGGGTGGCCACTAGATGCGCGGCATGGAGGTGTCAAGAGAAACCCACCAAGAGCCTGAAACGGGTATAGCTGGCTAGTGCGGGCAAGTTCCTTCTAGTTATCACGGTAGTAGGATTGTCATAACGAGAAGTAAATGCCCATGGGTTCGGTGCTTTTGCACATAGTGCTATAGACGTGCACAAGCATGTGTGCTCACTGATATGCAATAAGTGCATGCTTGCATGTGCATGAGTGTGCACACACACACAAACTCTCTCTCTCTCTCTCTCTCTCTCTCTCTCTCTCTCTCTCTCAATTTAGTTGCAAATTGTCAAACAGTTTTGCAACTAAATTGAGAGAGAGAGAGAGAGAGAGAGAGAGAGAGAGAGAGAGGATTTGAGGTAATATACGTGAGAGGATTTGAGGTAATATACCTATTTGGGTGGGAAGGCCTACATGTGTTACATGTGGAAGCGTACCCCAACCTGGGGTGGCAACTACTTTGGGTGAACTTCACCCTCCACAATCCTTTAAAGTCAGTCCACTTTCATTGTTGCTGTAAAGCAATTGTTCTTCAGCCATGCATTCTCAAGAATCGCCTTGAACACAAAGCTGCCTCGTGCCCCTTCGACAACCCAGTAGCACGATTTGTACCCGCCTCGCGGTGAGTTTGTCCTCCGCAAGTCTACCCATTCGCCCTTCGTACTGTTTTTGAGCTTCAATTGCTTCGTGCAGCTCTGAAACATTATTAGTAACAGTATAGACTTCAGTTTTGATTTTGGGTCTTGCAAATTGGGTCTTTATAGGTTTGATGGCAGCGGTATGTAGCCCAGCTAGCCTTGACAATCGCATCTCCGAGGCTGGGGAACGCGAAAACACCAATGTGCGAGAGCAGGACCGCTTGATGCCCATCGCTAATGTGATTCGAATCATGCGCAAGGTGCTTCCCGCGCATGCAAAGATTGCTGACGATGCAAAAGAGACCATTCAAGAATGTGTCTCAGAGTTCATCAGCTTCATAACCAGCGAAGCAAATGACAGGTGCCAGCGGGAGCAGAGGAAAACTATCACTGCGGAGGATCTCTTGTGGGCTATGAACAAGCTGGGGTTTGACGATTACGTTGAGCCACTTTCTCTGTATCTTCAAAGGTACAGAGAAATAGAAGGTGATCACAGAGGGTCGATTCGGGGGGAGCCACTGCCGAAGAAGGAAACCAATCCTTTTGCGGTGCCTTCTACCAGCTATCATATGGCAAACACTGGTCTATACAACAGCACCATGGGCTTTTACAAAGACGTGGCAACTGGGGCAACCATGCCCTTCGACCCATTTCCTCACTACAAATGATCTAGGACACAGAAAAAGCTCAGGTTTGTGAAAACGGCCACATGCCAAGCCTGCATGTTTACAGTTTAAGGAAGCTTGCACAGCGGTCTACAGTCCTTAGCGCTTGCAAATCTTGGTATGGTGGTTACACATAAAGGTTTTCACTACAAACCCCTCAAAAGGAAACCAAAAGTTAAATAAGTCATAAACATGACAGAGCTTTTTACTATATTTTTCTTCTCCTGTTACGCCTCTCCTTTCCTTTGCTCAAGCTTTTTCAGGTAGGGGAGAGCAGAGATGTTCACAGACTCGGCTTCCATTGAAATACAGGCTTGCCCTTTCTATAATTGCTTGATGTATTTGAGACTTTCTTCTTGTTATAATGGTCGAGCAACACATACTTCTTTACACACGAATCTATGTTTTTCTAGCTAGATTAGATGTGCATGTTCCTAGCAACTGCAATTTCGGTTATTTTAGTTGTAATAGAGGAAGTTTAGCTGGATTAAAAACCCACTCTCAAAGGATTTTTGGATGTTGTGTGCTTAAAACCCAGCTTTGTCTACTTCCTTTTTATTTTTTTTCTAATTGTTTATAGTCTACAATTTACAAAGTTTATCAATCCAACACCATTTGTTGAGTTTATCTTTTTTATTTAATCCTTGATACCACTTGTATAGGAAAATTTTGATCACCTATTTTAGCAACCTCTAAGCTTCTATTAGCTATTCTTAGCCTTCATGACGTTCTCACAATCTCTCAAAAAAATTGCCTTCTTGTGATAATATTATGACTTGAGCCTGTATTTTGCCATTACTAGCTTTTATAACTTCCACTTTCAAATTGTATGTTATGAGTGCGCTTGTTTGTCATGCATGGGTATGTGTTGTCATTTGTTATGTGTTTTGAGTAAGGACTTCTCTAACTCCAAGCATCTCATGCTGGGCCAATTATTGTTATTATTTGATTTTGTTATTTCCATGCTCAAAGGATATGTTAAAGAGCCTACTTGTTTTGTCTCTTTTGTTTATGTGTGTTTTGACTCCCTCCAATTATCATCGTCACATACTAGATTAATTGTTTGAGTATATAATAGTTAATCAATTTGGTCTTGATGGTGGTCCCTTTTGGGTCATAAGGTGAAACATCTACAAAATTCCACATTCTTAGTTAGAAAAAATGCATCACCATTCTTTCTTTTTTTAACTTTGTTGCTTAAATTAATTTATTCTTGTCTTTTGAGTGATGCAATTATTTTAATGCCAAATTGGAAATCACAACAGATACATAAAGTCTATGTATGGCCTCCTAGATACATAAAGTCTCTATGGAGGCCAACATAAAGTCTCTATGTATGGCCTCCTAAATACATAAAGTCTCTATGCATGGCCTCGATTGTTTTGCTAGGCTTTGAAAAACATAGTTGTGTGTGTGTGTGTGTGTGTGTGTGTTTTTTCCCCTCTTGCTTCCATGTACATAATGCAAAAACAATCTTGAATAGGTCCTATGTAAGGTTGGGCACAATAGAATCCTTGCAAAAATAAGCATTTCTTGCATTCATGTACATAATGCAAAACAATCTTGAATAGGTCCTATGTAAGCTTGGGCGCAATAGGATCCTTGCAAAAATAAGTATTAAGACAAGGAGAGACAATGTCGTAGTTGGGCTTCTAAATGTTATGGTGGAATTTTCATACAATTTAGCTTATACGTCCTCTTAACTCTTGCAAGGCCTTGATGTACTATCATAAGCTTCTTTGCTTATGCTTTCATAAGCATTTAGGTAGAAAAAAGTTGGCTTTTACACTCTTTTAAAAGTTGATGCTCCAAAAAGATTGATTTAAGTAAATGTTGCTTTAGGATGCAAGGTGCTTTTCCTTTTTATTGAAGGTAATAAAATATTGTTTCCAATGCAAAGCTTATGAGTGATACCTATGAGTTAGATGCACAACGTTTATATAGAAAATAAATCTACATGTTTGTCCCATGCATTGTAGTGGCCTTTGAACTCACTTAACATGAGATCACAGTCTCAAGGTTAGACTTATGAATAATAAAGTGTCTAGATTGCAACAAGGTTTTTGGAATAAATTTAACATGACATTATGTTCATGAGCTCATGCATTATGAAAAGGATGCTCTACCAAAACTTTCAATTCTACTAGCAATTTTTCATAATCATCTTGGTGGTCATCATAATCATCTTGGTGGCCATCGTCATCTTAGTGGTCATCAAATGCTTATTTTCTTAAAGCCAAGATTGGGATAAGACTACATATGCAACCAAATTTCTTATCCCTATGTATGAGTAGGGGAGGAAAGTGGTGCAAGAAAGAAGGGAAGGGAAAGAAAACATTCATTGAGGCAAGAGGGAGGAAAACGTAGTACGGTTGTGCCCATTTTATGCCTCTCCAAGAAACATCTCCCAAAAGTGTGAGATCAACCAATTACTAGTAGTACACTAGTGATATATGGAAGTGAAGTAGTCATATGACTCCGTCCAATGTCTCAAGCACAAGTGCACAAGAGAGAAAACTAAAGCCTAGAAAGAGATAATAGAGAATATAGCACAAATAAGGGATATTATTAAGCTTTAAGGCTATGAAAAGGGAAGCTCTTGCAACCCCCTCGGGCTCAATTCTGGTCCCACACCATGTCATGTGAGGTGCTTCATTTGCTCTCTAGTCAAAGCAAATCCCAAGGGTGTGATAGTAGAGCTTTACTTGGATAAGCTTCGTAATGAAATAATGCAAGAACTTGATGTGCTTTGTCCAAGCCAATAACACCAACCTCTTGGAAGTTGCAATGAAACTCGCATTCTTACGAGGGAGGATTTGAATCATGCACATGTTTGCCTAGCCAAAATACTGGAATGACAAGCAACAAGAGAAAAGGACTACCATACAGGCAAGGACAAATGCCAAACCATAAGAATATAGGGATATTCATGCATTAGTTGAATTAGATGAAGAGAGAGAGAGAGAGAGAGAGGGAGAGAGAGAGAGAGAGAAGGGGGGGGAGGGGTTGGAGATCAATGTATATGTACTCCTTACTTGAATTGATCCTAGTGATCATGTCATACTAGTCCTATTGCTTATGGTAGAAAGTGGATGCCCCACCTCACACTTTTGTATAGGGTTGGCATATAAAGCTCATGTGTGGCCTTAACCAAAAAGTGTTGTAAAATCATGCTTTCTTGAAAAAGGTAAATTATTTGCATAGTAAGAAAAGAGAATTGAAATTCATCCATCGTTTAGAAAATCATACTTACAAAGTATACAAAGAGCTCCACCACATCATGAAATACCCTGGCATTTTTTCCTCTTTTATCCATGTGAATGCTTTAGGGTTATTCCCCTTAATATTTAACTTCCTCTCTTTTGTTAGCACTGGCTCCTCAGAGACAGTGCTATAAGATTGAGTTCGGGGTCAACTTCGATGGGAAATGTGAATTTCCACGCATTATGTGGTTGGGCAATTTTTAAGATTGTTAGTCACGATGGCTCCACATCAGCTAGCTAGAGCCAATTGCTAGTCAAGGGAGGCTTCAATGCAACTAACTGGAGCTTTGTGTGGATAGCCCATCAAGAGCGCACATGCATATCCCGTGGGGTGATTATCATGACCAGCACCCTTTGCTCGTAATCTCCATTCCGAACTGCTTCTCATAAGAGCTCCTCCCTTTTTTGTACCTATTCCCAATTTCCTCCACAAAGGGGCTCCACTGGAGTAGTGATCTAGTAGCCGAGTTGTTAGGGGCCTGGGGTGGTGATACACCACCCCCACCTTGACTGAAAATGCTTTGCATTCCAAAGACTCATTGCAGATATCATCTCCTTCTCGACCAAGGGTACATTGCTAAGGGTGTGCATGGTTGCATCTATACGAGGTTCTTTGGCTCGTTGTGGCCATTCAATTTTTGTTGCATCGAGTAAAGGTTGCAGACGAGCAAGGTGCCACAAAAGAGCTACGTGGACAATGTTGTGCAAGCAGAGGAGTTCAAGTCACGAGGTCAAGGAGTTGGAGGTGCTTGGTTCATCGCAAGGTGATGTTCGCTTTGGTGTTTGCTTCTGCGTTTCTACTTGTGCAAGGTGGTGTTCGTACAAAAGTGAGCTCTAGTTCATGTTGTAAGCCTATGAGTAATACTTTCCTCCTTTAGCTCCATTTGCTACAACTTCTCTACCTTCGAGAAGTTCTCCTTGCAGAGGTTTTGCAAAGGTATTGTAATATGTTTTCATAAGTAGCATCATGTATACAATTTATCAAAAGGTTTGGTTCATATGTCCTATTGTATTGTATAGGTATTGAATACTTTGTCATAAGTGGCGCTATGTACACGATTTATAAAAAAGTTTGCTTTATATGGCCCAAGCATCTCTTCTTTACATGGGATAATACCTTTCTCCCAAAAATTTCCTTGCACTAGATCGTTTTCAAATTCCAAGTACTTCGACTTTAGTCTGATGTGAACTGTTGAAATCGTGGTTTCAGCCTGTCAAGTAGTACAAGAGTAGTGATTTGTACTGTGGATCCCTCTCCAACTCCCAAGCTCCTTGTTCACAACCTCCATTCCATCTCTTTCCATATCTGTCTATTCCATATCCAATGGTGTGGAGGTGCATGGAAAGAATGTTGGTTGAATTCGAGAAGGTGTGGGTATGGCATGGAATTTTAGCTAGTGCATGTCACTATAGCGTGTCTCTGGTCCACTATAGTGTGTCTCTGGTCCACTATAGCATGTCTCTGGTCTCTGCATCTACATGTTGGTGGATTGGATAAGTTCATGCACTTTGAATAGGGTGGCCTTTTGGTTGCTTTATAATCGACTAGGTTTTATGCAAAGATATTTGTGTTCGTTTTCCGTTGGAAAATCTCTCCATGTGCTTTTGTGGATGTGGGAAAAAGAAAGTAAAAAAGAAAATAATTGTCTTTTGCTTGTAGTTTCTTCAGGTAATTATTGCTAGTACTTATTTCACGTAAGTATTTTGATGAAGTTTCTTAATGTAAAGGCCATATAAGACGTGTTAGTCTTATTGTAAAGGCCATATAAAGTATGTATGGGCAACTAAAACTCGTTTGGTCTTATGAATTTAAAAATTAGATAAAGTAATGCAGATGACCCTTATAATTCCATGCTAAAATTCTACCCGCAATGGAATGGACAATCAGAACGAATGAGTTGAATCTTGAAACATCTCTTGATCAAATAAAAAAAATCCACGCCTGTAAACAATCCAAGCCTGCAAAGTAATTAGGATTGTGAAAGTGAAACAAGAGAGCATATGGCTTCTCCATGCTAATGTTGTAGAAACGGAGTGCATGTGGTAGAACATGCATACACAGCATCCATTCTGAAGAATGAGAATGTTCAATACCTATAGGGAGAGATTCAGATTCTCTACGACGCTCTCCAGGTGCTAAGGTACCTCCATTAGGCAACTGTGAATGGTGGGAATTGTGAAGCACTTCAAGTGATCATCA
Source organism: Dipteris shenzhenensis (assembly GCF_047967505.1). NCBI lineage: Eukaryota > Viridiplantae > Streptophyta > Polypodiopsida > Gleicheniales > Dipteridaceae > Dipteris > Dipteris shenzhenensis. The sequence continues at coordinate 39,378,300 of NC_141621.1, forward strand.
GGAATGTGCAGGAACTCTAATCCGAGATTTGCAGCAGAGGAGGCAAGGAATCATTGAAGGAGAAATCATGGATGGCAATGTCAGAGAGCATTGAGGCTGGCATAGAAAATTCAATTCGCAAACTGAAAGGAGAAGGACTCAAGCAATCTCACAGAACGTTCATGGAGATAGTGGTAGCGGATGTCTGACATAGAGGAAACAGAGTCATCTTCTCATGGTAGGAGAACCATCCGAAATTCAGCCAGCGGGTGGATGAAATTGCCCCGAGTTTGGAGGATAAAGATTGGATTCACGGTAGCACAGCGTCGGGTGAAGAACCTTCTACTAGTTTCGACGGAAGTTCAGAATACCAGGATGCTATTAATGCAAAAAATGTTACATGGTCTCCATCAGAAACCTTCATTCGGGCAACTTATGGGTACCACGCAACATTTAGGCTGTATGTAGGAGCATAGAGGTAGTTGTTTGACCCACTCTCGAGCAAACCCCGCCCGAGAGTACAACCAGCGGTTCTAATCATCTCAGCAATCAACATGCAAAACCCCAGAGTTTGCTCGGCTAAATTCAGTGGCAAGACAAAACAAGACCCTGATAGTCACATTGGGCAATTTGAGACCCAATGGCTAGCAAGTGGTTTCGAAGGTTAGCTTGGCAATGCGATCAAGAAGGAATAATTGGCAACCACCTTGGTGGGCAAGGCCATGAGTTGCTTCATTCAATATGGTATGAATCACTTTCAAGATTATAATGCTTTAAAACAAGCTTTTCTATCAAGGTTCAAAAAGGAGAAAACACCAGAAGCAATACTGAAGAAGCTTCGACAATTGAAACAGAAGAATCCGTTGGTAGAAGACTATGCCCAGAAGTTCCAAAATCTGAACCAGAGGCTAGCCACCGCTCAGAGACTGACTAAGGAGCAATTGGGGGATTGTTTTTGTAAGGGGTTAAATAAGGAATTGAGAAGTGCTATTGTGGGAAGGGATACATTGGTAAGAGACAACAACTTCGACAACATGGTAGCAGCCGCATAGCATACAAAACGGAGATGTGGCATGACCAAAAGAAATTCAAAGAAGGTTAAAAAGAAGGATGCAAAGAGATTCAGATTCGGACAAAGACACTGACACGGATAGTGAGGATGATGATACGGAATCCGAGTCTGATGAGGACGATTCGAATGCTACTATATTTCTAGTACTAAAAAGTAGATTTCTGGATTTAATCTCTACCTGCTACATGAACATCAAAGCAAGGGATCAATCATCTTCCACAAGTATCAGTAGTAGTAATAGTAGTCAAGCAAGTACCTCGCAGTGCTATGAGGGCCTAAGATTCCTATAATCCCTTGATTATCCAAACACAAACAATCTGTGGATCCTAACTAAGAAGACCTTCTTGCTCCAGGAGATTTGCCTTTGATTAGACTTCTCCTTTAGTTCTAGCCTTTGTCATGGCTAAGTCTGCTCTTCATCTCGGGAGTGTCGACAACAACTTAGTACGAAGACTTTTGTATAAATGGATGCTCAAGTATGTACGGGTGAGGGGATTTGTATGTGTGAGAGCATATGTTTATATGATGGTCTACACCTACCGTTGGGCAGCACAGATGTTGTGGTGGGGATGTCATAGTAGTTTATCCCTACTATGCATGATGGAGTTTGTGGTTTTCAACCTTATGAGTGATTATCATGAGATTGAAACTGCACACTATGCTCTCTCTCTCTCTCTCTCTCTCTCTCTCTCTCTCTCTCTCTAAGGATGGTGTAAATTGCACTATACCTTTAGGGCATTAGGGGAAAACCCTAACCCTAACCCAAAGAGGTTCTCATTTATATATTCATGTTAATGTTCAATATAACATAGTGTATAGGGAGCTATATCATGTGCACTCCTCTCTCTCTCTCTCTCTCTCTCTCTCTCTCACACACACACACACACACACACATGTGTATGCTGTTTTAGAAATATTGAAAACTGGACTTACCATCAAAGCTAGACTATGACTTTAATCTTTCCGTATTCAAGCATCTGCTAGTCCATGAGATACTACTGTTAAAGCATTAGATAATATGTGCAATGTACGTTAAGCCGATGCATCGGGTTTAAATATGGGCTCATAATACGTTAATAATGACCTTGTGATAATGTATATGACTTTGTAAATGACCAAAAGTCCAAAAGACTAATATAACACTTGGGAATGCTCTTAAAGATAAAGGGCGTTAAAGGATATAAAGACTTTGTGCATACTTTTCAAAGAACTTTGCATGAAAGTTCACAATTTTAAATGAAAGGACAGTTAGGAATGCACCGATTGGGTTGGCCTGAGTACATGGATGGCTATAGAAGCCTCCAATACATGCAACTACAAATGCAAAATGTAGAGTCTATGACTAGGGATGAGATGCAAGTCATACATGCTCTTTGTCATTGGTCTCGGCCGATAGTCTTCTTCTACTTCATCTTCTATTCCCGTAGACACAACTAGTACACAGTATTGCATCACAGGCAAGCATACAAACCACTGCGGACTATTAGCATGAGGAACATCACAACTACCTATAATCACGCATGAGGCAAGCCAGTAAGGGCTAGGCGACACCACGACATACTAAGGTAAGAGCCATAAGCAAGAAGCTATCATCTACGTAGGTCTTCTAAAGCTCTTCTAAAGTACCATGTATGCATTGCTCTTTTGCTAGTTGAGGAAGCGTATGCTCTCACACAACATATGATCGTGATGATAAACAGAGCCTACTACTAGTAGCTATGCTTCATTGACTAAGCACTGAGCATGAGCCTACAAAGGGCATGAAATACTAAGGTCGGCTATCGATCAGTCTCCAAACTTATAGTACACTACAAATGACTACCTGCAAGGCTCATGACCAAGTATTCTCGTGCAGGAATCACTTGCTACATGCAATTTTATGGGCTGGCTATCAGTCTATTGGGCTACACTTGGACCAAAAGTGATGGCGGACTCAGTCAACGGAAACTAGAACCAAGGTAAGCTGCATACATGCATATGGCTCATTCTTTCTAAAGCACCATATGAATATATGTAGCTCTTCTAGCTATAGAGGATGATATCTAATAGAGGGATGATCTCTGCAGATAGTACAAGAGGCTCGTATTAGCATACAACCCAATGAGAACCCAATGGACTACATGTAATCAAGCAAGGGTGGGCACACAGCCTACCGCATTTTATCAGAGAAAAAATAGTATACATACTGGCCAACACAGCAAGTGTCCATCAGAGGTAATTAGCAGATTGATTTTTCTTTGTATTTTTAAGCTATACATAAGGTCGCTATTCCCTGGAAAGCACAAGTAAAGGATAGACTATGGAACACCATGGATAGAGGAAACTTGTGCTATCATGGTTTTAATTTTTGATGGTATATGTGTGTGATATGAATAATCAATCACTGGACAAGTCTTTTTCTTGATTACTTTGTTGGATATAAAGTTAAGGGGAAAACTACCCTAGCAATAGACACATGTTAGGAATGACTACTATGATTTCCATATAGGGACATAACCCCACTTTTTGTTGATCATAAGTTTCTTTTCAATGTATTGACAAGATTAGCCAATTCCATTGGGGATAGTTTCTCCATAAGATATGATGTGAAGTCTCTTATAACATTTACATAAGTGTATAAAGGGTATAATACATACAAAATACACATGGAGCATTTGGATGCCTATGACTCGAATGTTGAGGTGCCAGATGATGCACCACCATCCAAGGTCGATATGATTTACTATTATAAACGGCTTATGATGTTGTGACATCGATAACAAGTGGAGCTATGCTTTGAAGCTTGTAGTTCCACAAGTAAGGATTCTTGTTCTAACTTGTCCTTGTTGTGGATGGATGCAGGTGAGTGGAGCTCCTTCAATATCATTTGGTATTTATAATTTTGTAAATTTAGTCCCTCCATGAAAAAATTGTCTTGTCTTATCACGTACTGTCTTGATTGAGAAGACTAAGATGCATAATGTTTGTCTTGAAATGCACACACACACACACTTGGGGGATGGAGAAGGGAGGGAAATCCTCATCTATTGCCATCCATAACATTTGTCCAATCTTTTTCTTATCCAAATTAAACGGGACAACACCTGGCACAGTGATCTGCTCTAAAAATGGGATACATTGACCCCCTTCCTGCTCCTTCCATTGGAATTCAAGGATTTTTATCCATAATTTCCAGCAAGGAAATCCATAAATTCATCCAACAACATGACAGTGGTCTACTTTCTTTGATCCGAAAAGCCAACATCTACTATTGGTCGAGCTAAGTATTTCTAATTGGTGCTGCATTTGGGAACTTTCTACAAAATCTTCTGACAATGCCCTTTCCACTATTCAAAAGCTATCAATAATTATTGTAAGGACAATTTCCAATGATGAGTCACAATACGAGGAGTATCAAAGAAAGGCTAATGGAATGATCAAATCTTTTTACTATTGCCACAATGCGGAATACCTTTTGGACAGTAGTGGAGGAAGGAAACGTAACACCACTATTACACCTTTTTCCACAAAATTACACTCACTTATTCCATTTGATACATTATCTCAGGAAGAGAGAAATGTCCTTACACATGAATTTCCTTCACCAGACACTTTGGCTACGAATGTCAAGGATATTTCAGTTAATCCCCTTATCCCAAGAAGAATACTGAAGGACTTGAGCATCACATCACCTATTACTTTTGAAATGTGGGCAGTTTTGGCAGGGATCGCTGACAATGTTGATATTGTTAAAAAAGAATATAGGAGCATGGCTATTGAGGGGAGATCAACACATATTGATAAGATTATCTTACCGGAACTCTTTGCTCTAAATGAGTTGGAAGAGTCTTTTTGCAAATCAAAGCAAGGGATCTTTTGCAGCCACAAAACTTTACTACCTACAAAAAAGGTATTAGATGTTTGGAATTATATGCGACCTTACTTAAAGTGCAACTGTGTCAATGTAAGGTTACAATGCCCAAATAAGGTAATGTGCTTTGACCATGCTATATGGTACATACTAAATCATATACACATATTTATGCATGGCAATACCCTTACAGTCAAAATATATGCCTTCGTACAGTGGTGCTCATCTTTTATTCAGTTCTTTGTTAAGCAAGCTATGATTTTTTCTTGCTACCTGGAGGTGATCAATGAAGGTGTAAAAGCTACAGTAAATAATTCAGATGCTGAACCATTTCAAGGGCTTAATGGCAAAGGGATTAACTTTTTGGTCAGGTCTCTTAACCTAAAACGGGCCAGAGTTATGGATGAAAGGCAACCCAGAAGTTCTAGAGGTGGTGGAAACTCAACCCATGGTGGAAGACGGGGTAACATACCTAGAAGAGGAGGCTACCGCCCCCCCATGGGAAGAGGTAGAGGGCAACGTTCAGTTGATACCTATGGATTTATTACGGGTAGTGATGTTGGGAGAAGACACGATACTTTGGATTTCTCCCCTGGTGGATCATCCGTGATGGACAACTCAAGACATGGCAACACAAGATATGATGGATCTCTTTTTCAACTCACAGAAGAAAGGTGTTGGAAAATCCGAGAGAAAATAACTTTTCACACTTCATCCATATGCTTTTTGATAACTTACTACTGGAAGGCATAATTTTGAGAGACTTTTTTCTAAATGCCTGTGAACTATGCAAAGTAATGGTGGATAATACTATCTTTGATGAAATCTTGTTTACGTGGAAACTCCACAAAAAATTAATGGGATATGTGTACTCTCCAAAGGAAACCTTGTGTAATAGTGCCGAATTACAATGCTCATGACACAAATTTGAAATTTTTATCGATAGTAAATGGGGTCATGTAGTCACTTGTGATTTAAGTATTATTGAGTATGAACCATTAAGATGTGAGCTCATAAAGGGATTAAACCACATACCGGTTAAAGACCTTGTGTACGAGATCCCATAAAGCTCTTGAACAAGCTTGGAAAAAATTATGCCACATACTTGGCATATCCCTACATGCCACCTTACACATTTTCAAAAAATTATCGTATGATTGGCTGTGGAACCAATATAGAAAGTTACCTAACTATAAGAGGTTTATGAAGAATAAATGGAGCGATAAACACTTTTGGGAAAATTTAAGTAATCTTAAAGAACATTTTTTCATGCATGGAATCGACAAAGCTTCTAATAATTTGGCATTGGTTTGTCGAAAATTTGCCCATGACTTGGCATATGGGAGACTTAATGATAGAGATTTTGAAATTATAAATACATTGAATTTAGAGATTAAGATAGAGGCCGAACACCATTCATTTTACATGACACCTTTATCCACAAAGTTGCCATTTATTATGGGTATATACAAGGCCCATAAAAACACTTTTAGATGGATTACCAATGCTACTAGATGCACAAATGATGAAATTGGACTTATCAATACATGCTTACTAAAAACATGTGTCTCACAACTTAAAAGGAAATGTGCTAAAACTCAGCATGAGCTCTTTCTCACATGAGCTCTTTCTCAGAAGTGGTATTAAATTCTCTTATTAGTGGGGAATTGAATCACTTTACGACTACACTCTAAATCTTCCCGATAAAATATTTAGTATTTTTTCCGTTGACATAGCACAATGCTATGAAAACATTCCTCTGAAGGTGAAAATGGTCTAGTTAACATCATTAGGGAAATAATCACTATGGTGTTCAGGGATAGTAACTTTAAATTCATCTCTTTTCGAAAGATGCCTGATTCTCCCATCAAAGGAAGTTGGACCATGACAAATGGACTTGATCTTAATATGATATGGAAGTTGTCATTAAAATTAATTCATGGCTTATATCAAACATGTACGTACAACTAGACAACATGACATGGAGGCAGAAGATGGGAATTCCTATAGGCTTATCATGCTCACCTATTTGGTGTAATCTATACCTATTCTACTTTGAATACAAATTCTGCATTAATCTTGCCAGACAAGGTAGATGGGATATTTTAAAATGGTTTCAATATCCCTTTAGATATATCGATGACATTTGCATGATCAATATACCTAACCCCATGAGGTTCTGCTCCCATGGTGATCATTGTATTTACCCTCTGGTTTTTGTAGAGATTATCGCTGACACCACAACATTTTGCCGGTTAGAGAATGGGTGCATAATTGGTACCAGTGCTAAATTCCTTAGCACGGAGATCATTATCACATCCATACATAATGGGACGTTCATCATTCTCAAATATGATAAGAAGGATTCCCTCCCATTTAAAGCATCAAGATTCATCAAAGTGGACAACAATAGACCATCAAAGCTATGTTATATGGGTATATGCTCTCAAATTATGCCTATCCTGTACATTTGTAACAATCCTAAGTAGGCTAGGTATTTCATCCATAAATTGTTCAGGTACTTTTTTGATAATGGATGCAATAGCTAGAGACTCAAAATGATTGTATGTAACTTTCTCAAGGGTGATTTCCCTGGCACTTTGATCAAGACTGAGGATCTAATAAAATTTATATAAATTCTACCTTTATAAAGTATCAAATCAAAATGTGATAAACATTAGGGATTATAATTGACTTTCTCATAAATTGGTGTTCCTGAAACATTGATCAACACTCATGATCTAATCAGGCTTGTTCAGATGTCATTCAGTTCTAAAGGTTGGCACCATGATCCCCTCCCTATGAGGGGACATGGTGACCCTCGTAGGGTGTGGGTTTGTGATTGTGCGGGCGGATGGTTGGGAACACACACACACACGTGTGTGTGTGTGTGTATGCTTTTCTAGAAATATTAAAAACTGGACTTACCATCAAAGCTAGACCATGACTTTAATCTTTCCGTGTTCAAGCATCTGCTAGTCCATGACATACTGCTATTAAAGCATTAGATAATCTGTGCTAACAAGTTATACAAACTACGTTAAGCTGATGCATCAGGTTTAAATACGGGCTCATAATACATTAATAATGACCTTGTGATAATGTATATGACTTTGTAAATGACCAAAAGTCCAAAAGACTAATATGACACTTGGGAATGCTCTTAAAGATAAAGGGCATTAAAGGATATAAAGACTTTGCGCATACTTTTCAAAGAACTTTGCATGAAAGTTCACAATTTAAATGAAACGATGATCAGCAACGAACTGACTGGGTCGGCCTGAGTACATGGACGGCTATATAAGCCTCCAATACATGCCACTACGAACGTGAAATGCAGAGTCTATGACCAAGAATGAGACGCAACTCATACACGCTTTCTGTCGTTGGTCTCAACTGCCGATAGTCTTCTTCTACTTCATCTTTCCCGTAGACACAGCTAAGTACGTAGTATCGCATCACAGGCAAGCATACAAACCACTACGGACTGTCAGCATGAGGAACATCACAACTACCTGTAATCACGCATGAGGCAAGCCAATAAGGGTTGGGCGACACCGCGACATACTGAGGTGAGAGTTATAAGCCAGAAGCTATCATCTACGTAGCTCTTCTAAAGTACCGTGTAGGCATTGCTCTTTTGCTGGTTGAGGAAGCATATGCTCTCACACAACGTATGATCGAGATGATAAACAGAGCCTGCTGCCAAGTATCTGTGCTTCATCGACTAAGCACTAAGCATGAGCTTACAAAGGGCATGAAATACTGAGGTCGGCGGCTGTCGATCAGCCTCCAAACTAATAGTACACTACAAACGGCTACCTGCAAGGCTCACGACCAAGTATTCTCGTGCTGGAATCACTCGCTACACACGAGTTTACAAGCTGGCTATCAGTCTATTGGGCTACACTTGGACCAAAAGTGATGGCGGACTCAGTATGGTGGTCGGTCAGTATATACTAGAACCAAGGTAAGATGCATAGCTCATTCTTTCTAAAGCACCGTATGAATACATGTAGCTCTTCTAGCTACAGAGGATGCTCGCTAATAGAGGGATGATCTCTGCAGATAGTACAAGAGGCTCGTATTAGCATGCTCGCTAATAGAGGGATGATCTCTGCAGATAGTACAAGAGGCTCGTATTAGCATACAACCCAATGGACTCCTTGTAATCAAGCAAGGGTGGGCACACGTCCTACCACATTTTATCAGATAAAAAATAGTATACATACTGGTCAACACAGCAAGTGTCCATCAGAGGTAATCAGTAGATTGAGTTTTCTTTGTATTTTTAAGCTATACATAAGGTTGTTATTCCCTTGGAAGCACAAGTAAAGGATAGACTATGGAACACCATGGATAGAGGAAACTTGTACTATCATGGTTGTAATTTCAGATGGTATATGTGTGTGATATGAACTCCATAAGATATGATGTGAAGTCTCTTATGACCCCTTACATAAGGAGTTTTTAAAACTGGCAGTGTATAAAGGGTATAATACATACAAAATACACATGGATTATTTGGATACCTGTGACTCAAATGTTGAGGTGCCAGATGATGCACCACCACCCAAGGTCGATATAATTTACCATCATAAATGGCTTATGATGTTGTGACATTGATAACAAGTAGAGCTGTGCTTTGAAGCTTGCAGTCCCACAAGCAAGGATTCTTGCTCTAACTTGTCCTTGTTGTGGATGGATGCAGGTGAGTGGAGCTCCTTCAATATCATTTGGTATCTATAATTTTGTAAATTTAGTCCCTTCATGAAAAAATTGTCTTGTCTTATCACATACTTTCTTGATTGATAAGACTAAGATGCATAATGTTTGTCTTGAAATGCACACACACACACTCCCCGCTTTATAATGATATTAGAGCCTATGGTTCTCACAAGCCCTTTAATCTTGTCAAGGCACTAAGCCCTTCTTTTACAAGGAATCCTCCATCTCCGAGTGCGAGTTCCGTGAGGTCCATTCTTTGTATGAGAGAGTTTTTGTGAGAGAGTAAGCCCTTGTTCCATCAAGGCATAAGCCCTCTTTGAGGCACCTTCATCACTATTCTTGCTCTTCTTGTAGAGCTCCTTTCATCCTCCTATTTGCTTCAAAAATCTCCTCATTTAGAGCTATGGAAAGTGATTTATGCTCATTCAGTTTTGCATTGAATTATGATAAGTTTGAGAGAGAGACATTGAGCATCAATTAGGTCAAGTTACAAGGCACCTCAATAGGTGCAACTCAGAGGGCTCCTTTTCAGAGTAAGGACTTAGATGACTCCTATCCATCTACTCATATGCTCAACCAACTAAGTACCTACAGCCATGGCCAACTACTCTATGTACAACAAATCTAAGGCGCAGCAACTCCACAGCAAATGATAGTAGCAAAAGAGCCACCACATGCTCTAAAGGCAATAGCAAGCTAAGCTACAATAAATACTACTCACTAAGCTACAACAATTACTACAGTGATGAAATGAAGAAACGCCTGCCTCCTGTTAGCAACACCGTCTAGTGGCTTAGCCAACAAGCTCTAAGTGACACCTAGAATAGCTTCTCATGACTTCAGCACAAAAAGCACCTATGGTCTACAATCAAATCCATCCCACAAGCTCCAAATGCTATGTCCCAACCAAAATAAGAGCTACACAATGATCGACTTCACTATCCAAGCACACATCTCCATGACAATCAACTTCAACATCCAAGCACTCCACACCCAAGCAAGCACCTTGCCAAAGCACCAGACAACCACATGCAACAGATTGCAAGATGACTATGACCTAGACAAGCCCACACAGTAACACAACGTGGCTTCCAAACTCCAACCACATCCTACAATGACTTCACCGATAGTGACGCTCCAACAGAGTAAGTGTGTGCACGTGCACACACACACACACAAAACAATGAGCCAATTGGAGCTCCATGGCATACTGACCAAGACTGGCAGCCTACAGCATCAAGGGAACTAGAGCATCAGGGGCAAGGTGGAAACCTCCTCTTGTGCACTTTGGATGTGCACACCACTAGTCATTGAACGACTGGGTGATGAATTGCATGAGGGGGCACACCTCTAGGATTTCATAGAGGTGGAGGTGGGAGGCTTTGAGTTGCTACTTTCAATGGTGCATGAGGGCACTATCTGGCAGTTTTTGGAACGATTGCAGGTCAGGTCTCCACTATACATTTTTGTTGGGGAGGAGGGAGGAGTTTGAAGGACCTCATCATCTTCAATCGGCATTGATTCCTCCTCCGCTATCTATGTGGGCATTGTATCAATGAGTGTATGTACAAAATTGGCTACCTGAAGCAACGTATTGAGGGCCTCTTCTAGGAGGTCGACCAGAGCAGTAGATGAGATGGACAAGGAGTTTCCGTTCTGTGCGGTGGTGGTGTTTGAGGCATTGGAACTCATGAAGATTTGTGGGATGTCTCTAGGGGAGGTGGTTGTGGAAGCTCAGTAGGGGGGGCCAAAGAATTAAATATTGTAATTGCTTCTTGGCCTTCCTCCTCGTCGGCAACATCCTCGAGATATGCTACATGGATTGTTTCAAAATTGCTCACCAAGGACTCAAGTGAGTCTTGGAGAGCTTGTAGCACCCGGTTAAAGAGGATTATTATGTCGAGGGGATGGTAGGCGGTGAATTGGTAAGCCATAAGATGCCCTTGCGTTTGTATTGTGGAGGCTCGGCCATAGGTCTACATCCAATTAATGTCATCTTGCAAACTATCTAGAGTGCAAACCCATGGGATGAGCTCCTCGAGCTTTGCTAATTGCATCACACCATCGTCTGTAGGATAACTTGTGGACTCCGTGAATGACGCGGCACCATGCTTGGAAATTAAGTAAAATGGGATGGGCAGGGAGAGTTTGGAGGTCATAGGGGCAAAGGAAAGAGAGGCTAGATGGCTAAAGGTCTAATGAGAAATAAGACATGACAAGAATGGGGATGCAATGATCAAGATTATGGTGGAGGATGGTTTGGAGGGCATTAGGAGGGAGTGGGGCAGTGAGGTCGAGGTGGAAAATGAGATTTTGTGTGTAGAGTGCATTGAAGTGCATTTGGAGTGTTTGGGGGATAGTGCGTGGGGCGAATGTGTAGGTGGCTAATTGTGCAGAGACCTCCCTATACATCCAAAATTCTTGCTGCTCACAGTCTTCCAACCTTGAGTCTTCTAGGTGGTTGGGGTATGCATCCGCTTGACAAAATATGAAGAGGGGAGAGGATAAGAGTGGACATGAGGAGAGAGGGCATAGCTAGAGAGCACACCACAAATGACTAACTGTACACTAGATTTAGTTGAAAATGTTGAAAATATACAAACCTATTTAGGGTTAGGGTTAGGGCATCTAACCCTTTCCTTTAGAGCACTCTATTGGGTTAGTGCTATGCTCATATGATCACATGATGGTGCTATGCACACATTATCACATGATGTTGAGCTTGAACTCTCAACACTTTTCCTCAAGATCAACATCATGAAGTAGGCCTTCCCTCAAGATGATGATTCTAGGGAATCAAAGAAGGACTGAACATTACATTCCATCACACCCCTTTAATGGGAATGTCCTTCCTCTTGGTCCAAACCAAGAGCTAGTCGGTGTTTCTTGAATAGCTCTTTATTGAGTGGTTTGGTAAAGATGTCTGCAACATTCTCTTTGCTATCACAATGCTATAGTGTGATGTCACCAAATAACACTCTTTCTCTAATGAAGTGCTCTATAACATCAATGTGCTTTGTCCTAGAGTGATATATTGGATTCTTGGCCAACGCTTGAGCCAATTGATTATCACAGTATATTGTTGTTGGCTTTGACTCATCAAAGTAATCTATTTCTGACAATAGTCTTCTAAGCCATATAGCCTCACATGCACTTGTAGTAGGTGCCCTATATTATGCTTCATTCGAAGACAAAGAAACAGTTGGTTGTTTGTTTGACAACCATGATATAGCACCTTGACTGAAGAAAAATGCATATCCCTGTGTTGATCTCTTGGTCTCATGATCTCTGGCATAGTCACTGTCACAGTATCCATGCAACCATGGATGACTTCCTCTGTATTCTATTCCAAACTGTCTTGTGCCTCTGATGTATCTCAAGACTCTTTTGGCTACATTCCAGTGAGATTGTTTTGGATTTGCCATAAACTGTGCTAGTGAGCTTACTGCATAACAAATATCTGAACGTGTGATAATTAGATATATAAAGAGATTCGATGAGCTACCTGTAGTACCTGTCATTGACTATAGGATTTTCTTAATCTTTAGTAAGTTGTTCCATGGGAATGGCTACAATCTTGCAATTTGCCATATGAAACTTATTTAGGAGGCTATCAACATACTTGAGCTGACTCATGAATGTGCTATCTGAATCTCTCCAAAACTCAATTCCAAGACAATAGTGCATAAGCCTAAGATCTTTCATGTCGAATTCTATAGCAGATAAGTCTTGTTTTACTTTTTTAATGAAGCTATCCTTGCTTCTGGTCACAATCAGATCATCTACGTACAAAAGTGCAATAGTGATGTCTTCCCCTTGAACTTTGTAGTAGAGAGTATGATCTACATTGGATTTCATGTATCCCACATCAGTAAAATACTTGTTGATTCTATTGTACCAACTTTTGGGTGCTTGCTTCAAGCCGTAGAGACTTTTCTTGATATGGCAAAACTTATTCTCCTTTCCTGGCTCAACATAACCTACTGGTTGTTGCATGTAGACTTCCTCATCTAGATAACCATTGAGAAATGCATTCTTGACATCGAGTTGATACACATTCCATCTACTGAGTGTCTCAATTGGAGCATAAGTCTCATCCTAATCCTGACCATATTGCTGTGCAAATCCTTTTGCAACTAGTCTGGCTTTGTATCTTTGAATACTGCCATCCAAGTTGTACTTCACTTTGTATACCCATTTGTTTGCTATGGCCTTCTTTCCTAGTGGAAGGTCGCATAATTCCCAAGTATTATTCTTATACAAAGCATCCATTTCTTCATTCATAGCAGTTTGCCAATCTTGCTTGTCTAGTGCATCTTCAAAGTACACTGGCTCTTTTGTAGCCATGATGGTAGTCATAAGAGCATAGTTGGTAGTTTCAACCTGAATCGCTTTTCCTTTTTGAGCATATGTCAATCTGGCTGGTGGTCTACTTTCCCTAGTAGATCGTCTGAGTTGATGTGCCTGGGGTGTTTTTGGGAATTCTTGCTCTTCTTCATCAACCTGATCTATAGATGACTGTGAAGTCGATGCTTCCATCTCCTGTGTATTGGAGGTTTTCCATTCTGATTCCTCATCAAAGATTTCATCTTTGGAGGTAATGACCTTGCAGTTGATGGGATCATACAACTTGTATGCTTTGCTTTCTTCATTATAGCTAACCATGATGTATTTGCATGACTTTACATCCAATTTCTTGCGATGATCATCATGTATGTGGGCATTTGATATGCAACCAAATATGCGGAGATGTCTGATGCTCGCCTAATGTGTGGCTTATCTCTAGTGAATGCTTCATAAGGAGACATACTCTGTATGGGTTTGGTAGGAAGCCGATTAAGCAAATAGTTTACAGTGGCTATTGCTTCTGCCAAATACTGATTCGAAAGATGCTTCTCACTAAGCATTGCTCTAGCGCTTCGGAATCCCAATTGCGATATTCTGATTCTTGAGATCTAACAAGTACTTGAAATTGACATGACCATATCTCTTGTGCCATTTTGCAGATAGTGGCATCTATTGCGGTTGAGTTGACATGGCATGCTTATCTAGTACTGTAGCTAGCATTCTGTACAAGTGTCCTTCCTTGACACCTTTTGCTACTAGCTACTGACATCTTCTGGATTTGTCTCTGATAGTGCATTCATCTCTGTTGAAGATGACTCTGTAGTTGTGTTCCAAACCTATTGATAGGAGGTTCTTGTTGAGCTTCAAAACATAGAGCACATCTTTCACCAATCCTTTTGTACCAGTGAAATTGTTCATAGGGATAACACATGTCCCTTGAACTAGATTCAATTTATTATCTACTGTGTAGATGACATTTTTTTGACCTTCTAATGATTTCATCTCTATGAACCATTCTTGATGATTTGTCATGTGAGATGATGCACCACTGTCGATATACCAAGGATCCTATTCTGCTTGGTTCACTTGACAGCTGAAATCCTCTTTTGGATTGAAATCAGTGTCTAGGTACACTGTCTAGGTACACTGTATCAGTTTGTTGCATTTCCTCATTTGCAAGAAAAATTTTCCCATGTTCATTTGCAAAATGACTGTGACTAGAATGTCCACCACAATGATTTCCTCTTCCGTGGAAATCCCCTCGATTACTGCTGGATTGACCACCTTGGTCGCACTACTTGTGGCAATCTCTTTCATAGTGTCCAAACTTGTGACAATAGTTGCCCTGAATGTTTAACACGTTGGTGGATGCATTCCCTATCCTTGGAATCTTCCTCGATTGGAATGATTTCCTCTTTGTTGTTGCTGATGTTGCTGAGGATGATGCTGATGCTAATTCTAACTTTGCTGATGATGTCCACTTTTTTGATCTGCCTCTGCCTCTACTTCTGTCTGAAGCTCTAAATGCCTGATCATTAGAATGACCTTTGAGTGCTTGGATGGCCTACACCCTGATTTCTTCACCAAGTGGGGCTTTGGATGGAGCTCTTCCAGTGTTGGAATTTGCCGTTGAATGGCAATACTCTGGACTAGATTCTTGTATCCCTCTCCTAGTCCATTCAAGATTGCTTGAACCATTTTTATGGGGTTCATAGTCTCTCCTGCTGCTACGAGTTGATTGTTGTATTCTTTGATCTAGAGTACGTAAAGCATGATCGGTTTCGCTATTGTTGGCAAAAACTTTGGTTGATTTGGTTTCTCAATGTGAGAATCCTAGATGTGTTCTTGGACTAGTAGAGAATTGCAAACATATCCCATGCCCCTTTCGATGTCTTGATTGTGTTGAACTCTCCTAGCATGACATCTTACATTCTGATTGATATTCTGATTGATCAGATGATTGGCATACATGTCTTTCTTATCCCATTTTGCCTGAGCTTGAGCAATGGTAGGATCTACTACAGGTGCAAAATTTATTTGTGTAGCTGTAGATCCTGTTGTAGATCTTACTACTGGTGTTGTGACAACAGGTGGAGTAGAGCTACTGGTGGCTGGATCATCCAATGGTCTAGGTGTAGATCCATCGACATACTCCCATTTATCCTGAAGTACAAGAATGGTCTCCATTTGGTATTTCTATGTGTCATAATTGGAGTTGTCAAACTTAGTAGATGCCTCTAGATTGAGGTTGCTAGTCGTAGACATGGTGCAAGAAATGTACTCAAAGTGTTGTGAAAATCTCCATAAGAGAGTTGCTCTGCTGTCATGTAGCTATAATCACTTAGTGCCCGATAATGGCGTGCGCTGCAAAATTGTATAGCCTCTATGAGGCTTGCCCATGGAGAGGGGGAGGAGCTGGTGAGATGAAAGAGGTGGTCTCCTGAGGATGGGCTGTGGCTGAGGCCGAGACCTAGGGTGAGGCGGGGATATCTTAAGCTCCTAGATGGAGGCCAATGGTGACTATCTCGTCACCTTGGAGGTCATCCACCACCATGATGGGCTCCTGCTGTACACTTTTGCCCTTGTCTTGAGGATCCGATTGCTTGAGGTGTAAATGATAGCATAGGAACGCTGGCAATAGCAGCTGGCGATCCTCATACTGGTGCGAGCAACTGACTTGGGTCAGGTTGCATGGGATGGCTGGCTGAAGTGGTGTTGGGATCTATTCTTGCTCGCTTTGGTTTGACCTCGACTTCTTCCTGTTCTATTGGTACCAGTCCCGTAGCTAACTTTTCGGCCAACCCATAACCGATAGGTGGATGCTGCTGCAGCATATGATAGAGAATCGACATGTACATCATTGGGTTGCCGATGACCTTTCCATGTGTTTTTAGGTCCTCTTGCATGTGATTATAGAAGCAAATTACCTAGTTCATGACCTGGGGTTCTACTAGCCTCAACAAGATGTTTGGCATGACTGACTGGTGGTGGTCTGTGTGCCTAACTTGTGTCAACCATTCGAGGGCCTGAGCTGGCTTTTCCATTTCACGCTTGATAATCTCTTAGAAATGGATGCGCCCTTTGCTCTTTTTGTGGTCATATCGATAGATTGTACTGAGGGCCTTGGGCATCTTCTTCTTGATTGAGTACTTATCACCGATGATGTGATCGGTAGTTTGAAGGTGGCTTGCACCACATCCACGTTGAGGTGGTAGAAGTGGGGAGTGTCGTCGCATCTTGAAGAACGCCCACATTTGTGTTGGAGTTATGGCTTGGAGGAACTCTCCTAAGAGCCTCATATCCAAGTGACAAGGAAGGCAATCTACCATAGATCCCAGTCTCTCACTGTGAGTGCATCCTAAATTGTCAGCTCCTTTAGCGCTTGATATGCCACTGCAGTGTGGTAGTGGAGGGTGTAGTTGTGACCCTCATATGTGTAACGGGAGTGGATGGCACATGCGTCGAGTTGCTAGAGCCATGCCTCTCCAAGCAACGAGTGTGTTTGTGAGTGCACAATTTTGGACTCCCCTTGTGTGGGAGCCGGGGTGTGCTTTCTTGACATCCTTGTTGAGGGGGGCATGGCTGCTGTTGTCAGTACTCTTGGGTGGCCTATTGCATAGAGATTTCTTCCTCTGCTTGAAAATCTTTATCTGGAAAGTTGGAGGGCATATGGATCATGGTCGAGGGCGTATTTTGCGAGTCAGAGGGATCATTGGCTTGTGAGATAGGGGGTTAGGGGTGGAGGCCAAGCTCTGACTGAAACTCAAAAAGATTGTTCTCCGGATCCATTGGGAAGAAGGAGGGCAATTGAGTGATGAGGGAATCGATGGAAGAGGAGGAGCTTGAGGAGGACATGTATTGAGTGCTTGAGTCTGGGGGTAACTGCTATGGTGACGACTCATAGGAAAAGGGCTCCTTTATATAGACTTTGCTATCCCCACAGCTAGGGGGATGGCGTAAGGTTACGGCTGATGGGATAATCGGATGGCGATGGTCGGCAAGATAATTGGGATGGCAACGGTTGGTGGGATAGTTAGAGGGCAATGGTCGAAGGGATAATCAGATGATGGCGACGACAGTCGGTGGGATACTCGGATGGCAACGATCGGTGGGATAATTGGACGACGACAGTCGTTGGGATAATAGGATGGCGATGGTTGGTAGGATAGTCACATGGTGATGGTCGACAGGATAACATTTGATGAGATAATCGAATGGCAATGGTTGGTGGTATAGTCAGATGGCACGACGGTCGGTGAGATAGTGACGATCAACGGGATAGTGCTATGGCAATGACCGATGGGATATTGTCTGAGGAAAGTAAGGAAAGGGAAAGAAGGGGGAAAGTGGGAAGGTGAGAGAGAGAGGGGAAAGGATTAGGAAGTGGCGGTTGTGTACGTGAGGTGTATAGGTGAGGCGTGGGGTGGAATGTGAGGTAAACATGTAAGGATACAAAAAATGCAAAGGGACGTTATTGGCCCTAATCACCTAGTGCTAACCGTGCATACGCATGGGTGTATGTGCAAGGAAGTGACTTCTAGGATATGGTCTACGGGTGCACTTCTACGGGTGCACTGGGGTGATATGCCTGCCGTAGTGACTCACCTAGACCTAGAATCAATGATCATGTGGAATGCGGTGTTGATGAATGTCGCACTGTTACATAGCATGTTAACAAACATGTAGAGCATGTGTCCAGCTTGTGTCTCACCTTGGATGCCAGAGGTACACTGGCATTGATGATTCCTTGTAGGATGATCCTTTGTCATGGGACCTCTCTCAATGTAGACACTTGATCTCGTGAGTTGGGTGGCACCGTTGGTGGTGGTATGATCGAAACTACCTTTGACAGTTCTCATTCGGTTTGAGGAAGGTTCTTGTGTAGCTCCACTCATTATGAGGGTTGGTTCTTGTGTTGCTCCCTCGCTCTCTCGGGCGATCCTTGTGTTCAGTTGTATTGATTCGTGGTACTAGGGCATGTTCAGGACTCTGGGCTTGTTTGTTGCGGCTGGTTTGATGGTAGGTTCGTGTGGTATCGCATCCAGAGTTAACACAAGTTCTTGTGTTGCTACATTCGGAACCCTTGCAGTTTGGTACTCGAGCTTCAGTATCCAGACAACCTTCTTACAGTTGTAATTATCTTGAGCCTCCAAGAGTTTGGTGGCAACCCAACACTTGGGGGGATGCAGCGATTGAGGATGTGGATTAGAGCTTGGAAGCCGAGGCACTCAATGGCATCATGTCCTTATCCTAGAAGGGGTTGCCTTCAATAGAGATGTCCCCGAAGTGCCATGCCCTATTGGGATCTTTTCTGGTCTCGTCGGTTGCTGTTGAAGTAGCATTGAGCGCAGAGAATAGCCTCTTGTACTTGTTGTTCATGACTTTCTTGAGTGGGGGACAGAAGTGGCAGAGTAATGGGCAATTGCACCTGGTTGCCGCCGCTGTTGGTCCTCTGCTCCTTTTTGGGTTGAACTTTCTTTGGAGGTTTGGTGTTTGGAGGGTTGGAGGTGGATGGAGCTTCAAGTCCCATCCTCCCATAGAACTTCCTTAGCTTGGGCCACCGGTGAGGGTGCAGCAAAAGGAGTAGGACATGGTTCACAAAGTGGAATTATCGTAGTTCTACCACCATTCATGAGGGAAGTTGTTCTGGCCTGCGCCAGTCAATTTGATAGTTCACAGTGTAACACCAAGTCCTTCCCAATATGATCTGTTCATCAGTTGCTTCTGTGGGGAGAACATAAAAGCGAATTTCTACTGCTTGGTGAACAACCATTAGACTCAAGTTCACAAAACCCAAGGTACTTAAGAGTTGGCCATTGATAGCCCGTACCAAAGTGATGGTGAGGTTTAAGGGTACCTGTAACTTTTCCCATACCTCAAGAGAGATGAAGTTGTGGCTCGCTCCTGAATCCATGAGTGCTCAAATGCGCAAGCCCGGCGGACCCTACTATTGAACATGCAACCTAGCTAGTTCTACCGTTAGTTCATCCATCAGTCCTGGGTGTTCAAGCGTTTCCTTAAGCAATTTCATTTGCTTATGCTATCTGAGCTTGGCATTACATGCCCTAGCATCTTCGATGGCCTAGCGTTTCATTCGAGCTACCTCAACCTTGAGTTCTTTTGCTCTATGGATGGCTTGAAGGGTGGCATGGTGAGTGGCCCGTAATATCTCTTCAATTTGCTCCCGTTAAGGTAGCCTTCCATTTTTACTCCATTAAGGGTGGCTATTCGAGAGGCCCCTTGGGGAGTGATCTGTACCACATGGTAGGGACCCATGCCTTAGTACTTGAGCTTGTGCTTAGTATTGCAGATGTTGTAGAGGAGTGCAAGATCGCCCTCTACAAGGTCTTTTTTCTTGAGGTTGTAGTCGAACCACTTTTTGCATCGAGCCTTCTCCACTCGGAGGCAGTAGGCTGCATGCAACCTTGTCTCATTTAGCTTTTCAAGGTCAATTAAGCATTCTCCCAAGGCATTCTTAGTGAGCCTTCCTTTGACAGTAAGGCAGAGGCTAGGCACTACATACTCCATTGGCATCATTGCCTCAACTCCAAAGGCTAGGCTAAGGGGGGCGTGTTCATGGCAACCTTATAGGATGTTTTGTAGGTACATAAGGCTACAATGAGCTTATGCTCCCAGTCGGTACGACTGGCCTCTACTGTGCAAGTTATGATCTTACAACAAGTTTTATTGTAGCTCTCAACCAAGCCATTCACCCTGGGATAGTATGGCATTGATTTCCTATTTATGATCATGAATTCGCTACTCAAGATTGCTATAGTTTTATTGAGGAAATGAGTTCCTCAGTCACTGACTAGCTCTAAGGGACATCGAAACCTCGTGATAACTTGCTCGTATAAGAATTTAGTGGTGGATCTCACATCTACCTTCACAGTGGCTCTCCCTTCTACCCACTTGGTGAAGTAATATGTGGCCAAGATAATGTATCTGGCCCAATTCCTTTAGCCGTTGGGCTTATAGGTCCAATAAAATCTATGCCCCATTTCTCAAAGGGTTGATCAGTTAATATTCTGATTAAGGGCATCATGTCCACTTTATGTGGGATTTGCACACACTGGCATGGGTCGCAATGCTTGATAAATTCAGCTTTGTCTCTGAAGAGAGTCGGCCACCAAAAGCCATCGTGGAGCACCTTACATGCTATGACATTAGTGGGGCAAAATTTCCTCCCACAGTTCCAGAGTGGGCTTCTTCGTGCACCTCAATGTATTTATGCTTGCACACACATCTACGCATGATGCCATCCTTGCCCATGCGATATAGTTGGCTTGCAAAATTAGCTGATATGGCACTGCATCCTTAATGAGTTTGTGGGCTCTATCTTTCTTGAGAGCTTGGCCAAAGGGTAGGCCATTAACCAGGTAGTGACTGATCTCGACAGCCCATTCGAGTATGATGTCGATGAAGAAGAGGGAAGCATCAGGGAGGTCATCTTTGACTCCCATTAGGGCTTTGCCATTTGGCATCCTCGATAGGTGGTTGGCTAGGACATGGGTCTTCCCTTTACATACAATGATTATGAAGTCAAACTCCAAGAGGATTAGCATCCACTTGGTGATGCGTCTCGTCACGCATAGCTTGTTGACCAAGTATAACAATGGTTGGTGGTCCACAAAGAAGATGAACTTGTTGGCCAACAAGTAATACCTGAACTTTTTGACTACATAGACCATGGCCAGGCCCTCCCTCTTGGTTGTGTTGTAGTTGACCTCAGACTCATTTAGTTGCCAACTTGCAAAGATAGCAGGTAGTCCAGGTTATGTTCCCCTGGTTGGGCTAACATACACCCGATAGCGAAATTGGAGGCATCTATATGAATGTGGAATATTAGATTCAGATTCCAGTCCAATGCTCTCAACACCGATGCACTAGCTATGGCTAATTTGAGGGTTTCAAGGGATTTCTAGCATTCCTCGGTCCACTCAAAGAATACTAACGGTTTGTATAAGGGGTGGGCTATGTTTACGTAGAACAAGATGAACCTTCTATAGTAGAGCTCGTGTGGCCAATAAATCACCGTACTCCCTTGGCGTTGGTGGGGGGTGGTAATTCCAAGATGAGTTTAATTTTGTTGTGATCTATGGAGATACCATTTTGGGACACTATATGGCTGAGAATTATGCCATCTTAACACAAAATTGGCACTTAAGGGGGTTCAGGGATATGCAGTACAACCGACACTTTTCAAGGATGAGTCCTTAGGTATTTCAGGTGATCATCCCACATCGAGCTCACACATATATCATCTAAGAAGACTTCCACAAAGTCCCTCAAGTACTCCTTGAAGACAGTGATCATCATCTGTTGGAAGGTGGTAGGTGCATTGGTCAACCCAAATATCTTTACTCTAGCTGCATACACACCCCACTCAGTTTTGAAGGCTATTTTGTGTTGATCCTGCAGGGCAATGGACACTTGGTTGTATCCAAAGAATCTGTCTAGGAAGCTATAGGCTTCCTTTCCAGCTACCCTTTCTAGGACATGTTCCGTGAATGGCAAGGGGGTAGTGGTAGTGCTTGGTGGTGGCGTTAACTTTTTTCAAGTCCATGCATACTCGAATCTTTCCATTCTTCTTCAGGACTATCACGATGGGTGACACCCAGTCGGTATGATCGATCTCATAGATGAATCCTGCATCTATAAGTTTTTGGATTTCCTCCCTCACTATGAGCATGTATTTGGGATTCATAGGGTAGGGACGTTGATGTACCGGCTTGGCATCATCCAACATGGGTATCATGTGCTGCACAACTTCAGTGGGAACCCCTTTAATATCAGTGTATTTCCAAGCCATAAAATCCTTGTATTCTTGTAGGAGAGCTATTAGAGCATTCTCCTCATTGGGGGAGAGATCATCATTGATGAACATAGGTTGGGTATCCTTCTAGAGCCAAGTTTACTCCTTGATCGAGGCTAGACCGTCATATCCTTGGGAGCACCCATCTTACAGAGATCTCTTGGCCTGTTGGAATAAGATCTTGTGATCTTGGATCGTGTAGACCTTGTAGTGGGATGGTACATGTCATAGGTCTTCTTTCTCTTCACCTTCCTCCTCTATTTCTTCAAGAGGAGTGGTCCTCTTGGCCTTATCTGAGATTTTGGACAACAGGAGTTTTAGACCTAAAGGGGGCTCTTTCATGGCACTTATAGAGCCAACTGGGGAGGTTACCTTGCTCATGTTGGCTCCCCAATTGGAGGAGAACTCATGGTGGGTGGTAGTGGTGCCAATGTATGCTAGCTAGTGGAGGTCTAATTTGACCCTTACTATCCCTTTGCTCACCTTATGGGGTTTGAGCATGTTAAACATCCTAAGGGAAATCACCGAGGTCATTTTCTTGAGCTCGAGGGTTGTAATTTGGAACCCTATTCTCTCTCAAACATCAATGTTGGCCAGGATGTGCATCCAGTTCTGAGGAAATTTTGGCTCGAGAAGAGGTGCATATCAAAATTCATCAGACTCTTTTTCATCCTCTTTCCTCTCACAGTGTTGGAATAGCTTTAGAGTTGTTGTCTGGATGGTTGTGTCAGATTCCACAGCAAAAAGGTGTCTTGACAATGGGTGGGACTCGTAGGTGCACAAGTCCACTTGTATGATTTGTTCCTCATGCCATACATAGATGTTATCGGTATGCCAGTTGTGTATGAGTCTGGACATTCATAAGAAGGGCCTACCTAGCATGGCTTCATATCTCGGTTGTTGGGTGAACTCCATGACTACGAACTTGATGGGGTACATGAATCCGAATACTTTGATATCATTAATTAATACCAGTGAGGACTCCCAAGGGTTCTATACTTCCGCCATCTACCAACTTCACCACGAGATGGGTTTGCTCGAGCATAGGTTTTCCCCACCTTACCCAGCATTCCTTGGTACACACACTCACTCCCGCTCCCCCATCCAAGATGGCATCAACCTTTTGGTGCTAATAGGTTATGGGGATAGCTGTCAGGGGTGCGAGGCCTTGGGCCTGCACTGGCTTATTTACACCTGAGCTCAGAGGTACTTTAGGGTCACCTTGGGTGGAAGATCAGCTTGGGGTAGAGGAGGTGGTGAGGGTGGCTGTCTCCTCATTGTAACCATCTTAAATGAGCATGTAGTCGGGCCCATCACCTATCTATGGATTTCTTAGACCGGGTTTGCGGATGTTGAGAAACCTTAGGGCCTTGCAATAGGGGCCCTCTATCCTTCCTTGCATGTTTCCTCATTGCCCTACCTATGGCTTTGTCTTGCATCCTTGTGATGACCTTTAAGGGTACCGTGGCCACCTAGCCTTGTTCGATACTAAGCAAGTTAAGGCTGATGCTCTTAGGTGGGGTGACATTGTCTCCCCATGGAAACAATTGGGGGTTGCTTGGCACCTCCTTGGAGGTCCTTAACCTCCACTTTTGGCCTAGCTACTTCAACAAATTTGAGGCTAGCTCACTCATATCTAAGCCCTTGGGCTGGTTGATCTCCTTCTCAGTTGTCTCCGCACTAGAAGACCTGACTGATGGTGATACTTTTGATGGGGTCGGGGCTTTATCCGAGTTAGCCTTGTCCATCATTTTATCACTTATACAGATAGCCACCTTGCTACATAGTTTGAAGGAGGTAGGATTCATAACCATCAGGTGGTCATGCAGCTTCGGGTTTGCCAACCCGATGAGGAAGTGGGGCAACAATCATTCATCTCATCGCTCATTCGTTCATATGGTTTGAAACTGGAATTGAGGTTCTTGATTCTAGCTATGTAATCCTGAAGGGATTCCTTGTCATTCTGCTTCACCTCATATAACTGATTAATCAGGCTCCATTTATGTCCACTAGGGGAGAACCCTACAATGAAGGATTTTCTTAGCGTCTAAGCAAATGCACACCCCTTTGCAGGAGCCGCATTTTCAATACCTCCACAATATCAAATGCATGCACAATCATAAAATCAAGAAGTCATAAGTAACTTTCGAGAGGTTTGTAAGAACTTTCTTCCAGGAGATCAAGGCAAATTGGACTACCAACAATGAGTGAAGTATATGAATTGTGAACGCTCTTTTGGAGATCCTTGGAATCTTGATAATGGTGGAGAGACATTGTATTTGCAACACTTATGCTCTCTATCGCTACATCATCAAATGCATGTGAACAAAATTGGAGTGCATATGATTTCATTCAATTGAAAAAACACAATCGATTGAAGCCATCAGGAGCTGCACATTTGGTTTATTGCTTTGGGAATCTACGATTGTTAAAAGGGCTTAATGTTATGTCCAAGGCAACAATCAAATCCAATGTAATGGGAATTGCTGAGCAACAATTGACTACAGAAGCAGTTGCTGAAGGAGCATTTAGCAAAGTAGACGAGCTTGACCTACTCAGTGAGACTATCACGACTCGATTTTATAGCCTAGAATGTATTAGGCTAGAATGATCAAATGTTATAATTAAAAGGTAGGCTTATATGGCTAAATGCCATATTGATAATGTATTGGATATGTTAATTGATTAATATAAATGGAGCACTCACACATGTAGGTCCCAGGATAGGAATGGGTAGGAATGCGGGTATGCATTAATAAATGGTAGGCATAAAAGAGTCATAGGCTAAGGGTAGATTGATTGGGTATGCCCAAGGGATGGATCCCAAGAGGCATGAGAGGTTGGGACCTCTCCTATGCATGGAATGAGCATTATGCATTCATATGTGGTTTGTGGATTGCATGAGCATCCTAGTTGGGTCAATAGCAAAAGTACACTCACGTGGGCACTCCTTCCACCCCATTTGGGGGGCCAATGCTTCTCACTTTTTTGCATCATTCTTCATGTGTGTCCATCCTCCAACATGTTTGTGGTGATAATGACAACAATGAAGTCAAAGAGATCGATGAAATCATATTGTTTTAAATGCAATATAGAGTGTTGTATGTTGCACGTGATGGATGTATACATCTTGTCTCATTTTGTGATTGAAAGCAAAGGGATGAAGCTCTAAATATGTAGGTTGGTATGTTGCATGTGAGGGGATGGATAAGAGAATATGTTAAGTGATAGAAGAGTGCATATGCTCATACACCCAGCCCTAGGTGTGTTATTCAAACAAGTACTTATCGGATGGGGCTCCACTTTGCACGCAAGACCGTTTCAACTATGTTGAGGTGCGTGCAAAGTATTGTCACCATCGGATATGCTTTGCATGGTCGATCACACATTATATGCCATTTTTTCCCGAGTGATATGCACATCCGTAAAAAAACACGCCCTTAGGTGTGTTATCTGACCAAGTACTTATCGGATGGGTGTGCCTCTTTGAGAACATTCCAATACCACCTAGGTTGAGGTGTACAAAAAGTGTTGTGCCCATCGGATATCCTTTGCATGATCGATCGAGCAATAAATACTATTTTTGCTCTAGTGTCATGCACATCCGTAAAAAAAACACGCTGGATGGATAACATAATATGTTAATTGATGAAAGAGCGCATATGCTCATATCCATCTTGTCTCATTTTGTACTTGAAAGCAAAGGGATGAAGCTCTAAATATGTAGGTTGGTATGTTGCATATGAGGGGATGGATAAGAGAATATGTTAAATGGAAGAGCGCATATGCTCATACGCATCTTGTCTCATTTTGTACTTGAAAGTGAAGGGATGAAGCTTTAAATATGTAGGTTGGTATGTTGCATGTGAGGGGATGGATAAGAGAATATGTTAATTGATGGAAGAGTGCATATGCTCATATCCATCTTGTCTCATTTTGTACTTGAAAGCAAAGGGATGAAGCTCTAAATATGTAGGTTGGTATGTTGCACATGAGGGGATGGATAAGAGAATATGTTAAATGATGGAAGAGCGCATGCTCATATCCATCTTGTCTCATTTTGTACTTGAAAGCCAAGGGATGAAGCTCTAAATATGTAGGTTGGTATGTTGCATGTGAGGGGATGGATAAAAGAATATGTTAAGTGATGGAAGAGCGCACATGCTCATATACATCTTGTCTCATTTTGTACTTGAAAGTGAAGGGATGAAGCTCTAAATATGTAGGTTGGTATGCTGCACATGAGGGGATGGATAAGAGAATACGTTAAGTGATGGAAGAGCGCATGTGCTCATATCCATCTTGTCTCATTTTGTACTTGAAAGCGAAGGGATGAAGTTCTAATATTTTGAAGGCATGAAGCTAATGAATTGTAGGTTACTTTAAATAATGGTTTGGAGTTATGTTGTTTACATTGGACTTATTCATTTTATGGATGATCTCGTATACATAATAGCTAGAGCCAACCTTGTGAGTTGCAAATACTTTCAAGCCAACCTGGTCGATGTATCTTTGAGAAAAAGGGGAGAACAATCATATATGCACAATCAAAGTTTATATTTTCAAGGCACAAGGGTTGATCTAGCTATTATGTGCACTACATCAATGTTAGCTCAGTGACATGAGTCTACATGACATAATCCACTTCAATATATTTCAAGATCAACTTTACAAATTCCACATAATCCACTTCAATATGTTTCAAGATTAACTTTACAAAACTACATATGAAGTACAATTGGTTCATCATAGCATATGAACTTCACAATCAATTATCCAATATAATTGCATAAAATTTCAAGGGACAGATGTACTAGGTTCCACATCTACCGTACCCTGAGTGCTTGATTTTACACTTTGAGAATCTAGATTGGTCAGGTCCTCAAAATAACATGTATCAACATTATCAGCGGCATCCAAGTGCCCAGCCTCCAGTGTGTGTACACATGCTTACAAGTCCTCAATCTCTTTGGTCTGTGATGTAATGCGAGCTTGTAACTCCTCAATAGTAACACCCTACTGATGAAGAGGTATGGCAGACACCCTACTGATGAAGAGATATGGCAGTAGTAGCAGTTGTTACGTCAATGAGGTCACTATGTGTTTGGGGTGTTAGCATGCAAGGACTTTGAGATGCTGGCTCTCTATTCTTTATTCTTGCTCGCATGCGCTTGGCAAGACGTCCCTTTCCCATTCTGACAAGCAATGCTTATGGTTCCAATCTACACATTGATGCAAGACATCGTGGACATACACCTGTTGAATAAAGAAGATGGGGATCTGTTGGTTGTTGGTCATGTTCCCTTCCACCTCTATAAAATGCTGGAGAAGCATGTGTGCAAGTGTCTTGTGCCACAAGTCAGACAACTTAGGTTGTGCATAACTGTTTATAGCATTTCCAGTTCGAAGAAACAAGGTGTTTCTTACGAACCCCGATGGACAAAGCTTGGCCACTTGTCGAAGAGAGAGTGGGTCACCTTGCATGGTGTCATCATCCACTAGCCCAATGGCAAACACACTCAATCCCTCCCTTCCTAGCATCTCTCTTTGGGCGTTAAGGATCTCTTGAGCCTCAGTGCGATTTAGGTAGTCAACCAAATCGGCCTTTTGAGACAAAAAATATGGTTGTGGAAGGGGAGGATCCTCAGGATGTTCTTGCAAATTTGAAGAATCCTCTAGCTGTGCTTGTGGTTGGGAAGGATCCTATGGGAGAACATTCTCTCCCTCTGTGCTCATATTTAACCTAAAAGATAACATGCAATCATATCAACATGACACTTATCACATCAAATCTTATCAACTTGAATTTCAATTATACAAACAATATTAAACAATATCGCATTAAATCACCACAACATGACACTTATCACATTAAATATTACCAACTTGAATTTCACATTTACAAACAATATTTCACATTGAATCGTGAATCATGTTACAAGTAATTATGTCCCAAAATAACTGTTACAAATTGTATACGAGACTCGGTCATTTGCTGGTCTAAGTCCTTGGTGGAGACTGAGTTGTATGCCGCATCTTGCAGCAATATGAAGAACACCATAAGATTCTATAGTATTTGGACGATTGTTTGGTTGTGTAAACTTTCCTTGGACTGCAAGTCATCATAGCCATCGATTAAAGCTTTTGCAGCTCCAAAAAAAGTAGATGGTATGCAAATGTCCATAATCTTCAAAATGTGGTGAGACATTGCATACACATCTTGTGCAATGTCAAAAGGGGGGGTTCATGCAAAGGCACTCTGGAGCTACATGATGGAATCTCTCGGGCAGTCCGCATATTGGTGAGATTGCTATTCTGTAATGTTGGATAATGCTTACTAGTGCTTGTCGACATCATCAATACCCAATCACAACTGCCAAGCTACACTTCTTCGGATGACTTGGAGAAATGTAGCATAATGTTTTGCTCATGCAAATCATTATGTAGGACATTGTTTTGGTGCACATAATGAATAGTGTGTACAAGTGCACTTAAAGATGAGACATGATTGCCAACCTCCGATGAGTGCAATTAGGCAAATGAAGTGGCGAAGAGGTAGGCAGACGTGGTAGAATTCATCATAATACAAAAAAATAAAGGTGGGACCCATCTTATACTAATTTTATTCGTATGAATACAACTGTTTTATTCATATGAATAAAAGTATTCATACGAATACTATGTTATTTGTATGAATACTTTATTCATACAAATAAACTGGGATAAATTGGCCAATATGTTTTAAATCGCAAAAAGCATGAATTTGAGTGTTTTTCCCAAATCACAAAAAAAATCGACTGAACTAATGCAATTAGGATTCCATTTTTCATATGCCCCTCGAGCAAGTCTTCACAGAAGTACTCCAAAGTGCACGATACATATATTTGAGAACCACACCCAACAAAAGAAACAACTACACACCCACACCCCACATCCAAACACCTGACTAACCAAATCCCTCGCATTGTCCATATGCCATCTGAGAAAACCCTCATGGAAGTACTCCAAAGCACATGGCACATATATTTTGAAGATGTGCCTCCCAAAGCAAATCAATCGAATACACCACATTATCCATATGCTATTTGACAAATCCTCATGGGAGTACTCCAAAGAATATGGCACATATATTTAGAAGATGCATCTCCCAAAGCAAATCAATGAACACACCTTGAGCCCACATCCAAACACCTGACTAACCAAATTCATTGTGTTGTTCATATGCCGTTTGAGCAAACCCTCATGGGAGTACTTCAAAGCACAAGACACATATATTTAGAAGATGTGCTCACACTGAAAGCATTGCCCATATGCCATCTAAGCAAACCATCATGGGAGGACTCCAAAGCACACGGCACATATATTTAGAAGATGCACCAAATCTATGAACACATAACTCAAACCCACATCCAGACACCTAACTAACCAAATCCCTCGCATTGTCCATATGCCATCTGAGAAAATCCTAACAGGAGTACTCCAAAGCACACGTCACATATTTAGAAGATGCACCCACTAAAACAACCGCCCAAAAAGTTCCCATGCCATTTAAGCAAACCCATACCGGAATGATCCAAAGCACAATAATTATTCATATTTTATTGCAAGAGAAAATAACATAACTCTAAATGCATTTCCTTCTTGTTGCACCTATATTTTCACGGGGAATGACAAAATTTTTCCCAATAGAATAGAATAATCAAAGGATAAATTTCTTAGCCCAACCAAAGTACATAATTTTCTTGCCAAAATATGAATTCCTCCACCATGTGAGAACACATAACTTGTCTTTAAATAACCCCATAGAAAACAACGTAAAGATAAAGAAACGTAAAAAAGAGAGCACGTAATTACAAAGGGGATGCCACATTTTTTTCCATTGAATAGAATAACCAAAAATAAAACTTTTCAACCCCCATAAAACCACACCTTGCTAAAATGAATTTTTCTTGTGTGTGTGTGTGTGTGTGTGTGTGTGTGTGTGTGTGTGTGTGTGTGTGTGTGTGTGTGTGAGAGAGAGAGAGAGAGAGCTAAAGATTTCCATATGTTTTTTATACATAAAAGGTACCAATTTATTGCCTAGAACTAGCAGCGGTTTGACTATGAAGCATGTAAAGAGCCTCTAAATGCCAAATGGATATTTACTTTTATGTACTTTTTTATAATTTGCACATGCAAATCAAACTACTGACCTTTGCATCAACATGATACAATCAAGAGAAATTCTCTTGGAAATTTAAGTCTCTTGGAAATTCTCCCTTGAAATATATAATAGATATCCATTTGCATATTTGAAATACAATCAACCTTCCATAAGCTATATACCTTGAAAAATATGTAGGATTTTTAAGATTTGTACATATTTTTCATGATATGTGAGGCCCAAGGGGGGGGTTCTTTTGGATGAGGGGGGGTAAAACAAAAAATACACAAAAATATGAAAACCCATCCCCTTTCAAATGAATGTAATTTTTTCATGTGTTACCCAAATTTCAAGGTGTGAAGAATATTTGAAGCTCTTTTAGTGTAGAACACAACTATCTTAGTTGGAATAATTTCTACGCATGGCATATTTTTAAATTCATCTCATACTCAAGATTTTAATAGCTTCTCTTACTAAAGGGAGTTGGCACCCCAGGGAGATGCTACGGCTCGGTGCACAACTGCAACCAATATATCTCCAACAACCGCAATAACCAAAAATTGAGGCAAAAGCTCGGCACCAAAGCCTGAGGCAAAAGATCGACACCAGAGCATGAGGCAAGATTGGAACCAAAGCCTGAGGCTACATCAGCATCAGCACTGCCCATCGATGCCATGCTAGTCCATGAGCCATGAAAGGAGCTAGTGCCAGATTAATAGTAAGACTATTGTACCCAAGGGACTGAAATACCATTGTAACAACCCCCCACAAGTACTACAGAATCATCAAGATGGCTACATGGGCACCACTTGTATCAATAGTATTGCCAGTTGTATCAGTAGTATTGCATCTGCAGATTATGTGGCTTTGACATTGTGACTACCTTCGGTCTTTCAACTCCTTTTCCACATCCAGTCGAAGTGCCCAATTTGTTTGTAATAGGTAGAGATTAAATCTAGAAATCTACCTGTTAGTAGAAATATAACATATCAAGAATACAGTCAAAACTTTCGAAAGAGGATATATCAACTCAGGATTCATTGTAACATAGATATCCGATCAAGTTAAGCAACTACATATTCCTTGTATCATAAATGTTTCTATCACTAAACATATAGAAAATAGACATAGAACTAGACAAAACATAGTTCGATAAGAAGTAGCATATCTGCATTCAAAATCCTTCACCACATACATATGAGCCGAACATGTATCTTTTTACATATGGTAATTTCTTACTAACTTGCATGCGCGCCTCATGAGTGGTTGCACAACAACCTCCTATTAAGGTTTTTTATATATTTTATATTATTGCTGAAGATAAAGAGATTATAAGTGTGTTCGGGCTATATCTTCCCACAATTCACTTGCTTTTCTTTTTTATTGGTATTCTCCATTTCATTCTTCATTCTTGCACTAATTTAAATTTTTTAAGCTTCTATACTCAGTGAGATTGGTGAGCCAGATTTTCAATGGGCATCTGATTCACAAGCACTGGTTCTTTGGTCATGCATGCAACTTCAAGTCTCTTAGGACCCCATTGGAAATTTGGTGGCTTTAGGTGCTCGTGTGTGCATTATTAAGTACAATTCTACCACTCCACTCTACACTATTTCATATTCATTGAAGTGCTCCACCTTATCTCTCTAGCATTGCACACCCTTTTCTTTTCCTTGACCGTTTGCTATTTGCTAGTGTAGGATGGTCTAGCATGGGTTTCTAGCTCCCATTGAAAGTTTGCACCATAGCATTCAATGATGGCCTCTCTATGATCACTCTCTGATTCTACACCTACCATGAAGATCGGTACATCCACTGCTTCTAATTCTTCATCCTACCTATATCATCTATACATCTACATTTGGCAACATTGGATGTCATTTTGTAGTTATCTCAATTGTGGCCAATGTATGTACCCAATGTTGATGTCACTTTGTCTATCACCTTTTATTCACTCTTTCAATGCTAAAAGTGATGTGTGACTAGTGGCTATGGGGTGGAAGAAGTGTTATCAATATTTCTAGGTATAGTAGGCTTGATTTTCCTAGTTCCAAAATTTATTTTGATAGCAGTACCTCTATTCTAGATTGTGATCTTATTTGTGCCCCAATCACGAAGTACTAAGGCCTCTATAATCCATGGTCTTCCCATGTGATCTTGCCTCTCTAACCCATGGTCTTCCCAACAATATTTGGTTTGCTCTTGAGCCTTTTGTAAGTTCCAATATGTTGAATTGTATTGACAACTTGAATTTTTGTTGGCATGTTGTCAACAATTCCCAGTGGCTTCATTTTAGTGTGGTCAACTAGTTGTATGTTGAATGTGGTATTCCTCATCAGTTGTAGTCCCCATTCTTCATAGAGATATTTTGCTAGAATGTTTACTCTTGGCCCTCCCTCCACTATTGTAGGGTATTGGCCAAAGGATATATGCTATAGCGGGATGGTTACATTTTTATGATGTCTCTTTCCCTGAATTTGACTGAGATTTACTTATGTTTCTCTTTAAGTGATGAAAAACCTTGTGCAGAATCAATACACCTTTTGAAGTTGTCCCATATGGTAGGGAAGTTTCTCAATCAGGGTTCCAATTGGAATTGTGACAAGGCACCTAATTAAGCTGGCTAATGTAGCACCTTCCAATTGGGGATGTGGTGTGTATAGATATATTAACTTTTGGTTGGTGATGGGTTCAATCACAATGTCTACACTTGGTAGCATTGGTACCCTAGCAGTTGCTTTTGCCCTCTTATCTGTCTCAAATTGCTCTTGTTCTCAACTTAAGGCTTGATACTAAGCTTTCTTAATTTCAACATTGAGGTAGAATACTTTTGTCTCTTGTGTAGCACTCAGGCCAAATGTGCATGGTATTGCTGCTTTACTTTGTCCTAGGACTAGAAGGGTATTTACCTTTATGAGAAAAAGATAGCTTTTGCCATGCTACTTCTTTTTGCTTCCTTGTTATCACAAGTATTGGTTGTGATACCACTCTTGGTGTTGTCACACTTTGACTTTCGATGCCAATGATTCCAAGGGATACATCTAGTTTTACTTCGTTAGCCTATTGAGACTTTACTCTTAGTGGGAAATACATGCATACATGCCCAATGTTACAATCTCTACACATAGGTTGAAATCTATTTAGACTCCTTCATTATGGGCATTCCACTATTTGGTGGCTTTTCCCACATCCACAACACTTTATGGGTGCCCCATAGGTGGTTTATATTAGTCGATTTGAATACATTGGGATGACTCATTCTACACTTTCCACATAGTACATGGGGTACTATGGTTCATAACTGTATTGCAGGTCTAGTTCTTCAAGTTAGAGTTATTGAATAGGGATAATTGCTAGAGCAAC
Source organism: Dipteris shenzhenensis (assembly GCF_047967505.1). Lineage (NCBI taxonomy): Eukaryota > Viridiplantae > Streptophyta > Polypodiopsida > Gleicheniales > Dipteridaceae > Dipteris > Dipteris shenzhenensis. The sequence continues at coordinate 39,412,597 of NC_141621.1, forward strand.
ATTAGGAGCTCAGGGATATTGTGGAGGATTGGGATTTCTCAAGAGTTGAGGCACATGTGCCCTCATAGGGATGGGGTTAAGCCTTTGGCATCTGCACATTAGAGTTGAGGTTAAGCCTTGGCATCTGCACATTGGGTGCTACTTATATACTAGGATTGGGGCTTGTTGGTACTATTGGGTTTTGGGTTTAGCAACCCTCATATTGTAGAAGCATGTACATACATCATGGCCTGAAACATTGCAAATTGCACACCATAACCTGGGGGATGGGCCACTTCTACTGGGATGAGTTTGCTTCTTAGGATTGGGTACTCATTTGCAATGTTGTTGGCCATATAGTTTGTGCACCACTATCTTCCCTTCTTGGGTATTATGGCTGAGAGACTCATAGCTTTTGCTCTATTGTCTACATCATTTCTTATTTCATTCTTGAGCCCATGGCTTCCACTCGATACTCAATGTCGAGATCCTTGGAGGAAGTGATTCCATTTTGAAAGACTTATTGCCACGATGACTTGATTTATGGTCATCATTCTTGATGTCAAAGTCAATCATGCCATCCTTAATGTTAATTACAGCAGCAGCAACTACTATGAGCATCACGTAATGCTCATAGATGTCATTGAATTTTTTCATTTCTTTTTAAATGGTCTTTTTAAATCCAAAAATGAACCATGCAATTAAGTACTTGTTATCATGATAGGGAGCACAATCAACTATCAATCTCTTCATTCTTTACAGCAAGTACATTTTGACTCTCTCTTTTTTGCCCTATTGGATATTCTCGAGTTGGATAAGCAACATCATAGAACAATGATGAGATGAAGGAGAAGTACACAAAGATTTCGATGCTAATAACCTCTTAAATCAATGATGCAATAACAACAACAATAACAATAACAATGGGAGAAGGCACTTTGGCAAATTGAAAATGTCAAATTACAATGGATGAGGAGATCAAGAAAGATTTCTTGATCTAATTGACGTAGCATGCCCCACTAGTGGGGACCAATCAAATGAAATAAAAGCAGCATGGTCTCACATGGCCTTGACTAGTGAGGCTGAATAGTATCCAGACCTCCTTATGGAGGAAAGTATATTCTCTTTGACCAATTCAAAAGGATATTCCTACTTGAAAGGTTACAAGATGACCCAGAGAGAGAGAGAGAGGTTGAATTGTTGGAGAGCATCGAGGGTACATGATGACACAGGGGATGTGGGGCATATGCATGATTGTTGGTGCATGGCACAACACATAGACGCAATGATGGAGGAGGCCTGAGGTGTGAAAGCGTAGAGTATGGGGTGGCAACGATGGCAAGTAGATTTCTAAGGCACAATGATGGGGAGGCTCGAGGCATGAAAGTGTAGAGTATGGGGTGGTGGCCATGGCAAGTAGACGCCCAAGGCACGAGGCAGCACCTAAGGCATGCAATGACATGGTGGTAGTTGGGGAGGCAACAACGATGCACAATGCCCTATGCATGGTAGGAGTGCCAAGGTGGAGGGGGTGGTTTATCAACTTGGTAGACTAGAGGGGATGTGAGCAGAGGGTGGCATAGGGCACCCTATGTGGCTAGACGCTATGAGATGTGAGGCATAGAACCGCATTGGGTCGTGCAGGATATGGAGGTAGATGAAGGTGAGTGCCACCGTGACAGAGGTCCCCTAGGCATGGCTCATGTCAAGGTGGACTTGCGTGGTAGGAGGAGTTAAGGCAATTAGTGGGGCGGGGCGATGAAGGCATGCATGTGGGTCTTGTTGCCCAAGGCGGAGGCACAATTTTTGGAGTGGGAGGTGCACGATACAATAGGTGGAAGGTGATCACGATGCTATGGGTGGCTTGGTCTACTACATTAGAAGTTGGGTGGTGTTGCTAGAGAATGGTAGAACAGAGGGTAGGATGATGCATCATGGGAAGCCGTTGATGAAACCTCTAAATCGTACTTAGATCTTTTGGTGGAGGAACAAGCTGCATGGGCCCTTGTCAAACCAAATCAAGAGGCAATTCCCAACTAAACACCTTCAATATCATCCGGCTCTCCAACTGGGCAATATCTAACAAGGCCTCAAAGAAGACGTCCATATAAATTTGGATTGAATGAGGAACCTAATTACGAAATGCAAGCCTCACCCAAATGACAAGTACTTGGCGGCCTAGTTCATTGCTGGTCTAAAAAGAGGATTCACAAGCAGATGAAAAAAATCATCAGTTATGAGACATTTAGTGTTGTTCATGTGGCAACGATGGACATTGCAGATGGAATGATTGATTCTGACACTAGTAGTGATGACGGCAAAGATAGATGCTCTAGAAAGGGACAATCTAAGTCAACTAGAAAAACATCCATGAAGGTTGCTTTGCATCCATGACCATGAAATATAAGAGACGAAATGATGCAAGCATATGAGAAGAAGCTTTGCACGTATTTCTAAAAACATTGCACTTTCTTGGTCCACCTTCCCCCAAAATCAACTTAGCCCAATTAACAAATGGTCAACTCCATTGGTAGGTTTGCATCCAATATTTCCATTATAAATTATCATCTTCAAAAAATACTCTTATGCAACATTTCCTAATCTTATGGATTATATGGTCAATAATATGACTAAATTATATCTTTACTTTGTGAAGCCAAATTAAGGTGAAGAAAGAACTTAATGAATGAATCAATTGCGCATCAATAGTTCAAATCAATAGACATTGCATTGTTTGTATTCTTATATGCATGTCTTTGCCCAAAACTATTGGGAAATTTATCTATTTTATAGAGGAAAGATTGATTCTTCTTAACAACAAATATAAATAAACAACTATACAAGATTATGTGGGTTTGTCTATAGGATTGTCTTCATGTTCATTATAGCACAGAGAAGAACATCTAGTTTTAAAAGGAAACACTTGGTGGTAATTTCTCAGGATATGCACTCTAATTGCATACCCTTTGCATACCAAATATGGCGATGACTGAAAGGGTATATTTAAATACCAAGGATATACTATATACAAGGGGTTACTTTTGATTTTCAAAACTATACAACATAATATACTAAATGCACATAGTTTTTGAAGGGACTCCTTGTAATTTTGATGGAGCATTAAAATCATATAGATAGGTTGAACACATCGTAAAGCGAACTCACAAGCAGGTGGTCATCGATGAATTAAAACAAAAATACCCTAACCCACCAAATTGGGAGTTCATGAATGAGAATTGTGGAGGATTACGCGACTTGAGAGAGCATAGAAGGTTGGAATATCAAAGAGATATAATATATTAATTATACCAAACAGTGCCACTTTGGAGCAACGAGATTGATTGAGTTGTAAGATCAAAATTGTAGCATCTTTTTTATGCAATGTGGTTCAATATCCTCTTGTTGGATTTGGTGCCACTCAAAGGTTTGTCTAACATTGGGCACACCTAGTTTGACAGCATCTAATTGCACACAAGCCATCACTAGCCAAAAGCAATATTTAGGTCCCTCATTAGCTTACGTCACAATTGAACCCATGGCAAAAGCCATTTTGGCCATTTGTAATCAGATTGTGCATTTGAAAAGGCAACCATATAGGCGACAATAGCTCTTAGTCTAGGCTTGTAGGGTCATGGGCAATTGTTAACCTCTAGGCATGCCTAAAATCAATTATGCATATAGCTAGATCTTGTTAAATCATATGCATGTGTGCATCCATGACTTTGTAGGTCCCAGTGCTGCTATCAATACTATTATGGAATTTAGCTTACTATTGGTTGTGCACTTCCTCCTTGAGGACATCTTAACTCAAAGATGATGTGCCCTCCATGGTTGATTCAAAGCTCGCACCATATCGTAATGTGAGTTCGAAGCATTCCGCACCTTTTGGAATGCACCTAATTATAAGCCGTATCCATCAAGCACCGTTTTCAAAAACCCTAAAAGCTTGCCTAATGCCACTACAACTCCTTAAACATGGCTTTTGGCATCTCTTTCTACATCTCAAATCTCTCTCCACCCTGTTACACCTCTCTCAATCCCTCTTTACTGACTTGCCTTATCTCAGCCCTCTCTCAATGCCCATACCATCTTAGCCCCTAGCCCTCTTTCATCACTCTCTCCCCCTTTCCCTCTCTGAGCCTTCTATCAATTTCACCTAACATGCCTCGAATGCTACACACACCTAAATATTTGTACAACCACGGTGAGCTCACTCCACATGCAAGTTCTATGTAACATGCAACAGTTAATGATTGTGTAATGTGCAACGAGGCCTTCTTTACCCTTTTGTGCAAGGCGTATGCATATGCACCATAAGAGAGAGAGTGTGTGTGAGATAAGGGTTAGAGAGATGACACCAGATTGGGTTGGGGAAGAACTTACTTTATATCTTGGAGAACTACAAAAGAATACAGTTGACACTCCTTTAGAGAGCTCGGGAGACAACTTTGAGGATGACCCTTCGATACAAAGCACTGCCCCACAAATGCCTGACAAGCAACCAAAATCTCATCCAAGACCATGCTGCCTACACATAAGATGTGTACCATTGTGCAAGGCTATTGAAGAGGCTTGTTCTATCCTCGGGCATGTAGTGGAGCTGCATGATTGTGAGAGATGAAGGGAAGACAAAAATCTAATCGATGGAGCTTGAGAGATCTATATGAAAGTGGAGCTAAAGAGAGCTATGAAAGAACTGACAAAAGAGCTAAAAGCTGCTGAAACAGGAACCCCATACCTCAACTCCGAGCCGATGAGAGCTCTAGTGCTGTGTGCACACCTTCCTACATCACCCTTAGGGACTACTGAATTGATTGATGTTTTGCAGGGGGCTTCAAGAAGGGCTGAGGGCTGTACTGGCCTGGAGAACTAAAGGCCTTTGCTTGGGAGCTGGGAAATGAAGGCAACAACCCCCCTTTATATAGGGGTTGTGGGGCTGGTAATGTTACAAAAATTATATTTATGATATTTCTTGCTTAGGATATTATTTAATTCAATCAAGTGTGACTATGGCAAAGTATTCCATAGTGCACCAAACACAGCAGGGGTCCTAGTGGATGCTTTGTGTTGTTCGTTGGGGATGCCTAACTAGCCTATGTTTTGCCATGCTAGATGGTCGGTATTGTGGGTGATTCCATGTTAATACTGATGTCGCTAGTGTTATTGGTATTGTGCTTGATTATTGTACTTTGAGCACAGTTATGTTGGGATCGGTTGATTCGATGATTCGTTCAATCGATTGTTAATAACTAATGTAATTGGCAGCTTGAGTATAGGTGATGGAAGTTAGTGTGAGGGTACCGATCGAGGTGTTACATGGTGCATCTTTTATGGCCATGGGCCCGTTTTTGTATTTTGTTGATATTATAAAGTTTGAGTAATATTTTGGAGAAGACATAAATCAATTTGGGGCCCAAAGAGGCTATGTACAGCAAATCCCTTGTGCTTTTAATGAAATATTATAAACACTCTAGATGAGGAAGTGTGAACCACTCATCTAGGGGGGGAAGATTGTACCCAATTAGATTGTCACTATCATTGTGTGATTGTCTTCTTCATCTCCAATTGATTAAGTGGTATTTTGTGTGGAAAAGTTTCCCCTTTTGGTTTCAATGGTATCAAAGCAAAGGTCACTCTCTTGTGGAAGAAGAAAAGCTTCCTCGTGACTCATGAGGACTTTCAGAGTGGTACCTATGGTCTACGTTGGAGGGGAAGAAGAGGGCTTCAGTCTGTCTATAGCTAGCACATGCCCTGGCCCAATTAAGTTAAGGTTAAAGGGAAAGCTTCAAAATTTCATGCAAAGAGGGGGGTCGATTCAAAAGAAGAATCAAGAAAGTTTTTTTTCAAGAAAAAGCTAAAAGAGAGCTCTACCGACAATCCAAGCATGTAGCACAGTTATCGACGAATCACATTCCCGAGTCCCCGAGCCTCAAGCGGCTTGCGTGTAGCATTAGTACCACCCTATCTTTGCCTAGTGCATCAAATTTGGGGATCCTTCTTAACTGCTCTATGCAATCGGGAGCAGCCAACCCATTGTGTGCAATCCATTCTCATCACCATCGCAGTCAGCTACTCAGCGCTCAACCACCCCTATTGATTAATATCAGATTCCCTTGACTCTGTTAAAAGCAATCAATTGCTAATCTCTGCCATAGCCTTTGCAATCAGCAATTCTCCGTAGCTCTTTTGCTACCCTCATCAGTGCTCGACAAAAATGTTTTTTTGAGCCTTGAAAATTAAAGGTACCACGAAGATCTAACCGGGGTGAAATTATAAAAGTCCATAAAAATTTATAGTGTTATCGAGATTTATAACTAAAATATGTAAATCCTAGTCCTTAAAATTAAAGGAAACCATCAACTCCAACCGAGATTTTTCAATTTCAACCGGGAATTTTATATGCTCAACCGAGTTTGGTGAGCACTGGCCCTCATAGTTTCTTTGTGCGAGTCTGTCCAGAGACTTAAAGTTCTTGGCTCTCAATGCTAGGAGAAACTCTCCAGTATCATGCCTTGAAAACTCTTCGAAGTCAGCTGTCTCTGGCTAGCATTAACCTCATGCATCTCTATGAATCTGCACGCTTTTCAGAGTAGGTTCCTGCGCCATCACCAGTGCTCAGAGTTCCTAGCAGTTCAATGCCAGGCCAACAGATATTCCAATGTGTCTGATCTCAACTCCGTGCCAGCTGCAACCTTGTCACTGAAACTTGTGTCCAAACGAATGAGTAGGTCCAGTCGGTGGCTGCAAGCTCCTTTTTGTGATTGATTCTGGTGCCTGCAGCTCCGTTGTGAGCAGTGAAGCACCTTTGTGAGTAGTGAAGCACCAGATGGGCAAGTAGTCCTCATCCCAGTTCTCATCCTAGCACCAAAATGCCCAGTTGGAGAGCATGAAATTCTGTCTCCAACAAGGCTATGGGATGCTTGGTTCGAGCATGGTGGCTGGGAACAAGCATGGCATCTGCAATTCTATGCATTTTTTGGGTTCCTGCTAGTGCGAGAACATGCTCTCAATTCATATGCTTCTCACCCATGTGGCACGCACTGCTTCTACAGCTCTGCTCCTCGACTATGTCCAAATCTATTACAACTGGTATGCGCCATTAATTCGATGCGTGTCGCATCACGTAGCAATCCGACAACTATGTCACAGTACGACTATGTGGGAGTAGCCTTTGCCTTTTAAAGTTCAATAATCCCTTTGACTGAAACCTTTAAATCATAAGGCTCCTTTAAAAAGTTTTTATGCCCTCTCATGGGAGCCTTAATCCAAAGGCTTACTCAAGGTATCTCAAAAGGGAAAAAGAAAGAAGGAAGGCCGCTCTAGGGAAATTTTCAAAGAAGACTCATTGGAGAACTACAAACAAAAGTGTGGGGCCACTCCATTAACAACAAAGGCAAAAAGCGCAACTGAATCCGAGAAAGCTCAAATCAAGAAGGGGATTTGGAACCACAAAATCATTAAGCAATTAATTGGAGAGCGTTTCAGCACAAAGGTGACTTCAAGTGACATCATCGATCACATATCTCCCACTCTAGCCCTTTCTACATCTGATCAAAGAGCAAGATAAGTGATTTATTTTGCTTTATATTTCATACACTTAGTAACATCCACTATCCGCTTCTTACGATACACTCAAATTACATTTTTCATCCATTATTTTCTCATACATTTAATATCCTTAATTCCCTTTGCTCCACTTTATTCATATTTATTGCATTATTGTGGGAGATCAACCACAACCACCCACGCTCCAAGAGCAGTTAAACGCACTTCAGGCACAGTTGGCATATGAGTGTGAGCATAGGGAGAGATTGGAAAACAAAGTCAATGGTAAGTAAAGGAAGAGGCATTAAGACAACCAAAATCCTGGAAGTCTTTTCAAGGGCTTGTTTTGAGAGATTTTCTTCCCTCACACTTCAAAGCAAAAGCTAGGATATTTTTAAGAAATTTGATAAAGAAACGATCTCTATGTACGTTGATAGGTGTTGGCAATCCTTAATTCAATTACAATCCTTAGAGAAATTGAGTGAGTGAGATCAACGAAGAAAATATGTGGCAAGTTTAAAATCTAAATTGAGAGCTAAGATCAATATGTTCCATCCTCATTCACTGAACTCTACCATTTCACTTGCAATGAATTGTGAGAGGAAGAAGGAAAGAGCTTAGATCAACCCCTACCCTTCCATAACAAGAGGAGGTTTGACAAAAAGCCTTTCTTCAAATCTAAATTTGATTTCGTTCCACAGAAAATAGATTCTCCTTCGAAGCTAAACAATGGAAATGTCGAGAAGCAGGAAATAAGGTGCTACAAGTGCAACAAGGCAGGCATATAGCAACTGAATGTCCAGAGAGAAAGAAGAATCCAACTGTAAAAGTTCATATGATCAAGAACAAAGAAGCCAAGCAAGAGGGAGACATGACGCCAAGCCACTTTGAAGGTGGAGGTAAGTATAATTGTCATGCTCTTTTGAAAATGAAAGGTTCGGTAAAGAAGTGGTTATTCTACATGACAATGGTACTACACATGATTTCATCTCGGAAAGAGCTTTAGCAAAGCTAAACCTAGAGTATCCCCATCTCATTATAAAGTTAAAGCTACTTTCATTAAAAGAAAGTATAATTGCATTTGAGAAGTCAAGGATTTAGAGATTTCAATCAAACCTTACAAAGATAGACGAAACTTTCTAGTGGCACCCCTACAAGGAGTTGATATCATCTTAGGAATGCCATGGAGACATCCTAAGATAGATTATAACTCACATCAGATGTGGATTGAGAAGGACAAACAAGAAATATGTCTAAAGAGTTCGATGAAAATTGAAATCAATCCTTTAGTCAATCATACACAAGCCAAGAAAGCAATTAGGAAATAGGAGAAAACTTATTTGATTTTGGTGAATACGGTAATGGCTACTCAGCTAAATACTAAGCCTACACACCAAGAGTTTCTTTCTTAATTTTTTGATTTTTTCTTAGAGGATTTACCACCTAGATTACCATGTTCTTTACTTGAAGATCATAGGATAGAAATCATATACTGGTTAATACTCCACCTTGCAAGGCTTCTTATAGAGTCAACCAGTTAGAACAAAAGGAAATTCAAAAGCAAGTGGAGGACCTAATACAGAGATGATTAATAAGACCCAGTAGTTCTCCTTATGGGACACCTATCTTATTGGTCAAAAAGAAAAATTAAACCTATCGAATGTGCATAGACTACCGTGCGATAAACAAAATCACAATGAAGAACAAATATCCAATCCCTAGGATTTATGATCTTTTAGACAAATTGAAAGGGGTCAAGATCTTCAGTAAGATCGATCTCAAATCAGGTTATCATCAAGTTCGTATGGTACAAGTTGATATATACAAGACTGGCTTTTGAACTCAAATGAAACATTATGAATTCCTAGTTATGCCTTTTGGGCTAACTAATGCTCCAGCTACTTTCAGTAGAATAATGAATCGAATCTTTCTTTAACACCAAGATTGTGTGGTGGTATTCTTCGATGATATTTCGGTGTTTAGCAAAGACATTGAGGAGCATAAGAAACATTTAAAGTTAGTCTTTTCACTTTTGAAAGAAAATCAATTGTACAATCCAAAAAAGAGTAGTTTCTTCCAAGATCTGATAAAGTATTTGGGTCACATAGTATCTGCCACTGGGATTCAAGTATACCCAAAGAAGATCGAATGTATAGGCACATGGCCTAAACCCCGAGATGTACACGAATTAAGATCATTCTTGGGATTGTGTAGCTTCTATAGGAAGTTTGTCAAGAATTTTGCATTCATTGCACATCCATTGATAGACCTTCTTAGAAAAGCTAAGCATTTCTTATGGACTGGGCGTCAAGTTAAATCATTTGCAGCTTTGAAAGAAGCTCTCATGCAAGCTCCTATGTTGCAACTACTAGACTTCTCTAGACCATTCTTTGTAGTTATAATCGATGCTAGTGAATATGGAATTGGAGCCGTGCTTATGCAAGATGGGCATCCTATAGCATATGAGAGCCGAAAATTAAAACTAGTGGAATGCAATTATAGTACATATGGTAAAGAATTGTGAATGTGGAAACACTATTTAATGGGAGATGAGTTTCTTATGAAAACCGATCAACAAAGTATCAAGCATTTATTGGCTCAACTGTGGTTGCTGATGCTCTCAGTAGAAAGCCAAGTATTAATCACATCACTGCTTTGGAAATTCAGCCTTTCTAAGAGGTATGAAGAATTCTTATCAAGAGGATTCAGACTATTTTGATATATGGAACAAATTAGAGAATAATAATTGGAATCCTATGTTGGAATATTCATGCAATGATGGATACCTTTTTTATCAAAAGAAATTATGCATCACTCAACAAATTGTAATGTAAGGAATGCACCAACCACCATATATGGGACATAGGGGAGTGACTGCCACTTTACATGTAAGTGATAGCAAGAGAATTTCATTGGCCTACTATAAGACAAGATGTGGCTAAGTACGTAAGCCGAATGCATCACTTGCTAGAAGATCAAGAGTTATAAAGGAAAGACTCCTGGATTGCTAATGCCTTTGCCTATTCCTACGCAATCCTAGGAGCAAATATTCATAAGGGGTTTTCCTACTACAGCAGATCAAAATGATATGATACAGGCGATAGTGGATCGCTTTAGTAAGCAAGTCTATTTCATCCCATGCAAGAAGACTTTAACAACTTAGCAAGTTGCACATATATTCATCAAGAATATCTTTGTCCATCATGGCCTGCCGAAGATCATAGTGTGTGATCGAGATTTGAAGTTTTGTAGTAATTTTTGGACTACATTATTTCATACCCTAGGCACTAAGTTAGATTTCTCCTTGTCTTTTCATCCAAAATCTAATGGACAAACTGAAGTCACAAATAGTACTATTCTGAACATGTTAAAAGCTTATGTGGGAAGTCAACCAAAGACTTGGGACAAATATCTTCACCTCTTACACTTACCTACAATATTACGCCTCATCCCGCAACTGTAACAACATCCTATGAGATCATCTTTGGGAAAGTTTTACTTATACCTATCACACGATTGACCCATAGAGTTGAAGCAACAGATGCATTTACTCAAACCTATCAAAATATTCTTAAAGACATTAGAGAAGCCATTGCAATTGCTCAAGAGAAGTACACAAAACAAGCTAAGAAGGTGATTATGTACTTCTACGAATTGAGAAAATAAGATTAAAGAGCATTGAGAAATGGCTAGTAATCAAAATGTCCCCATGTTTTTATGGACCCTTCAAGGAGATTCAGAAAATCAATGATCTAGCATATAGGCTCGAATTACCAGACAATTAGACAATTGGAAAATATATAATGCTTTTCATATCAACCTCTTAAAGCCATTCAAAGGACCTCTACCTATACATCCTATTCATAAAGAGGCTCCATTGATTGTTGATGAAGAAGAAATATTAGAACCTGAATGCATTATTGATCATCAACAAATCTCGACCTCTAAAGGAAATGTCAATACCAAATATTTGCTCAAATTTAAGAATCATCCGAAAGATGATGCTCAGTGATACTTGAGTGGTTCTTTCAAACTTTTTTGGACCTCATTAGTTCCTATAATCAAACATGCAACTGAGGTCAGTTGCAATCCAAGCAAGAGGGATGTTACGAAAATTATACTTTTGATATTTCTTACTTTAAACATTATTTTATTTTAATCAAGTGTGACTATGGCAAAGTATTCCATAGGAGCACACCAGATGCTGCCGAAGTCCTAGTAGATGCTTTGTGTGGTTAGTTGGAAATGCCTAACTAGCATGTGTTCTGCCATGCTAGATGGCCGATATTGTGGGTGATTCTATCTTAATATTGATGTCGCTAGTGTTATTGGTGTTGCGCATGATTATTATACTTTGAGCACACTTATATTGGGATCGGTTGATTCAGTGATTCATTTAACCAATTGTTTATAACTAATGTAATTCGCAGCTTGAGTACAAATGATGGAACTAATGGCGAGAATTGGAGTCAGTACGAGGGTATCAATCGAGGTGTCGCGCGACGCATCTTTTATGACCATGGACCAATTTTTGTATTTTGTTAATATTGTAAAGTTTGAGTAATATTTTAGAGAAGATATAAATCAAATTTGGGCCCAAAGAGACTATGTAAAACAAATCCCTTATTTTGGAAAAGAGGGATAATTTTGGCTCCTTGTGCTTTTAATGAAATATTATAAATACTCAAGAATCGTGACCCACTCATCTAGAAGGAGGACATTGTCCTAGCTTGTCGCTATCATTGTGTGATTGTCTTCTTCATCTCCAATTGATTAAGTAGTATTTTGTGTGAAAGAGTTCCCCCTTTTGGTTTTAGGTAGGGAGTGAGCCAACCAGCCTGAAATAGGCCGACTTCCCTAGCCCTAAGCTACCTAGGGAGGGGCACATGGCAGCCTATAAAGACAGCCCTTCCCCAGCCCATTCTCCCTTGATGGGAGCTCACTTGGTCTAGCCCTCTAGGGGCCCTTCTGGGCTCCTAACCTAGGCTGATACCTAGACCTAGCTAAAACCCTAAGACGGCAAACACCAACCTACTGTTCTCCAGTGGGTACTAGTGAGCAAGAACTTGATTTTCGACTTGACCTAAGGTTGAGAGACTGACCTACGTAGCTCGTGCCTGTCCGTCCTTGGACAAGGGCTCACAATGGGGTCACGGCATACGACAAAATATCCTATAATAGGAACTATTAGGACTTTGATAGAAACTATTTGGACTTTGTCGATGAAGCCAATTGTCACCTTGCACCCTAGTGCAGGGGTGCATGTGACACTCTATCTTGACAAGTAACCCTGAGGAGTCATTGCATCTCTCTCTTTTGGCAAGTGCCTGTGTACCCCCTATCAGTAGTCTCAACAGAACAACAGACTCCCAAGAAAGGGAGACATCACAGGAAATTATTTCTGCATAACCACCAACTCCTTTGAGGTAACCTGGTTCTTGCCAATGCCTGAAACTTAAGGGCCGCCGTAAAGCCTATACATTTTAGTTCATTCAAAACCCTTATCATATAGCCAATAAAAGAAAAAGCTTCAATAAACTCTATTTCTTGTCCAGCCACCCAAATCCAGCCTCCACTCTGGCCTGGCACCCTGCCAGTCTTTCTTCTGCATCTGTTCTAGGCATGATATAAAGGCCAGGACTCACCAATTTTCAGAATTGAAGCTATCCCGCAGTAATTGTGTAATAAGAAGTACTTGGCAGTCCAAATAAACAATAGAAACTAATAGTGGTGAGCTTCAATCAGATTTCACAGATTGTTTTAAAAGGACCTGTATCACAAGGGCATACTTGAAGTTTTTTGGAAGAGATTTCCTCCAAAGCAATGGCCTCATGCTGTGAAGGACTAGCCTCTATCTTGGGAGAACCTCTAGGCTCGGCCTTGTGTGTGAGAAATTCTTGCTATCCATCAATACAAAGCGACAAAATCAAAGATGTCCCCTAGCTCTAGGGTAAACCGTAACATCATAGTTGCTCAGGATATACATTCCCTTCTCTCCTTGAGCATCACCTTTGAAGGAATCAAGAAGTTATGTCACTCTCCCAAGATTCAGTCTCGCGCGTCATTTTCCATCCCTCTTTTGTGAAGGGAAAGAAAGAGGTGGTGATTGTCAGAAAAACATGTCACTTCCCTATCTGCTCTTCGAGCAGAATGCAGTGTCCAACATGAACTGGGTCCAAGACCTTTGAGAAGTTTCAGCTCAGTTCCAGGAAAAAAGCAATAGAAGATATCATTGGTGAGCCTCAATGCTGATGTTTCTTCCAGGAAGAAAAGTTATCTTGCATTTGCAGAGGTCACTAGTTGACATCAGCAAATCTGCACCTGAACAAGCCTGTCTATGATTAGGAAGCAGAGCACTTAAATGTCTGATCAGAAGAGAGGATTCTGGAGCTGTGTTAATCCATTCCCAAGTAATGACCGGCACATTGCTCCAATGAGCTTTTTCCCATGCCGTTAAAGACATGGCCTGCATCCTTCATTTGCATGATAACCTTCCCACCTTCACATGCACCTCATCCTTTGAAAGTGCTGAATAGATAATAAATTTTCATGCAATTAGCAGTCAAGTGATCCCTCACAAACATTTACTCTACGTGACCCCTTACCACAGTTTCTCCCCTGCCAATGGCAGCATATATTCTCGACAGCATTTTATGTGCAGAAACATGTTCTGGATCCAATTCAAAAATACACCTGGCCGCACGTTCTGCACGCTCCACATCAACTTGGTGCCTGCAGGCACCTAGCAATGCCAAAAAGCATACAGCTGTAGGTCCAGATGGCATGCCATGGATGAAGGCTTCAGCCTCATCCAGTCGACCTGCCCTGCCAAGAATATCAATCATGCAGACATAATGATCTACAAGAGGTGAGACCCCATAAGCATGCATCATGGAAGAAAACCAATGATGACCCTCCTGAACCAATCCACCATGGCTGCATGCAGTAAGGATACCAATGAATGTGACTTTGTCGGGTATTGCACCTTCATACTGCATATCATAGAACAGTTGGAAGGCCTCATTGCCACGCCCATGCTGAGCATAGACCCCAATAATTGCGGTCCAGGCGACCACATCTTGTTGGGTTAATCTGTCGAACACCCATCTTGCATCCTCCGTGTTGCCGCATTTACCATACATGTTCACAAGAGCTGTTCCCAAAATAGCATCCAGGTGACACCCAGCCTCCATTATAAACCTGTGAATATGCTCACCTTTAGCTAGTGAACCACAGCTGGCACACGCATCAAGAATGCAGCTGAAGCTTACTTTGTCTGGCTTCAACCCTTCCATCTGCATTTGATCAAAGAGTTGGAAGGCATCGTGATCTTGGCCATGCTTGGCACATACCGCAAACATATTATTCCATGTGATGAGATGCTTCTTTGGAATCATGTCAAACATCGTCTGCGCATCCTCAAGGTTGCCATGTTTGCCATACATATTGACAAGTGCAGTCCCTACGACAACATCCAACTCCAATCTGCTTTTGGCAATGCGACTGTGCAGCCTCTTACCTTCAAGAACTGCAGCACAGCTGGAACACAGATCAAAGATGCACACAAAAGTGATATGGTTGGGAGCAACTCCTTCATGCTGCATTTGATGTATAAGTCCAAGTGCCTCTTCTCCCTTCCGATGCTGGGTGTATACTGTGATCATTATATTCCAGGAAACTACATCTCGCTGAATCCTTTTGTCAAATATCATTTGTGCTTTCTTCACACTACCACACTTGCCATACATGTTCACAAGAGCATTTCCCACAACATCATCTCCCTCAACTCCACTATCCAAAATGAGACTATGAATCCGCTCTCCCTCAGCTAGCACAGCATGACTGGCACATGCATCAAGTAAGCTGACAAAGGTGACCTTGTCTGGCTTCACTTTTTCAAGCTGCATTTGGTCAAAAAGTCGGATGGCTTCCTTACCCCGATCATTCTGGGCATAAACTGAAATGATTGTGTTCCAGGAAACAATGTTCCGTTCAGACATTTGGTCAAATATTACTCGTGCAGCCATCAAGCTGCCACATTTGCCATACATATTGACAAGAGCAGTCCCCAAAATAACATCAAGCTCAACTCCACTGTTAATAATATCAGCATGCAATATCCTGCCTTCGACCAAGAGTGTACAGCTGGCACAAGCATCAAGAATGCAGACAAATGTCACCTTGTCAGGTTTAAACCCTTCCATGTGCATTTTGTGTGACAGTTGCATGGCTTCCTTGCCCCTGTCATGTTGTGCATATATTGCAATCATGGCCGTCCATGATACCACATCCCGTCGGGGCATTCTGTCAAACGTCCCCTGTGCATCTTCCAGGCTGCCGCATTTGCCATACATGTTGATAAGGGCTGTCCCCACAAAAACATCCGGCTCAAAACCGTTGGCCGTAATAAGTTCATGGATCCGCCTGCCTGCTGCTAGATCTGCCAAGCTGGCACATGCAGAAAGAAGGTTGACAAATGTGACCTTGCTAGGCAATGCTCTTTCCCGCTGCATTTGATCAAAGAGTTGAAGAGCCTTCCGGCTTAGCCGTTGTCGAATACATGCTCTTACAATGAAATTCCACAAGAGCGCATTTCGCTGATGCATCTTTGAAAACAATGCCAATGCATCTTCCAAGTCTCCACAGTGACCATACATCTGGACAAGAAGACCAATTAAGGATGTGTTTTGTTCAAGTCCGAGTTTGATGATGCGGTCGTGAGTGCGCCTACCGTCCGAGATGGCATTCTCATTTCCACACCACAGCAACAGAGAAGTATAGGAAGAAAAATCGGCCGGGGTACCAGGAGGCGTCAGCTTTTCCATCCATGAATCGACGGGAGAAGGCTTAGGCGTCGGTTTTCCCGTGAAATGCAAGTTGGGTTCCTGCTGCGAGTGCAAGAGGAGCCTTTCCACATTGGCCCAGGTCCAGATGGTCGAGTGGCAAGATCGGTGGAGGGGAGGCCTTCCACGGTCGCCCAGGTGGAGATGGGCAATAGCCGATTGGCATATTTCAAGAGTGGAGACGTTAAAGGAGAGGCAGGGGATAGTGTTGTAAGTGTGGGAAGGAAACAAAACTGGTCGATGAGGCAGCATGAAGGCCCTGAGGTTGGCGATGGGTGGCGATGTAGAGACATGGCAGAAGCACATGCAACGGCAGAGCTTGGAGCAGACACCCACGTCCACACGTCCAGAGGAACCTGCTTGGGTGCATAAAAATCCAGTTCCTCCGAGAAGCGTTGGGAAGGATCCTGCGAGTAGCGTTGGGAAGGATCATGCCAGTGTTATGGGTGTTTACAGATTGAAAGGTTCATGGCAGGCAGCCATCACACCAAACGCCCAGGTTGCAAATCTTCCTTCCTACCTTGATGCCACCACTTCCTGCCTCGAGAGAGCCCTTCCAAGTTCCACCAGCATCACCCTTGGCTTCTCAACCATGGGCAGTGGATGTACATTAAACCAACCAACCTTAAGGTCCCTCCAGCAATGCCAAGCTGCCCCCCAGCCCATTACATAATACGCACTCAAAAAACACACTAGGCCTAATGTGCAAATCAATCTTGGCTTGAGCGGAGACCTTTAAAGATGCACTCACCCACGCACGCACACACTCACAAACAAACTTCACTAGCTATGAATTGCAAATTGACCCACGGTCGATTTACAAAATCCAAGCATTGAGAGACCTCTCCCCCCTTTTAAATCAAAGCAGGTTATAGTAAGCATTGAGAGACCTCTCCCCCTATGCACAACAGAGAGACAGAGAGAGAGAGAGAGAGCATGCTTTTATTAATAGCTTTCTTGCTTCGCACCCTGCAGCTCCGCCTGGGAGAGAGACGAAGCCTGCGAAGGAGCAAGCTTCCCCGGCAGGTTCGAGTTCTACAACAAAAAACAATCCTGATTCGTCATGTTCTCTTCTATGCTTCACTCCCAGCATAGCTAATGACGATAAAAAAAACCATTATACTAAAGTTTTTCTACTAAGGGACGGATTGAAGGTAGCAAAAGGGACAACTGTTTCAATTAATCTAAATGGGTTCTTGTCACTTTCAAATCGAGTGGTATCACTTTCTATTGATGTTCGCCATACAACTTTTGATGTTGAGCTTTTGTACCTAACATCAGTGCATCCCATGTCAAAGAGGCACTTGGTAGTATTGTGCATTGGCACTCTAATGCAATAAAAGGCAACCTCAGGCACTAGCAAACATATACCAAACGTTGTACTTAAGAAGGTCACACAACCTTCAAGTTCGTGGGCATATACAGACTCCCATTATGTACAAACTATTTCTTATCACATCAGTTTAAGAATATATATGAGGACAAGGACATGCTAGAGAAAGGGCATATGCAATGTAGAAACAACTAGGTGGGGGAAAAAGTATTCTTATGGTCACAAAATTTGGAAACAAAGTTAGGGGAGGGCCAAATACTTCTTGTGCATCCATGTGGAGCAATTGATTCTAATGAGTTAGGGGATGGTCACTTTGGGATACCCACTTCTTAAGTATTTATGCCGAATGGTACCATTAATTAGTCTATGGAGGATGCTCTTCATGTGAAGTTGGTGAAATGGCCAATTAAACGACTTACATTTGAGGATGGGAGTAGGTTATTGCTAAGAGATCCTTCTAAAAGTGAGGTAGCAACAATTTATTGCAATGAACTAGCCCAAAATCAAATTACTATGTTTGAGGATGGGCTGTCTATTGTTGATGATCATGCCTCCCTTGGTTAGAAGTCATATTGCTCCTGCCACTTATCGATGATGCCTATTCACATGAGAGTCTATGCCTTATCTCTTTGGGCATTGCCTGAAGTCTCGTGATTCCTTACTCTTAGTATGGGACATTGATTATCCTACCGTCTTGTCATATAATGATGTCTTTTGATGTTTGTACTTCTTAGTCCCTTTCTTTGGGACTATTTTTTGTAATATATTGACCAATGGATTTTACCCAAAAAGAGTGTGTGTGTGTGTGTGTGTGTGTGTGTGTGTACATGTGTGTGTGTATAGCCGTACAACTTCTTGTTTTCAGTCATACAACCTCCTATTTTCATTAGTACACCCTCTCGTTTTCAGTCATATAGCGCTGTCAGCCCCCGTTTTCAGTTTCACTTACCTCCGTACAACCTTTGCGTAGCTGTCGTACTACACCATACATATAGTGCGTACAAATCGCGTACAGCTCCGTACAGTCCCTATTGGGCATCCTTCCTCGTCATTTGTGCATATTTCGTATGATGTTTATTTACCCATATGACTGTTAGAAATTTGTCAGCCTTCCGTACGTCTGTCAGCTCTTCGTATGTATGTCAGATTCACATGCTGCCTGCTGTCAGACTTCCATACTATTGTTCCTTTTCATACTATGTTCCGACTCTGTGCGCAGGAGGCCTTTCTGCTGTTAGTTTCCTCTGTATTGGGTGCTAGCCTCTGTACAAAGGTTTCCATATAGTTTTTGCCGCCGTACAGCCTAATAGGCATTTTGCATTGTTCTCTTTTTTGTCATTTGTACATACGTTTCTTCTACTTTTTCCTTGGTCCTATAGGATTTTGTGAAATTTTCTTTATCATCCTGCTTTCTACTTATATAGCCTTTTAGGTTTATAGACTTTATTGCTCCCGTTAGAGATCATAAAATGGCTGATTATGCCTTTGAGAAAACCTTCCACTAAGATAGGCATGAAAAGCAAAAGCAGTCTGAGGGTCAGAATGACCCTGTTCACAACTCTTTGGAAGGAGGATTACCAAAAGCAAGCGGCCCCAAATAAGCAAGCAAGATTAAATAGGCTTCGAGCAAGCGAGCCCCTCATCCAGTATCTTATTCCTCTCAATATCATTGGAACAATTGATGTGATTATAAGCAAATCAAACATATTCCAACAATGAAGTCATGCTTGAAACTCAAAGTTAACTTCTCTTTCATCCTCATACTATCACATTTGGTTCATTGTGGAGAGGTAGAGCCACAACAATTCATAAAATTTGCGATAAAAAAAGCTAACACTACTCAAATTGAACATCCACACATCAAGATAATGACAGATCACAAGGTAGAATATATGATTGAAAATATGTAAACATGATCATGTGCTACATATGCATATCATGTCTTCCATGCTTGTAGAGGATCGTGTCCATACATTTGATCCAAAAACATGGAAGCAAAACCAACTATGTCAAAAGAAAAAAATCACATTTTCATCATAAGGATTAATTTTGCTTAGTGAAAATACCTATGTAATCTGGAAAATATCATGCTTTGAAAAACTTAGGGAGCCAAAAAAGGATTTTATCCTTCCATACTTCTATTATGACCAATGTCTGAATGATAGTTGTATCAGAACTAGAAATGAATGCATCTTAACGACTCTGTTGATTGCTCATCCAATATCATGTAGACTCTTATGTTAAACTCAATACATGACCACATACTCAAGCATAAGAGGAGCACGATTCAAGTGAAATAATTGGCAAAGACACTCTGTAACTAGTATCCTGCTGCATCTAACGAAAAACATGCACTAGGCATTAACAAGCTTCTATTTCCACCCCTATTAGCAAACTCGTATCCTGTAGTATGAAAAACTTTAAGGAAAAAATTGCACTTAATGCATCAATTAAGCCAGTGACCACTCATTAGGCACAATCGAACAATCATCAAGGAAAGTCTAGTCAAGCAAGTTGAAGCAAAAAACCAAATATCTATTCAGATCTATGCCATGGTGTATCTACCAACCATGAGTAGCAAAAGAACCTGTGGAAAAAGGAAACTAGGGAGTACGCCACTCTACCATGATCACTTCCATGTTATAAATAAGGGAATACATAGTCATTTTAGGGTGCTTTAGGGTTTGTTCCCAACCATTAAAAATGGATCCAATGCTATCTATTTGTGTTCATGAAATCTTTATGAACATTATCATGTTCGATATAAGGATAGGAGCCAACTCAATGGGTAGTCTTAAACAAATATAAATACTATTCGAATTTTAACCTTATGCAAAAGCTTTTTTTTTAACAGAGTAAAACTTGAATATATATATAGATGGGAATCAGTTCACCATTGTAAGTATGTATTTAGTAATTAAGTTGAAAATATTACCTTAAACAATGGTAATAGCTCAATCAACATAGTACCCATATTATATATCCAAAATTGACAAGATCTCATTCATACCATTAGAATGTTTTCATCACTTGTCATAAGTACTAACCTCAATTGGCGTTATGTATTTGGGTCAAAATTTTTTAGTATAGGATATAATGGAGCAATATGTTTATGTAATATCTAGTGATCATAGTTTCTAATATAGGATAAAATGGAGCATAGAGTAACATAATATACCTTCTTTGACCAAATAAAAGTATCAAGCATTTGTAAAAAAAGTTAGTCGTAAAATGCAATATAATGTGCCCATAATGCAAATGTGAGAAAGGGAATAATTTAACTATGAAATCAGGGATCAATGTACGAAATGGTCTTCTATGCGCACATGTATGCTAAGGGTCCATCTAATACAATATTGGAAATTGATGTGAGCATGAGTGTACGCATCCATTCATGATGTATATTGTTGTACTAATCCATGGTGCTTTATGGCTTGAGTTGTTTGTAGTGCAATTAATCACAACAATGTTGTAATTTTTTACAGGAAAATGCCATAAAATTTCATGCTGCAAAACACACACCAAAAAAATGGCATTTGTAGCATTAATCCAAGCATTTCCTGCAAATAATTGACTACACTGACCTAAGCCAATTTTTTAACACGACATTAAATGCTACATCAACACTATCATGACGGTAGGATGGGAGGAGGGAGCTACAGAAGGAGGATCGAAGGAGAACTGGGAGGAGGGAGCTGTAGAAGGAGCATGGAAGGAATCATTCATGTGGGGGGGACAGGGCCATTTCTCTACTTTCATGCATAGATGTTGCATGGAAGAGATGTTGGGAAATGTTGCTGGTGCTCGGAGGAGGGAGAACGAAGATGGAGGAGGAAGAAGGGGGCAGAAGAAGAGCAGGCATCCCCATGTGAAATACGATTATCAATATACAAAATTCAAAGATCATGCATCCACTCATGACAAATCTAAACGTGGATGATGTAATATTGAACAGGTGGTTGCCATGCACTCAACAAGACTAGAGTTGGTAAGAGTGCTCATGCATCCCCACATGAAATATGATTGTAAGTCCCTTTGTGTGGCCTCAAATCTTTCATTCCGCATTCTATTTTCTATACATAGTTCAACAGTAATGATTTCACAAGCTTCTTCAACCTCTAATCATGAATAGAGAAGAGATAAGACATGAATTATTATAACCATTTCATAGTCTTCAAAAAGATATAATACATAAGTCAAAATCTTCTAATTAGTTTTATTATCCTAATGTTAAAATTGACTTAAATTCATAGTCTTCAAAAAGGTATGATACATAAGTCAAAATCTTCCAATTAGTTTTATTGTCCTCATGTTGAAACTGACTTTCTCTTCATCTCCTATGAGCCTCAAACCTTCAATCCATTAATCTCTCAAATAGTAAGAATGATCTTGTATTAAGAGGTGATGATATCTAAAGTGTTCTACAAATAGTAAGAATGGTCTTGTATTAAGAGGTGATGATATCTCAAGTGTTCTATAAAACTATAAGGTACCTCTTAGTGGTTGAAGGAAAGGGGTGATGTTATCTCAAGTGTTCTACAAATAGTAAGAATGGTCTTGTATTAAGAGGTGATGATATCTCAAGTGTTCTACAAATAGTAGTAATGGTTTTGCATTAGGAGGTGATGATATCTCAAGTGTTCTACAAAACTATTAAGTACCTCTTAGTGGTTGAAGGGAAGGGGTGGGAAGTACAAGCAAAATCTCTAGGAACTACACGATGGTTGCAAGAACAATTTTGAATGTCATAAATGACACTTGGATTTTTTGACATATGGGTGAACTATTTTATCATGGTTGATAACACTTTTAATAAGAAGAACCATTTTGAATGTCATAAGTGTTGATGCAATCCCATGCTATGAAGTCTACAGGCAGTTTGTTCTTCCCGCATACGGGTGAAGTGATGTTTATGTTACTAAGTTCAACATATCTTGGCAATGCATTTGTTTTGATTATTAAAGTAGTTGTGATAATAGCACCCATTTCAAATGAGAAAGAATTGTTGTATCAGTAATGGAATCCTATGCTTTGGAGTGGAAATTTTGTTTCTTTCAAACCCACATATTATTCGCCAATTGGAAGTTAAGGCATGCTATAATTCGCAATGTTGGTATAGTTACACATAGTAAGATAAGTTTTATTTTTGAGAATCTTCCCAAATAGTGGTTTCCACAAAGCTATGTTGAGTACCTCTGCAAGGAAATCGTGGAGAAGCTCGCTCGCTTTTTTGGGCCCGCTCGCTTTTCCTCACTCGCTCTATCAACTACCTCCTTTGGAAGCTAAGCTGGTTTATGATATTATGCATGAGGGATTTGAAGACACCTGGAAATATTGGAATGACTCAGCCCCTACTGTCGGGCTTATGGTTGAGGTAAATGATATTGTTAACCCTGTAAGAGATTATGCTCCTTTTGACTGACTTATGAAATGAATCTCTACCTTTTATGCTAGGTTTCAGATTTCAGCACAATGTAGTTTCCTCTTATCAGGCACGTCTGGATCGTTGTTGGTGCAAGGTTAATCCACAGCATTATGATAATATTACTTCAAAAATGTGGGTGGATTATACCTTTGTGCATTTGGATCATGATCTTGTCTAGCTGAGAATATCTTTACATGATATGCCAGATGATCGATTATTTCATAGAAGGCTACTCATAAACAACAGTTACTTGCAGCATAATGCCCACAAAGACATGGTTTATGATGCATGTCAGCCTCTTTCCCGCCGTCAGAGTCTTATTACTATAGATTATGCTTGGGATGCTTTCATTTCTCACATCATGCAATCTGTAATCAAGACCTATGGTAAGAATTACATCAAGACTCTGCGGGATAATGTAGCTCAAGCAAAAAAGATTTGCCAATCTAATGATCATAGGAAAATCTATAAGTGGGAGACAAGATCAAGACAAAAATCCTTCCTGGACAAAGGATGCTCATCTAAAGATTTTTTTAAAAGTCTGCATTGCAAGAGGCAATGTTCAAATATTTGTCATGCTCTTATGCCTGATGGGGTTTGGACTTCTTCAAGAGCACAACTTGCTGCAGTATGTGTTGATCATTTTTCGTGTCAATTTGGGATGGTAGATCTTCCTTCACAAGATGTGCTTTAAGCCAAGAATGTTCTCCTTCAGTATGCTTCTCCCATTGTTTCTCCTATGCAGGCTATTGAGTTGGAAATGCCTTTTACTGAAATAGAGTTGACTAATGCTTTAAAATCCTGTGGCAGATGGAAATCTTTAGGATGGGATGGTCTCACATTTGAGTTCTTTTTTACATACTGGGATATTCTTAAGCTGCCTCTTTTATGCATGATCAATTTTGCTTGGGAAAATCAGCATCTACCAGATTCATGGAAAAAAGGGATTGTTAAGCTCATTCCAAAAAAGAATATATGTGAATCCGTGGCTAATTGGAGGCCAATTACCCTTATGCCTGTAGTTTACAAGATCATCACCATGATGGTAGTTGATCGTATTAAAGGGTATCTGCATGATGGCCTTCATCCTGCGCAATATGGTTTTGTTCCTCGACGGCATATTACAGATAATATTACTAATGCATATGTGGGTATAGAATATGACAAATATACAGAGCATGATGTTTTACTATTGCAAGTTGACATTGCTAAAGCTTTTGACACAATCCAATGGGATTTCATTTCACAGACTGTGTATATTGGGTTTTGGTCAAAAATTGCAGAATATTATTTAATGGCTTTATACTGATAGTAAGATTGCTTGGATACTCTCATGAGATATTTTTGAGGCATGGACTCTTCGGTGCTCAGTTTGTCAAGGCTATCCACTTAGTGCATTGCTATTGCTACACATCCCATGCTTCAGTATATGGATTATCTGGTAGCAACAGATATGCTTCATGGTTTAGACATTCCTAGCAGTGGTACACTGATTGCTCAGGCATATGCTGATGATTCTTTTTTTACTTCAAGGAATACTCAACAAGATTTATCCTCTCTCATGCAAGCACTCTCTCTTTTTGGTTTGGTTGCTGGCCTTCATGTTAATTTTCGAAAATCCAAATTGTTACCTTTGCATTCCAAGGAATGGCATTCTCTTTTATGGCTTGGTGAAATTGTCCAACCTAATTAACTAGTTCTTCATTTGGGTCATCCTCTTGGTTGGATGATTATTCGTTGACAACAATCTGATTGGGTTTTGGCAAAACTGAAGAAGAAACTTGAATACTGTTGCCACATGGCCTTTGCCTTGTAGGCTACGGATTGTTCAATCCATTCTTATGGCATATATTCGGTTTTATTTGCCCTTAATCGTGTTCAACAAAGGGCATCTTGTAGTCTTCATGTCTCTAGTCATGTAAGCCTTTTGGTGCTCTAAACATGGCAAAAAAAGCTTGCGATTACCTTCGATGCAGCATCTGTGTTCTCCCAAGATGCATGGAGGACTTAGTATTCTGAATCTTCATGTACATATTCTTGCTCATAAAGGCAAACTGATGCAGTGATTTATGCAGGGTTCTTAGCCATGGGCTGCCATGATGCGTCATTTGCTCTCTCAACTTACTACCCCTGCCTTTGGTTATTGGCAGCCCACTCCATGGGACTTTATCTTACATTCTATTCAGGGAAAAATCAAAGGCTGCCCACTAATCTCCAACATGTTGCTCGACTGGAAGCATATTCTATCTCACTTGAAATGGAATGGTAGGGATTCTTTAAGAGGCAATTCTTTACGTTCTGAAAGCATACATTGGTTAAGAGCATTTTCCCCTTCGTTGGCTTTGCAGGAGCCTTGAAGTTCGTATTTTTTGAGTATTAAGGGGATCCATTCTGTTGCAGATGTGATTCATGATGATGGGACCCCTTTCTTTTCCTCAGGCTGTTGCAAAATTTAGTCTTGGCATGCATTACCGTCCTATTTGGTATCTTATTACTCACATGCTTCAGCCTTATATTCCAATACCTCCTTTGCAAATTTAGGATCGGCTTCAAGACTAGACACTTCATTTGCATGGGTCGGCATGTCATCCCTTAAAGCTGTCTCACATAATAGTTTCTTCTTTGTATAAAGTTCTTTAGCCCCCTTGCCTTGGGTTTCGCAGTGGGCAAACAACCTTTGGCATATGAATCGTTCCGCACAATGGTGGCAACGGAGATTGCAAGGGATTTGGAAATCTAAAATTCACTTCGACAGCAGGTTTTTCTCTGGAGAATATTGTTACGAGTTCTTCTATCTAGATAGTTTCTATCATGCAAACATGTTGCTCCATTTGTTTGTCATAGATGCTTGGCTCCACGAGAGTCAGTGCCTCATCTTCTTTGGCATTGCTCTCACACACGTGATTTTTTGGGATTGCTGCACTAGCGTTTACACACCAGATTTTCCAATGCTACTTTTGGAAAAGCTTTTTGGTTATTTGGGATTCACCCACACAGACAGGGTTTTGAATTGTTTTTTGTATGGGTTCTTTATTAGGCACTATGGAATCTCTAGAAAGATAGAAATCATAGAGTCTTTGGTGATCCTGTTTCCCCCCTATACTCTTTCTTTAGGCACTCTTTGCAGCAATCTTTTTTTGATTGCTTGCAAACAGGAACTCTTGATATTGATGTATATTTGTCACATCTTGACATCTTCTCTTGCTATACTTGAGCACATCCTGCTTTGGGATTGTGACTCTATAATATAAAATAAAAATCTTTTCACAAAAAAAAAAAAGAAGTGTGTGGCCTACACTTCAATAGGAGCCTTACACTGCTTGATAAGGCAAAAATAGCAAACAAAGGCAAAATGTTGTGTCAAATATAATAAATTCCACCTTCATATGCCATTAACATAAATCATGCAAGCTTTTGTCTTTGTCATACATTTTCCTTGAAGCATTATTTTATCAAATGACCTTAACTATGTGGAAAAATCATGTGGATCATGCCTAATTGAACCATTTACCATAGATGGTAGGCTTGTACATATGTGCATAGATTATCAACAAGCCATCATCCCCCTCCATCATTAAGAAGTCAAACACATAAGGCAAAAAACTACCCTTTCCCCCTAAATGCACTAGCTGTTAATCGGACTAGCTAGACCCTCCATCAACACATAAGGCAAAAATCACGCTTTCCCCTAAATGCACCAGGTGCTAATGGACTAGCAGACATGCTCGTATTGGGTACTAGTTGCTAGTTGTGGCCACCATATTTATGCAAAATGTGGCCTAACATTGAGATGGTTTCTCCCCTCACTAGCAAACAACCTCCCATACTAAGGGCAAACTCCTCCTTGTTGAGCCTCTCTCTTTCACATGCTATTAGCAAATGTGCCATGTTGAGTTGGAAGTGGCCAAGTAAAGGGGTAATGGGAAATTGGGAACATGGGAAAAAGTATTATATCCCCACCAATTTTAGAAGTTCCTATGATGTGGACATTTTTGCTAGGAGGCCCTCACTCTTTTCCCACAAATACACAGGGTCAC